>NC_072892.1:142348791-142973791 GCF_027943255.1 Anastrepha obliqua | reverse complement strand
GAAGACAACATTAAAGCATTTATATGTGAGATACCGGCCGAAACATTGGAAAGAGTATGCCAAAATTGGACTAAGCGGATGGACCATTTGAAGCGCTTGGTACTGCAAGAACGCTATTCATGGCAGATCCCCTTCTTGCCAGTTCATCTGCTTTTTCGTTACCTTCAATGTTCCGATGTCCCGGGACCCAGATTAAGGTAACTTTATGGTTTTCACTCAAGTTGGTGAGGCTATTCCTACTTTGCTCCACCACTTTAGAGCTTGTTATAGCCGCGTCCAGTGCCTGGGCTGCAACTTGGCTATCCGAAATAATAGTGATATTGCTCTTAAAAGAGAAATCTGCGATTAGTGACCTACACGCTTCCCCAATTTGCCAGTACTTCCGCCTGGAAGACACTGCTGGTATTAGGGAGACGCACAGATTTTTCAATTCCAAGTCTATGAGAATATATACCAGCTCCAACACCACAATCCTTTTTACTGCCATCTGTATAGACTGTGGTATCGAAGACTGTACTATCGATTTAAATAAAAATTTCATGCATTTTTCTGAATTTTACGTGTGTTTTTTTGAAAAACTTTCCTATAGCTCTTAAAAAATCACCCTTTACATACCATGCAGGGAAATCCACTAGACGATTGAAAGAGTAATAAGATGCCGCCTATCGTGGTACCGTCACTTTGCTCTCTGCGAATTTGACAATGGGTGACGTCATATTAGCACAATTGGCGAGATTTCCATCTCGGAGTTTTAGTTCTTTCTTTCTGTTCTAATTAAAAGTAATGTTTATAATTTTGTAAAATAAATTTTTTTTTTAAATTCGTTCAATAGCTCACTCAGTTTTATTTAGCTTTACTTTTTTTCAACATCTGGTCGCATTGCCCACGATTGCAGTTATTGTTGGTGTTTTTCTGCTTTCAGCAGTCATATCTCTCTCTCGCTTCTGCTGTGTTGCCTAGCTTTGGATATAAAACGCACTAAAATGCCCATTTAATTTTCGTGGTGAAATTTGATTTTGAGACTAGTTGCAATTCAGTAAGCAATCTCACGTCATTAGTCTCAAAAAAAAGTCACTAATTAGTGATCTATATTACTTCTGAGCAGCTCACAAAACGAAAAATATGGAAGAGGAATTAATTATTTTATATACATTGCAAAAAAAGCGCGAAAATGAAGCGAAGTAATATGTTTTGGGTAGAAATGTCTTAAGGACACGAATAATTGTGTATTTATTGACGTTTTAGAAATATGCGTAGACGGATTCCGGCAAGTTTACGCAGCACGGAAGACCCATTCCTTCTGGAAGAAGACGTTTTCAGGAGGTTTCTTAGATTCCCGAAATCCTTCTGCTGGGAATTTATTCAAGATCTCAAACCACTCATTTCAACGGAATGTGTATAGAGATGCAATTCAACATTTATCGATTATTAATTTTGTTTGTCTCAATTGAATTGTTGATAAACCGATTCAGGTAAAAGGTTTATAAAACAGAAATTAAAAACGTTATTTTGTATGAGCTTAGTAATATTCATATTCTTTATGTTTTTGATGAAGAATTTCGCTTGATAAATGAGTTTAAAAAATTCCATTACCTATGGAATCGATAAGTGAATTTTTGCTCAACTTGTTGACTATCTCTAGCCGATACGTGCTATCAGCTGACTGTCTCTATTTATTTTCACCATGATATTTGGTGAAATTCTTGTGACTTTCCCTTATACTAAGTTTCCACCGCAGCCGCTATCGTGTTCTTAGCGCAAACACGAAACAAAACACCTGTCAAATCCCATACAAAATTAAAACACAACTCCATACCTAAACCCACTTTTCAAAGCGTGTTTTGTTGGGTTTGCGTCTAATCAAAGCGTGTTTTGTTGGGTTTGCGTCTAATTTAATTATTAAGTGGTGGCAATGTTGCTCATTTTCCTCATTTATTATTGCATTCTTATCGAAATATGGCAACAATGATTGCAATTTGTCTTTGATTGACGGCCGCCGTAGCCGAGTGGGTTGGTGCTAGATCACCATTCGGAATTCACAGAGAGGTCGTTGGTTCGAATCTCGGTGAAAGCAAAATTAATAAAAACATTTTTCTAATAGCGGTCGCCCCCAATTATTTTTTATATTTTTCTTGTGGTAATCGTTAAGTGGTGCGCGCAAAATATAAAATAAGTCAAATAAGCCAAATAAATCTACAATCTTTCCTCAGGAATACTGAATCAACTCGTTGCGGATAGTATAACAGGTATTTCTTTTATTTATATATGTAATTTTATTTGTATTTACATCTAAATACATCCTAAAATATACATGTACATTATACACAAATAATGTATCATAAATCTGTTTACCATACCAAAGACCATACACTTTGCGAACGCATTAAATTGGCAGCAACGCTTAAAATTATTTTATTTTCCCTTAACCTTTTTTTTAAATAATATGTGACCAACTCACTATCAATTATTTTAAAATAAAATGATAAAATCAACATAACAAATTGAATTTTATGCACCATTTTATGCATATTAATTTTATCAATTTTTATAATTCTCATTTCACAATGTCAACAAAAGACAGTTCAAACACAGTTTCTCCCAAACTTTCGGTGGAAACAGTTGACAGTTCTCCCAAACACAACTCCTGCAAACACGGTGTTTGCTTTTGGTGGAAACGGCATATTACTGAATAGCAAAATCGTCTCAAGTCACAAAAAGAGTCACTAATTTATAATCTCAATTTTAGTGACTTGAGATGAGATTCGCTTACAAAATTCGGGCATTAATCTAACAAGAGAAAAATACAAATAAATATGACCTCCAAGTCTTTCTTTTCATACATTTTTTTTGAGGGTGGTAGTGCCCAACTTGTAATCGAAATCAATCGTAACTTTGCGTCTACCGGAGGACAAGTGCTGACATTTATCAGCATTAAGAGGTAAGGAGTTATCATTACACCAAGCTTCCAATCTTGTTAAGTCTTCTTGAAGTCTAATGCAGTCAGTTACGTCCTCTATCCGACCCTAAATTTTGAGGTGATCTGCATACATCAGACAACGTGAAGTCTCGAAAACGTCTGGAATGTCATTAATAAACATTAAGAACAATAGTGGCTCAAGATGGCTACCTTGAGGTACGCCTGAGGTAACTTTGATGGCATCAGATTTTATGTTATTTATACTAACTAATTGAGTTCTATCTGTTAGATGAGATGCAAGCCACTTAAGTAAGCTAGGATGAAGACCAATTGACCCCAGCTTTTTAAGTAGGATACTAAAGCTGACTCTATCGAACGCTTTTGAAAAATCGGTGAATATGACATCGCATTGTTGGCCTGTTTCAAATTGGTTTAAGACAAAATTTGCGAATAACCTAAATTCGTAACAGTTGATCTACCCTTAACAAAGCCCTAATGATTAGGCGATATGCGATCTGAGATTTGAAAGAAAATCAAATGATGAACTAACTTTTCAAAGAGTTTAGGTATGTAAGTTATTTTGCAGATAGGGCGTTAATTTTAGAGTTCCGACTTGCTTCCATATTTTGGGTATACAAAAGCACTAAATTTATTGCGTAGAGCAAATGGTTGGCAAAACACTGCACAATTGAGCTAATGTGACATCACACACTCGCTGATGGGCGCAATCTTGCTTCATTTATTCTTGATCCACTAATAACTAGCAGATTCGCTTCTAGTTAATTTTATTTATTTATTCTGAAATCAATAAATAACTGTTCGTACTGAATACATACATTGAAATTATATTTAACAAAAAAAAAAAAAACAAAAAATATAAAATAAAAAAAGTTAAATTACAACTATTTTCACTCACTATATATTACAAACTATAATTATCAAAATTAAATGACAATAAACGGTTTAATTGAGCAGAAAAACACAGCTAGATAAAGTAAAATCAAATTCAATAGTATTCGAGATCTCATTGCGTTCATGGAAAGAGCCAGCAATAGCGAGCAAATGGAAGGGATATTTATTACGTAAGGACCTGGTAGGGACCGAAAAGATAACCATTTCTAAGAGAGAGGAACAGTCAAACTCTCTTCGATAATATTAATTAAAAAAGACAGCGACAAAATCGATCGTCTACTTTCTAGCTGCTTGAGATTAATTAGAAGTAAGCGAGATTTATATGACGGAACATCATCACATAGATTCAGTAAAGAGAGAGCACATGTAAGAAAAATTATTTGAATTCGTTTAGTTCTGTCAATAGAGAATTGGTGGGAAGTTATTCAAATAAACGCGGCATTTCTAATGAAGGCATGAACAAATGCAGTAAATAGCAACTTAAGAGTTGCAAATCTCAGCTGCCTGATGATCGATTTTATACAAATAACCTTTCCAAATGTAGAACCAATATGAAATTGAAGTTAAAGCACAAATTTGAACTAAAAGTAATATCAGAGAAGGAAATTTTGAGGCATTGGTGCAAGCCAAATGGCCTTACAGTGAACCAAAAAGTAACCAGTTTGAGCATAATTTTGATTCCTCTTCCATAAAAAGTACCACTCTGATGGCAAATATGTCTTCTGGCCTGGCGTCGCCCCATTACGCCGTTAAACTTCATGAGTTTTTAAGCAGCCGAAAAGTAAATTTTGTATTAAAAGAGCGGCATTCCACTAATTTGGCCCAATGCAGTCCAATAAAGGACTTCCTTGCAAATTTAAGTTCAATGGTCCACAAGAACAACTTCTTCTTCTTCTTGATTGGCACGCTAACCGCTTAGGTGATATAGGTCGAGTTTAACAAAGTTTTTCTTAATGCAAAGTTCGAGCTATTTCTTCTTATAAAACCAAGTATCGAGTACGCTTTAGATAGATGTCTATAGTCTATATAGTCTATATGATTAAGAAATGTAAATTGTGCATCGAAAACAAGCGCCAGATCGTGGATTTCTTCAACAGATTGGATTGGTAGATACCTATAAGATAAGAATTTTTTCAATTTCAAACGTTTATTAACAAAAAATGGTTACAAATTAACCTTCAAAATAATAGCCATCGCTAGCGACACATTTTTCCCATCTCTCAGGCAATTTGTGGGTGCCGCGCCGAAAAAATTGGCCGTCTTTGGCCGCAAGCCAATCATCGAGCCATTTTTTGGCTTCTTCGTGAGAATTGAAGCGCTGCGCGGGAAGTGCGTGGAAATGATAATCGGAAGGCGCCAAGTCTGGTGAGTAAGCCGCATGCACCAGCGGTTCCCAATCGTACGTCTCCACCAATTACCGGGTCACTCTTGTTCGATGTGGCGATGCATTGTCATCAAGAAAAATTACTTTGTGACGCCGATTGGCATATTCTGGGCGTTTTCGGTGTGTAGCGCTGTTCAAATCGGCCAATTGTCGTTGGTAGCGTGTACCGTCAACTGTTTCACCTGGTTTTAATAGCTCGTTCCAAATCATACCACGCTGATCACAGAAAACACACAGCATTGCGGCCGAAGCGATTTGGTTTGACCGTTGTTTTAGGCTTGTGGCCAGGCGGACCACACGACCGTTTACGCTTGGGATTGGAGAAGTACACCCATTTTTCATCACCCATAACGATTCGATGCAAAAAAGACTTCCTTTTGAACCGGGAGAGCAGCATTTCACAAGTGAATTCGACATTTTTAAGAGCGACAAAAATTCATTGTTGTATGAAATGTAACAAACAATGAACTGAATATTGTTGACAGATGACCGACGAAAAAAACAAGACATTTGGGAAGGTTTAAAAATACTCCTAGCGACATCTATGGACTAATAGCGGAAAGCCTCATTTCATAGGTATATACCTATATCATCACCGCTGTTATGACAAGTACGAATGATGCCAGTTATATTTGAAAAAGTGAAAACATTCATTAATATTAAGCGTCAATCGAGAAACACTCCACCAATTAACTTAACTCTTAACATCACCTTGAAGTTTATGTAAATCCGCGGAATTTGAAATAATAGAATATAATTTTAAATCATCCGCATACAGAAGGAAGTTGGCAAAAGAAAAACAACTACTCATATAATTATAGTGCCATGTCTACTTCTAGTTTCTTCCCTTCTTATTTATTTATTCAGCAGTCTAGAAAATATTGCATTTCTTACCAAAAAATCATTTTAAAAACTATTTATTAATTCATTTGAAACAAAATTGAAGTTGTATTTAGTATAAGACAAAACAAGAGCAAATTAAATTCGTTTAATGCTCTATAAATAGGAGTATTATCAGTATAATTATGTAATTGTGACTACTTCAGTGCAAATATTATTATAGTTTGGGGGAAAATAAATTCATTATTTTCTAGGTAGATGGCTGTAATGATCGATATCTGCTTGGAGCTAACGATGGACTATTAAGCCATTTGTGCAAAAAATTTTAGAAAAATAATGGATTTCTTTTTCCTCAACATATACAGGCTTAGGCTACTCTACGGGATATTCAAATAAATTCGTTCTGGTAAAAATGAAATACAAAATTAACTCTTATCCGGTACTCATAAAAAACACGTATTTGACATGAGAAAAGTATAGATAGGTAGGTGAACAAGTTTGATACCATTTTGAGACCTCCAACGTGCAGATATATTCGTTTGATAACAAAAATTGATAAGTGCGCCCTCAAACGCTAAATCGGGATTCGCCGTGAGATGTGGGTAATCATTTAGTTGCAGAGGAATTCCAAAAACTATTTCAGTTAAGGGGTTACATGGGTTTCGTCGGGTAAAAAAGGCCTATTTTCAATATTTTTTTTTCTATGTAAAAAATTATTTATATAATTCAAACTTTTTTCTGTCTTATAGATACATATTTAAAGAATAATTTCTGAAATTTTCAAAAAAATGTAAACTCCTAAAGGTGCGTCCTAAAAAAAGGTGCGTCCGCGTAGTCAGCATAACTCCTGGCAGGATTATCGAAAATGAAAAAACAAAAATAAGTGTTTTAGTTAAGACCATAAACTCGTGCTTGAACGAAGGAAAGGAAAAAAAATTAAAAATTGGAATTTTGGCAGACATTATTCCAAAAAAATGAAAATTTCGGACAAATTTGCTTGACATTTTGTTTTTTGTTTAAATAGTTGTAATTGAAAAAAAAAATCCTTCGTCCCAGCACGAGTAAATTGTATCTCGAACATCATTTCATCAGGATCGGTGGAGTAGTTTTCGAGAACATTTGATAACCGACTTTGAAAACACGGTTCCGAGAAAAACGCGTTTAAAGTTTTGAGTAACAATAAAAGTGGCTTGGAGCGCACACCTTCCAAATGCTGTATCTCCAAAACTACATATTATTCGGATCGACTTGAAAATTTAGGATAATATTCTTGAGATGTTTTAGAAATTAGTAAGTAAAAAAAAATCGAATTTATGAACCCAAGAAACCCTGTAACCCCTTAGCTTCAGACTTACCTGAGGACCTAATTTCTCAGCTTGACAGTCAACTTAGAGGTTCCAGAATAACAGCGATTTCGAATGAAAAACTGGTTAATCTTATATTTTCCAGCTTATTCAATTCTAAATTCTGCTTTTATGTATATTAGTAGGTTCTAGCTGCATAGCGATTTTGAGATATGCCATTCTCTATCACTTGTAATAAGTCGCAGAAGAGAGCTATTTAGTGTCAGCTTATGAGTGGAAACGACAAATTCTATAGACCAAAATAACAATTGTAGAATCGTTTAAAGTTAGGGAATTGCACGATTGAAGTAGTGAAATCTATTTATAGTACAGAATTTGGCCGATTTACATAATTATGAACTATTTTACTACTCAAAACGTGATAGCGACATCTGTAGTCCGTTTTTGTAATCAATTGAAATTGTCGATTTGATGTCACACTGACGTCACTCTCACTTGTTGTGTTTCTGTAAAAAAATTAGTCCAATTTATCGACAACTTTGGTAGTAACTGACGTGTTCCGTTCCATTTCAGTACGAATACTCGATTGAAAGGTTTTCTTGGCCTTGAGGTGGTGATAACACACATTACATAGTGTAATTGAATTGAATTTTTTCCTGTACTTTGTGATGCCTTTTAAATAAATTTTAAATATGGATAGAAAATATGTAGACTAATTAATTAAATATGCATTTCGCACAGCTCCTCTTCATTAAAAAATATATCTATTTATCAATATTAAAATTTCTGTGTATACATTTTGGTCTTCATGGTTATTTTTCTCAATGCTACCACAATGATTCAATTTCATACATTAGTTGTCGGTTGCCAGAACATTTTTCTCATTGCTCTACATTTTCTTTACACTTTCTTTCGAGTTTTGATAAAGTAATTTCAACGTTTTAATTAAAATTACTAATTCTTATTTAATCGTTTGATTTCACAACACAAAATTTGTTGTCGTTTAGTTTGCGATAATCGAATTGTTAACTAAAACAGGTGATTTTGTCTTATCGATGCTCGTTATGAAGCGGGTTACCAAATAGCAAAATCATTAAAATTATGGTTAAGGAAAGAAAATAATGTGAATATCGGTAAAATGTCTTGGTGTAGTCCTCTGCAGGATTTCCCTGTAGGGTGTGCATACCATACGAGTATATGTATGTACGACTACGAATGTATGCGAATATGCAGATATTTATGCACACTCAGTTCGCTGACTCGGAAGTACACTTAGTGGCGTTGTGCAGCATCAGAGACCTAATTTTAAAAGCAAAATAGGAGAAAAATGCTTTATGCAACTCTTTTGAGGTGGAGAGTAATTCTTAGACGAGCGAGATAGGAGGAGGAGTAGGTAAATAATAATGCACTTATCATAAGAAAAGCTAAATGTGTTCCACCCCTTTTTGATCACCTACCATAAGAGCATATTGGGAATGGATATTATTTTCCACTTTATAATAGCGAAGTTGTTTTTGTGACTTAGTCATTTGCTCGATTTTTAGAGTAGGCTGTATTTGCAAATACCCTTTGGCTTTAACTCTCACTTAACCTAAGCTGTCGCTGGCCGAATCGCTGCAGCATTTTTTAGTCTGAGTCTGCAGCAATAAGAGAAGCTGCACTTTGGCTGTGCTGATGGGATATCAGGAATTTCTTTCTAAAATGTTCATAATAAGCTAATCAAACCCTGCTGATAGTGAAATTGTCACTCAGCTATCACTGAGTTAAGTAACCATCAGATAAGAACAATATTTATCAGGCATTGAGAAAATTGATATTTATAGCCATCTTTTGGTTAACCAACCATCAGTTAAGAGAAATATTTATCAGACATTGGCAAAATTGCTATTTATAGCCATCTTTTTGTTAACTAACCATCAGTTAAGGGTAATATTTATTAGGCATTGAGAAACCATCAGTTAAGAGAAATATTTATTAGGCATTGAGAAACCTGCTATTTATAGTCATAATTCGGTTAACTAACTATCAGTTAAGGGAACTATTTATCAAGCATTGAGAAAATTGCTATTTATAGCCATCATTCGTATAACTAAGTATCAGTTAAGAGAAATATTTATTAGACATTGAGAAAATGGACTTACATAATTGTGTCAAATGCTCAAAATCATGAAATTAACATAGCGACCAGACGTAGCTGGCAAGATTAATTTTCCTTTTTCTCATTACTAATTATTAAAACACTCTATTATGGAGATGTGGGCCGTTGAGGTAGTTAACTGACACACCAAATGATTTTTTCTAATTACAACTCTTATCTATTTAATTACCTTTTAACACTTTATCGCGCATAATTTATTTCCAGCTATTAGATGATGCAATTCTCCTTCAGCTGAAGTAAGACCCGCAACATTTGTTAATAAAATTTCATTAACAAGTTTGCTATCTCAATTCAAAATTCACCAAATATACTTACATATATAAAGGCATAATTAACTCGACGTGCTGCATGAATCTCTAGCCAGCCGCACTCAAGTTTAAAGTATGAATTAATAATCAGCAAAAAATCCAAGTGAAGACATAAAAATCCAACTAATGCGATGAATTGCGTGAGAAATTTGTACAAATTAATTTTTCATTAACTCAATCTCGCTGCAGTAAATAATAATTGCCAATTAAAGAGCTATAAAGTGCAGCTTTGGAAATGCGCGAGTGAGCTATCAAAGCGCTTTTTTGTTGCTTGTTTTTTCTGTTTATTGGTTTGACTTTTCTGTTTTGTTTTGTTATTCGGCCAATGAAAGCCGATGAAATTGCATTTAAAACTGTTTTGCTTTTAAAAATTAAAAAAAAAAAAAATAATAATAATAATTGTAGAATAATGGCATTGAAAAGGCAGATTGCCAAAGGTGAATTCGAGTGTGAAGTATACGAGGTGTGATTATTATGTAACGAGACTGACGATGTAAAATATTTCACTTTGATTTTATATATTGTATTTTTTACTTATTATCATCTTTAATAAAATAAGTAAAGAACACCCCTAAAACTTTCCAAGAGAAGTTTCCATTTACTTGAAACAGGGCTTGAAGTATTCTTCTGCCAGCTGCTTCCGGACGTGTTCTGATTTCTTTTTCGTTATTTATTTATTTATTTATTTACTTACTCATGTAGATTGACTTGAGCATAATCGCGGAAACCAATAGAAGGTGGTCTCTGACTACTAACTGAAGGTCCTCCAAAACGCTCTGGCCAAAACTGAATCTTAAAAGGACAAAATGTATGCTTGTACGTACATCTTTGTGAAAGATTCTCGCTAGACTGTTGGATAAATTCGTAAGTTGTCGAGATTTTTCCGTCATAGCTACCAGATTATTGTCAGTACGAAACGTGCAAGGGCGAAGAACATGAGTGAGCAATTATTATTATTATCAAACGTCACTATCTCCCTCAAAATTGTCTTAATTTTCAAATCTGGTTATTGTGAAGGTTTTGGATATCAATGAATCCTCTTCCTCCTTCTAGTCTTGGCATTGCAAGTCTTTGTGTGCATGTGTTATGGTGAAGTTTTCTATATTTGGTAACTTGTCTTCCTATTGTTCTTTTCAGGTAGTCAATATCAGTTTTGGCCCAATTTATTATTCCGAAGGAGTATGTAAGGATTTGAATGGCGTACGTGTTGATTGCTTTACAGAGAATCTAGGAAATTAGTTGGGTTTTTTGGGTATGGGAATGAGTTTCTGCCCTCGTAAAAGAGGTGTCGCTGTTGATACTTTTTTGTGTTCGCTCTAGTAATATACTGGTGATTTGAAGGTCGTAGCAGTTGACATTCGTGTGAAGCGTTAAGATCCTTTTTTATCTGATGTCAAAAATGCATGTGTTCGTCCCGAAAAAAAAAATATTTGCGGGAAGTCATGCCCCATTATTACCTCTTAAAGAAAAGTGCAGGTTTCGACGATTCCAAAGTGGCAATTTCGACGTGAGTGATCGCGATCGCGAAGGGGCACCGAAAAAATTCGAAGATACTCAACTACAACAATTACTGATAACCTTGATGATATGTGTAAAGAGTTGGATGTTGACAGATCAACCGGCGATAAACGTTTGCACGCTATGGGAATGGTCCAGAAAGCACCCAGTTCCACATCAATTGAAGGAGAGAGATATCGATGGACGTTTGGTGACGTGTGAAATGTTTCTTGAATAGCAGAAAAGAAAAGGTTTTCTGGATCGCATCGTAACTGGCGATGAAAAATTGATCTATTATGATAACCCTAAAGGTCGGCCGCCGTAGCCGAATGGGTTGGTGCGTGACTACCATTCGCAGTTCACAGAGAGAACGTCGGTTCAAATCTCGGTGAAACACCAAAATTAAGAAAAACATTTTTCTAATAGTGGTCGCCCCTCGGCAGGCAATGGCAAACCTCCGAGTGTATTTCTGCCATGAAAAAGCTCCTCATAAAAATATCTGCCGTTCGGAGTCGGCTTGAAACTGTAGGTCCCTCCATTTGTGGAACAACATCAAGACGCACACCACAAATAGGAGAATGAGCTCGGCCAAACACCCAAAGAGGGTGTACGCGCCAATTATATATATATATAAAGGTCGAAAATGTTGGAGCCTGCCAGCTGAACCAGGTGAATCGACAGCGAAAAAAATATTCATACTGCAAAGGTTATGATGTACATCTGGTGGGATCAGAAGGGTGTCATCTATTATGAACACCTTAAGCCATCTGAAATCAACACTGGCGATGCTTACCGACTGCAGCTAATGCGTTTGATTCGAGCTCTGAAAGAAAACTAGCCGAAGTGGGACGCTAGATGTGACAAACTAAGTTTGCTGGATGACAACGTCAGGCCACACGTTGCTAAATCGGTTCAAAAATATTTCGAGGGGCCGAACTGGGAAATCTTGCCCTACCCGCCATATTCCCCAGACACCTTGCACCTTCGGATTACCATCTGTTCCGATCAATGTAGTCAGCCCTTATTGGAAAGCGGTTCACTTCTTACGAGAGCATCGCAAATTGATTCAATGAATGGCTCACGTCAAAAGAACTAGAGTTTGTCGTCAGAGGAATCCGTATGATATCTAAAAGATGGAGTAAAGTTGTAGCTTCCAATGGCACATAGTTCACATAATATCCTGTATTATTCCATTGTTTAAATAATTCGTAACTTTGGCTAAGAAAGGACGGAAACTTATTCCCGTACCCAATATTTTTTTTAATAGGCAAAACTTACGCTGTGTTTGACATATTTCGGTCGAACTAAACCTTGAAAAGAAGTTTGCAATATTTCTACAATATAATAATAATTTCTATATTTCAACCGTAGCGCTGTTCATATCGTTCCGCTTAGATGTAGTTGTGAGTAAAACTGAATATTTCGCGTGGGAATGAGTTCCCAGTGTAAAAACAAAAAATAACACACAAAAACAAAAAAAAAAAACTGAAACTTGCTTCTCTGCCATATAACAATGTTGCAGCAATAGTATAACTGTTAATTGCAACAATTAATTTGTAAGTTTTCCGATCAAAGTTGTTGAGCAATTAGCCTCTGCGGTATCACTTTTGCTAATACTGCTCACTTCCGTTTATTGTTGTGTAATTACAGTATTTTCCGCAAAACCGCGCAGAGTAAAGTAATAATGATTGCTTTAATACAACCAAACAAATAATCACATCTACTTGTCTCTCTTTATATACTCGTTAGTAAAAGTATAGTTTGCTATCGAATTTGCTTAAATGCGCTCATTAGATTTGATTTTTTATTGTCCATAATATGGACCAAACCAGCGGAAACTGGTGTACAGTAGGGTTTCGATAATTCAGGCACTCGATATTGCAGCGTTATTGAAATATGACAAATCTCCTTTTGTGGGCTGTTGTTGTCCACCTGTTTTATGGTTTTTTTGTTCTATTTGCCCAGCGATTACCCCACTACAGGTTATGGCAAACCTCGGAGTTTATTTCTGCCGAGAAAAATCTGTTACCTGTTCTTCATTGATAATCTAAGTGGTGATCAGTTAAGAGGTATCGGATTTTAAATTGAAATAAAACAACGAAAATTCAAATTGATTGAGTAATCTTTATTATTTTTGTGTAAAACCATTCATGACATTTATTTTTTAAAGATAATCCCTTTCAAATGCTGGCCACAACTGCGCCGTGATTCGTCCATCCGTAAACACCAATTTTGAATGACTCGCGATTCGCTGGAGAACTTCGATCGGTATCTCGTGAACAACTTTAATAACGTTGGCTTCCAATGTCTCAATCGAAGCTGAATTATCCACAAAGCATTTAAACTTTACATACCCCTCAAATAAAAGTTTAAAGGTGTGATATTACACGATCTTGGTGGGTAATCTATTAACCCGAAACGAGAGATAAACTGCTGACCGAAATGACGACACAAGTAGCTGCAATGGGCGTCTTGTTGGAAGCAACTTTTTGTTGTTGTTGTGAAGATCACGGGCTTCAATTTCTAACATTAAAAACTCATTTATGATGGCGCTATAGCGTTACATTGTTACATTGCCTTCAGTCTCGTCTTTGAAGAAATGTGGGCCGATGATTCCTCCAGTCCATAGGCCGTACCAATCAATTGTTTTCAATGGTTTTAAAGGTTGTTCTTGAATGATTTCGGGTTGCTCTTCAACACAATGGTTTTGGGATGCTCTTCACTTGGACGAAGAATCGAATTTCTCTATTGTGATGCTATAGAGAGGAAAAAGCAGAGAGGATAAAGAACCAAACACGGGGAAAAAGAAATATAAGGCTTTGGATTAGAGGATGACAGCCCAACGGTGGCTAATTACGTTTGTATTAATTGCTTCAACCTGCTGATGAAATTCACCGATTTTGCCAGAGTTTAACAAAGCGCGCCAGCTGTTTCTTCTTCGTGCTAGTCGGTGCCAGTTGGACACAGCCAAGTCCTTCACCACCTGATCTTTCCAACGCAGAGGAAACCTTCCACTTCCTCTGCTACCACCAGCTGGTACCGCATGGAACACGTTCAGAGCCGGAGCGTTTGTAGCCGTTGGATCTGTATTTGCTGCACTATGCCTATGTCGTCGTAAAGCTCATACAGCTCATCGTTACATCGCCTACGATATTCGCCGTTGCCAACGTGCAAAGGTCCAAAAATCTTCCGCAGAATCTTTCTCTCAAACACTCTAAGCGTCGCTTCATCGGATATTGTCATCGTCCACGCTTCTGCGCCAGATGTGTAATATTTAAACCTTCTGAGAATAATTCGATCTCATCCTCTAGATATCTTATACAGAAAGGATTTGAAGCAATCGCAAGTCTAACCGCAAGCATACCTCACGGATAATGCCCGGTAAGGACTCCCACCAAATTCGGGAGCTGGAGCTTTGTTAGCCTCAAAAGTTCCCTGGAGCGCCCCCGATCTACCTGCGACCAGAAGGGAAACCCCTCCTACCTCTCCTACAATTAAAATTTAAATTTTTGTCTGTGCGGCTTGACCATAAAGTTCAGTTTCCTGCGAACCAACTTTTTTACACTTCCTTTGTGATGAAATGATTTCAATACATGTATACCTACATACATATAAGCACATATGTACATGCACATATTCATATGTAAATATTTCTCTACCAATTACATATAATATATTTTCCCTGTACTTCTCCAATAGTACAACTGGCTGTCTTTACCGCCTTTACTTCCACTTTACCTAAATTTGGTTTTAATTTTAGCATTTATTTCTTTAAAATACCTTCCGTTCATACAAGGCCTCTGTTTTAACGCTTCAAAATATGTTTATTACTCTTTAATATAACTCTAATGTTCCATAAGCAATTTGTTGCCAACTCACTCATACTAAGTAAATTTTCAATTTGATGCTGAATGTTTATTCGGCAGCTCTGCGTGTGCGGATGTGTGATATTAGAGGCATTGCCAAAGCTGCCTCACGCCTATTTGACAATCATTTTAATTAATTACCTGTTTTATTTGAAGTTTTCTTACTTGTTTGACGTCTTGTGATGTGAATTTAATGAGATTTTACATTTTTGTTTTGTTTATTCTCGAAAATATTTTTAACTGATGATTTGTGTTGGCATTCGTTGATTCTATTTGGCCAAGTGAGTTGGAATGCAAAACCAAATACCGAAAATGCCTGTATATGCAATATATGTAGATGTATATGTATGTATTTATATTCTAGCCTGCAAAAAGCAAATAAATTAAATTATAAAATGTAAAGGGAAAATTCCACTTAAGTACACAAACGACATAATAAGATAATATTACTGGATTTCATTTGCTTTGAAAATAATTGGTTTCAGCAAAAAATCAAGTAAAATAATTAAGTATATTATTAAATTTACATTTGTATGTATAAACGGATGATAATATTTGAGCAGAAAAAAAAGATTAAACTATACAGAATTACCTATCTACCTCTTGATCTCGACCTTGCTTGCTCGTAAGGAAATAAATGCTATAGTCTAGCTAGGTTCGTACATAGGGGTACACAGAAGGGTAGCGTACTCTCGCCTCTCCTTTGGCTAGTAGCTATTGACGAAGCTTTAACTCGTTTAAACGGGGATGGGGTAAAGGTGGTAGCATATGCCTTGGTCCTAATGGTTTCAGGACCCTTCCCATCAGTAATGGCTGAAATTTTGGCAGGTTGGGTTGCCAGAGAAGTACTTTATAATAACGTAGTTATACATATGGTTGGTGATACCGCGATAACTGTACTTACTAGTTAATACTTGATATTTTTTTTGAGTTTGGTATTTGGCATCGCTACTTTTTTGTAGTATTTGCTATACCTTCATTATAAGTTCATTTAATTACAATATGTAAAAGTAGGAAATGTAGATTTCAATTTGCAGTTATTTTTTCTTGTTTACTTTTCTTGTAACTTTTGCATGTAACTGATTTTTCCGCTTTGAAATATAAATATATATATATATCTACTGCAAAGATACTTCATAAAACGTATCCGTATATGTATATATACACATATATATACATGTACATATACACTTCAACAGCCTTAATCTAGCACTAGAACCCATAAAATTTCACGGCTTTGTGGCGTTCAGCCTTTCGTTCAGCTGTAATATTTATCAGCTGAATAAAGCGCTGAATACTATTAGTACAGGGTGGGCCATATAGCGTTTGCTTTTTGAACCACCTATTTTTTTGAGAATGGTAACATAAGTGGCATGTCAAATGTGTTACGCTTGAACAAAATTGGGAAATATTGAAAACTTATTTCCAAAGTACTGAGTCTTCTTCTTCTTTTCTGATTGTCACATTGCTGGTTACGTCAATAAGCAAAATTGTCAGATGTGGGGCTCAGAAAATCCACACGTTACTGTAGAGAAGCAAATGCATCCACAACGAGTTTGGTGCGGTTTTTGGTCTGGCGGCATCATCGGGCCATTTTTTTTTCGAAAATAAGCGAGGAGCCGCGGTTACAGTAAATGGCGAGAGTTACCGTGACATGCTCAACGAGTTGTTTCCAAAAATTGAAGAGGATGACATGGGCGACATTTGGTTTAAACAGGACGGTGCAACTTGTCACACTGCCAAAGCTACACTCGAACTTTTGGCTACCGTTTTACACCGAATAATCAGCCGAAATTCCGATATCAATTGGCCGCCTCGGAGCTGTGATTTAAGCCCGTTGGACTATTTTTTGTGGGCAGCTGTTAAGGACAAATTCTATGCGAACCATCCAGAGACGATCGATGCTTTAAAACACGAAATCGAAGTTGCCATTCATGAAATTGGAGCCCAAACAATCGAAAATGTGCTTAAAAATTGGGTTGATCGAATGGCCTACTGTAAAGCCAGTCGTGGTAGTCATTTGAACGATATTATTTTTCATGCATGAATGACAATGTTCAATCTTCAAAATAAAAAAAAAAGTTTGAAAAAAGATTGATTTTTTTATACCCGATTCAAAAAGCAAATTTTTCATGGTCCACCCTGTATAAAGTCTCATCTCACTTATGCGGACCTCTCCGATAAGCGGGCACTTTTTCAGTATCGCAAATATCCTTAAGGATTAAAATTTTTTTCTCTTTTGAGCGGACAACCCTCTCATAACAGGAAAACTTTTTCCCTTCACCAAAGATATTTTAGCGGACAGCTGACAAACTCGGCCTTGGAGTTGTCAAAATGAATAAATTTGTTAGATGTTTTTCATTTCATTCACAAAGCATGCGAGCAAGTGAGGCCACAGATAGTAAAAAATTGTTTAGGAAAAACTGATTTTGAGAAAACAAACTTCCCTAATGACGATACGACGGTTATATCACCGAACTGCCACTAACGGCAGTTGCTCACCAATATTATTAATCTAGCTCCAGAAACAAATGCAAGTTGACATTGAAACTATCCTAATTTAGGTAATCAAGTCTTCTGAAATGATGAAGAAGCAAAAAATATCAATACTGCTGTGGCAACTCTCGCTGGCCAACTCTCCTGAAGATGAACTGGAAAAGAAGATTGACGACCAATTAACTTCATTACTTAACTTTAATTATAATATTTAGCAACAAGAAAACTAAGCGCTTTTTTTATTTCACATGCATCACAGTGCCCTCTAAGGCCTTGAAGCAGTTCTGATCTTGAATAGAAGACATTTAATGATATTGACTTTTTTTAAATGAAAATGAGATTTTTACATTTCTCGTGTTTCTCTATCGTAATGAAAATTATGTTTATTTTGTCAAATATTTATGTGGACACATACATATATCTGTTCCGGTTTTGGAAATAAAACTGATTAAATATTAATTCTTCGCTTTTAATTCTAATTTGAATGACTCTATTTGTATCTTAATTTTTGTTATAATTCTGTTCTGAGGTAGTTGACTATGACTGATTGTTCGATTTGCTATTACTTCATTATAGGTCTCTTTGTCATTAAAATTTATTTTCTACTTTTTAGTTCGATTATCAATAAAAGCGTGTTTTTTAGTTTTTTTAAACAATTTTTTATTTTTTACACTTTTCTCATAAGCGGACGCCTTTCATTGCCTGAGGTGTCCGCTTAAGAAGAAGCAGTACAATGTATGTACATAAATGCGTGCATATTTAGCTATTATCATCTTATATATATAATATGTATGTATATATAAAATTGGTGCTTGCACTTTTTGTTGGGCGTTTGACCGTGCTCCTCCTCCAATTTGGGGTGTGCGTCTTGATGTTTTTCCACAAATGGATGGGCCTCCTAAGCTAATACCATCAAACTTGGTTTTCGGTGAGTGTTATTCAAAACTTAATTACCTCACAGATTTACCTTCTAATATAACTTAGATGTCGGTTGTCTTCCAAAAATGTATGCTGGGATGATTCCAGTTGAAACTGCTCACAGAGCATTAGGGGATGATACAACACCATCACTATTCAAAGACCAGTAATCAAAAAAATCTCGCGGCTATACTGAGTTCTCTAGCAGCGCTGTAGTTTTACCTATATATTACGTTCCATTAGTCCCCACCGCGTAGCTTAAACAAATGTTGGCACTGTTTTTCTCTAAATAAATAGAGAAAAATAAAATATCTGCTGTTAGCAGATAATCCTAGGATCATGGAAACTATGATACACAAAAATATTGCATCGAATGGAATATGGAAGTTAATCCAAGTAAATCGGAAATTATGATTTTTAGAAAAGGCGTCCAGCACAGCCAAGGAAGCGTTAATTGCACCTGGAACGAATTTCTTGTTATAACATCTGTATAAACATCTAAATGAAATGGGCTCAGAATTCGACTTAGCTTTCGACATCAATAGTATGCAGTGGACAGCCTTTCAATAGCGTTGCTGATAAAATTAATGGCCAAACGCACGAGAGAACAGAGCAAAAGGCACCACGCATCTACAAATATTTATACCAAACAAAGGGGTCAAACTACATAAAATAAGGAATCCGGATCGAAGATATCTCAATGATTTCAAAGCGTGATGTGACCTGCTTATGTTAAATGCCAATAAATTCGGAAACGTGTCAAAAATATGCAGGCTCTGCAATCTGAACGAAGAAGAAAATGTGAAGTATTTTATTGAAAAAAAAAACAGAATTATCAGAAAAAGAAATTAGAAGCGCATTAAATGGAAAAAATGAAAATTTCGAGAAAAATTTTAGGTTATTTGTATTCAACTTTACGCTATAGAAATTATTTGATAGCGGAGTTCAACGTGAAGCGGCATGCCAGTCCCAAACTCTTATTGCAGCAATTCATACTCCCTGTTGAGGTGTTTAACAATCATAAATAGTAAGTTAACAAAAAAATATATTTGCAGAACGAATTCCTTGATAGATGTATGTATGTACCTATACATGGCCGCATCGAAAGCTTGCACCTGTTCATTTCTGCTGGTTTCTGCAATGAGTTATGTTGTTTTAGTTTAGGTAAATATGTACGAGTTTACATGCATTTAGGCTGTGCATATGCAAGTTCGCGAAGGAAAGGGCGAAGAATGCCTAGGCAGACATTTCATCGCTAATTAAATGATGCCATTAACTTCCCCTTCATTCAACTTTAACAATAAATTTTAATCAGTTTATAAAGTCTTAACTAAAGTAACCGTGACAAAATAATAATGAAGTGCATCATTCATGCAACTCTCTTTTTGAACACTTAAGCATGTGCGTGCAGATGTGATACGGGGAATTACGTCACGGAGCTGATTACCTCCGCGCTTCTTATATCATTGTGGATATATTTTGCGTGCGTGCAGATTCGCTTTCAGTTATCACTCGATTTAGCATTTTCTCGGTTTGATATACCATAGGTTTCGGGAGCATAGCGTGGGCACTGGAACAAGACGTGATCAGCATCTTCTTCCCTACCCGTGTAGATTAGCAGTTTGGGGAACTGTCATGGCCAAATCTATAGAGGTATTTTCGAAATACTCGGTGCCCAGAAAGGAATTGAGTTAGGTGGAAGTTTGTTTCCCCATTGTTCCTTTCTAACCACGTCGTAAGAATGGGCCCATGCGTCCATCTACCTCTCAGTGATCTGTTCCACCGGTCTTGCCAGTGGGCGAAAGCACGACACCTTTCTTCGTTTGCAATAGTTTTACGACTTGTTCTACCGTCGTGTTCCGATAGCCTTATATACACTCGATACATATAACATAGACGGCTGTCAGTTTTTTTGTGAAGCTATTTAAGTTCAGTGTATCAGCCCAGGTCCGCTATTGGTAGGCATTATTCGCGACAGACAAGACTGCACTCTCGATGCCTTCTTCACAGCGTATTCCAGGTGCGTTTTGAAGTTTAAACGGCTGTCAACCATCATTCCTAGTTATTTAATAGTATTTTGAACTAATGGTTACAGTCCCAACATTTATTATATATTTCTAGTTTCTACTATCTTTCTGCTGCTTATTAGGACTACATCGGTCCTATGCTTAGCTAATTTCAGCGATGTCATCCGCGAATCCAATGACTTTAGTTCTAGGGGGCATATCCAGTCCCGTCATACATTAGGTTCCATAGCAGTGGACCAAGAACTGATTCTTGAGGAACCCCCTGCTGTTACGATATACTCCTCAACTCCTTTGTCACTTCTAAACCTCAGTTTACGGTTTTTGAAATGGCTCTCAATTATTCTGATTATATAACCAGGCGATCCTATTTTTGCGAGGGTTTCTAGTATACATTGCCAGCTAAGCATTCCCAACGTCCAGAGTTACCAGAGCGCAGTATTCTTTGTATTCAGTATGTATGTATGTGCATATGCAGGTCTTGGATCAGTCCATTTTAAAACCCCTCTAATGGGTTGTTTGGACTTAAAATATCATATATTTTTACCGAAACTAACATAAGACACCCAATTATCGGCTGACATCTAGAACAATGTGCATCGCTCCGACAACTGGTGGCATATCTGACAGTGGCCGGGGTTTTCGTCGTTTCCCCAGACTCCGTTTAACTCGACCCTATACGCCACCTTCAACGCTTCCTTTCGAATTTGAAGATTCAGAAGTTGCAAGTTATGGATGACATTACGGGAATCGCCAGATGGCGTACTGTGATACCCAAGCACACTTCTTTGTAGCCAGGTTAGCGCTTTTACTCTGGAATTAAACATATTAGTCTTCCACCAGACTACAGAGGAATGTAATAATGGGTCTAATCAGGATGATGTACAACCAGTGTACTATCGCTGCTCTTAGACTCTATGTCTTGTCAAAGGTTCTCCTACACTACCCGAAGACTTTTAGTGATCGAGAGACCTTCTGCTCGATGTGCGTCTTCTAACTCAACTTGCTATCTATTATTATTTCTCATTATTTGCCCTCAGAAGACAATTACAGGGTTATTCCTTTCAGGGTTTCCTAGTGAAAAGGGACAAGTGACTTTTTATAGGATTCACCGAAAGGCCATGCGATTCGCGGCAATACTCAATCTAGTTTATAGCTACCTGCGTACAGTTTCTAGTGACTGTCCTGAGATAAGTACGCACACATCTCCAAGGTAGCCATGAAATGCCGCACATTTACAACGAGATGGCTGAGTCATTTCATCTAATGGTAACTTGGGTTCCTGGCCATTGCGTCATTGAGGGTAACTGCAGAGCCGATGAACTATCGAGATGCGGCAACAAATTGACCGATGAGTACATAGACAATTACATGGGCCTACTCTTACAAATATCTAAGCTACTTATCTTTGAGGAAACTATAAGAGCAGCGAACGAAAGATGTCGTAATGAAATCACCTGCAAAATCGCCCGACAACTGAGGTCGACTCTCAATGCTAAACGCACAGAATCTCTGTGAAGCCAAAATAAGCACAGTCTTAGCACTTTCATTTCAGTTATAACGGGGCACTGCCTAATGGGTGTGCAAGCACATGACTTCTGTAAATGTTGTCTAGATGAGGAGGAGAAACAGACAATCTCGCACCTTATCTGCCATTGTCCTGCTCTACCCAGACGTAGATTTACCATTCAAGGTAGACAATTTTTGAATGAGTTAGAAGATCTGAGATCTGCAAAAATATTCTAAAATTTTTAAAAAGCATACACTGGTTTTAGGAGAGATTACGAAATGCTCCCCATGCGGCATTACAATACGCCATGAGCCTGAACGTGTCCCAAAGGATAACCGCTTCAACATAACCTACCCTATCGCCCGCTTAAGTATGATGGATTTGTGTAATTTCCTGCAGATCATTAATAAGAGAGTACATAAAAAAGCAGCAAACTAGGAGAGAAAGTACACCGTCTTATGGACAGACTCTCTTAAACTTACCCTTGACTCTTTCATCGTTTTCTTTATCTGTGATAAGCGGCGTCTTGGATAGCATAGAGTGAATCCATCTAACACTGATTTCTTCTACTCCATCCCTTCTGATATGATACGATTTTGCGGCCTCGGTAGACTAGCGTAAGTGCACTAGCCTGCCATCCCAGAGGTTGTGGGTTCGTATTCCACGTAAAGCATGGTCCTAGCACTTTTCCAAATTTACCTACTTTCCCTGTTTCTGAAAAAAAAAAAAACAAATCTCATTCCCCTAACCCAAAAACGTATCCTTTTCATCCTTACTCCCGCACAATAGCCGGCGCATTATTTGCATTGTGGCACACAGTTACACATTGCATCAGTGGCACCAGCAAGAGGTAGCGGGCAATCGCGGTAATAGCGCAGACACACCAAATTTAGCGAAGCCATCAACCATCTGTGTGACCCTTATGGCACAAAAAAGTGAAACACAGATGGCGCTCCAGGCAGTTAAAAGGCGTTGTTCTTAAGCAACGACAGGTGGGTATTTCCACCACTTAGGACTGGTGGCGGCAGGCTAATCACCTACCCTGTCAGAAATCAAGTCTTGTCGAGGCCCTATGCTCCCGAGGGGAGTTAACAAGGAAAAAAAATTATATGATAATGAATTGTAAGTGGAGAAAAAAGGGTTTTTGTTTCATAAGTTTTTGCAAGCTAAAAAAATAAGGATCCCGGAATAAAAAAGGCAACATCCAATTTCAGATTTTCACTATAACCGCAGTCAAAATTACTACGAAAATGATGTGTTCTGTACCACTGGGCATGGAGTGCATCACTTCAGCAGCGTGTATATGTGTGTATGTGTGTACGAATGTATGTCACTAGCGTATTATTCACGCGTCACAAGGTCAACACCGCGACGGTGAGACTCATTGACCAGAGTCAAACGGCATCAGCTGGTGCCATTAACCTTGCAAATATGCATACATTTTTATATACTGTACATGTGTATGTGTGAGTGTTAGTATGTACAGTGCTGTGGTTGCAACAGGTGTTCGTTATGCTTGTTTAATAACTATTTATAAAGGCTTACATGGTTTTCACGTATAAAAAATTCATGCCGCCGCGAATAGGAATTGATAAATATTGTCACCCTGCCTCACCGGACTGCCACTCGGCGTCGCATTAAAGCTGACAGGTGCCGCATACTGCTCGTAAACTTTGCCGACTCTGCACTGGGATAGCAGTAGCTGTTGTAATATTGCATAGTTTTGAAGCAACTGCAAGTGCAAGTGCAGGCGCTAAGGGTAAGGGCCAACAACTATGTGCAGCGCAAGTATTGTTATTAGTGCTTCGACCGATGGTGGCACGCGACTTCTGACATTTGTGTTTTATTTATAACAGCGTGTGGCAATGAGAAGTGGCACACTTACGCATTTTAATTTATTTGCATTCGTTATTGCGCTCTATGCATATACATACATACACATATATGTACATATGTATGCCTATGTGCTTACCTATGTATATATGTACATATGCGCATAGCAGCGCTAACAGTAATGCACCCCATATTGTGATGCACAATAGGAAAAAATAGTATTGATTGTGCCATTTTACGGCTGCGCTGCTACTTCAGCGCTTAAATGCGCTAATAAATATGCCAATAAACCGACAGACGTTGCTAGTTTCTATCTATGCATCTAGTTCGTGAGCTTGTTTATCGGTACACACGCACACACATCCTCATCTAATATTAAACACAATTCAGCGGCAAGCGCTTGAAATGCTGCAATAAATTATCAGCTGTCACTGTCATTGTTGTTAGCGCACGGCCACGGTCACGGCCATGGCCATGGTCATGGCTAACAGCACAACAACAATATTAATTCACTATACTAACTGATTGAGCAACTCATTAGGTGACTAACTAACAGACAGATGTCATCACATGCGGCTGACCAAATGTTTAAATGTGCTGAAAGGAGTTGTTGAGTTATTTTATCGCAAGTCCTGCTGGCTGCTTTCCGAGTCAGCTTTTGGTTTTTCTAGGAGGTACGCTCTATTACTTGTATGCCACTAGCCAGTGACAACACAATGCAGTCGTTTCCTAGTAGGACGAACGAGGCGTTCAAAAGAGGTACTACAATCTAACAGACTTAGCGCGCTCAGAGTAGCATGGGCGTACAGAACAGTATCTGATGAGACAATCTGCGTTATAAAGACTAAAGTTCGCTTTGATATACGAGCAAAGGAACTAAACGGACTGCATCACTCACGTGGACACAAACCGACACCTGAAAACATGATAACCGAGCACGAACGTATGATAGCAAAGTCGCAAAATAGATGGGATCACTTCGCCAAAGGCCGATGGATATTTAAGTTGATCCGCAAACTAGATGAATGGATAAGATTTCTATCTAACCCAGATTCTCTGCGGGCATGGTGGCTTCCTTGCGTACTTCAACCGTTTTAATCTAGTAGAAGAGTCGACCTGCCATGATGCCACAACGGAGATGAGAGTGCAGAACACTTGACTTCTCACTGATAACCTTTAACTGATAACCTTGTAACGCAAATGCTGAACTCGAAAGAGAAATGGGAAGCATTAAAAAAGTTTGCAGTAAAGATAGTAATAAAATTCCGAAACTCAAAATATGAGCGCAAAGCAAATGCGACCGATCCAGAACACCCAGCAGATGCGTCATTCAAAGAAATCATTTTGACCCAGAACTCCTGTGATTGTATTAACGAACAGACGGCGAGCACAAACGAGTAAGGTAAAGCCTCAAGACGAACCCAAACAGATGACAACTCGATATCGAGCGACGATATTACAACTTTCCGATGCACCATTGGGCAGAAAGCAACGTCGGCTATCGATAGCGTATAGCCCCAATACGTAATGGGGACAGGAACCTGGACGCAGGTATCTGGTGTTTCTAAGAAACACTGCTCCACCTTGTTGAAATGCTTTTAGCAGTCCTACAGTGGAATCAACCAAGAGGGGAGGAATGTTATAAATAGTATCATACCTAAATGTACTCTTTTGTGAATACACAACTTTCAGAATTTGTTATTTTATACGAGGTTTGTTCAGAAAATAAGGTGAATTTTCAAATTTCGCGCGCTACGTACATTCGACATCGATTATTATTTTTTTATGTTGGTACATACACGTCTCGAAATATGCTCACGGTTTTAGCAATATTCCATGTTTAGTTTGTTTGTGAGGGGCATAAATAAGGCAAGTGTTTTGCGTGTTGCCGATTTTCTGCTATCGAAAAAAATTGATCAAATTTTGGGTACAAAATGAAATTAATACTTGAAATGTTGACACTGGTATATGGTGAGAGTACTGTGAGTCAAAAAAATTTGTACAAGTCGTACAAGCTTTTCAAAGTAGGTTGAGAAGATGTGAATGACCACGCTCGCTCTGGACACTCGAGCACATCAATAACCGATGAAAATGTTGAGAAAGTGAAGAAAATTGTTATGGATAATCGTCGAATCAGAATTAGAGAAGTTGCTGAGGATGTCGGCATATCGGTTGGCTGATCCAGATTTAAAAGAGTTATAACTAATGGCGAATCATGGTTATGACATCAAAACCAAAGCCTAATTATCCCAATGGAAGAGTCCAGGATAGTTAAGACCAAAAAATGCACGCAAAGTTGGTTCAAATGTGATGGTTTTGCTCACTGTTTTCTTCGATTACCACGGCGTAGGGCAACGCAGTTCTTACCACAAGTCGCACGGTAAATAAGGAGTATAACCTTTTTCCTTGTTCACTCCTCTCGGTAGCACAGGGCCTCGACAAGACTCTTCCATTGTACATGGCTCTGTGCTGTTGTTTTCACACCGTCGCCTGAGTTGTCGGCATCTGCTAGTTCGCGCACCATCGACCTTCTCCTAGTGTTTTTTGGTCGACCGCAACCTCTGCTCCCTTGCGGGTTCCAGTCCAATAGCACGTGGTGCTCTCTGGTGGTTTTCTCAATGGGTGTCCTATTCATCGCTACTTTCTGCATTTGATTTGCCTAAGGATGGGATCCTCGTTCGTTAATCTCCACAGTGCGTCGTTACTGATGGTGTTTGGCCAGAATATTCTGCAGATAATGCGTTTGTTGATGAAGGATTGTAGCCTCTGTGTGATGGTTTCGTACAACAATACTGACTTTACGCATGAGCCGAATATTCGTAGTTTAGTGCGTCTAGAGATTTGCGAACTCCCCTACACTGTATGCATTCAGCCGAATGTTTAGCCTACAGGTGACATCTTCATCTGCTCCACCATCTGCCGAGATGATGCAGCCGAGGTAGCAGAAGCTTTCAACGAATTCCTACGGGCATCCGTCAACCAACATCTACCTTGCGTTATTGTGGCCATGGTCTTGGTGATGTTGAACTTCAGTCCAACAGTGCGTGCCAGCGCGACTAGTTTGTCCGCCTTCGCTTGGATGTCAGAGAGTTTGTGAGAGAGGAGGCAGATGTCATCGGCGAAGTCCAGGTCCTTATTTGTGCAGGGTCAGTTGGCTCATGACGTCATCAAGGACGATGGCGAAGAGAAGGGGTGACAGGCGACAACCTTGCCTTATGACTGCATTGGTAGTGAATGGATCACTAATATCACCTTTGTGAAGCACTGCCAGTTCGGAGTTCTCGTAGAGGGCTTTGATGAGGCGGATTATCTTGGCAGGAAATCCCTTTCTACTCAGTGCCAGCCATATTGCGTCTCGTTTGATAGTGTCGAACGCCTGAATGGATCACTAATATCGCCTTTGTGAAGCACTGCCAGTTCGGAGTTCTCGTAGAGGGCTTTGATGAGGCGGATTATCTTGGCAGGAACTCCCTTTCTACTCAGTGCCAGCCATATTGCGTCTCGTTTGATAGTGTCGAACGCCTTCTTAAAGTCTAGGAACAGCATGTAGAGCGAGGAGCGCCACTCAACTGATTGTTCTGCTATAATCCGAAGTGTGTTGGCTTGGTCAACACAGCTTCGATGAGGGCGAAAGCCAGCTTGCTCGTCTCTTAAGGAGCGTTCGATATCTTTAAGCCTGCTTTGTATAATTACGGCTACAATTTTGTAGATGGTGTTAGTAGTGATATTCCTCGCCAGTTGCCGCAGTGACTCGATTAGACAGCCTGTATGCCTATGACTGCTTTGACTTTAAAGTGATTAACTGCCAAAGCTTATGCGCAAGTGTGAGAATAAATGGTGGTTTTCGAGGTGGTCAATGCGAAATTCCACATTTTAATGACAAAATATTTATTGTAATATAACATAAGTCTGTGGCAAGCCATTCAAAAGCCGTTTCTGTTAGTGCATGCATAAATATATGCATATAATTATGTTCCTATTATATTTGTAGGTATTGCCAGCGTAGAGTAAATGGCAAATAATAGCAAATACAACTCCAAACTTGCTTAAATTGCTGCTGCAAACCTTGTTTGTTTTACGCTAATTACATTTTTTTATGACGATGCATTAATTGCGTGCTGCAACCAACCGGAGGTGCAACATTCCAATGTATTCACACATTGCTTTTGTTCGAGTGGTTTTTGCAAATTTCTTCTTTTTTTGTTTGTTTTTTTTTTGTTTTTTTTTTTGCAAATTGCCCATCTCTTTGTGGCAATTAGCGAATCGGCATAAAATGTTGCGTGGCATGAATCATCGCGTCGTCGGAGTTGGTAAGGGGCCACTGCAAATGCTCGACAGCTACACACACACAAACACACATAAGCTGGTGATGGCATAGACACAAGCAGAGAAGAGCAAATACAATAAATACATACACACAAATAAATATGGCAAACAAACAAATAAATGTAAATACAAAGTAATTGCCACATTCATCAGCTCCTTGCAAATACACACAAAATAATTTATACTTATATGCATATGTACAAGCCTACACATGCGCCATAAATGAGGCTTATAATGTCCGTTGAGTCTACTACTATTTGTGACATGCCCAATGCCCGGCTGTGCGAACAGGTAGCAAATTCACGTTCAAGGCAGCCAAGCAAGCTCATCCATCCCATTCAAATTGTGGCTTACTATGGTAACAGCACATAGAACACAACTACAACAAACACGCCAGTAATAACCACTGTAGTAAAAGTGGAAACCCTGTAAGGCCTGATTAAGCTGAAATGAGACTTACTTCTTAAACTAATTTTTAATACATCATCAGCTGAAGGAATATTTATTGATGGTTGAAAGCTGACTTCAGTCACTCCAATTTGCAAAACCGTCAAAGAGAAGTTATATTTTCGAGTAAAACGTATTTTTAGTCCTAGACAGCATGGTTTTGTAGTTGCAACATCTACTTTATCTATTTTTTATATTTTTTATTTTGTCGGGACAAACTAGCAAGCAACGCACTCAAGCAACATTAAGCCCGTTGTACTGCACTCGGATTCCCCTTTTAATTTTCTTTAAATCTACCCAACTTCCGAAGAAATCTGAGTAGATCCTGTGATGCCAAGGAACCATCGCTTCTTAACACATCAGTGACAAAGGCCTCAAGCCTGATTTGAACGAAGACCGGGCAGACGAACAGGAAGTGGTCCATCGTCTTATACTCCTCTCCACATGCTGGACAGAGTACATTGTCTGAGATGCCCACCTCTTCCAAGTGCTTCACCCATAGAAAGTGGCCCGTCATCTGGCTGGTTGGACAGCTGCCTACAGTCCCTTCTGCTTAATGCCACAAAGATATGCGACAGTCGGTCGGACATGACAGCTAACATCAGTTTTGTCCATTTGCAGCTTACCAAGCTGGCTTGAGGGTTGAAGTAACCCGTTTGCTAAGCGTGGGTTTGATGGCTGGAGAAGAGAGTAGCAGAACAGGGTCCGCGCCAAAGAAGTTTTCGTCAGAACCCATCCTAGCTACTTTATCTAATTAATCAGTCTTTTTTGAAGATTGTTACGTTTGCTTCCAGAGTGGATACCAAATTGACGCGATATACGCGGACTTCTCTAAAACCTTCGATAAAATATCCTATACAATTTTAGTAACTAAACAGGCATGTCTCGGTTTTCATTCGACTACCCTCGATTGGATTCGATCCTATTTAATAAAGAGGTGTAGCACTCTATTTATCGATGCGTCCGCTTAGATTGACTTTCATTAAACCAGCAAAAAAGCTAATGATTCTCGGTACGCACACATTGGGCGACAAAGCAGATTTGGCTGGGGTAGGTTAGGTTATAGTGGTAAGCGGTCTGCACGCCCAACTCAATTAGACCTTACATGTCCTTTGAGGTACCACTGTGCGACAAGGGGACCTCATTTATTTATCTTCATGACACCGTATTGTGGCTCTTTTGAAGCGCAGTATTGATACAATCGCCACGCTGGACAATTCTGTAAAAGAATTGAAAAATTATTTACCTAGAAAACCAGCTCTGATTTTAACTAAAGCTGGACAATTGCGAAGGAAGTGACCTTTGAGATATCCTCTCTTAGAAGCTAAGCTGGTCCTCTGTATTTTTCTTATTTATATCATCTCTCCATAACCTATTGGCCTCTTGGATAATATTGTGTTTGATTATTAGTTTGCTCGTGGTCAGATTTTTCTAATTATAAATCAAAAAGGATTTCAATCTCTGAGATTTGTGCATTTATTGCTCCATCACCAATAGGGCCACTCTCTAATAAGTGAATGGGTTAGCTCTCGAATGACGCAGAATAGTCGTTAATCTGGCTAAAACGCGACATACTCACTGTCTTAATTATAAAAAGATATTCATGAGTGTCCAGCTGGCATTTAAGCAAAGAGTTCTCATTAGACTAATTACTAGGAGCCTTGAGCCCTACTGTTCTTGCTATACTTGGTCTGAAATTGGTTCCGGTCCAATTGTACACTTCAAAGAAACTCAGTTTGCCAATTCATCAGCTAGTTCGTTATTTTGAACACTACAGTGTGTCACCGCCCATATAAATTCAAGGCCATTACGGGTTCTAACAGAGTTTATTCTTAATTCACATTCCTCAAAAATTTGTGTGAGTGGTGCAAGCGGTTTGCTTGCCACTACAGGCCGTGATTTTAATGCCTTGTGGAAAACTAGCGATGACTGCGCGGAGATTGCTAGCATGGAAAGAAAAATTTTAAGAAACATCTTTGGCCCAATAAGAATAGATGATGTGGTACCTACTGAATCCGATTGAACTCTGAACTGAACGCTCTAACTAAGAACGAGATGTTTTATTAAAGCGCAGCGGATAAGATGGCTAGGTCATGTGGTCCGTATGCCTGTTGACTGTACCGTGGAGAAAGCCTTGACAGGAAAGCTAATGGGCGTGAAGGCCAAAAGCAGACCGAAGAACCGTTGGATAGACGCAGTGGAACACGATCTTAAGAAGTTGTGAATTCGTAACTACGAAGCAACAGCTCAAGATAGACCGATTTGGAGGAGCATTCTGAAGGAAGCTTAGAAAGAAGAAGAAAACTAACGACATACCAAAAACGATTCCTACTATCAGTTTGCCATTAGGTGTCAAAAGCAAATTGTTTTCAGTCTCATTCAATTTCCAGCAGGGTACTTTGCATTAGTAACAGAAATTACATTTCATTACGAATACGTGGCATTTGTCTGCTACTTTACAGCAACTAGTCACACGTTGTCGCTAGCACGTCTGTCTTGGCATGGGCCGGGCATAAAGGCATTTAAATCAACTAAATACATAAACACACAAGCAGACTAGCTGCACTTACACAGGTGGCACGTCGCTATAGTAGTTGTTTAAAATAAATTAGAAATTAGTATAAATAACCATTATTTGCTACAAAATTTATACTAAGGTCCATAACTTGGGTGGCCCAAACGTGTCTTATGGTTTTGAACGAATGAAGTAAAGTAACAAATTAAAAGATAAGTAGCTACATAATTACAGTCTGTTGCAAAATTGTAAGACCGATGGAATATTGACTGCTACTGCTGGTCAGTAAGTACACTAAGTCCTCTAGGTAAAGCTACTTTTTATTTCAGAGCAAATTCTAAAGAAAAAGTACTCAAAATCAGAGATTAAAGCTTTTGCTAAAAAAGTTACAGTTTTGTTGTTGCTCATGTCTCAAAACACAAATTGAAAAAAATTGGGTGAAATCATGCGCCACTTCATTGAAACCAGGCGAAAAAGTTTGCGTGTATCACTTTTTGGTAACGGATTCCGAGATCAGGCCAGATCGGAAGAGGGCGAAGTTGTCTAGTGATGCCCTTCCGACGCCTAACGAAATTTTGCGCTGCAGAACTGCAAAGTGTTTTGTGACTGTCAAACTTTCTACTAAAACTTGACAGAAAAGTCGTTCGGTTGATGGGCGGTATTATTACAGAACACAACCCATAGGGTCAGCATATGACCACCATTGGAATCATTGAGGACCCAATGTGCCTGTCCAGCTTGGAGAAGGCGGATAGCAGTGAGCACTTTCTCTGTGAGCATCCTACCTTTGCAAGATCAAAACTACGAATTTTGGTTTCCGATGTCGTAAGAATAAGTAAACTGGAGGATATTTACAGATTTGCCAAAGAATTTGGAAAATTCTTCCAGGACTAACTACCTTTGCCTCTGTCTCTATTATTCCTATCACTTTCTCTGATACTTTTCTCGTTTCCTCCTGGACTATCTACCCTCTTTCCAGACCTCAAAATACAATGGAATTTTTAGCCTGAGTGTTTTAGGAATCACCCAATCTCTTGGTGCTCTTTGGCTCGACCTTACTTCATTTTCATATATGCCATTATTTATCAATAGAATATCGTTAAGAATTCCGCCACGATTTTGCCTGGCAGCGGCACATATCCAAGAGGGTCAAGTGTCAAGAGTATACTTACCCCGTTGAATTTTGGTAATAGCTTGAGCTATATTGACTCTGAGCGCATTAATCCGTGGCGATTCATAATCGTTCCTAAATCTTTCCTAGTAAAGTAGCATCGATTGCACCTGTAGCTCGAACGAGTAATTTGGATTTGGCGTGTTGGATATATTTACATATATTTGTTCCTTCTACTCCATAGTGAAGGAAGTTTTATTTTTGAGCTCATGCAAGATTTTAAATACTTAGGCGTAGAACTCAGCACAAATAAGGATCCGTCCTTATCAATACAAGAACGTATTGAGGCAGCTAACAGAGCATACTTTGGACATATCAAGCTTATAAAGTCTTTATTGATATCAAAGGAATCCAAGATCCAGATGTACAAAACTATAATAAGACCCGTACTAACCAACGGCTTTGAAACATAAAATTTTGTAGTTAATGACGTGAATCTACTGATGCGATTTGAAAGAAAGATTCTCAGAAAAATGTTCGGCCCTATACGAATAGAATGGCGTTACATACTGTTTACGGTATAACCACGAACTCAGTATTTTAATCGCAGGGCGAAATGTAACGCGGTTTATAAAGTCGCAAAGATTACGGTGGTATGGATACGTCCTAAGAATGAGCAGCGAAAGAACGACCAAAAAAGTTTTTGAAGCAAATCCTGAAGGAGAGCAAGAAGTAGAGGCCGGCCAAGGCGACGATGGTTGCAAGACATAGAAGACGGTACACGAAAGACGAGAACCTCACAGAATAGAGCGGAAGCGGCTGGTCAAATATAAATAAATAATAAACAACAGATTTAATAAATGCCACTAAACAACATAACCGCCACAGCTTGTGAATATTTACCAGTCCCTATGAGAAAACCCTATACTTATAGTAGCGAACAAACGCAATGGTAGGCCCCTGCATTCTTACCGCAGTGCGTGAATGTGCGTATTTTAGACAGTGTGCCTGTTTATGCAACAGAGGTGTGAACTCTGACTTTACACATTTTCCGAAGAATAATTCAATTGAATAGGCTGGTGCTGTTGCTGTTGCTTGCTGCGGTTGTTGACGAGATCAAGTTTACTCTATTTGCAAACAGAAATGCAAATTCCAGGAGGGGAAGATCGCAACCCAATACGAGTACAACGCACGCATAAATACGCATTCACACTCGTAAATAATTGTAGGAAAATAATATGCAGGAAGCGTAACTAAACACTCGAAGACATTGAAGCCACCGCAAAGTAGGTCCCCTTGAAAGCAAAAAAAAGCAAAACGAAAATAATAAGAAGACGTTGCAGCAGCGTCAGGCGAAGAAGGAATGGTAGAGCATAACGGGCAGCCAAGTCCAGCAATGCTGATAGTGATACCAGCAGCAATAGACGTTGCAGCATCAACAACGCGCCTCGAAGCCAGATGCCACACCGAAAGTGAAATGCCAATGCGATGGCTGCTGCGGCTTGAACTGCTGCATTTGCGGCTGCGACATACTACTACGCTGCTACTCACTTTACATGCACATTTATGTGGCAACAATAAAAAAAAACAAAAACGAAAAAACATAGAGCCAGGCAGCAAACAGCACTTTGTGTGGCTGTGTTTTGGCAATAGTGGCAATCCGATGCGGCAGCCGCACACTCAGCAGGTCGTCTATGCTCGCCACACAAAATAGAAAGAAGAAAATGTGTGGAATGTTTCCCAGAAACGTGCCTGAATGTTGTCGAACAACAATGAAACACTATGTAACAAGTTCTTGATGTGGCAACTGATGCTGCTACCTCGGCTGTCGCAAATGTGTAATGCAGCCAGTTATGGGGAGTAGGTGAAGTTGGCGCGTACGAGCGAAGGCTTGTGAGTGCGCGTGTGTGTGTGCGAGTGTGGATGAATGTGTGGCAGATGTGCGCTGGCAATTTGCATAGTTGTTGGTGTGGTTACTACTTACCGCATTCCATTGCAACCCACCACTACCAGTAGCGGTGGCAGCCGCGGCGGCGGTGGCGATTACAGCAATACCAATAACAGCAGTGACTGCAACAGCGGTAGCATGACCATTAAAAGCTGTAGCAACCGCGGATTAAATGCGATAAATTATAGCAACACTGTTGTTGTTGTTGTATATTGGTATTGTTGGCATGGCCGCGGTGATAGCGCACCGCTGAAACACGTTAAAGTACGCCTCCTGCAACAATGCGCGCATAAGAGTGGTCAATTCAAAAATGCAAGAATTCTTAGACGCGCGCTCACGCCGTACCATTTCATGCAACATTGTAGCACACGCATACTTGCAAAACGTCTTTCGGTTGAACTTCAAATAGTAGTAGGCGGTTATTGATTGTCTTGTTGGCGTATGGTCGTGTGTGCCCCGCAGAATAGAAAGTTTACAGCAGTGGGGACTCGCTGCTTGGAATTTGACACACTTTTCGGTTGCTATTACCGCTTTCAGCATGCTTCTCCCATTTGCTGCCGTTGGCCGCTTAACATTCATGCCACACATTCTATGTAATCACCACAATGTTGCAGCTGTTTTGTGTGCACACGATTTCTTTGCTGGCATGTGGCGCCCTCAGGCGAGCGCTCTATATTCAAATGTTCTGCAATCTGATGTTGTTCTTGCTGTTGTTGTTGCTGTTGCTGTTAAAGTGTTGCCTCGGTTGTATGCAGCAAATACCACAATGTATGCCTTTGCCTACCTGTCCAAGTGTGTGCCCCTACTGAGGCAGCCATCTAAGTTAGCCTGCATGCAGCAGCCGTAACTACTCGAAGAAATTTCGAATGGTGCATAATTGTCACATGTGACTGCCACGCGAGTGTACGATCTCGTTATGGCTGTTGCGTGCCGCTCGTTGTTGTGCGTGCTTTTTGCCGCAAGATAGCTGTCGATGTTGTCAGGTGAGAATGCGTTGCAGCAGCGTAAGAAAAAATATGCGCATGCGCAGATATTCTAAATTTCTAGTTGCCGCTTTTCAGCGGTGCACTGCTCCAAAGAAATATGCAGCGAAATGCATGGCGAACGGCCACTAGTGTTTTATGTTTATATACATATGTGTACATATGTACATACATAAATACATACATACATGCACACATACATATATACATACACACATACATTCTTATGTACGATGTACATTTAAAGCGGCGGCATTCCAGGTGTGCAGTTCCGTTGCCTGGCCTATTGTTGGTGTTGGTGTTTTTATTGTTATTATTCATATATTTTTTGCTTTCAGTTTTTATGACTTGTAATTTTTCCTAAAAGACATGGATGATTTCAATGGCTTTCAAACGCAACGCAACGACTTTTATTTAGTTTTTGTTGCCCTTCTTTTAGTGCACAATATTTGTTGCTCGTCTCGGCATTCACTTCCTTTCTCTTCGTGCTGTTATTACCTACAATTTCCAATTCGCCTTTCCCCTATTATTATGCATAATTTCACCACTATTGGATGTTGTCAGAGTCATGTTTGCTCTCGTACATATTTCCTGCTTATAAATTTTACCTGTTGGTGGAGGGCAATGAAATAGCTAAGTATTATTTGAAGTCAAGTCAAGCCCTACCTTCGGATTTTTCGAACTTTTTGAAAATTCTTTTGAAAGTTCTGCATATCAAATCGAACGATCAGTGGGATCATTCAAGTGGGGCTAGGTGGGATCAACTCTTGGGCTACAGGCTGTGGCTTAAGTTTGAGCCCACGTAAAACAGAATTCATTCTTTTTACCACGAGACACAGATACCCAATCGTAGTCTACCACTAATTAAGGCACAAATGCTCTCAATTTCACTCAACCCAGGGACTAGCACTATTACTCTTTCGAGCTGCCAGGCAGTAGGATGGCTTTATAATAGTAACATCGAGTCTACAGCTGAGCTCGTGAAATTTCATCAGTATTTCCCTGATTAATTCATGGTAATGGAATAGCTGATTAGCTGATGCGGAACGGTTTAATCTTACATGGATGTCTCAGAGATAGAATTTAGAAGGATCTGCATGAGTTTGTGGTTTGCCACTTCGTTAAATGGTCTTCAATCATCACTAAATTGAACAGGAAGGATTATCCGATCTAACCTACTCAAGACGAAGCATACAAATTTCTGGCATGGCTGAAACACCCCAGAGATGTCTGATGCCTGTAGAGGGCAAAAATGTTAATTTAACACAGCTGAGCTCCATTCACTAACTGAATTTGCTTAGTTGCCATTCGCCTCCATATTAATCAACCAACCAGCCAGGCAGCCAGAAGAAGCTCAAACACGTAACAATATTTTTAATTTTAACAATTTGCATGTGTACGAGCTGTGTTCAAAAAGTATCACGAATTTTGTGTTTTTTTTTCCAAAAATTATTTATTTATTCATTAATATCTATTTTCTCCCCTTCAAAGTAATCCCCATGAGATATTAAGCACTTATGCCAACGTTTTTTCCAATCTTCGAAGCGCTTCAAAAAATCATTTTTTTATCTTGTTCAGCTTCTCCTTCGATGCTGTCTTTATCTCGTCAATCGTAGCGTAGCGTCGTCCTTTTATGGGCCTCTTCAGTTTCGGGAACAAGAAGAAGTCACAGAGGTCCAGATCTGGGGAACACGGTGGCTGTGGCATCATTAGTGTGTTGTTTCTGGCCAAAAAGTCGCGCACAAGCAACGATGTGTGAGCAGGGGCCCAATCGTGATGCAAGAGCCAATTTTTGTTCTTCCACAAATCCGGACGTTTCTGGCGGATTGCTTCGCGCAAATTGCGCATAACTTGCAGGTAATATTCCTTATTGACCGTTTTAGCCTGTGGCAAGAACTCATGATACACAACGCCCCTGCAGTCAAAGAAAACGGTAAGCAAAACTTTTACATTCGACCGAACTTGGCGCGCTTTTTTCGGTCTTGGTTCGTGCGGCAGCTTCCATTGAGATGATTGAGCTTTGGTTTCCACGTTATAACCATAAACCCACGATTCGTCACCAGTTATGACCCTCTGGAGCAAATTTGGGTTTTCGCGAACAGAGACTAACATCTCAGTAGCAATGTTCATGCGATCCTGCTTTTGGTCGAAATTGAGCAGTTTTGGTACGAATTTTGCGGTCAACCGTCTCCATGCCCAAATCATTGAAAAAAATCGAAAGGCACGAGCCAACGTTGATTCGATTGGCCAATACCCTTTTCTTCACTTCATCAATTTTTCGTCTGTTGTTGAAGTGCTCGGGCCGGACGCCGCCACGCCGGCACGCTTTTCGACGGTCATATCTTCTTGGCCTTCTGAGAACATTTTGTACCACCGATAAACATTGCTTTGGTCCAAAGTAGATTCTCCATATGACACAGCTAACATTCGGAATGCATCCGCGCACTTAACTTCGTTTTTCACAAAAAAATTTGATACAGGTTCTTTGATCCATCTTTTTGAATAGGTAAAAATCGAAGACGAGCCGAAACACGTGCAAGCAAAGCAGCTGTCAACAAATAACTGAACATTCAAAATGTCCGAGCTCGTCGGCATGGGTGAGAGACATGAGTACCAACATATCGCCACAAAAAAATCGAAATTCGAATATACGTAACCTGTGAAAATTCAAAATTCGCGATACTTTTTGAACACACCTCGTATGTATGCATATTTACCTACATATGTATGCATGTCATGACTGGTACTTCCCCAAAAATTGGTACAAGCCCAACGTTAGCTTCGAGTTACTCCGATTCAGCTGAAGTACATAAAACTAACTCCACCACTTAATAAAATTTTGTTTAACAAATTATGAGCAATTCGAGGTTTATTATTTTATTTTTTATGTACATATCCAAAGAAAAACATGTTTATGGCATTTTGAAGAATTACGTGTGTAACTAACTATGTGCGTAATGTGTGTGTGTATGCAGGCACGCATGTTTCCATAAAAGCCATACAAAATCAGCAGAAAATATCGATTTCTGTTGAAATATACAAATAGTGAAATGAAGTATAAATATTTATGAGTCAGTAATTTGCTAATATATCTACATATATACATACATATGAATGTAAAAATTGCCATTCTCTCTAGGAATACTAGTAAACTGAATATACATATGTGGAAGGGGAAAAATATATATACAAAGAAAACATATGCAACATTAGGGGGGAGTGGAGTTTTTTCTTTTTTCTGAAATGGCGTTTGGTAGACCTTTGTTCCGTTGGTAGACCTTTGTTTGGAACAAGACGACGAAATACGAGCAAAGGCGGCGATCTGGTGACTGATATCCAAACCGTGTTTGAATTATGGAGGGAACACTTTTCAAACCTGCTAAATAGAGATAGTTGCGCATATCACAGAGAATGTAAAGATGCGGATACAGCAATCGCTGACGACGGGACTGTGGTTCTGACCATGACGAGGTGAGAATAACCATAACGCGGCTAAAGAGCAGCAAAGCCGCGAGAGCCGACGGACTATCGGCTGAGCTGGTAAGGTGCAGGCGGCAAGGTGCTGGTAAGGTGCAGGTATCAGCTTCTACGCAAAATATGCCTGCCTGCAAACTGTGCCAATTATTGCGGTATTATATATATTATAGAACTTATATATTACTCATATTATATATATATATAACTGGCGCTTTGATGTTGTTTCTCAAATGGCGGCACCTACAATTTTAAGCCGTCTCCGAACGAGATATAGTTTCTATGAGGAGCTTTTTCATGGCGGTAATACATTCGGAGGCAATAACTGCCGAGAAGCGACCGCTATTAGAAAAACTTTTTCTTAATTTTGGTGTTTCACCGAGATTTCAATCTTCGTTTTCCGAATAGTAGTCACGCACCAACCCATTCGGCTATCGCGAGATTAGCCTTCTATATATCGCGTATAAGGTCGCAGCGAGCGTACTATGTGAAATGCTGAAGCCCATCATCAACTAACGACTTAGAGCTTATTAGCATGGCTTTAGACCTGAAAACACTACCACCGATCAGATATTCAAAATACGCCAAGTTTTGGAAAATCCCCATGAAAGAAGAATCGATATGCACCATCTTTTTGTCTCTTTTACCAATATGCGGTCATCTCTGAATTTGCTCTCCCCGCTATGCCAAATGATGCTGCTCAATACGAACAGCGCCGTTAGTTAATTGCTCACGCACTGGATAAAGAAGCAAAGCGAATGTGTCTGGTGGTGAGCGAGGACAAAATGAAGTACATCCTGTCATCAAACAAAAAGTCGGCGCGCTCGTGTAATGGCACCCACGTCACTGTTGAGAGCTTTGATTTCGAGGTTGTAAAAGACTTCGTTCATTTAGGAACCAGCATTAACACCGATAACAATGTCAGTCTAGAAATTCAAGGTAGAATTTCTCTTGCCAACAAGTGCTACTTTGGACTAAGTAGGCAACTGGGTAGTAAAGTCTTTTCTCGACGAACAAAACAAGGCTCTCATCATGCCCGTCCTAACGTATGGCGTAAAAGCGTGGACGATGACGGTATCCGATGAAGCGTCGCTTGGAGGGTTTGAGAGAAAGATTCTGCGCAAGATATTTAGACCTTACGTTAGTGACGGCGAACATCGCAGGCGATAGAACGATGAGCTATATGAGCTTTACGACGAGATAGGCATATCGCAGCGAATAAAGATCCAGCGGCTACCTTCCTTCTCTGCTTTGGAAAGATCAAGTGGAGAAGGACTTAACTTTACTTAAGGCCGGTTAGCACGAGGAAGAAACGACTGGCGTGCTTTGTTAAACTCGGCCAAAATCGCGTAAGCAGTTATCGCGCCAATCAAGAAGAAGAAGACGAGAGAAGTAGCGAACCGAAAGAGCCTTATATTTTCCTAAATTTGGTAGACTCTTTGTTTTTTGCATTTTATTTTTAACTCTTATAAAGGCAGCTTCTCATTGCTTTGCTATTACAAAAGGAATGTAAAGAACTTTTCATGTTCTATCGCTCCACCTTAATGTACATCTGTATACAAATGTGTATGTATGAATTAGTATACATTACCGTGTTTGTTTTTGCAAATATGAAGCACTCAATTCGCATGATTGCTAATATGCCACACACACATACTCGAACATGCTCACATATATTAAAGATAAATAGAAATTATTATTTTTTGAATTTTATTAGTCGTTTACGAAGTATAGAAAGTTTAGAGATTTGAATGAAGGCGTTATTTAACTGCGGCAAACTGCCCGCTGTCTTTGGCTCAAGCAACCTCTATTCCAATAAAGTCGAACTTTTTACAAAAAGAAACAACCGATGCATAATTTGTGACAATTATTTTAAATTCTACCTTCAGTGGGTTTCTCTTAAATCCTGTTTCTACAATAAATTATTCTGCCTTAAAAAATTTAGACAGCATCGGTCGAATACATACAGCACTACTGCGAAGCTACTCAACTTTTTCGAGCAGAAGCAGCTGCACTTCATGAAGCAGTAATGTTTGCCTTCCAAACCGGCAAAAAACATGTCATATGCAGCGATAGCAAATCCGTCATTGAAGCCCTGCAGAACCCAAAAAACGATATGTTACTCATCAATATGATAAGAAATATTATATATGAAAAAAAGTCGCAATAAAAATTATGTCGGTTCCTGGTCATGCTGGAATCAAAGTCAAGGAAGTCGCTGATGAACGTGTAAATAAAGCACGGATGCAGCCGTTACATTTCTTGAACCACCTCACTCCTAAAAACCTACGGATGTATGCACCAAATTATTTAGCCGGAAAACTCACGCATGACAAAGATGCTTTCCATTTCAATTCAACCGGGCTATTCGGGTCATGTTCTTCGATTTCGATGTAACTCAAATATGTTGCTCTCTGGTCAAAATAATGAGACACGTATTTTTTTGTTCGCCCGAAAAAAATTTTTTTCAAGAGTTATCGGCAATTTTGTTTTTCGGCTCAAACTCGATTTTTTTTAATTATATAAGAAAAATTTTTTTTTAAATGTCCATAACTTAGTCAAAAATGAACCGATTTCAATAATTCTGGGTTCAAAATGATCGTAATTACTTACACGAGCGACTTCATGTAGAAACAATTCCAAAAAAGTAGTTGAAAATTTTTTATTTAGCAAAAAAGAAAAAAAATTTAAATTTTTTCGAAATTCAATATTTCAAAAAGTGTATTTTTGTTTTTTTTATAACTTTTTCCAAATCAAAAGGACATCTCAAACTTTAACTGAGCTGAATGCCTATTAGCTAAAATGCGTTGTTTTTAAGTAATGAATTTTTGAGTAAAAACCCTGTTTCGCACGCAAAAATACGTGTCTCATTATTTTGACCAGAGAGCAACATATTTGAGTTACATCGAAATCGAAGAACATGACCCGAATAGCCCGGTTGAATTGAAATGGAAAGCATCCAAATTAAATAATCCCCGTGGAACTAAACCGATTTTCCCATCTGGGTTGCCCATATTCGACGGACCCATGTGTTTTTTTTAATTAAAAGAAAAACACAATTTTTTTTATGTTGACGGTAATAATCATTTTATTTGGTTCAAGTAGATTTGTTGACATCACTTTTTGAATATAATATCACTCAAATGGGCGCCTTGAGCCTGTACGGCGTATTGTGCCCGTTTTGCAGCATTTTCCATAGTTTTAGCTAACATAGCGGCTATTTTCTCACGGATGTTGTTCTTGAGCTCTTTTATGGTCTTTGGCTTATTAATATAAACCTTTGATATTAAATATCCCCACAAGAAAAAGTCAGATGGCGTAAATCGGGCGAACGCGGTGGCCAGTCAAAATCGCCATTATTCGACTTCAAGCGACGAGGAAACAATTTCTTCAAGAAATCGATTATGGGGCGAGCTGTGTATGGTGGAGCGCCGTCTTGTTGAAACCAGAACTGCCTCATACGCTTTCGACGAATGATTGGCATCACAAAAGTGTTTATCATATTGCAGTAACGCTCCTTGACCATCTTCATTTTCGAAGAAAAACGGCCCAATAATTGTTTTCGCTTTAACGCCGCACCAAACAGTGACTTTTTCGTCGTAAACGTTTAATGGTGTTCTTAGAAGGTTAAGGTTCTTTGGTTATTTATAACTATTACTTTTACATATAAATAAATAAATAAATATTTTAATTTCTTTCCAAAGTTATTTCTGCCAAAAAAACACCCAATACTTTGTTAGTGTGCTAAAGTCAGTCGCCGCTTTTGAACTTTTTAAACTAATATTCCGGCTACGGCTACGCTGGTTGGGTCATGCCGCGGCTCTGAAAGTATTCGATGTGGTACCAGCTGGCAGTAACAGAGGAAGAGGAAGGCCTCATGTGCGTTGGAAAGATCCGGTGAAGGAGGACTTGACTTCACTTGATGTATCCAACTAGCGTCAGTTAGCACGAGAAAGAAACATACTAAGGAGTTTTCAATAGGTGCATGCAAAACCTCGGATGAGAACTCCTTGCTCTAACGAGGATCCCTGCAAACGAACCAAGGATTATGAGTTGAGCGTGCACCTGGTCGAATATCCGGTCACTTAATGGGGAAGGTACCTCTGCCTGGGCGGTTGATGCCCTCGTAAGAGCACTGCCTTATAAGAGATGGGATGGATAGGGCTAGGCAAGAAGAGCATTGTACCTTGCGACGTCTACTACAGCTGCCATGTAAAGAAGCATAAATTCGGTGTCGCATTTATAGTGGGCGAGATATTTCGCGTTTCGAACGTCTCGCAATAGTTCGCATCAAAGTGAGATTTTCGAACATCCGCCACGACCATAAAGTCGTGCTTGGCAACTGCAATGCCAGGGTGAGAGATAGGAGTGCTTAGTGCACAATTTTACTACTTTTTAAGAGAAACGGGGCCTAAGTTTTGGACATAATTTCCATTTTAGTTGTGGTGTGCACGGACAGAGAGACATTTTCGAATATTTCTACCTATACATTTTCCGTTTGTCGGGACAGACTAGCAAGTACAGTACTCAGACATAATTAAACCTATTTTACTGCACCCTTTTAATTGTCTTTAAATCTACCTGATCTCCGAAGATTTTCTGGTGCCAAGGAGCCAAGATGGTCGCTTCTTAACACATCAGTGCCAAAGCCCTCAAGCCTGATTCGAGCGAAGGCGGGGCAGACGCACAGAAAGTGGTCGCATTCCAAGATCAAAGTGCAGTTTTGTCCCGCTGGATTCCACGTAGACCCCAGAGCCGGAGCCGTGTTCGGTCTTGGAGCCATCCGTGAAAATGCGAAAACAGTGTTTGCCGGGCTCATTTTCTGAGTTTGACCACAGTTGAGCCTCTGGCAGCACCACACTCTATCTCTTGACTCTGAATGGCATGGAGTCAAGGGGCATGGAGAGAATCGTTGGATCGAAGTCCATGCCTTCTCTATTGTCTAATGCCGGACATGGCCGTATCTACTCGCATTGTGTTTCAGCCTGCAGATGGCCTTCGAGGCCTCTCTTTGGATGAAAACAGCAAGTGGTGATAGACTTACCAGAGCATCAAGTGCCAAGCCTGAAGTAGTCGGAAAAGCTACGATTCATCAGATGGCCACAGTGCGTTGTAGTCTCGATAAGGTCCTCCTGACTCCAACGAGAGGGGGATCCTAGCCGATCCTATGTTTTTTCCAAAAACACCCTTGCACTGCCTGAAGGCTGTCAGTGCTTTGGATGCCTATACATACCTACGAATATGTTTTTCAAGCTTATGTTCGTTATTAGTATTACCTTTGCATCGTCGGACTGCAAAGAATCGATTCGATCTTGCTTGGCATTTAAACGGGATAGTTTTGCAAAGACAAAAGCAATACCTTCACATTTTTTTACTAAAGCATTCGCAATTCTCCCATTGTCTCGTCACTGTCTATGATTTTATGATGATACTCAATTTGACGTAACTGGCCAACGTTCGAAGACGTTTCGTTGTAATTCGCAAAAGAATCAAAGTCAGCGCAAGTAATTTGTATGAAACGGCACCAACGGCGGTAGCTTAAAAGTGAATACTCTTCGTAACTGTCTGGACGTCTGGACTATGCAAATAATTTTCTACTTTTTGTCTTTACGGCCTTCATTGCCTTGTGCAAGCCCAAGGTTACGCGGAATTGAAAAAACTAACACAAAAAGGAGCCGAATAGCAAATCAGAAAAAGTGTGAATACAACTTTGCAGCAAGTAACTGTACAACACGCACACAAGTGTTTATTACGTGTTACGAAAATGCAAACCCATCAAAAATGCTACAATATGCAATACCGACAACAATAGAAATTCAATTTAATTGCAACATAGTTGTCAGAGTACTCAAGCTTCTACAGCAATAGCAAATAAATTGCACACATAACTGCTATGTATGTATTTGCACTGCATGCGTAATGTTGCAACATGGCGTTGCCGGCCTCGAAATGTTTTCTACAACAGGTGAAAATTTCTAAACAGTTAAAGCAGCTACTACGCACTCCCGTTGGCTCACTCACTCAGTAGCTGCAGCGGAAAAGCATATTATTTGATTAAGCACACACATACTCGCATATGTCTACAATTACATACATACATTCATACATACATACATGCATGTACTTATACAAGTACCATCGGTTGGCAGCTCTTTGTGTGTCAAAGAAATTCCAGCAATTAAGTTTGTCTCTATTTTCCCCTTTTCCAATATTTTCATTGGATTTTTCCATTTGTTTTTCTAACCTGCTGCAAGGTGAACGCTTGTGGGCCAAAGACAATACGCCATGTTGCACGATTGCGTGCTTTGTTGCGCGTGTCAATGTAACGAATTCTGCTAAGTGAATATCAAACATATTTAGCTGCTTCACTTCTAAAGTTCACTATTGCACATTCACTCACTCACGCATACATATGTTTCTATAAGCCATAAGACACACACACACATGCGCATACACTTGTGCTTACAATAATAGCAGCGCGACATACTGCAAAGCTTCGATTATACCTATATATATATTTTTTAAACTACAACAAAAACCATTTAACTTAAAGTTTCGAATTTCGAAAAAAAATTTTTTAAGAAATTCTCTTTGGGGACGAGTGTCGGCATATAGCCGCCCAAGCCGTTTTACCGTTTACCCTTATGCTGTCTGTTAAGGAGCATAACAAATCGCTCCGTAAGCAGTATTTGCTAGGGTGTTACCGCGGGCCTCACCCATGCAGACACCTCCCAGGTACATCAGGAGGCATTTCGTCAACTACGCGGACGAAATCCTATTCAAAACAGACAGACAGCTACTGGATGGGACAGTGTATAGACAGACCATAAACGACATTAATCGAGAGACTCTCACCACCTTCTTAAGCTCCCGACCCCCGAATGCCGTTATCGGAGTCCAACCACCACCAATAGCAGACGAAGAGCTCTAACTTTCCCGAGAGCTCCGCGTAACCTTGGCACTATTACGTTCTGGATATTGTAGCAGGTTAAACTCCTACTTATCCAGAATCGATCCCGACATAGGAAACATATGTCCAGCATGTGAAGGATCTCGCACGACACTAACCACCTTTTCACATGCCCCATCAAACCCACTCATCTAACATCCCTCGCCCTTTGGACCCAACCTGTCGAAACAGCATGTTTCCTGGGCCTACCTTTAGATGAGCTAGACGAAAACGACCGGTGATTACACTACACTGACAGGGCAAAGTTACTGCTACAACAAAAACAACGCGTGTCGGTATATAGCCGCCCAAATTAGTTGGAAGCTGCAAGGCTCGCGACGTCAGTCGTTCTGAGCGGCCATTAGCGATGCAGTCTTCCTTATAATGGAAACTTACGATGTGAGACGGCGGTAGAGTCAGAACGAATTTAATTTCTTCGATTCAATCCCTCAGGGTCACTGCCAGAGGAACCAGCAGACTTTTTATACAAATATAATATTCTATATTTTATCCTACGCCCGACACGCATTTCAACATTAGCAGTGATAGTTTGTTTATAATTATTTTTTGATTTTATGAAAAATTGTTCTTGTGTTAAATAGAGCCTTAGTTTTTATGTATAACGTTCAACGCATTTATGTGCTTTACTGCGCACTCCAATACCTCTCGTCCTCAGCGACGCGCGCCCGTCAAGCGCCACCATCCCCAAAGGGTTAAAATAATTTGGAGTAGGCAGTTGTATACTCCAAAAGATTTTAGTATAATAAAGTGCAACTTTCACGTTTCTTAAAAATCGCGTTATTTTTTGACAATTTTCCTCCTCTGGCGGTCTTGTACATTTTCTTCTTATAAACAAATATTTAATACCGCAAAAAGAAAATTGTCCAAAGTCAACACGAATTTAGCGTTTCTTTAATGGGGAACGCCACTGTGAACGCGTGAAATTTTTTTTGCATAAATAGGGGGGATCGTACAAATTATAATTTATTTAGCATATATTCAACTATACTGACACAAATTTTTATTAAAAAATATTAAAAATTACAATTGTTATTAATATTAATGCAATGACGTCATAAAAAAACTGCAGGTTTGAAAAATGAGTTTGTGTTTTTACCCTTTTTTTGTTATCGAAAGGTTTGAAAAAAAATTAGATTTTGAAATTTTTAAAAAGGGCTATGTACGACTGTAGCCAATACATGTACAAAAATAAAATTCGGTTCATAAGTCTTCGAGAAATCGAGGCTACCGCTTTCAGAAAAGTCGTTTTGAGAAAAACGCGTTTAAAGTTTTCATTTGCTGTTGTAACTCACTACCTGCACTTGTTGTATTGGGTATAACTTCGACAATTTTCTAGATTTTAAGTTAAAAATTATATGTAAATAATTTTTGAAAAAATCTATTTTTTTGAAAAATCACATTGGTGCTCTCCCTTAAACTGTCTCAATATAGCACCAAAATTCAATGGGTTATAAAACTGCATACTTGATCTTTTTCTAAAAATTCTGATAAATGAAATTTTGAAGAAAATTTGTAGAGCCTTTTTAAAACAACTGTGACTTCTACATATTCAGAAAATTGGAAAATTTGGCTATGAAAGGAAAACGTTTTGCGTCCGTAGAGGCCATCCAAAAGGATTGTACTCACATCCTGAATGACATTCCAGATTCCGATCAATGACCTGAAACACTCTTTCGAAAAGCTTTTAGATCGCACAAAACAGAGTATCGAGGCCAGAGGAGACTATTTTGAATAAATAAACACGAAGTTATCAGAGCAAAGCTCCTGTAATTCTATTTTAGCTCAGCCTTACTTATTTTAGACTCACTTTGTATTTTTATAAATTAAAAAATTAGATTATAAATGAAAACGCGTGTCTACCACGAAGTCCGGGTCTGAAACACCGATCATGAAACCTCATATGATAGAAAAGGTCACCCTTCAGCAGGCAATGGCAAACCTCAGAGTGAATTTCTACCAAGAAAAAGCTCCTAATAAAGAACTGTCTGACATTCGGAAATGGCATAAAACTGCAGATCTCGGGCAAGCACCCATCTATATATGGATACATAAAAAATTAAATAAACTGTTAAAACTTTGCGTAATTTATCGCACTGCTATTATTGTGAACACAGATGTAAAGTAGATGTACGTATTTCTACTCTTCTGTTTATTTATGCAGCATTGAAAATTCAAAACAAATTCCTGAAAGTACTTAACAATTCTAAGGATTTTACTACATGGAATGTCACATTATGAATTTTTAAACTTCACCATGGCTGATACTGATACGGCACCGATAGCAAGATGATTGGAAAGGTCAATCGTTATGACTCCAAGGCTTTAGTAGTGGACTGCATATTAAAGGGGATTTACGACAAAAATGCGAAGAGAACTATCGATATCGATAACAATGGTTTGACAGCTGAGAATAGCAAACTACGAGTATGTTGACATTTCCGTGCAGTAAGGTTTGTCAAGCCGTCATTAATCGTTTAACGCCAAAACAACACTTCCAAATTGTGGAAATTTACTTTGAAAAAGATCTGTTCGCGAAGTTCAAAGTGGACTGGCGGCATCATTTATCCTTATTGTTTTCGAAGTGGGGCAGAAGCTGTCGCTGAATGGCAAGCACTATCGAGCTATGTTGACTGAATTTTTGTTTCCAAAAATTATAAAACTAAATATCGACGCCATTTGGTTCCAACAAGATGACGAAACTGGCCACACAGCGCGCTTAACAAACGATTTATTGCAATATTCAAGCCACCATTGACGGCATGCAACCAGATTTATTGATCTGATCGAATGGATCGGATCATTAAGAATGCTTATATAAATATCTGAGCCACAGAGCCATTGAGGGACTTCATTTTATGCCAAATATTTCTTCTTGCCTAATGAATATAAAGTCCAAATATGAAGCAAATCGGGCCATACGGGTATACGCTTTGTCAGAATATCTCGACCACTGCGCCATCTATACGTAGATTATGAATATGCACATAGTCGGGTCACACTATGCTAACCACACACTGATTATTTTACCGTAAAATCAAATAGCGAGTTTTACATAATTATGTCTTATGCAGTGGATCACAGCCCCACGAATAGCCTGTTTTCTGCGCTTCTGCATCCACCTATCACCTCCAGTTGTTGGCTGGTCTGCCGCGTCTGCGACTGCCTTGAGGATTCTAATCCAACGCAGCCTGACTTGTGATGTCGTCCAGAAGTTTACGCAGTATCCATCCACTTCCATTTGCGACGTGGTACTCCGAGGAGGATGGGTATTTGTAATAGCTCATAGGTTAGTGTTACGTATGGTTTTAGGCTAGAATATCCTCATGATTTTGCGTAGGCAACGATTAAAAACAGTTTGCAAAGTTTGCAAGAGCTAGGTGTTTAACTTCCAAGTCTCGCAATCACATAGGGCCACCAATTTCACGTTAGCGTCGAAAATCCGCAACCTCGTACGTTTGGAAATGTGCCAGAATCTGCACACTTTATCCAGCATACTAAAGGCGAAACGTCTTTTTGATATGCGATTGCGAATATCTGCTGCTGAACCGCCATTTTTGGTGATAACGCGGCCGAGATAGCAGAATTCATTTACTTCTTCTAAGGGTGTGCCGGCGCTAGCTTGCGTAATGTCCTTAACAGATTCATAAGGAATGTTCAAATCCTCTGCCAGCTCTCTGATGGTTAATTTGCGATTATTGATCAACTTTCCTTGAACTTTATTGATGTTTTAATTAGTTTTTGATGTCTACGGCCTGCCACTATGTTCATCTTCCTCGTCATTTTCAACTGTAAAAAATCGAAAATACTTGCAGAGGTAGATTTACTCAAGATGGCGTAACTTTTGCAAATTTCAAGCAATGGCGATCCAATTTTGGTAGGAATGTTAATTACAAATGGGGCAACCATAAAAAAATAACTCAAATCAGTTGACTAAGAGCGTAACCTGGTGGTTCTTCCGCGATCCTTATCGTATTTGTGACGTCCGCCTTTGATTTTTTTCTACAAATGGAGGGGCTTATAGTTTTATACCACCGCCGAAGAGCAAATAATTTTTTGTGAAGAGATTTTTCAAAGCCAAAATACACACGAAAGGTTGCCAATACCTGCCGAAGAGCAAATGCTATTGGAGAAAACTTGTTCTATTACTTGGTGCTACATTCCCGTGTTTCGAGCCAGTATACTATCGAAAATATTAGGTGCGCAACTAAAATGCCGCCTTCAGTGTGCGCTAGTCGATTCTAACGTAACCTAAACGTCATAAACCAAGCTTAGACATATGGTAAAAAAACTGCTTTGACACATTAGAGATTTTGTTTTGGTATCATATACTTTTGGTTTTGTGAAAATGTCTGATTTTGTGCCCAATAATCGTCATTTGCGCATCGAGGGCTACAAAAAGTTTATGGAGATGCTGCTTTAAGTGAAACAACGTGCCGAGATTGGTTCCGTCGCTTCAAAGATGGTGATTTTAATGTTGATGACCGTCCGCGTGAAGGAAGGCCAAAAACCTTCGAAGACGTTGAATTGGAGGCATTGCTCAATGAGGATCCGTGTCAAACGCAAGAAGAACTTGCTTCAGTATTAGGAGTTACCCGCCAATCCATTTCCAAGCGATTGCATGCTTTGGGAATGATTCAGAAACAGGGGCCTTGGGTTCCGAATGAGTTAAAACCGAGAGATGTTGAACGTCGTTTTTTCGCCTGTGAACAACTGCTCCAGCGGCAAAAAAGGAAGGGTTTTCTTCATCGCATCGTGACGGGTGCTGAAAAATGTATTCAATACAACAATCCAAAGAAAAGAAAGTCATGGGATTGCCCGGTCATGCTTCTACGTCGTCGCCTCGGCCGAATATTCACGCTGCGAAGGTTTTGCTATGTATTTGGTGGGACCAAGTTGGTGTTATTTACGATGTACTGTTAAAACCAAGCGAAACCATCATTGGGAATTCGTATCGACTTCAATTAATGCGATTGAGCTGAGCACTGCGCGAAAAGCGGCCGCAATACGCGGAGAGGCATGGAAAAGTGATTCTACAGCATGACGACGTTGGGCCTCACGTTGCCAAATCCGTTAAAACCTATCTGGAAACACTGAAATGGGAAGTCCTACCCCACCCGCCATATTCTCCAGATCGTTGGCACATGGTCGAGCTGACCAGCAGTTCCATTCATATGAAGACATCAAAAAATGGCTTGATCTGTGGATACCCTCAAAAGATGAACAGTTTTACCGCGACGGATGGCTACTACAGTGACGGGCAATACTTTCAGTGATTCACTTGTAACCATTTTTTCAGAATAAAGTTGTATTTTCATCAAAAAATCAGCGAGAACTTAGTTATGCATCTATATATACATATTTGCAACATAACTTGCCATTGGAATTCTAGGCGCTACCCCTTTACTTGTTCACTGGAGTGTAGGTAATCAATTTGAAAGTTGATTCATTGGGCTTATCAATGCAACGATCGTTCCAAACCATGCACAGCAAAAATTGCCTACACCTAATACAGCGCCCGTAGCTATAGCGAATGCAGTGACAACAACAGCAACAGCGAGCAATTAGAGTACAGCAGTAGCAATATTTTATTACTTTGCATTTATAAAAATTATTTAAAAGGATTGCTTCAAATTTATGCGAATTCACATTTAGCCACTTCACAGAGTCGCTCTAATTACCTGATATTGCCCACATAATGGCAAAGGCTAATTAGCGTTGATTATAGAACTAATTATTTAGAATTATTAATGGCGAAACGTTATTTTTTTGCGCTTTCCACCAGCTGCGCTGTGTTGGCGCTACAATGCGCCACTTTTATGCTTATCTATGTATGTCCATACACAGGTAAATTTATATATATGTATGTGAGTTCATATGTTTATGTTTTACGTTATTGCGGCCGCTAATTATTTATATTATACTCCTGTTTATTTATCTGAATTTTTATGTCTGCCACTTTTTTCATAATACAATTTTAGCGTGTCCAACTCTAATGATGTCCGCTCTTTAAAATGCACGCAAACTTGACTAATAAATTGTGGCATTTTATAACAAATTTACCTAAACAAAATTAATTTATATGTTATCTGCTGGTTCTGTATGTGGTAGGCCACAAGCCATAACTTGACTTTGTTCGGTCAACCAGCAGTTGGCTGTCGCTTTAGTATCTGCTACTTTTCTTACACTTAACGTATTTTTTCTAGTATTGAAATTCTATGAAAATTCATTTATTTTCTGATCAATATTTATATTGTTTAAAACGGATGCTATGTATTTTTATGGAAACATTTAGATGACCTTGAAATGAAATAAAACTTATTCTTAATGGAAAAAGCGTGACTAAATCAAGGGGTGAGGGGTAGTCAGGGGCCCGAAAAAATCATGATTTTCAATAATTTTGTTTTGCTAGTCAATTGCTTTATTTTACAAAAATGAAAACATAGCATTAATACATCCTGTTTCGACTTGACTTTAGTAAAATTTCAATAAAAAAAATTAATAATTGTTGTTCTTGTCGCATACTTACATACAGGGAATGCTGCTGGAGTGGCAGTCCTTGGCCGGATATAATTACGGGTCGTTTCGATAACGTAGAAGCGACTGTAGTGGAAAAGTTATCGCTGTTTGTGTGGAGCCCGTTTCTCCAGAAGTCCCTTGCGGTGATCATTACAAGCTCTTGCAAATTCATCTAAAATTAATCCGATAAAAGAAATTAGAATTTATTAATTGATAATCTTGTGCCTGATCTAAGCTTTTTTTCAAAATTAACAATATGGTGGTCTCAGCTTCCAAAATATCGATTTGCTGTTGCTTACGTAGCATTCTACCTTCTCGAGTGTTACCGTTAGCGCGCTTATCTGCCACTTTCATACGTGCGGTTGCTTGCAGCTGCTGGTAGGTATGATACTTACTCTCAAACGCTCTGGAGCGCCCGAGGGCCCTTTGTTAATTGTTGAATTACTCGAAAAGTATTTGTCGGATTAATTTTAAATTTTCACACAGTATTTTTAAGATATTATACTTTAAGAAAATCCAAAAATAAAATTCAATTTTTTTTTAATTCCGACTACCCCTAACCCCTTAAGAAATTTCTGCAATTGTCGTCCTAAATTTCAAATTTTTTAATCAAAATATTTTTAAAAATTTAAACTTATTGTAATATACAGGTTGTCAAGGAAGTATTTGGACATCTACTAGTCGAGTAAAATTCAAGCATTTCATAAGGAATAAAAAATATATTTCTTCTTGCTTTTCTATCAATCTTTGGTTTTATTTGGCTAACAAAAATTATTTATAAGCCTATAGTATAAAATAAAGTTACTGTGCTTAAAAATAACACAGAAATAAAAGGTGAAAACGATGTACCCTTCAAACACATCTGTCAAGAAAGCCGTTTCACATTTGTAGTTAATAACTTTAAGTTGCATATAAAAAAAATTAAATGTGCCCGAATATCTACCGTCTTTTTCCGAAAATAAGACAGTGTCTTACTTTCTTTTTTGATCCAAAATACGCACTAGGGCTTATAAAGGCAAAAATAAAAGTATATTTATATATTTTTATTTAATATTTATTTTACACAGAATACAGAAATTTAAATGTATTCAATTACAGTCATATCGTCTTCTTCTGGAACATCGTCATAAATAATATTATGAATTATATTCTGATTTTCTTCCAAATCCATTTCCTGTTGAATCAGTGGCCCGAATCTCTCATGTCTTTGCGATATAACCATCGTTAAATGCATTCTTCTTGTCTAAGTAGCCTGTTCGTACTGCATTGGAAACATCACTAGCAGTTATTTTGTCCCATGAATTTTTTACACAATTCACAACTTCTTGTAAGCCTGGTTTTAAAAAATCGACACAAAATCGATGATGATTTCTTTCCGTCGGAAGAACGATTAATTTGACTAGTGTGTGTTTGCTTGTAAAATGAGCGGACAGAATTCTGCTACAGAGACTTCGGTGACGTGACTGCCGAAATAACTCTCCCAATTTCGCTTCGGATGGTCAAACCTTGTTACCAATCAATCTTGGGCGCCACCTTTGTATTCTGTGATTCTTCCTTTTTGAAGTGAAACTTCTTAGGCGTCGATGGACGAGCAAGAATGGAGAGTAAAATTTCAAGGCCATGCAACGCTTTGGGCATTTTCGTTCCGCAAGAGAGAAAAAAGATAAACGTAGATGAAAAGGAGAGAGAGAGCTTTACCTTATAAAGGGTGGTTAAGTTTCAAAGGCTGGTGTTGATTTTAAATAAAATACAATTTTTTTTATTTTTATTGTCATTTCTCTTTATTATGATAATATTGGTATGGCTCAACTACGCATAGAACAAAATATCGGCCAAATGACCGCCGCGGCCTCAGCGGCAAACCTCCAAAGACCACCAAATACAAATAGTTCCTTATCTAAAGGGTGGTTAGGTTTCAAGGGCTGGTGTTGATTTTGAAAAAGAAAACAATTTCTTTTTTTTAAATTATTGTCATTTCTCTTTGTTATGATAATATTGGTATGGCTCAATTATGTATGGGACAAAATATCGGCTAAATGGCCGCCGTGGCCTCGGCAGCACACCTCCATCCGATGGTCCAAATTTTCGATGACGCTGAGGCATAATTGAGGTTCTATGCCGTTAATGTGCCGAATTATCTCATCCTTTAGCTGTTGAATTGTTGCTGGCTTATCGACGTACACCTTTTCTTTCAAATAACCTCAAAGAAAGAAGTCGTATGGTGTCGTTGACGTTTAGGTGTGGTTCACATTCAACATCGGGCCTTGAAATTTAACCACCCTTTATATATCTTAGATACTCCTTAGGCTATTTTTCCTGAGTTTTTCCTTGTGATTGATAATTTCTAGTGAGAAATAACACTGCCTACTTGTAGGAAATATATTTTTGGTGCCTACTTTTTGCCGTGATATTTCCTTGGTGCCTACTGTTTGGGGCGTTTTTTGGTCCCAATTTTTTTGGCGTTAGCTTTGGTGCCTACTTTTTGGCGCTTATTTCCGTTTCCTGGCTAGTGCTTGTGCGTACTATAAAGTTCTATCCATTCCGGCGTCGGATTTATTGGTATTGCCTTGCGGTAATTTGTGCCATTGCTGCGGTTGTGGAATCGCTGCGTTTGTGCGGGTGAGAAACGCTCGGAGTAGTGCGCGTTGTTGCCACGGTTTGTGTCTGGCGTTTACCTACACCGGTCGACCCTTCTCCGTTTTTTGTAAATTTTGTCTATTTGTATTCTCTGCAAATGTTGTGAGTTTATTTAGATATATATTCTTTCTCTCTCTCTCTCTCATTCTCTCTCGGGTCTCTCCCCCTTTCTTTGTCTGCCTTGAAAGTTTCACTTCTGTTATGTGTAGTACGTTACACACACTTTATTTATTTTCTTCTTAATAAATTGAATACAAAAAAAAATTATGTAACGTTACAATTTAGTGTCGTTCCTAGTCGGAGGATACTCGTAGAACGGAGACTAACGCGTTTTATTTTTCAGGTTTCACAATGCTAACATTGAATTGCTTAAATTTTTTTTTTTTTGTTAATTCAACAGCCGACTAAATATGATGTTAATTTATTTTATGCTGTCATCTGTCATTCTTTGTTCATAATTTTTGATAAAAGTTATTTAAATGGCATCAAATTACTGGAAATATTAAAATGGTAGACAGTTATTGCATACGCACCCCACTCATCAATGTCTTGCTATGGCTACACAAAATAAAATTTCAACATGCGTACATACACACTCGTACACACATTTCGGCGTAATATTTACGACTGGCTTTTTGGTTTTTGGTATTTTTTTTTTTCAACCATAAATTCAATATTTGGCAGATTTATGGCGCATTTGATAAAAATGAAAAGTTGAAAAATTGCATAACGGCAATTCGTTTGTAATGAATGGGGACAACATTTTGTGAAAACAAAAATCGAAAAAACTCCAAATCCAAATCAAATAAATAAATTTCAAATTAAATGTTTCCTACCGCCCTCGCGCAGATGTGTGTAAATGCGCTCTTGCTCCAACTTTAATGTTTGTGCACAGCTACACACACCTTTGTGAATGTACGTTAGTTAATGTTTTTTGGTGGGGATGTGAGTAAATGCGTGAGTTTACTTGGCAATCGCTGAAATCGCAAAATTAATTTTTAATTGGTTGCAAGCGTAAATCTACGCATGCGCCACACGTTGCCAAAGTGGCTGCTGCCTTAATGGCTGTGGTAAGAGTATTACTCATGGCTCCATATATATGTGTGTGTGTATGTGTATGTTTATGTATGTATATACGTATGATTTGCAATTGAAAGAGCTTTGCTGCACTTATGACTGCATTTGTGACTGCGTTCAACCATATTTTCCCACACACACATACATGCAAATGTAAAATTTTGATCATGACAGTTGCGAGGGTGTTTATATGCATAAACGCATATTTTCTCAACTTTCGATTACAAACTTGTCACAACTTCTTATCTCACCACTGCCATCTGAATAATTTAAGCGAAACTGTAATTGCCAGATGGAAAATATGATTGCGCTTTATAGCCACACAAACGCAAGTATTCTCAAATAACTATAAGTATGCCATACATATATAGGTACATATTACATATAGATGTATTTCTACGTATATATACTAGGTTGTTCAAAAAGTTTGCGACTTAAGAAAAGAGAGCGTTGGTACTAGCCTAGCCGGTATTAGGTGCTCTGGTAAGTTTACCACCACTTGATGTTTTCATCCAAAGAGAGGCCTCGAATGCCATCTGCAGGCTGAAACCCAACGGGAGTAGGTACGGCCCTGTCCGGCATTAGACAACAGAGAATGCATGGACTTTGATCCAACGATTCCCTCGATGCCCCTTCACACCATCAGGAGTCGTACTTGAAAGGCGATACAGTGAACTGCTGCCAGAGGCTGAATTGTGGTCGAACTCGGAAAATGAGCCCGGCAAACACTGTTTTGGCATTTTCACGGATGGCTCAAGGACCGAGCATGGTTCCAACTCTGATGTCTACGTGGAATCCAGCGGAAAAAAACTGCGCTTTGCTCTTGGAATGCATGCATCTGTGTTTCAGGTAGGGATGCATGCTGTTCAAGGAACAATGAACTTTGTTGTGGAAAACAGATGGAAAGGTAGATCTGTATGTATCTGTGGCGACAGCGAAGCTGCGCTCATGGCCTTAGACAGCTTTCAACCACTTCAAGGGTAGTTGAGTCCTTTAAATCCAGGCTGAAAAATGTCAGTAGACATAATATCCTGATGCTAATATGGGTCCCGAGACACGTGGGTATCGCGGATAACGAGATCTCTGACTCTTTAGCTAGGATGGGCTCTGAGACCAACGTCTTTGGCCCGGATTCCGTTCTGCCACTCCCTTGTACAGCCATCAAAGCCACGGTTAGCAAACGCGTTACTTCAACCCACAAGCGAGCTTGGAAAACTGAGAGAGGCTGCAGGTAGACAAAACTGATGTTACCTGCTATGTCCGACCGACTCTCGCCGATATTTCTGTCATTAAGCAGAAGGTACTATAAGCACCTGGTTGGACTGATAACGGGCGACTTTCTATGGGCGAAGCATACGGAATAGGTAGGCATCTTAGACAGTGCACTCTGTCCAGCAATGGGGAAAAGAGAATGAAACGGCAGACCACTTTCTGTGCGTCTGCCCAGCCTTCGCTCGAGTCTGGCTTAATGTCTGATGTCTGGTACTCATTTGTTAAGAAACCCCCACCTTGGCTCCTTGTCATCACAGGATCTACTCAGATTTCTTCGGGGCTCGGGTAAATTTAAAGAAAATAAAAAAGTTATCTGTGCTGTACTTCTGTCTACTTACTAGTTGGCCCGATAAGAACAAAAAAAAAGCAATAGGGATCTTATTGAGCAGTGTAAGCAATATTTTGACTGAACTATTGGGTTTCAAAAGAAAGCTGTATGCACAATTGATACCGCATTCGCAAAAACACGACTTTTTCAGCAACATTAAGAGCGTTTCCAAAAGAATAAAGGATTTTGTGTGTCGATTCATTACTACGGATGAGATTTGGGTCTATTAACATTATCTTAAATCAAAACTGTAGGTTAAAGATTGGTGTGAACCTGGTTATTTGGCTCCGGAACAAGTGCGTGTCCCGAAATCGGCCAAGAAAGTGTTGGCTTCAGATTTTTGGGATGCGAAAGGAATTTCGTTTGTGGACTACTTGCAAACTGGTAAAACAATCATCACCATTGTTGCCTTGATTCCCTAGCGTAGGACACCAACAACACCTACGCGCCATCTCGTCCGATTACTGGATAACACCTTCACCTGCTTCCGGCTTAACCCGAGTTGAGCCGTTTAGCGATCCACAGTTCTATTCCAGGTTTCCCTTGGTCTGCCAGACGCTCTTCTTCTCGCAGTGAGTGGGTTCCATTCCATTGTCTTCTTCGCTATGTTACCGTCTTCTTTGTGGTGTGACCAATCCATTGCCATTTCTGTCTCATAATCCAAATATCAACCGGCTTCATGGTGACTTTTTCGAGCAATCTCTGGCTTGGCATTATTTTTGGCCAAAACATTCGGCATATAATCCTTAGAAAGCGGTTGACAAAAACTCGGAGGCGGCAGGTTATAGTGGTGGTTATTTTCTAGGTAGAGCTACTGTACAGCAATACCGACAGCACATTCGACTTGAAGAGCCTAACCATTAAGCTGGAACTCAGGTTTTTGTTCCGCCATACAGGGTACAACATCCCAAATGCCTCTCTGGCTTTTTTAATCGGTGCCACCGCCCAGGGGCAACTTTGATGCCAAGGTAATAAAATGTCTCCACTGTTTCGTTAGGGTTACCTGCAATCTCCACACACCCACCCATCTTATTTGCCAGACTCATTACCTTCGCCTTGACAAAACTGCTTTTAAGGCCGACACACCTAGCTTTCCTATTAAGACCGTCACCCATTTCCTTAAGTTCGGTTAGACGATGTGCCAGGAGGCATATGTCGTCAGCATAATCGATGTCTCATAGGCGGGCTAGTCATCGTCCATTTAAGACCACAATTGTGAAGAGGGTTCAAGGCTGGTTCGAGGATGTCTCCTATGACTCAGAGGAATAATACTGGCGATAGAATACATCGCTGGCGAACTTCGCTTCGAACTACGAAAGGCTCCGATAACTTACCCTTGTGCAGCACACGGCATCTAGCGCTGAAGTTCTGAATATTGTTGTAATCTTTTAGGTCAGCTCAAGGAAAAAATTCGTGAAAAAAGACGCACTTTGCAAAGGAGAAAATTCTTTTTCATGACGACAATGCGCCTTGTCACGAGACCATTTTGACAATAGCTAATATCCATGAATTAAAGTTCGAATTGCTGGAGCATCCACCGTATCCAACAGACTTGGCCCCTAGCGACTTCCAACTGTTTCCAGACCTAAACGAGTGCATGCGTAGAAAACTTTTTTCATCAAATGATGAGGTCATAACAGCTGTGGAAATGTATTTTGGAGCCCTTCCGGATTCTCACTTCAAAGATGGAGTTCATAAATTGAAATCTCGTTGGAACGAGTCTATTGATGTTAAGGGAGACTAAACTGAAAAAGAAGTGTATTTCAAACCGTAAAATTGTGGCTTTCTTATCTAACCGCAAAACTCATTGAATAACCTAGTATATATACACATATATATATCTCCCGGGGAAATACGTGTTCTATTAGAAGTTAATTACCTGAAATTTATGGAAACCTTGAACACAAATTAAATAAATAAATAAGTAATCATATTTTACGGCTTTTTTACATTCATAAATTTTTATGAGCTGATTTGTTTGTTGTTGATTTGCTAAAAGGTATTTCGCATAAAAAGTATTTGAGGTGCTTGCGCGTAATGCATTCATGCATACATACATACATACATACGTACACACATATTTATGCAAATATTTATGTGAGTGGGTTGCATATGTGCGTATGCATGTGTGTGAGTATCTAAGTATGCATGATTGAGTAAAGGCAATAAAATTTCCACGGATTAGCGATTTGCTACCGCACTTTGCTATGGGCCTCCACATTTATGAATTGCCAATGGGAGTGTTAACATTTGTAACTGTACGTGCATACAGCGGTGCATATGAATATAATAAATGCATGGAGCAGGTTTGAATTCGCATGGAACTTTTTTTATGCTATGAACGCGGGACACAAAGAGGTGAATATGTACAGCATCAAAAGCGCCATCCCGAAAGAAAATTGGGAAAATATATTTTCTTGTGCTTTGGTTTTCTTTGAACCAGATGCCATTTACCTAAGGCACAGCCACCGGTGTAAGCTTCTTGCGGCAGTACAACGAACGGCTGCTCTGAGAGCGATGCAATGCGATGACACTTTTTTTATGTCTAACAAAGGAATTAATACAGCTTTGGCTGTTTTGTTGTAGACGCTTTTTCTGCTGCTGTTGACTTTTACTAAAATCATCCTATCGGATATTTTTTTTTATTGCTAGGTTTTGACAATATATTTGATTCCCATTTAAATTCAATGATTTTGCTTTATGAAATATAGTTCATTCTCCTACAAAAACCATATGAATCCAAGTTTCAAACTGTGTATAATTGAAAAAAAAACATTCAACAATCTTTAATCCAAATTTCACACCTTACAAGAGAAGTTTACAAAAATTGTCGAGTATGCAGTTTTATAGCCCATTAAATTTTATTATAACGATACACTTCGTGTTTGAAGCAACTAAAAAATCGCGTTAATTTTTGAAATTTATTTTGCTGGCGATGTTAGATGTTTTCTCCCATATACAAAAGTGTCGAGAAAGCCTAGGTTCTCCATTCAAATAAAACTTCTTCTTCTACTCAGCATTACAGTCCTTGGTAAAACATTCATTCACAGCCTTACGCGCGATAACCGCTTACGCGATTTTGGTCGAGTTTAACAAAGCGCGCCAGTCGTTTCTTTCTCGTGCTACCCGGCGCCAGTGGTAAACACCAACTGTAGGCAGATCCTTCTGCACTTCATATATCCAATGCAGAGAAGGTCTTCCTCTTCCTCTGCTACCACCAGCTGGTACCGCATCGAATACTTTCAGAGCCGGAGCGACTGTATCCATTCGGACGGCATGACCCAGCCAGCGTAGGTGCTTAGTCCAAAGTAGCACTTGTTCGCAAGAGAGTTGTGCCCTTGTTCACCACCATTCATTCACTTTGCCTCTTTACCCAGTTTGGAGAAGGCCGAACTAACAGCGCGGTTGTTAAGGCCGATGATGCCGATATCATCGGCATACGCCAACAATTGTACGCTCTTATAAAAAATTGTGCCTGAGCGATTAAGTTCTGCGACTCGAACGATCCTTTCCAACATCAGGTTGAAGAAGACACACGACAGCGAGTCACCCTGTCTGAAATCTCGTTTGGTATCAAACGGCTCGGAGAGGTCCTTTCTAATACTAACGGCGCTGCTGGTGTTAAGCGACGTTATCTTGCATAGTCGTATTAGTTTTGCGCGGATACCAAATTCAGACATCGCGGCATTTAGGCAACTCATTTTCGTACTGTCGAATGCAGCTTTAGAATCGAGAAAAAGAGGCGATGTGTCGATTCCCCTTTCATGGGTATTTTCCAAGATTTGGCGCGTTGTGAATATCTGATCGATGGTAGACTTTCCAGGTTTAAAGCCACACTGATAAGGTCCAATCAGTTGGTTGATGGTGGGCTTCAGCCTTTCACACAATACGCTCTCTAGAACCTTATAGGCAATATTTAGAAGACTAATACCGCGGTAATTGGCACAGGTTACAGGATCGCCCTTCTTATGGATTGGGCAGAGCACACTTGAATTCCAATCGGCAGTCATGCTTTCATCCGGCCATATTTTGCATAGAAGCTGATACATGCAGCTTACCAGCTCCTCGCCGCCATGTTTGAATATGTCAGCCGGCAGTCCGTCGGCGCCCGCGGCTTTACAGTTACAGGTCCATATATTTTTCGCAATATGTATGCTTTTATCTGCTATTACCAGATGCTGAATATTCCTCTTATTTAAATATACGCAGGCCACATCACGCCAAATTATGAAAATTGCGAAGGCACGCGCGACCTCTCACAACATAAGGCCAGATTCAACCAATGGTTTTTAATTTTAATTTATGAATAAAAACTTAATGAATTCCACTCACTAACGCATCGTGATTCCTACAACAACAGCTTCGCAAAATATTACTTCAAATTAAGAATTCATTATTAATAAATAATAATTGACTTGTGGCAAAGAGCAAAAAGGCAAATGTTATTATTATTGTTGTACATTGCATTTCAATTAATTAATTAAGTATTCATGAAGGCGGCAATTGATTTCCAATTGCTTGCATTTCCTTGTTCCACTTGATTCAATTATTTTTATTTTTCCCTTCTTTGCTTTGCAGTTAACGCCAACGGTAATACAATCATCTCTGGACCATTTCTGCAACTTGAAAAACCAGAAACAACGCGACTATTAATCACGAAACATCATCTGTACCATTATCTGCCGTGCATTGCCACCATTGAGGAGAACTACTACGACATTAGCAGTGAGGCAAACCATAATGAATGAATGAATAGTCATTTACTTATGCTGTTGCTGTTTTTGTTTCTTGTTTTTTTTTTTTGTCTCTGCATATTTATTATTTTTACAGACGAGACTCACTACTTTTACACCTGGTATCGTAATGATCAAGTGGTGGAGACCCACAGCCGACGTAACGAGTTCAAAATCTATCGCAATGGCACTTTGCGCTTGCCGCCCACAGAGAAGGCAGCTGGCGGGTATCGCTGTAAAATCAATGCCAACACAACAGCGGTGCTGTCGGAGCTCATCACAGTGGAATATCCTGGTAAATAAATATCACAGTAGAGTGGCAATTCATTTGCAGAAGTTACCTCCATAATCAATTGCTATCTTTTTCAATTTCTTCTTCGCAGTACTCAAGCGCGTAATAGCGCCCGCCACTATAACCGCCGCCACTGGTCAACCACTCACGCTCGACTGTCCGGTGATAAGTGTGCCACCAGCAAATATTAGCTGGTTCTATGGAAATGTATCGTTATCAAAGCAATTCGAAGACAACAGGCGAGTAGAAAAAGAAAATAAAAATAATAAAAGCGACAGCGCGCAATGCGAATCGAAAGTCAAATTGATTGTAGTTAGTAATTGATAGAATTCAATTCTGCACACACACACACATACGCACATGAAAGTGAAAGGTACGTTAACCCTTTTGCATCATTCGACGGAATAGTCCGCGCGAAAAAAAACTCGCTCGGAAAAATCATTGTTAAAGTTTGAGGAAAATAAATAATTTTGGTAATCCTGTAGCATTCTGTTTCATTACAACAATCAGTAAAAGTCTTGCCGACGCAAGGTATTTTGAGCATATCGCGCATTTCGAGCGGTGATGCAAATGGGTTAACTTGTATATTATATCAGGCAGGCTATGGACTCCGAGTGAATATGAAAATGAGCCTACTCAAATATGAGTAAATTTAGTTCGGGTGTTCTGAAAAAGGAAATTTTTATTTAATATTGGATAGTCGAAAAAGTCTTTTCGTAGTTCTAATCAAACTTCAACTCATTATATTTACAATGAACTTTATTAAACCAAATATGTTCCATTTTGGTCGACCACCTTTTGCCATTTTTCTTCTAGAGACATTATTCCATCAGTGTAAAACTTTTGTGGTTTCTCAGCGAAAAACTGCGACAAGTAATTTTCACAGGCTTCTCTTGAACCCAACTTTACTCCATTAAGGGAGTTCTGCATTGACCGAAACAAATGGTAGTCCGATGGTGCAAGGTCAGGGCTGTATGGTGGATGCATCAAAACTTCCCAGCCAAGCTCTCCCAGTTTTTGCCGAGTCATCAAAGATGTGTATGGCCTAGCGTTGTCCCGATGGAAGACGACGCCCTTCCTGCTAATCAGTTCTGGCCGTTTCTTTTTTCAATTGCTTGCTTCAATATCATCAGTTGTTGACAGTAAAGTGTAGAATCAATCGTTCGAGCAGGCTGGAGCAGCTCATAGTGGATGATTCCTTTTCAATCCCACCAAACACACAACATAACCTTTCGAGGCGTCAATCCTGGCTTTGCGACCATTTGTTGAGCTTCACCACCCTTGCACCATGATCTTTTTCGCACATTATTGTCGTATTTGATCCACTTTTCGTCTCCCATTCGCTTCAGAAATGGTTCGATTTCATTTCGTTTCAGCAAATAATCGCAGATGTTAATTCCGTCCATTAAATTTTTCACAGACAATTCATGTGGTATCCAAACATCGAGCTCCTTTTTATAACCAGCCTTTTTTAAATGGTTCAAAACCGTTTGATGATGAATGTTTAGTGCCTTGGCGATGTCATGGCAGCTTATGTGACGGTCCTGGTCAATCAAGACCGGAGCGAGATGCATCTTTCACTTCGAAATTTCCAGAACGGAAGCGAGCGAACCATTGTTGTGCTACACGAACTGATACAGCATCGTCTCCGTAAACTTCACAAATTTCATTGGTTGCTTGCGTGGCATTCTTCCCTTTTTTATACAAAAATTTCAAAATATAGCGAATTTCTTCATTATTTTCACTCATTTTTGACCAGCTATAACTTTTTTTCAACTTCTCCGAATTTAATTTTTTTTTGGTTAAATGAAGCTTAAAATGTGACCTTTCTAACACCATATGATGTGACACAATGTGATTGGTAGCACTGGAGATAGATGACTCCAACGACATCTATTGACAAAATACGAAAAGACTTTTTCGACTACCCAATATTTCAACTCGTTGTTGATTCACCCCAAGGTGCATTGAACAAAATAGAAGTGGCAATCAATCAAACTCTCTCAGACCTGACTATCAAAAAAGTGTGAACAAGCAAATTTTCTTAATTCCTTATTTCTCGACTTTACTGACTAGATTTACAGGATTACTTAACAAAAACTTAAGGACTAAAATTAAGTGGACAGTTTATTTGATAAATAATATGACTCAATAAGTGACTTAAACAGAGAGCTTCGCATCGCAAAATTAAGGTCAAGACTTCTAGAAAGCCGACTATGTTCTTCAAATCCTCTTGTCGGAGGAGCGAAAATGGGGTAATTAGGTCTGGGAACTTCAATATAAAATGATTATTCATTGATAAACAGAACAAAAAAAAAGCAGGCCCAAAATGCTACCTTGCGGAACTCCAGAACAAGCAACGAAAGGAAGAGACCTAACATTGTCGACGACAACCAAGCAATGAGATGAAGCAAATAGGACGAGATCCAACTTAAAAGGGCTGAGTGGTATCTATATGGTAATATCTATTATATGGGAAAGCCGATCAAAAGCCTTCGAGAAGTCACTATAAACGATGTCAATGCCGGTATATATGATTGGAAGGCGGCAATGCCATCATCAGAAAATACAGCTACATTAGAATTAGTAGAAACAAATATTGAAATATGTGCAAGCAACACAAGCGATGTCGCAAGTTTTTTTGTTTTATTTTTTTGTCGGGACAGGCTAGCAAGTACAGCACTCAGACACAATTAAGTCGATTGTATTGTACTCGGCTTTCCTTTTTAATTTTCTTTAAATCTATCCAACCTCGGAAGAAATCTGAGTAGGAGCCAAGGTCTTCGCTTCTTAACACATCAGTGCCAAAGTCAAGTCTGAATCGAGCGAAGGCCGTGCAGACGCATCGAAAGTGGTCCGCCGTTTCATCCTCCTCTCCATATGCTGGGCAGAGTCTGAGATGTCGCAAGATACTCTAGGCAAGGCTTTATTGACGAGAACAAAAGAAGAACTGAAAAATTAATTCCTCTAAAATTTTAACTGAAACAAAGGAATCTAATTTTATTTGATTCGAAATTCAAATTAACGGTTATCGGCACATTGAAATGTATGAGAGTTTCGTGAAGTTCAACAAAAAGCACAAATATGTGCACACAGTAGGTAATGTGTTAAGGCATAGTTTGTTTTGCAGAGCCCTCTTATTCAGAGTATTCAAATCTTCTTGCAATAACAAAGTATCGGATAGACAGCAGATTCTACGAAAAAGTTTCAAACCGTCTGCTTAGAGTCAATATTTCGAATACTCGAAACAACAACCAACGTCATTAATGAAAAGTATAAATAAAGTAGGACGAAGAATAGTACCTTATGGTACTCCAGAAGTTGACAGAACTGTTTGAGATTTTTGTATTTCAAATGGGATTCCATTTGATAGGTAGGATTTCAGCCATAATAGGAACTGAGTAGAAGCCTAGATTTTGAAGTTTCCAGAAGAGTATTTTGTGTGAGACTGTGTCAGATGCTTTCGAAAAATCGGTATTAACTTATGACCTACTCCTTCACTCAGAGACACTAAGCTAAAAAACAAACAGCTAAATTTGTTACAGTAGATGTCCACCAATAAACCCATGCTGACAAGGATCAATCAACCCTTTGATAACAAATGCCAGCTTTTCCTTGATCACTTTCTGAAAAAGTGTAGGCCTGTCATTTGTTATTATGATATTAACAGTTTGAAGATTGCCAGAAAGTTGAAGTAATGGACGCCAACTTCCAACCGTCAATGAAAACGCCAGCAGATGGTGAAAAGTCCGCACGTGGCGTGTTTGTTATACTCGTATTTTATACTCTTCCAATATTTAGAAAAATCATATTTTCAAGCTTGTCAAATAAAACAACGAAAATTCAAATTGATTGGGCAATCTTTATTATTTTTGTAAAGAACCATTCATGACATTTATTTTTTAAAGATAATCCCTTTCAAATATTGGCCACAACTGCGCCGTAATTCGGCCACCCGTAAACACCAATTTTAAATTTTATCTCGTGAATAACTTTAGTAATGTTGGTTTCCAATGCCTCAATCGACCAATCAAAGCTGATTTATACACAAAGCATTTAGACCTTACCACAAATAAAAGTCCAAAGGAGCGATATCACACGATCTAATCCACTGGTCCGAGGCGAGAGATAAATTGCTCACCGAAACAACGGCGCATTAAATCCATTTTTTCCCGGGCTGTATGGAAAGTAGTCGTAAGGGCCGTCTTGTTGGAACCAAATGTTGTAGAAATCACTTCAAATCACCAGCCTCGTTTTTGACGAAATATGGGCCGAGGATTTCTTCATTGGATGTAGCCATTGAGCGAAGAACGTAGGACGGTTATGTACAGCATAAGTTGGCCTGATCCGCGTTCAAAACTTTTATAAAGCGTAGATTTTCGTAATACAATTGAACGATTTATAAACTTTGTTGAGGCGTGGGTCTTTCTATGATGAAATGCCAACGAATGCTGAAAAAAATTATTTGGGGTTACATACGTTCAGCAGCGCCAAAAATGCGCTAAACGAAAAACTACTTTTAGAAGGGACAACAATAGCAAAAAATATCAATAATTGTATGCATTGTTTATTAGTAAAGGGTTTCCCAATTAGAGGTGTTATTTTAATATTCAAAGAAAAATGCCATTTTTTAATATAAATGATCGGATATTTACTTCATTATAAAGAGGAAGGTGAGCCGTTAATAGTGGAAAATAACATCAGGCAATATCCTTTTCATGAAATTTTCCATAACCGAATTGCAAAGTGGCTTCCCTATGTCCTCGATAGCCTCACGAATTCCATTTTTGAGATCTTGAATCGACGATGGGCTGTTGGCGTAGACCTTCGGTTTCACGTGCCCCCAAAGAAAAAAGTCACAAGGTGTTAAATCACAAGATCTCGGTGGAAACTTTTCCCGTAAAAGATCAATGCTTTCGTTGCTTGTGTGGCACGTAGCGCCGTCTTGTTGAAAATAAACGTTGTCCAGATCAATACCATCCAATTCCGGCCATAAAAAATCGTTAATCATCTCTGGATAGCGCAATCCATTCACCCGTAACACCTGTTATTGGAAAACCCTATACTTAAACTTTATAAAAAAATTAATTTTAATTTTTCTTTACAAAAATTAGTATACACAAAATCACGTGACCCAAAGTATGGTACAATGAAAAAAAGTTGCTCCACGGTCTGCATCGTTTCTCCTTGAAATGTTGATGGATCTGTAAAATGTGAAAAAAAATTCTTGTAAAATAAAGTTGCAAAATGAATGTCTTTGGCCGCAAACCAATCATCGAGCCATTTTTTGGCTTCTTCGTGAGAATTGAAGCGCTGCTCGCAAAGTGCGTGGCCCATCGACGCAAACAAATGATAATCAGAAGGCGCAAAGTCTGGTGAGTAAGCCGCATGCACCAGCGGTTCCCAATCGTACGTGTCCACCAATTCCGGGGTCGCTCTTGTTCGATGTGGCGGTGCATTGTCATTAAGAAAAAATCAAGAAAAATTACTTTGTGACGCCGATCGGCATATTCTGGGCGTTTTCGGTGTATAGCTCTGTTCAAATCGGCCAATTGTCGTTGGTAGCGTGCATTCTCAACTGTTTCACCTGGTTTTAATAGCTCGTACCAAATCATACCACGCTGATCACAGAAAACACACAGCATTGCCTTGCGGCCGAAACGATTTGGTTTGGCCGTTGTTTTTGGCTTGTAGGCGGGCGGACCTTACGATCGTTTACGCTTGGGATTGGAGAAATACACCCATTTTTCATCACCCATAATGATTCGATGCAAAAAAGACTTCCGTTTGAACCGGGAGAGCAGCATTTCACGTACACGTAACAAACAATGAACTGAATATTCTTGACAGATGACAGGCGAAAAAAACAAGACTTTTGGGAAGGTTTAAAAATACTCCTAGCGACATTTATGGACTAATAGCTGAAAGTCTCATTTCACAGGTATATACCCTAGTTGTCGAACCGGATTTTAGAATTTCGAAAAATTTTGCAATTTACGGCATTTAAAAAAAGTATGCGTTTTACGTCATAAATGTCACACTTTAATTATATTTATAAATTTTTTTAATAAAAATATCCAAAATCTGGCTCGACAGACTATAGAGAAAGGACTTTCGAACATTTAAAAAGCAACCGCATCAAAAAATATTGAAAACTGTATGAGTTATCATGCAGACCGTGCCGGCAAAAGTAGTTTCGAGAAAAACGAGTTTAAACTTTCAAGTGCATTTCGCTCGAGGTCACGCGAGCAGTTACATTTTCTACCATAACTTTGTATCTATGACGAATTTTTAAAATCCACAGAAATACGCCAAAAACTATAAAGAATAATAATTTGTAACAAAAAATCGATTTTTTGAAAATTCTTGACGTATGTCATGATTCAATTATTAAAGGTTTGCTCACTTGTGCCATTAGAATTCTGGCACTCCCTTACAAAAGGTCGCATTTAAGAAGAGCGAAGAAAATGGAAAAATTAAATACCTTTTTGGTAAAAATGGTAGCAAAAAATGTTTTGTTTTTACTTAATTTATAAATGGTGCAAACAGAAATTCCAGGATTGATATTAGAAAATTTTGTGAATTCATTTTTAAATTGAAAACTCATCACGAAGTTGGGAAGTTTTGCTAATATGACGCTATTATATTATATTACTTAAGTATTATGGCCCTAATGAAAGCCTTTCAGAGGAGAAGCGAATCCTCATCATAAATTTAGTTGATTAACAAGCTGTGAACATACTCACGCCTTGCTTTACTATGCTATGCCCATGTAAGTTTGGAGTTTTGACCCCCAAGTCGCGATTATTCTTACATTCCTAACTACTTGACAAACTACCCCGGGTATGCAACACAAAATGATAGAAAAGGTTGTTTGTAATAGCGAAGGCTTCTCGACAGGCAATGGTACACCTCCGAGTGTATTTTTGCCATGAAAAAACTTCTCATAAAAAACCATCTGCCATCAGCAGGCTGTGATTAGTTACATATTGCTAAATGAGCTCTTGTGGGTAACTTATGTAACTTTAAAGTAACCTAGTAAGTACTCCCCCAACCTGTATTTGAAAGGCACCGGGATTCAAATTGTCAAAACGTCCATCTTTCACATTCCAATTCCCAAAAATATTTTCCATGATATCCTGATTTAAGCTGTATGTCAGGATGTTATCCAAATCGTTTTGGTTATGTTTTTGAAAACGAAACGTTTTTCTTGCAAATTTTACTTTTCTGCCACTTTTGCTAAAAATTTCTAGAATTAGCAACCCGGTGCCTTGCTATGGGAGTCGATTTGTCAAGAGGGAATGAGAAAGCTGCTTACTGAGCAAACCTTTTATTATTGAATCATTGACGTATGTAACCCCTTAAGTTTGACAGTAGTCACGCGTGATTTGGCAAAAACCACTATTTGAAAAATTACCCCCAATCTGATAACTCTTCATATAATTTAAAATTTACTCATAAACATATTTGGTTCGCTCACAACCGCAATTTGGTGTGCGTGTATCGAATTCACAAATTTAAATTGAAGTGAAGACTAGCCAACATTTTTCTTGTGAATTCGTTTCTCACAACATTCAAATTCACTCGGAACTGATATTAGAAAAACAGTGCAAATGAAGCAGTGAAAGTGCAACACAGAACACCGAATGTCGTATTTACAGAGGGTTTGATTGAAATTAATTCGGAAATGAATGCCTGTAAACATAAGTATATGCATATTTATGTATGTATATGTACATATATTAGGGCGGGTCGATTTAAAAATCGCTCATTGCTCTGTGAAAATTAAATTCTAGGGATCAAAATAAGAAACTTTGCCGAAGGAACCATACCTCTAAAACGAATTCTTATGTCCCCCAATTTGGGTCGAACGAAAAATCCCACTTTGACCCATTTAGAGTGCTCCAATCGAGTCCAAATGTATGACCGACCACCACTAACTTTGGACTGCCGATCCACCCATGCCAGTGGCACACCCCCTGGAACTCCCCTGGGGGGTTCCCCATACAATCATTTCAAAATATCACCATTTTTGGCCTTTACATGAGAAATGAAACTAAAAAGTTCGACCCAAATTGGGTGACATCAGAATTCGTTTTAGAGGTATGGTTCCTTCGGCAAAGTTTCTTATTTTGATCCCTAGAATAAGATTTTCCCAGAGCAATAGGCGATTTTTTTGCCTCCCCACAAAAAACACTAAAAGTTCGACCCAAATTGGGGGGCATCAGAATTCGTTTTAGAGGTATGGTTCCTTCTGCAAAGTTTCTTATTTTGATCCCTACAATATGATTTTCACAGAGCAATGGGTGATTTTTTTGCCTCCCCACAAATCGACCCGGCCTAATGTATATGTATATATATGTGTAAATGTGCAATCGTGTGCATGTACATATTTTTTGTATTTAATGAGTTGGCTTTCATTTGTGTGCGTGGATTGCGTCGGCTTGGTGACTTCCGCTTTGTATTTGTGGAAGTTTCCGATTTCATTTATTACCTATCTATATATTTATATACATACTTACATACATGTCTGCATGTATAGGCATGATATGTACATAGATCCATGCGCATACAGCAGTAGGTGAGTTTAATAAATAAATTCATTTCCTTTTGCAATTTTACAGATATTTAATACTTGCGAATGGTACTTTGGTGTTGCGGAAATTGACTTTGGACGCTGCGGGGCGTTACAAGTAAGTATTGGTTTCAAATCAAATTTATTAAATCTGTACTTTTCGAGAGCAAAAATATAAACCGAAATTTAATTTTATGGCAAACATTTTTATACTATAATTAAAACTGCCCTGATCGCTAATACAGAGATGCATTTATAACAAGCTTATTTCCATTAAAAAACAAAAAATGTGTTAAAATTATTCCAAAAATACATATATACATAGTAGTAGTAGTACTAGTATTTAGTGCAAATAAAAGTCAAATATACAAAATTTGAAATTTATATATATACATATGATTGGCGCGTACACCCTTTTTGGGTGTTTGGCCGAGCTAATCCTCCTATTTGTGCTGTGCGTGTTGATGTTGTTCCACTAATGAAGGGATCTACAGTTTCAAGCAGACTCCGAACGGCAGATATTTTTATGAGCAGCTTTTTCATGGCAGAAATACACTCGGAGGTTTGCCATTGCCTGCCGAGGGGCGGCCGCTATTGGAAAAATGTTTTTTTTTTATTATTTTTGATTTTACCGAGATTCGAACTAACGTTCTCTCTGTGAATTCCGAATAGTAATCACGCACCAACCCTACGGCGGCCGCCTAAATTTGAAATTTACTTATTGTAATATTAAGAAAAACATAAATATTTACAATAATTATAATTTAACCACAATGGCATGAGCCGTCTGTCGATTTATTTTTCGTGCAAAACAATTATTCGGTTTATGGTTTTTAAAACCGGTTAAACTCTTTTATTAAGTAATCTCTGTATCTAGGGGCATATTTAATGAAACGCAAAAGTTTATCATAATGATCATTTTCCCCATTGAGAATCTCAATCAGCTGTGAATCATTTGAGGTAAATTTTCCGAAAAAGACTTTTCTATATTCTCTTAATATTGGGCAGCGTGCCAGGAAATGTGCTATGCTCAAGATCGCCTAAATTATACATTGAGCAAGTCTTATTTTCTATGTCAAATCTGTTGTTATTTAAAATTACCATGTCACTTGTAGCCCTTATTATCCACATGCTTGATTCTATATCATATTTTTTTAAATAAACTAGACCTTTTTACCAGTCTAATGCCTTATATAGGGTCCGCCATATAACTTTACGGAATTAAAAATGCTATAAAAAAGAAACTACTCAATATTTTTCCAAACTGTTTTTTTTATTTTGAAGTACAATCCTTCCGATTAATGATGGAACACACCTTCATTCATATGGCTGCCTCAGCTAGCCATGCACCATCCCATACGATCTTTACGCAAGGTCTTTAAAATTCGTCTCAATGATGTCTCCGAAATGTCCAATTGTTGAGAACGACGGTGAACTGATGTTCCTGGTGATTCACGAACACTCTCGGCCACAGCAGCAATATTTTCGGGTGTACGCACGGTTTTTGGTCGGTCACGCGTTGGTTTGTCAATAAGCAACCCAGTTTCTCTTACTTTTTTCGCAAAGTAACGCACATACGCTTCATTCGGTGCTTTTCTTCTTCCCATTGCTGTTACCATTCTTCAAATAATACCTAGTTCAAATCCGTAACGATAGATGGCGGGCCCTATATATCCTACTAGTACTTAGACTTTTTGTATGTACACATTCATCCTAACCTGGTTGTGGTTTGTTAAAAGCAATTTTGCATCTTCTATCCAGCTTTCTGATTGTATGTTATCTATTCGCCAAATGACATCGTTTTTACCAAACAAGTTCTTTACATCTCTAAACCAGAAGACTTATTTTTTTTATATTGTAACAATTTTAGATAGATAATGTGGCAGTCGATTTTCTGAGTGCATAAACAAAATTCTGTGCATATACTTAAGGAACAGTTCTTAAGTGAACAAATGATTTTCTTGCATGCCGGCTTCCAAAAAAAAGTATGTATGTAGGCATATGTGATGGTAGCTTCAGAATTCGCTTTACAAAATACTTTTGCAATATATGAACTTCTTCAAACCAACCAAAACCCCACACCTGTGCTACATATGATTGTATTGAACGACAAACTGCAAGAAAAAGTTTCCATTTAGCTACAATTGAAATTTCTTTCTTTTTTAAAAGACAAATCCACGAAGCATTAATACCATTTTTTGCTGCAGCTGTTCTGTTTTCAACATGTTTTTCAAAATTCATCTGAGGTGTTATTTCTACTCCTAAGTAAGTATATTGAGACACAGTCTGTATTTCTTCCTTAGTATAATACCTCTCCTCCTCTTTACTAAGTTTCCCACCTTTTCTGAACACCATCAAGTGAGACTCTGAGCGGTTTACTTCAAGATTCCACAGGTTGCAGTAGCTTTCAAGGTTATTAATCATCACTTGTAGTTTGCCCGGGTGATCCGCTAACAAAATGATATCATCCGCATGCATTAGAAGTGACAATAAGCATCCCTGTTTGACGCCTGAGTTTGTTTTGAATGCATTTGAAATTTCTGAGCCATTCCATACAACTGTCTTTGTATCGCTGTATATGTATATTCTCTATGAACTCCACCAGTTTCGTTGCAACACCAATATGGTGCATAAATGCCGCTTAAAAGTCGACAAAATACGCGTAAACTTAAGAACTCGTAAGGAATTCTATTAATACCTGAATTTTTGTTTAATTTAACTTTGTTTAACACAGATCTAACTTCGTCTGGTGAAAAAACTGCTTCAAGCAGATCGTCAGCGTGAAAGTTATGTGCATAAAAAATTTTCTTGTCATTAGCAATAGGGCTCAGCAGATTTTCAAAATATGTAGGCCTTAAATTCATGCGTTGATATGGCGGAATTTATTTCCAAAGCTTCACCCTTTATCTTCTTAATAAATTTCCACCAGCTAGCGCTATCTTTCATTTTGTTAATATTTTCTATAAGCCTGTTATACCAATCTTCTCTATTCCTTTTACATACTTCTTTAAAATATTTACATACTTCTTTAAAATAAATACATATATAAGTATTTTTGTTTAATGGAAACAATCGTAACAGCTTCCCGCACAATTTTGAACCACTTTTACGAGCTACTAAACAGCGCAAAAAGTTGAAAATACAAAACATCTAAGACCAGATTTCAAGTGGTTATGGCTAATATGTTGATCTCAAAACCGAAGTTATTCTTTCCATCAACTCTTACTTAGGATATAGGGAAAAACTCTTTCATACTTTCTTCCTTCCATTAACCCAGTTAAATCTAAAAGCATTGGCACCCTTGCAGCGTCTAGCCGATGAAGCATTAAAATGATTCCATTTATCGCATTCGCTTCTATTGATACAGGGTGTCCGGTGGCAGTACTAGACTTAAATTAAAAGTTCCTCCCGCGTTAGCCGCTTTTTGTCTGCGGGTTATTTAGTCACGATGTCGCAGTGGACGGGTGAGCAACGCGCCCTCACAATCAAAGCGTAGTTAAAGGCCAGTAATTCGTGTGTAACTGTTCGTCGTAGATTTATGTACGTTGCATAATTCGAAAGCAAATAAAAATATTGAACTCGTCGCTGGGACTTCCAAAACTTGAGAAAGAATCTTAGACTCTTTGCTTTAGGGTTTAAAATGCCTTCGCACTTACAGCGATCGTCGTCTGCTGCGTCGAGTGGGGTGCCACTAAAATAGTCCCTCCTCTTCCTTTCCTGGATGTTTCCTTTGCCATGGAACTACGGTAGCGTTTCATCGAAGTCAGAGAAGATCCAAGTAGACTGTTCTCATAAAGACTGTCTCTTTAACTCTCACTGCGTCCAGGTAGCCAGGTGGGTTAAGGTTGTAGATAGGTTGATTAAGGTTAGCATGTCGGTTACGCATCTCTGTCTATGTCAAGTTTTTTGGACTCGCTCTACGTACGTGCCAATAAGTTGCCAACTATCCGCGCTTTCTACCATTTTTTCGATGATGTTGTCTGCTCTTAAGGGACCTAGGCTGTATTCGACAGCTTTGTGATCGATTTTCCATCTCTCATATTTGAACAAAGTGCGATCTGCATCGTCAATAGGTGCTTCTGCGTAGATGCATTCAATCGCGCTATTAATATGGGGGCATGTGTGAACCACTATGGCATTTGTCGTGCCCTTTTTAAGGATTCACAGTTTTCTTCGTTCTCTCGCTAGAAGATCTATAGATATCGTGCCGCTGATGATGAGTACTGCTGCTTCTGATACTGTGCGATACGCTAAAGCAACGGTGTGCAGCAGTGCTTCGGGCTTTGGGAAGAATCTGGCGGCGACACTCAGCTTTATGTGTGTTCGCCTGCTTGAAATAAGGCCTCCAATGTTAGCCATTAATCTTGATAGAGCTGAAATTATTTTGACAGATTTTTCAGCAGCGTATTGCATTTGTGCCCATAATACCTGACCATAAGTTGATGCTCAAATATTTCAGCACTTTTGAAGTCGTTATATTCTCTGTGGAAACCAGCTTTGTTACTTCTAAAGGTAGATAGGATGAGTTCCGTTCTTTGGGAGCCAAGCTAAGGTCGTGCGAGTCATTCCATGTCTTGATCCTTATCATCATTTGTGTAAGTTGTCGCCTTGCCGCATCAACATCGTGTGCTGCAATATCATCCGTGTATCCTACAGGATAACAACATCGGACATGTCGAAGGAGAGGATGCCATCGTAACTGGCGTTTCAGAGGTCACGGCCTAGGGTTGAGCCTTGTGCAGCGCCAGATGTTAACACTTTTGTCCGTTGTCATCTTCTAGAGTCATAGATGATGTTCATATTCATCAAATGTTGAGGTGTTTTGAACCGCTTCCCCAGTGCGTCTCTCATAATCACCCACTTTGCGCTGTTGAACGTGTTTCTAATGTCGCTTGTGGCTATGAGCACGATTGGTCGAGAAAAGTGGCGTATCTCCTTACCTTTTCCTATACTCTTCACAGCATCCTCGATTGCTCTAATTGGAGATCTTCGTAGCCTAAAACCGTATTACCTATCCGAGAGGTCTCCAGATTAACTTCTCGCGCCTATAATTCGGGGTTTCTGCATTTCTGCATTCTGATGGGCCTTCCGGGTCTGCTTTCTCTTTGCTTATGGGCACTTTATTTTGCCTCTTCCAGGTTTTCGGGAAAGTTCCTTCAGATAAGTAAGCATTGTTCATGTTGAGAAGTACTTGTGGACGTTCAACTGCGGTGGCTTTCAAATTGTTCAAGAGGTGGGAAGAAGTTGTAAACAGCAACGGCGGTATATACCTATGAAGTGAGACTTTCATTTATTAGTCCATAGATGTCGCTAGGAGTATTTTTAAACCTTTCCCAATGTCTTGTTTTTTTCGTCTGCCATCTGTCAACAATATTGTTTGTTACGTTTCATAAAACAATGAATTTTTGTTGCTCTTAAAAATGTCGAATTCACCTGTGAAATGCTGCTCTCCCGGTTCAAAAGGAAGTCTTTTTTGCATCGAATCGTTATGGGTGATGTAAAATGGGTGTATTTCTCCAATCCCAAGCGTAAACGATCGTATGGTCCGCCCGGCCACAAGCCAAAAACAACGGCCAAACCAAAACGCTTCGGCCGCAAGGCAATGCTGTGTGTTTTCTGTGATCAGCGTGGTATGATTTGGTGCGACAACGACAACGACAATTGGCCGATTTGAACAGAGCTATACACCGAAAACGCCCAGAATATGTCGATTGGCGTCACGAAGTAATTTTTCTTGATTTTTTCTTAATGACAATGCACCACCACATCGAACAAGAGTGACCCGGGAATTGGTGGAGACGTGCGATTGGGAACCGGTGGTGCATACGGCTTACTCACCAGACTTGGTGCCTTGCGATTATCATTTGTTTGCGTCGATGGGCCAAAAAATGGCTCGATGATTGGTTTGCGGCCATATACGGCCAATTTTTTTGGCGCGGCATCCACAAATTGCCTGAGAGATGGGAAAAATGTGTCGCTAGTGATGGCTAGTTTGAAGATTAAAATTTGTAACCATTTTTTGTTAATAAACGTTTGAAATTAAAAAAAAGTCTTATTTCATAGGTATATAACTTGTTGATATAATTACTGTTTTTTGATTAAATACAAGTTTTTGGTAAAAACGATACAAACTTATTCCCCAATCCAATACATTCCTACATTTGTATATAGTTTATGCATTTTAATCGATTTTAGAGCAAATTTTATTCTCTCAATCTAATGCGGGATTGAATCTCATATTTAACGGCTTAAGTCCAGCATAAACATCTGCTCACTAATATCAGCTGAGTTAAAATCTCATGCAATAGAACGCAATTTTTGACGCCCTCCACTATGGACATAAAACATGAATAAATGGCAATAAATATTTATGTTTTTGTACTTAAACCACAAATTTCCCCTTTAAATATGTTGTTGATTGCAGAAGTTGCTGGTGATTTTGCCCAGACTTATTGCATTATAACTAAAGTAGTTATCTTGGTTACATTGTAGTAAAACATGCGAGACTTTGTAACAAGCATCAACACCTTTCATTGAACATCAACAGCAACATCAACATCAAAATCAACATAAACATGAGCAGCTGCTGTCCAGGTTTATTAAAATCTACACCACTTTTTTTCGTTTACGCTAGTCTGGTCACTCTAATTGCCACTTAAGCAACGCTTAGATGAAAAAATTTCGCTAAGCGCCTAGTGGCATTCGGGAAAACATGTTCTTATTAACACTTTTACTGATACCGCGGTCGGGGTGGCAACAGCTGCTGCTGCTCGTCGTCGCTTTAGGTTGCAAGAGGAACCGCTGAATGTACATATGTACGAGACCATGTTAAGCACATACATGAATTATTTCTATGCGCATACTTAAAATTGCTAGGAAGTGCCCTACAGGGAAATTCATTAGTACCAAACTGGTTGGCTTCTAGAGAATTTCGAACTATGACTAGTTCGCGTTGCTCCATTTTTTCATATAAGCAACTGATCATTTTTACACGGCGATATCTTAGGGAGTGTCAATTATATCCTGCGCTGCATCGCCTTTTCTATATTTATAAGCCAGTTTAATATCAATGAAATACGAGGTGGCACAAAATTAATCACCCTATCACAAGATTCATATTCATATTTGACAGCTGTGCACTAATAATATGTTTTTTTTATTTAATAAAGAAGTTATTCAAAAAACAAACATGGATGATTAATTTTGCGCCACCTTTATTATTATTTTAAATTAATTTGCAATGACAAATCGAACTGATTTCTTATTCACTTCCCTCCTACTGCCTCATAGTTGATGATGAACACTGTACAACACAACATTCATGAGTCCATAGGCTGGATGCTCGAAGAGATCAGAAGCATTTACAATTTTTTTGTATTTATTTATTTTTATTTATTATTTTCACTTTAATAATTTGCAATTAATTCCACGACGCACTCGTAATTCACTTTGGTACGAGGATGATGGAATACAAGGTTGCGCCCTCCGAATTCGCTGTGTCGTCAGTTTTCATGAATAAACAAACAAAAGGAATGGGAATATATTGCTTGTGAAGCGGCAAAGTAGGCGAAAGCAATATAATCTGCTTAACACAAGAAATTATACAGACAGACACACACCTTCTTGCTCCTTCGTCATCCGTATAAAAACCCAAAACAACTGCATTTTGAGGCTTTATTTTCGTGCCTTCACAATTTAACAAGCGGCACTTCATTTTGATTAAGTTGTTTAGTTTCAGTCTCACAAATCGCATTATTACCAAGCCATGCACTAAATTTTCACAATCATGTAATTTATCGTCCTTTTGTGCGTTTGTTTTGTATAGGAAAGGAGCCTGACGTCAAACTTGCCAAAATCGCGAAAGATAAAGTAACGGGTTTGAGAAGGCGCCACCTTCAGTATTCAGTTCGCTTCGACTTTTGCAGCTCTACTTCTTTTTCTTTTCTTTATAGAAATAAGGGGCGAGGAGTCAAGTGAGTTTCTTGGCTGTCGGAAAAAGAGCCTCATACTACGACATAGATGGTGGAACTCTGAAAACCAACACAGTTCTAAGAAGAAGCAGTAACTTCAATGGTTACAACTACTCCTCATGGAGTTGGAACCGAAAGTTGGAAGAGTATTTTGTTTCTTCCTCATTTCTCTCCCTCGCGACATCGGAAGTTACAATCACCCCTATCGGAAATGTCGTCTTGCAGTAAAATAGAGGCTTGTCGATTGAGCCGATTATATTCTATTTGTGTATTGTGTTACTTGATCGACAAAAATTTACTCTACAGTATTGTGAATGGTCATCTAAATTGTGAACAGATGTGCCACTTTGTTAATATTTTTGCTGAATTTGATGTACTTTTTATTACTTTGAAATAAAAAAATCAAATAAAAGGACAGCATTGAGCTGTGGTTTATGATGATGAGAGTAAATATGAAAGTGGTAGTTTGGTGGGGTTGGCGAAATTTAGAAGGAAGTTAGGAGATGCATACAATACAATTGCAATTTCATTCCCTTTTGGATCGACGTAAATATTTTATTTAAAACAGCTCACTACGACTTCTTCCAGAGATGTTAGAATATCCAAAACGTTAGGGCTCCCACCAGTTCAGCTCGGTTTTGAAAATATTTTACCTTCAACCTTTTTTCATATGAAGATATCACTGGTAGTGCCAAGCTGTCTAGCTCTGCTGTTACGGATTCCTATATATTACAGATCGTTTCCCCTAAATCTAGATACACCTGCATCAGTTGGACCAGGCGCGCAAGTGGTTTTTTAATGCTGTATTTATTGGTGACTATATCATCGGCCTTAACAATCGCGCTGTGAGTTCTGCCTTCTCCAAACTGGATAAAGAAGCAAAACGAATGGGTCTGGTGGTGAACGAGAACAAAACGAAATATCCCCTGAACAAACAGTCGCCACATCCGTGTATCGGTACCCATGTTAGTGTTGACAGTTATGATTTCGAGGTTGTAAGAAAGTTCGTTTATTTGGGAACCAGCAGTAATACCGATCAACCTTGAAATCCAACGTAGAATATCTCTTACCAACAAATGCTACTTTGGACTAAGTAGACAATTCAGTAGTAAAGTCCTCTCTCGACGAACCAAACTAGCACTTTATAAGCCCCTCGTCATGTCCATCCTATCGTATGGCGCAAAAGCGTGGACGATGACAACATCCCGTTGTTGCGTCCCGTGTTTGAGAAAAATATTCTGCGGAAGATTTTTGGATCTTTGCTTGTTAACAACGTCGAGTATCGCAAGGGTTAGAGCTATGAGCTGTATGAGCTTTACGACGGCATAGACATAGCGCAGCAAATAAAGATCCAGCTGCTTCGTTTGCTGGGGAATGTTGTCCGAACGGATACAAACGCTTCGGCTCTGAAAGTGTTCGATGCGGTACCAGCTGGTGGTAGCAGAGGAAGAACTCCCTTCCCTGCAAGATCAGGTAGAGAAGGACTTGATTTTACTTAACGCTGGTTGCCACGAGAAAGAAACGACTCGCGTTCTTTGTTAAACTTGTCCAAAATCGGGTAAGCGGTTATCGCGCTAATCAGGAAGAAGAAGAATGCACAAGTTCATTTAATTTAATTTTATTCTTTTTCAATTTTAAATACAAAAGCTTGCTGTTTCTCCCATTATTTTACTACTTCCTCTCCGCATTCACTTTCAACGAACTTTAAGCGATTAAAAACTGTTGTCGTTTAGCTACCGCCATTATTAAAATTTAACCGGTTTTTATTCAACGTTAGTCAATTTTGTTTTGGACTACTCCTTCGTTTTGGTTTGACAACACATTTCGATAAATTTCCAATAAAAATTAGAGAAGGCAACGATTTGTTCGTATTTCGCAAGGTAATTGAGACTAAATTACGTACAAGTAATTGGAAAGTGAATTACGAATGAGAGTGCAAATTACGTGCCATGGAAAAAAACATTGTTTTTTTTTGTGGGTTCGAAATGCCTTCGCACTTACAGCAACCGTCGTATACTGCACCGAATGGTGTGGCCACTAAAACAGTCCCTCCTCATCTTCTGGAGTAGCTCCCTTCTCGAAACTACTTTCTGTACTACTTCGGCAGCGCCCAGAACAACGTCCAGTTCTATTCACCCTCGTCTGGGTCCACCATGCTTGTACGCATGCTATAGGCTCGTCTTCTTATGTCTCTGTAAGAGAGACTTTGCTTTCTTGTACTGCGCCGCGATCTATCTTTTTTTCCCGTAATACGCCTTCAACGTATCTTTTGACCGCATTCCAGTTATCCTCACATTCACGCATCTTCACATCATCACATTGGTCGGCGCGATGTTGCCAAACTGCTCTCTCAGGGCATCTATTTCCACGAGCCATCTGTAGCAATTAAAGAACGTGGGCTCGGCGTCATCGGTGCTTCGCAGTGCATGCACTTGGGGTCACTTACCTTACCCTTGCGGTATAGGTATTACCGGAAATATTCGTGGTCCGAGAGAAACTGAGTCGTTAAATAGCCCACTTCCCCGAAGTTCCTTTGAACCGATTTATCTATTGCAGGAATCAGCTTCGCCGTCCATCTGCCACTCGATTCAGTGTCCCAAAGAATTGGTGAAATCGTACCAGTAATCAGTTTGTTCCACTACTTCACGATTTTCATGCAGGGGCCCTATTACACAAAACAACAAGCACACAAGCGGACACATACATACATATTTAGAATGTAAAATAGTGTAATGCCGTAGCAGCACGCACAGAACAAGTTAAACAAAAGTCAAAAAGCGTGCGGCAAAGCAAACAGTAGCGAATCATTTACAAGCTGCAAACTTTGCACTCGAACGATGAGCGTAATTGTAGCAATTTAAGTACCACAACAAACTACTCATCACCCCAATAGCAGCTGCTAAACAACTCAAAGCGACGCAGTCAAACAAAGCTAACTGTGCGCATTGTCTGTCTTTAATGTTTGGTATGCGAATAAAGTTATACCCTACTCTACAGGCCAGCTAAGGAAAAAGCTGTTTGTATTTTAACGTAACATCTGGAATTTATGCCAAATAATTTTTTATTACTTAAACTAAATATAGAGTGGCCCAAACAACGTGTACAGTTTACCAAAGTGCGCCAGTTTAACAAAGTAGTCCCGAAGTATTCAGCTCAGTATTTTTCACTTATCTAGCTGGAGCAATAATAACAAGTGCGCTAGCCAGTAGGTTAGGTTAAATGGCTACCCTAGCTAGCAAATATTCAAAATTCGTCCGCTGTGATGCCATACAGGGGAGAGGAGAAAGGAGAAGGGAAGGAAGAAAGAGCCTTGGGATTCGAGGAAAATGGCCATGCATTTACGAGGATGCCGACGGTGGCTGATTTACGTTCGTAATTAGTCGCAACAAGCTACTGATAAACTTCACCAGATTTGTGGTATTTAGACCCGCTTTATCCGCAAGCGTAGCGAAAAAATGAGAGCCCAGATATCTACATCTTTACCAGACGAGAGCAGGGCAGCTGAGAAGAAAGTGTTGAGATGATTCCACTTTATCCTCAAGACAGCTTCCGCAGAAAGGACTTGAGGCAATCCCAAGTCTCACCGCATGAACACCTAACGGGCAATGTCCGGTAGGGATACCCACAAAATTCGAGAGCTGGGGTTTTGTTAGCCATAGGAGTTGCCTCGAGCGTCCCCGATCTATCCGTGGCCAAAAGGATCTCGCAACCTTGCACGTTTGCGCACCAGCCCAGCTTTCGCTGAGTTAACTCAAGGCCCATTTTTCCATGAGTAGACCACAGATTCTTAAGATAACCCCAATCCTCTCATTTCGCAATGAAACTGTCTCCAAAGTTCCCTGTCTAGCCAGCCCAAATGAGCCGGATGTCGAAGTATTGGGATGTAATCGAGAGAGAAGCCAGACATTCCCCGACCAATCTCAAACACACAAACAACGAGCCCAAGGCCCTAACTGCCGCTTGACTATCGAAGCAAATATTTACTTCCTTAACGATAATTACCGAAGTAAGCAACCAACCCACTGCTTCTTTAATTGCGGATACCTCCGCTTGGAAAACACTGCAGCGGTCCGGAAGTCTGAATTTCAGTTTGATGGGGAGCTCCTTACAGAATACTCCCCCACCAACCCTTCCGTCCAACTTCGAGCCATCCGATACCATTTTTAAGAATGCTAGAGTGTTCGTAACTTAAGTCTAGCTTATGGGTCGAAACAGCGCGAGCAACGCTAGTTTTTCCTACAATGTCCACGGGTGCCTCATTCAGGATAGCGTTAAGCGCTGGAGTAGGAGTGGTACGGAGCAGCGCACTGATTCCAATTAGGGCAGACCTTTGTACCCTCTCCTGCTTCTTAACTGATGCCATCCTTTCTAGCGAGTTACACCAGATGGTTTTATAATCGTGTTATAAAGCCAAAGAGTGACTTTAGGCGAGAGGCCCCATCTTTTGCCGATAGCGCCCTGTAACCATGCAAGGCGACTGTTGCCTTCCTAATTCTCTCCTCAATGTTTGGCTTCCACATAAGACCTCTGTCAACGATAAGTCTCAGGTACTTCACCTTGTCAGAGAGCACCAACGGAGCGCCCGCTATTGAGGAGAGAAACACTCTAGGTATTTTTTATTTCCTCGTAAATAAGACGAGCTCCGTCTTCAGAGGGTTTATGGACCAATTTATACTAGATTCAGATAACCCTGCATTAGTTCCATCAGAGTTTCTAGAAACTTACCTCTGACAATAAGTGCCACGTCATCCGCGTAGGTAATCACCTTGCAGGCCCTCCTCTCCAGCTCCTCCAGCAGGTCGTTAAGTACGGCAATCCAGAGTAGTGGCGAAAGAACACCGCCTTGCGGAGTGTCCTTTGTTCACTTGCCGGCGGAGAGAGGTCAAAGAGAAGGTCTACGCCAATAGCCAGGGTCGATTCAAGATGGAATCCGTGAAGCTATCGAGGGCATAGGGCAGCCACTGTGCAATTCGGTTATGGAAAATTCCATGCAAAGGATATTGTCCTGCAAGCGTGGTCGTGGTGGTCAATTGCCTGATGTTATTTTCCACTATTAACGGCATACCTTCCTCTTTATAATGAAATAAACATCCGATCATTTATATTATATTAAAAAATAGCATTTTTCTTTGAATATCAAAATAACACCTCTGTTTGGAAAACCCTATATTTGAAAAACAATAATAGGCACCTTGGACTCTTCGCTATGTTTATCAATTTAGGATTCGCCACTAGCGAGTATTGTTATACCTCATAAAATTGTTGTAATTCACTATTTTCAAAGAAGAGTTTCACTAGACCGCATTTATACAGGGAAACTTTAGTTGCTTCAACATTCACATATATTTTTATTTATGGGGGGTAGTCAGGGGCCCGAAAAATCGCCGATTTTCAATAATTTTTTTTTTTTTTGCTGCTAGTCAATTGCTTTATTTTACAAAAATAAAAACAAAGCATTAATATATCATGTTTCGACTTGACTTTAGTAAAATTTCAAAAAAAAATTAATAATTGTTGTTGTTGTCGCATACTTACATACGGGGAATGCTGCTGGAGTGATAGTCCTTGGCTGGATATATATCCGGGTCGTTTCGATAACGTAGAAGCGACTGTCGTGGAAAAGTGATCGCTGTTTGTGTGGAGCCCATTTCTCTAGAAGACCCTTGCGGTGATCATCACAAGATTCATCTAAAATCAATCGGGCAGGAGAAATCAGTTTTATTAATAGATAATCTTATGCCTGAGCGAAGCTTTTTTTCAAAATGGAAATATTTTTCAGATTTTCGAGAAAAAAACCGACAATGAATTGCTTAAAGAAAATCGAAATTTTTGAAAAAAAAAATTCTTCGATCCGGCACAGGTTTTTTACAAAAGCAGTATAAGTTTTATTGAAATCTACAAATCTACCAGTTCAAAAAACATAGTTTTGAGAAAAACGCATTCAAAGTTTTGCTATCGATTTATGTAGACTTATACGAATTATTTCGTCCCCTTAGTATAACAATAGCCTATGTGCTCATAGGCTATTATTTTTTTATTGAATTTTTGGATTCTTCATCGTCGATTTTATATGTGGTCAAAATTTTATCAAATTCTAGTTCCACAAAGTGGGTCAACCCGTCAGTCAAAAATAATAAATATTTACAGACATAACGAGATTTGAGTGAGAGCTACTTTCGACAAAAAGTTTGAAATTCATTTTCTCAAAACATCAAAAAATTTATAAGCTATTTTAATACTAAGGGGATGATTTAATTACTTGCACTGTGTCATCTATTCCTGGGCGATATAATAGTTCTTCAGCCGTCATAGCATCTTCCAAAATATCGATTTTCTGTTGCTCACGTAGCATTCTACCTTCTCGAGTGTTATCGTTAGCGCGCTTATCTGCCATTTTCATACGTGCGGTTGCTTGCAGCTGCTGCTAGCTATTTGCTTTCGAACGCTCCGGAGCGCCCGAGCGCCCTTTGTTAATTGTTGAATAACTCGAAAAGGATTTGTCGGATTCACTTTAAATTTTCACACAATATTTTTAAGATATTCTACTTTAAGGAAATTCAAAAAGCAAATCCAATTTTTTGAAAATTCCGACTACCCCTAACCCCTTATACCAGTTGTTTCATCTATGTGCCATTTGCAAACGCTTAGCGAATCGAAGAGCCCTGTCATTACATAACTGTTTATCAAAATGAAGAGTGCAGTGCTGCTACTCGTAAATCATATGCAATGTTGGATTCAAGAGACATTTTTCGTTTTATTCACTACTTGCTAAGTGGCTGGTGTACCGAAAGCAGGGAGTGTCATAATCCAAAAAAAATATATATATTGGATAAGTATGCGGAAATGACTACAGCTCTTTTTTTACAATTAAAATATGTCTTAACTTCTACAGAAGGGAGACACAGTAGAATAAAAACTTGGAAGCCGTTTCTCAACATTTTGGTTTTTTGTAGTAAATAGGCGATATATAAGATTTGTTTGTATGTATATACCGGCTTGAAATTGATGCTTTAAAGCAAATTCTTTCCAATGTACATATTGCTATTCTACTAAGTAGAAGAAACAAGTAAACTGTTGAATAATTTTTGGGGAAATATGAGAAGACTAAAATGTACTTAAAATAACCAAATTATCGAACTGTATTATAAGATATTATAAATTCCTTATAATTTACATAAATCAAAGTAATACCTCGCATATTTTTCACATATTACAGATGCTTGGCGCAAAATCAATTCGGCTCCAAGATTCATCGCCAATTTATATGGGCCTTGAATGTGCTGAACGATCCCACAACAGCAAACCGAAACGAGCTCCTACCCAGGTTGCAGAACTCAACGCAGTATGTGCCAACAGGAGCCAGCTGTCAGTTGCTTTGTTATGGTCAAAGAGATGACATACCGATCGAGTGGTGGTATCGCAGTACATTAAACGCAGTACCGCTAAAGATCAGCAATCACAGCAATGAATATAATCTAGAAGAAGTCAGCCAGGATGCTCATCAGGGTTACTACAGCTGCGTTAGGGGGAGAAGCAATCAGGTACGAAATAAAATAATACAAATACAAATGGTGACTAGCCAAATCAGCAATTTATATTAAACTCAGGGGCAAAAGTGTGTTAAGTGGTATAAACTTTGTAAAATTATTATTTGTGATGAAAGACTACTAAACGAAGATTCAATTTAAAACTACGGTGAGATATGGGCTAGATTCAAACCGATCAAGGCATGTGTTAAAAGAAAAAAGACTGCAAAAATGTTTTACATATACTTACATTCTGTCGGAAAAGTACCGGGAACTGTTCAAAAAAACCCAAAATTGTTTTATTTGCTTAATCGTCAAAATTTATTTTGTTGCCTTCAAAATAGGCGCCATTCGAAGCAATACATTTATGCCAACGATTAGTCCAGTCTTCTTTTAAACCTGTTTGAAGAGATCTTCTTCAGATCCTTCAGCGAATTCTCCTTAATGGTCTCTATTGACTCAAAGCGGCGTTCACGGAGTGGCAATTTAAGTTTTGGGAAAAGGAAAAAGTCATAGGGGGCTAAATCCGGTGAATACGGTGGTTGGTCGATGATATTTGTTTTTGGTCAAAAAAGTGTTCACAATATGAGCCATGTGAGTCGGAGCGTTATCATGGTGCAAGATCCATGAGTTTTCTTTCCACAAATTGGGCCGTTTCCTACGCACATTCTCTCTCGAACATCGCATAACTTCCAAATAATATCACAGGCCAACAACCAAAAAACTTTTACGATAATTTTAACTAAGGTTTTAAGGTTTTTTTATGCTGAAAACGAATATGACCTTGAAAATGCTCCAGCACGTCAGGATTTTTCAAAATAGAATAACTTTTTTTATATTAATCGTAAAAATATTTTTAGAAATGGATTTTAAAGCTGAGGACTAGTACTTTGCGATGCCGTTGTGGAAAATTAAAAAAAAACTTTACCTTGCCCAAAAAAAAATTTTAAAAATGGCCAAAATCTGCATTTTTTGACTTTTTAACCTCAAATTGCCAAAAATCCTGACGTGCTGGAGCATTTTCAAGGTCATATTCGTTGTCAGCATAAAAAAACCTTCAAGAAGCACCCATAGCCGTTTTAAAAGCTGTAAAAAAGCGAGATTTTGTTGGCCTGTGTATTCTTTATTTACCGTAGAACCATTTGGAGCGAATTCTGAGAGGGCAACCCCTTGATAATCAAAGAAAACGAGTACTATGACTTTCACTTTTGACTGATTTTGGCGTGGTTTTTTGGTTTCGGCTAATGTGGATAGCGCCATTCAGCCGCCTGTGGACTTGTTGACTGGTTTGACTGTTAAACTCATATACCCACGTCTCATCACCTGTTCTGATGCGCTGGATAAACGTTGGGTCCGAATTCACTTGCTCAAGCATTTTTGAAAGAAATTCAACTCTCTTGGAACGAGTCGAACAGCCACCCATCTCATACCCAATTGATGGTGTAAAATGTGGCGAATTGATTCGTGAGACACGCTAAGACGCTAAGATCACGAGCTGCTTCCCTCAAAATTAAATGACTTTGTCAATTGGCTTTGTCGACGTTTTCATCCGTTGAAAACGTTGATGGGCGACCAGATCGGGGCAAATCTTCCACGACTTCTCGGCCCTCTGCAACAGCCTTTTATCACTCATATAACCATAACCATGGCAATCAGCTGTTTTGATCAAACATACGGGCATTACTGTAAACGATTTTAAGGACTGCACCATAACGCCATAATATAAAAAACGTTAAGTAATTTCTCGCATTTTTTAAGTTATATTTAGAGATCCGACAAATGAAGAATTTTTCAGAAATTAAACAAGTATAACGTGCTAGTCCAACTAACAAAAAATGTGTCTTATTACTGCTGATGAAAAGTGAATTAGACGAACAAGCCATTACGTCGTTAAAGGAAATGATCCGCAAAATGAAAATCGGTATTTGTGTAGGTGATGGATTATTGGACAAGCAAGAATGGTGAATAGATTACTTGGTGAAAAGAACTTAGAAGGTATGGTCTACATCCGATCGTTAACCGACTCTCAGCCATTTTGAAGAAATCAGCTGTTTTGTTGACGTTACCGTGGCTATGACAACGGTTTGTTTACGACAGAGGTCGGCAAAAACTAAGGTTGTGTTGGGCATATCTCAATTTTTTCGTAAATTCGAATGCAAATTCGCTGAGAGGCGGTTAACGGGTTGATGTTGGCGACACCTTATGAAACAACAAAACAAGAAAATGGCGCCACAGTATTGGACTGGCCTTCCCAGTCCCTTGAAGCCAACCCCATTGAAAATGTGTGGGGGACTATGAAAACGCATCTTGCCGGAAGGCCAGTTCATGTTTTAAAGCAGCTCGTGCGTCAAGTTCGCAAAATCTAGTCCTCTTTGTCGCCGAGCTACGCAGAACAGCTGGTTCAAAGTATGAAGAAGATGCCAGGCTATACTAGACAACGATGAAGAATACACGGTTTATTGAGTAATTGCGTTCCCGTACTTTTGTACATGCTTTCATATAAAAACAATTTTAAATATAGTTATATCTTTTATACTTCATGAATAATGGCGGTTTCTTTTTTCTGACACAGACTGTAAGTAATATAAAAGTATACCAACAAACACCTCTACTTTATGTTTCAGACATTTCATGTGATCGTTACCTCCCCACCGGTGATCGTCGAACCGCTCATCTCATATGAGACACTTATAACCGCTTCGTTGCAGTTTCGTTGCAGCGCCACCGGCAATCCCCGGCCGGTGATCAGCTGGTATCACAATGGGGTTCCTCTCAACAGTTCCTATACGCGCTATATCATTGGCAACGATTTGCACATACACTCCTTCGATCCGATTGAGGCGGGCATATATCAGTGTTTTGCGCGGAATATCGCCGGAGAAGTGTACAGTGCGGCAGAGTTACGTTTTCGCAACAAAGGTGACGAGTTGCTGCTGAAGAACCCGCTGCAGAATATACGATGTTATGCGCTCAGCTTTAATACGATAAATGTGACTTTTGAGAGCAACTTTTTTGAGGTAAGCCTTGTGCATGTTTTTTTTTTTGCTTTTGGTAAGAATTTTACAAAAGTTCTACTTTTCCACTTTTCCATTTTCTCATTATCTGATTATCTGTCTATAGTCGCTCTTCATCGTACACATTGTGCAGAACAATCCGCATCGCTGGATTTCACCATTTGCACCCATGAAACTCAATCATACCTCACATTTGGTTATTTCGAGCCACCTACCCGTTTACCGTCCATTTGAACTGATTACCCGTGTACTTGTGCCCACCTCGGAGATACGTTTGGCCAATAAGCCGCAGCAACAGACAATACTCAGCTCATTACGCAGCCCACCGGTGACTTGCTGCACACAAGGCTGTGAGTTATTGACCATCTGGAAATTAGTACTCAAATTTAAACCAATTCATCTTCAACTCCCACTCTCTTTTCGCCCCTTTCCATTATACTTTCTTGTATGCAGTGATTCTACACTTGGTGCACATGGGCAACGATACCTTTGTCACTTGGTCGCAACCCGAGTTGGATGGCAAGAAGTATTTTATACTACAATTCTCCTGCAACTATACACAACCACATCCGCAGCAGCTGCTTAGTCAACGGCTACGTGGCACCACGCAACATGTGGATCTCACACAACAGGACGTCGCTCAGAAGCTTTGTGATATCACTGCACTCAACGAGACAGAGATGCGTGCGGTGTTGAGGGGCGCTCAGGCGCAGTACATTGACAACAACAGTCATGTGGAGTTGGAAGAAGAAGTTTTTAGTTTGGTGGTTTTTGCAAATATCACGGGAGTGTTACTGCAAGATTTCCAGCGCGTGAAATTCCGTGTGCTGATTATCACGCGTGAAAATGAACATCTCCGACAGGACTTTCGCTATGTACAATGGAAGACGGTAAGTTGATGTGTGCGTAGTACAATAATATTTACGCGGTTTAGGAATTAAGTTACAGAAATTTACGTGCAAAATTTTCTTATCGAGTTTCCCCTTTTTTTCTTGTTCACTCCGCTCGGGCACATAGGGCCTCGACAAGACTCAGTCTTGCTTTGGTTTCGTTAATCTATGTTGATTTCTGACAGGGTAGGTGATTAGTCTGCCGATTTTCGCCTTAACTCTACACAATGATTCCAACGTTACTCCCCTTATTCAAAGTACATTCGGCTATCCTCAAGGCGTGCGCAAGAGGGAGAGAAGTAGGCCGTTGACAGATAGACTAACATGGATACCTGCAAAATAACTAAGCAAACGTGGCCCAATTTCAAACAATTCAGAACTCAGAATTCATAAGAGTTGTTAAGAAAGCCACGAGCGAGACATATTCAGAATTGCGTCAACAACCGTCAACAACCGTCAACAACCGGCCACTGACCTTTGGGAGACTATCGCAAGAGGATGAGTTGGGCGTACAACAATAAATGTAGAAGCTGCAATCAAGAAGAATCTAAAGAAAAAGTGTTTCACCATCTGTGTGAGTGTCCAAGTCTGGGGGAATTCTCGATGGTCAACTTGAAAGAAATTGCAGAAAAGAAAATTGCCAACGTAGGCAGATTCATAATAAAATCAAGATGGGTCGACTAAATATCATATAAGTAAAAAGTAGTGGTTGTACAAATAGTGCATCTAAATGACATATTTTGTGCTAATTGGGTCTGAGCTGTGTCACTAAGACAACACCTACCCCAACCAACCAAGTAACCTTCGGCATTTTTTTGAAGTTAATCCGGTCAGCATTGCGGTTACAGCTTCTTTGACCTTCTATACGCTGCCATTATGAGATCGCTTGAAGTGTGACTTTATCTTCAAAAATAACAAAAAGTCAAATATGGATCCATGGGCCCATTTCCTTTGTCTAAAGGACGGTTGGGTTGGTGGCAATATTGGAATATGGAATATCTTTATTCACTGAAAACTCTTCCACAGCGAACGAGGAATGAATTGGCGTGTTTTTGTGAAGATCAAGCCCTTCTCGGCTCTAAAACTGAGCTCTAGTTGTGTTAAGGAAGTTTTAGAAATAAATAAAATCTTAGCCCGAAAAAAGGAAATGCTAAGTGACTGCATAGCAGAATCAGCATGACTTCGATTATCTGTTGCGGCAGCTGTCTAAAGGTTGATCTGGCGAAATCATCTCAGTTCCTGCTTCTCAGCGCTCCTGCTTTTATGAGGATAAAATTCAGGCAGCTCAGTTCCTGCTTCTTAGCACTCCTGCTTTTATGAGAATGAAATTCAGGCATCTTAGCTATACATCTTCATTACGCCTAGGAAGCTTTGACTTCATCCCAAAAAATTACCTACTAAAAATCAAACTCCGCTCTCGAAAGCACATGCCAATAAAATAGAATACACTGTCTTAAAAGAAACTTACGTTAAGTTTTACAGAACACAGCTACTGAATTCTTGGAGATAAGTTCAAATAAAGACCTTGCAACAAAAATCTTATTATCCCTTCTTCTTGATTGGCGCAATGTCCGCTGACACAATTTTGGCAGAGGTTAACAAAGCGCGCCAGTCAAGTCTTTCTCGCGCTAACCGGTGCCAGTTGGACACACTAAGTCAGGTCCTTTTCCACCTTATCTTTCCATCACATCAAATACTTTCAGATCCGTACCGAGATTCTCTGTTGGATTTCAAAGCTGACATTGTTATCGGTATTAATGCTGGTTCCTAGATAAACGAAGTCACAACCTCGAAATCATAACTGCCAACACTAACGTGGATGCTGATATGCAAGTGCGCCGACTGCTTGTTCGATCACAGGAGGTACTTCGTTTTGTTTTCGTTCACCACCAAACCCATTCACTTTGCCTCTTTACCCAGTTTGAAGAAGGCAGAACTAACAGCGCGGTTGTTAAGGCCGATGATGTCGATCTCATCGGTAAACGTCAACAATTGTACGCTCTTATAATCTTATAAAAAGTTATGCCTGAGCGATTAACTTTTCTGGCTCGCACGATCTTTTTTTTCAGCATCAGGTTAAAGAAGTCACACGACAGAGAGTCACCGTGTTTGAAACCTTGTTCGGTATCAAACGGCTCGGGGGGTTCCTTCCTAACTCTAACGGCGCTGCTGGTATTAAACAACGTTATTTCGCCTAGCCGTATTAGTTTTGCGGGGATACTTATAACGAGAGAGGTTCAATATGTACCCGTGTTAGAAATGAAGACACCCTTTTTTAAAATTTATTTTTTTTTTTAATTTAGTCCCCTGTTAGAAAGATACACTTCTCCCAACGCTCTGGCCATGTTTTTAAACCCTCCAAAAATAGGATTTGTCGAACTCTCCAAAACACGCCTCTGTCTTGGCGATGACTTCCTCGTTTGAACTAAGTTTTTTTCCCGCGAGCCTTTTCTTCATGTTAAGGAACAAAAAAATGCCGGGAGCCAGACCGGGTGCATACGGGGGGTGCAGCAGCATTTCATAACGCAATTCATGCAGCGGGGACAATTCCGGATGAATGTGCTGGTGCGTTATCGTAGTGAAACAGCAGCTTCTTTTTCGCCAAATGCGGTCGTGTCTCCTTCAACTTTTTGTGAAAGCGGTCCAGTAACTAACTGTAGTATTATCTATCTAGTGTACATAGTTATCGCATCCCAAAAAATTGTCGCCATGACCTTTCTGGCCGATGGAACTGTCTTCGCCTTCTTTGGAGCAAATTCACCGGAAGAAAACCATTGTTTTGCTTTTTGCTTAGTGTAATGATGAATCCAGGTTTCAGCAACGGTGAAAACTCGACGAAAAATACCTTCGGAACTCGCTTAAATTGCTCCAAACACTGTTTCGAAGGTAACAGCCGCTTCCGGTTGCTGTAGTTTGTGAACAATCACGGCATGCAGCGTGTCGACAAATTTTTCATCGCCAACTTATCATGTAAAATGTTAATTGCCATTCCGGTCGACACAACTATGGCGTCTGTTACTTCGCTCACTTTCGTTTGTCGATCAGCGAGAATCATGACGTGGACTTTTTGAAAGATTTCCTCGGTAACCACGTCTGCCGCGCGTCCTGCTCGCTTCTCATCAAAAACGGATGTTCGCCCATGTTTAAACTCGTTGAATGAATATCTAACTGTGGCCGCGGACGGCGAAGCGTCGCCATAGACAGCATCCAACTTTGCTTTTATCTCCTCGAATTTTTTCCCATCCAAAACCAAAAAGCGAACTACCGAAGGACACTGCTCTTAGCGAAAATCACGAAACACGTCTTACCCGAATAGCTGCCAAATCCAAACTAACCTATCAATCAGTCTGAAATTTTTTTTGCCGTCGTTCGATAGATTGCAGCATACGATGCTAACACCAACTTTCCTCTGTCATCAAGCACGAGTACTTATTGAAGCGCCCTCGTATATTCAGGTCTATAAATAATGTTCAAAATACTTGGATCACTAGTCATAAAATCGGCCAATTGCCAATTGGAAGTACAGTCCTTATGTTTTCGAACTTTCCAGATTGAGAACGATACCAACGAACTGGCCAACACACCCTTTCGTCTCAGCATTGTGGAGTCGCGCGTGCTCACCTTTCACTTTCGCGAAAATTTCAATGAATCCTGTGTGCATGTGTGCCATTGGCAGATACAATTCCCCATCATACGCAAAGAGGAGCCGAAATGTGATCAGCTGCCAATAACTAACTCACAAGTGGAGATACGAGGTCTTAAGCCATCGGAGCGCTATCGCATGAATTTCTTTAGCTGTGAAACTCAAACCTTCTATGGGCAGGTGGATAAGCAGACATTGCCTGATCGTGAGTTTTTGATGTACCAATTTTTTAAATTACTAGGTTTCAATTGTTATGATTCTTATAGCGCCAGGCACAATCAGCAATCAACGCATTATACGGCACAATGGTTTAAAGATGCTATGGGATCCGCCACTGCAACCCAATGGCAAGATCCATCACTATAACATCCTATGGACGTTGGGTAATGTGACACATGAGATCAATATTTTAGACTGTACTGCATGTTCCTTTAAAGTAAGTCGAATAAATGCAGCTTAGATAACGAATAGGCTGAGTTTCTTTATAAAATCAATTCTCGCTTCTAGTTTCCCAACATCTCCGAGAGCGCAAAAATAAATGTAACCATACGCGTCGTAGGTGAAACCGGTGTTGGCGCACCAATTTTTATCGATTTGCGCAGCATTAGTCATCATTCTCTAGAGATCGAATGCCCTTCGAACGAATCTGAAGTTTACAGTGGCATCATTATTGGCTCCCTGCTCTCCGTGGTCTGTGTCATCATCTTTGCATTGCTTATCATATTCCAACGCCGGCGCTATAAAGCGCGCATGCAGGGTCCCACACATCTGAGCTCACCATCGGATATGAATTTTGGTAATCTGAACAACCCAAGTATACCCAGCGAGAGCGCAGGTGGCTTAAGTGGTAGCACTTTTCAGCAGGATTGTCACGAGATGCAAACACTTATACCAAAAAGCGGACGTCACATCGATTTGCAGGCCAATCGTCCGAAAGAATATCAAACTACACAGCTACCGAATGGCAATGGAAATATCGTCCGGCGCCAACTTACAGTGGAGGTGGAAACCAATGCCAGTGGTTTGCAGAACGAGTTTGAGTTGGACGGCCGAGCGAACGTATCGCAACTGCCATTGTGCAGCTCCACACCGGAGAAGGTGCCACCAGATGGGGCTCATGCGTTTTTCATACCCTTCAAGCAGACGCCGCCTAACACAGTGGTGACGGCAATAGCCAAACAACATAGTTCCTCAGGTAATTATGCCAACAACGGAGGTGAAGGCGGCGGCGGAGGTGATGCAAGCGGTTATGTAGTGCCGCCAAACACGTTGCCGCTTATGTCAACACCACCAACAACGCTGGCGCTTAGCGCAACAGGTCAGCAGCGTAGTGGAAGCCTCAGTAGTAGCAGTTATGGTGGTGGTGGTAGTGGCGGCATCGGTCCTAATGGCAGTCGTAGCAGTAGTAATAGCAGTAAGAAACAGTTCCATGCAAATTACTCGAAACATTCCAAATCGAATGATGTGATTTGTCTGCTCGCGGACGAGGAGGTGGCGGCCACACTGACACCAACGAGCGAAACGGCCGTAGCGTTGGCATTAACAAACGGCTTGAAGGCAGCTGCAGTGGCGCGAACGACAGAAGCTGCAGCAACAACAAAGGCAATAGTTAATGCAGGCGGCGAGCAGGTGAGTGCGCTTGTATTGGGTTGGGCAATAAGTTCATAGAGTTTTTATATGTTCTTTTATTTTACGATTTGTTTACTATTTGGCAAAGGGTAAGTATTCATGCGAAAGAACCTTTCTGCTCTACAAAACTTTGTTAATTCTGAAGCTTAGAAATGGAATACTCAGGAGGCAAAAATCAACATTTTCGACAGCTGGCCTTCTTTGTTCTTCATCGAGGTCTAAAAGCTGCCGAAGCAGCCCGGGACATTTGCGACGTGTATAGAGAAGGTGTCATAGGCGAGGCTACAGCACGGAAATGGTTTGCAAAGTTGAAAAATGGCAAATTTGACGTCGATGACACGTCCCGCAGCGGAAGGCCTTCTGAATTCGTTGAAGAACGTCTCAAATCACTTTTGTAGGAGAATGGTCGCCAAACCAGTTGTGAATTGGCTGAGGAAATGAACAACTGATTTTCATTTACCTTCAATCGGTGGGATTTCCCGAAAAATTGGAAGCCTGGGTGCCTCACGAGCTCAACGAAAAAACAAAGAAAGTCGCCTTCAAATAGTTTCTCAGCATTTCGCTCGCCATCGAGTGACACGCGGTTGTTGTTGTTGTTGTAGCAGCAAAATATTCCTCATACATGTACGGAAGTGCTGCTGGAGTGACAGTCCTTAGCCGGATATATAGCACATCGGGGTCGTTCCAGTAACGTAAAACCGACTGTCAAAAACGAACGAAAGAGAGTAACACTCCTAATCAAAAGACAGCCATTATAAATAGCTCTTTTTGTTTTGAATCGTCACGGGAGATGAGAAGTGGTGCCTATACATCAATATGAAGCAAAGAAAGGAGTGGGTAGCTCCAGGAGGTATGCCAAAGCCGAGAGTCAAGCCGGATCTTTATCGAAAGAAGATCGTGATATGTACTTGGTAGGACTGGGAGGGCATGGTGCAATGGGAAATGCACGAAAAGAATGCCGAGAATGCTACATTGCGCAGCTACGCCGCTTGAATGAACCTATTCACGACAACTCCAGGGCCCATATTGCACAAGTCGTCAAAGCCGCACTTCAAGAGCTCGAAACGGAATCCGTTGTCTTCTCTGGTCCCTGCACCGAACGATTACCATCTCTTCCGCTCCCTATCAAACCTTCGTTAACAAAGAAGTTCTTAAAAACTGGCTCAAAAACTTCTTTGAGACCAGACCAGACGATTTTTGGCGGAACGGCATCAAAAATTGGTCGAGAGGTGGACAGAGGTTGTAAACTGCAACGGCGAATATATTGGGAGGTTGAATTAGTTTTAAAGGATTTTTTCGAAGATTTGGGGCTTTATTTTGAAAAAAACGGTACAAAATATTTTATTCGAAGTACTGGCCATCGCTAGCTACAACTTTCGCCCATCTTTCGGGCAATTTCCGGATGCAGTTTCTCCAAAATTCTGGCCGCTGCTTGGCTATCCATGACTCAACCCAAGTTTTGGTAGCCTCGTACGAGGAGAACCGCTGGTCCGCCAAATCGAGACTCATATGCCGGAACAAACAAACAAAGGGAGCTATGTCTGGACTATACGGCGGGTGGAGTAACACTTCCCAGCCAAGCGTTCCAAGGTATTTTTTGACAGGTTGAGCAACATGCGGCCGAGCGTTGTCATGTTGCAAAATAACCTTGTCGTGCCTTTTTACCGTTTCCGGCCGTTTTTCTTTCAATGCCCGGCTTAAACGCATCAATTGCAGTCGGTAACGATCCCCCGTGATTGTTTCGCCCGGTTGGAGCAGCTCAAAATATACGACGCCGACCTGATCCCACCAAATGCAGAGCATGATTTTCTTGCCGTGAATATTCTGCTTGGCCGTCGACGTTGATGCGTGGCCGGGCAAACCCAATGATTTTTTGCGTTTTGGGTAATCGTAGTGTATCCATTTTTCGTCGCCAGTCACCACCCGATGCAAAAAACCCTTCCGATTTTGTCGCTCGATCAGCAATTCGCACGTAAAAAATCGCCGTTCGACGTCGCGCAGCTTCAACTCGTACGGGACCCAATGTCCTTGCTTTTGGATCATTCCCATCGCTTTTAGACGCTTGCAAACGGTTGATTTATCAACGCCCAATGATTCAGCAAGCTCTTCTTGGGTTTGGCACGAGTCCTCGTTTACCAATTCTCCCAATTCCGCGTCCTCGAACTTTTTGGGCTGGCCAAGACGCTCCTTGTCTTCGGTGTGAAAATCACCACTTTTGAATCGTCGAAACCAGTACTCACATGTTGAAATCGGGCTTGGGCTGTATTTTTTTCCAAATTGAAGCAGAAAAGCAAAGCTTCCCGCAAATTGCGTTTCGACGGCACGAAAGTTGACATACTCGGAGCACGAAAACACTGCGTTGTTTATACTTCAGCGAAATGACAGATACTGATAAACAAAGCCTAGGGATGAGGCCTTGTCATGAATATATATTCAGTATTGCCAACGCGATAAAGTGATAAATAGCGCCATCTGTGTGTCACCTTTAAAACTAATTCAACCTCCTAATATAATTAATTAACTTTTTGATATACTTATTTTTTCTTTTCTTAAATAAAAGTCTTTGGTAAAAACTCTACGAACTTATTCCGCAACCTAATACTTGTAAATATTAATATTTTTACAACAAAAATATCATTTGACATTTCATTTAACAGAAACCAACAACAACTACTGCAACTCTGCATACACCCAACCAAAAAAGTACTTCTTCGTCTTTAGTTAGTCCTGCCACACAGCCAAACCGCAGCAAAGCTGTCAAACTGAAGAAATCCGCTGCCGACAAAAAGCAGCGCAATTCAACAGCGTTGAGTCGCGGACACAATTCCATAGTTCCTGCCTTTGGATCGGTTGCTGCAACAAGCAGTACCACTGCCATACCCACAGCCAATCCATGGTCCACAACGGCACCACAGCTCACAGCAGCAGCAATAACGTCAGCATCCGCGTTAGCGCCCAGCAGTAGCAGCAGTGCTTTTAGTGTAGCATTTAGTGGCGCGCATCGACGCCCCAACGTCGATCCGAATGGTTGAGCAGCTGAGCTAAAGTATTAAGCAAAGAAGAATCAAGTTTTATGTAAGTTAAGTGGAGCGATAGAACGTTTAAGGTGGAGATAATTTGAAGAGGAAACACATTCAGGATAAAAATAGTGATTAGGCGCCGCCGCTTTCGCTGTCGCCGAGGAGGGCGCGCAAGCGTGCGCGCTTCAAACAAAAAAGAAAACATACAAACTACAAAGCAGTAAAAAGAAACATTCCAAAACCTATTAACTTATATAATATATACACACACATACAAACAAACATATACAAAAATAATATTATATAAAGTAGCAACAGAAATTTGTAGGTAACCCACAAAATCGTAAGAGAAATGAAATTTGCATATTTTATAAATGTGCAAAAATGGCTATTTAAGCTGCTGCTGCAAAGCGTTATGTGGCTGATTTTACAGTTACAGACCTGCATACATACAAACATAAAAACATAAATACACTTAGTGATTATTTACGAGACGAATATTTAGAGGGATATATTGTAAGAAGGTGTATTTATGCAGTAGCCGTTCAGGGTGTAGCACTAGCACACACACATACACGCCAAACACCAACTGCAGTTAGAGCTAACTCTATTCACACATACCTACACATAGAACACACATACATATGTACATACATACTTACAAACCATATTCAAGCAGAAAAACTAAAAACACACACACACAAACATAGTTGAAAATTTGGAAGGACAAATGAAATGAAAGGACATGGAAGCATATGAAGCTAAGCGATGTTGCAGGCGAGAAAAACAAGAATTGGCATTGTGAAATTCGCAAATTGCATTGAATTGCGTAGGCGCGTGTTTCTCATGATTTTGCTTCATAGTGTTTCAGTTCGTTTGCTTTTAAATCAACTGAGGCTAGAATTGCTGTAGTTTTTTTTTTAACGAAGTTATTTTATATAAAGCAGATATTTATTAATTTTTTACTAGTTACTTAGTTTTTAAGTTGAATTTTTGGTAATAGTGCTTTTAAGCGTGAGCAACGAGGTCGCTGAGAAAATGTGTGGACGAAGCAGAATTTAGAGTTCAGTTCCTAATTTCTTATATAATAAATAGTAAGTTTTTGTAAGATAATTTAAAAACTCGTAAAAATTAAAATGGGTCTCGAAATCCATACACAAATTGCTTACATTCGAAATATTTTCAGCCATTTTAATTTGTATGAGTTTTGTGGCACTAGCAGTGTGCTATACTTATATGTGCATAGATGTGGAGCTCAATAGCTGAGCTTGAACGTATGATGAGGGCAGCAATGAGTTTATGAAGTTTCATCAAGTTTCTATGTAAGGAAAATGCTTTGGTTGGTTGATTAAAGTAATGATCGATCCCCAATCCAACTAGCATTTCGCATCAATTATGTAGTTGCCACATCCATGCTACCAACTTGTTTAACGGTTATTTACAACTCGACTATATCCAGTCTGTGCGCCTTAAGAACCTTATTAGGTTGTTGACGCCTAAGCCAGACAGCTCTTCGAGACTCTCGAACAATGGTTTGCCCAGGTTTGACATTCTCTCCTTCCATAAGACGAGGCATTCACAGAGGAAATGAGTCAATCATCATCATCTGCATTCCTTCGTCTCCGTTGCGGAACATAGGGCGAAAGTAAAGGTTTTCCATTTTGTGCGATTCCCGGATATATCACTATATATTTCACTTGCTGCCAGGTCAGGTTGTTTTGTCCACGGCTTTGTACTCTTCTTCGATGCAGCGTCGCCAAGAGCCTCTAGGTCTGCCTCTTCTGCGCTGTTCTTGGGGCATTTCACTGCCACCTTTCCGTAGGGCATGGCCAAGTCATTTCCATTTACGTTCTCTTATTTCAGTTGCAATTGGTTTTTGATGACATCGTCCATGCAATTCGGTGTTAGATAACCAGTCCACCAGATACGTAGAATGCGTCTCAAGCAGTGGCTCACGAACACTTGAAGCTTCTGTACAATTTCCGCAGACAGACACCATGTTTCACAGGCGTAGAGCAGAACTGATTTAACATTGGAGTTGAAAATCCGTATTTTTGTTATAAAGTGCATTTGCTTGGACTGCCACACCGGTCGAAGATTTGCAAATGCACTTCTTGCTTTTTGCAATTTTGTAATAGGACTATGAATAAGTTCGTGCGGTTTTTTTTTCGAAATTTGAAACTTTATTGACGTAAAATGGTTACAAATTAAATATTCATAGTATTGTCCATCGCTTGCTACTACTTTTTCCCATCTTTCTGGCAATTCACGGATTCCCTTTGTGAAAAATTCGGTCGGTTTTGCCGCAATCCACGAATCGATCTATTTTTTGACTTCATCGTAATTACGGAAGTGCTGGTCAGCCAGGCCATGTTGCATCGATCGGAAGAGATAGTAATCGGATGGCGCAAGGTCTGGACTATACGGCGGGTGGGGTAGGACATCCCATTTGAGCGTATTAAGTATGTTTTGACCACTTGTGCAACATGTGGCCGAGCATTGTCATGTTGCAAAATAACTTTGTCGTGTCTATCGGCGTATTGCGGCCGTTTTTCTCGCAGTGCTCGGCTCAAACGCATCAATTGTCGTCGGTAGACATCCCCCGTAATCGTTTCATTCGGTTTCAGTAGCTCATAATACACAACACCCAGCTGGTCCCACCAGATACACAGCATAACCTTCAGGCCATGAATATTCTGCGCCGACGTCGATGCTGAAGCATGGCCAGGGTATCCATACGTTGCCCGACGTTTTGGATTGTCGTAATGGACCCACTTTTCATCGCCAGTCACAATTCGATGCAAAAAACCCTTTCTTTTGTGCCGTTGAAGCAGTTGTTCGCATGCCATAAAACGGCGTTCAACGTCTCTTGGCTTCAATTCATACGGCACCCAATGGCCTACCTTTCGGATCATTCCCATGGCTTTTAAACGTTTGGAAATGGTTGATTGATCAACTCCCAAAGTTTTTGCAACCTCTTCTTGCGTTTGAGCCGGATCTTGATCGAGCAATTCCTCCAATTCGGTATCCATGAACTTTGGCGGCGCACCCTCGCGTTCTTCGTCTTCCAAGCCAAAATCACCACTTTTAAAGCGTGCAAACCACTTCTGGCACGTTCGCTCAGCTAGAGCATGCTCACCATAAACTTCCACCAAGATACGATGACTTTCGGCTGCTTTTTTCTTCATATTAAAATAATGAAGAAGAATTCCCCGCAAAAACACATTATTTGGCACGAAATTCGACATTTTCAAGTGTGGTAAAAATATTGTTGTTTACGCTTCAAATAAAAAACTTATACTGACGTTTGTGCCTTACGACAGTAGCTCTCCAATGAATGTTTGGAAATGTGGATCGATGGAATAATAATCAAGTTACGCCATCTGTTGTAAAACCGCACGAACTTATTCATAGTCCTATTAGATACATCCTTCTTGTATATGCTTTCCGCCGTGAATTGGCTTCGAAGGTATTGAAAAACGTTTACGTTTTCAATATTTTTCTCTCCGATATTGCAGAATGCATCGTTGATTGATTAAAGTAATGATCGATCCACAATACAACTAGCGCTTCCGCACCAATTAGTTGCCACATACGCGCAACCAAACTTGTTTAACGGTTATATACAGCACGACTTTATCCAGTCTGTGCGCCTTAAGAACCCTATTAGACTGTTGACGCCTAAGCCAGGCAGTTGTTCAAGACTCTCGAACAGTGGTTTGCCCAGGGTTGACATTCTCTCCTTCCATAAGGCAAGGCATTCGCAGAGGAAATGAGCCAATGTTTTACTTAAAAAAAAAAATAAATATAACAAAGTCATGCCCATCATTTATCTTAGGCTTCCCGTGCACCGCTCTTAAATTTTTCCTTACCATCTCCGTCTTTGTAGTCACAGTAATTAAACCAAGTCAGACGTCTTATGTCCATTTCTTTTCACATCTTTGGATTTGATTATTAACAATAACCTTTGAATTACAGCACTTTATCTCTTATTTTGTCCATTTATAAATACTTTTGTCAACGTTGACTCATCTTCAGTCAAGTCAACCACGAAAGGGTTGCTCATATTACCTTCAACCCAAGGCGCATTTATTAAAAATGTTATCAGTAGACACAGCTGCGAGTTTGGAAATTGAATGGTGAGGAGTCCCCAGAACTTTCTGAGTACTCCGTCGCTTGTACTGGAGCCAAAGGGTTTTCGAAATAGCACATGAAGAAATGGAGCTCCATCTTTTCTGCGCTTTCCTGACAAATAATTTATTGCAGTTCAGGCAGGTGCCGATGACCGGTTAGGAGGTCTCTGAGGCCAACTCAGTCCACTTCCTGTTGAGCTCATCAGTAATTTCATTTCCCTCTATGTTCCTATGTCCTGGAACCCAGATCAGAGAAATGTTATCTGCACACCCAAGAGATTTGATCTCCTTCTTACAGGAAATTACTAGTTTCGTTCGGCACCATGGCGTCGTCAGAGCCTTAATCGCGACTTGACTATCGGAAAAAATGTTAATATCTCCCTCGCTCCGGATCGCAAAGACTTCTGCTTGAAAAACAGTAGCAGGCAGTTTAAAGGAGATAGATGAATTCGCTGATTTAGAGAAAACCCTTGCTCTTGGAACCGTCAGTGAAGACAGAAGTGCAAGCTTCGGTGCAGATTTTCCCCTCGTTTCAATCCTGCCTACTTGGAAAGTTTGCCCTAGCACTACCCTCAAACTCCAGTTTGCGAATTGAGAGATCTGTTCAACGAAGTTCAGAGAAATACGATATTAACTGCCCAAAAATACTCCCATAGCTGCGATGGAAATAACGTAAAAGTCGATGGGAAGTAAGTGCAAAAGAAGCCTAATAATAATAATAATAGTCCTATGTTTCTAACTTCAAATGCATGTCGGCTGTTCAACGCAGGCCGTCCTTTTTTCCATTTTCTTCTGCCGTGACATTCCAGTGTGCTAAATGTTGTTGTTAGTCTAGTGCCATTACCTTTAATGAATGCGTCTTGCTTCTTCCGCCCATATAACATTTGTGATAAAGCTTCTTCAGTTTGTAATATCTAAATTTTTTTCACAAAACAAATCGAATTCGTTTAAAAGAACGCGGGTCGCTTAAAAGTTCGTGCAAAAATAAGAACTACTTAATTGTTTGGGGTTAATCTTTTGTTTTGAATTTTCGACAAAATCTTCTTGTAGGTTTGTACACTTCGTCCAGCGCTGTTCTAGTTTGTTGATCCCTTCCGAAATAATAGGATTTGTCCAAGTCTGAAAAATAGCCATTCGTTTATGCAATCACCACCTCATTTGAATAAAATATTTTTGCTGTCTGCCATTTCTTCAGATAGGGGAACAAATAGTAGTCCGAGGGAGAGAAGTCTCGAGAATAGAGGGGAAGTGAAGCGAGTTGGATCCCTATTTCCATTAATTTTGCGACCATAACTGCTGAGGCGTGAGCTGGTGCGTTGTAGTGATGGAAAAAGACTATTTTCGGAAAATCACTCGACTTCCTCTATTCAAACGAATGCCAAACACAAGGAAATGTACCGATCTGGCTGAAACTTGGTGTGTGTTCTTCCAAGAGATGCTACTAACTAAACATAACCTCGATATGCGCCAATAGTACCATCTCGTTCAAAACGGCCCTCCTATTCGCTGCGAATTCATTTTAGCGGTATTCAAATAACTCTTTGCAATTCACTCGTATAATGCAAACTTGATTATTTTCTTCTCATTATCTTCATTAATAATATGTGATTTGATGTATTACTTGAATTGAATTAACATTCAAATACTGTTTAGCATTTTGTTCAACGATGCAGTTGTTTTCAAATCCAATTCTAGAATTTGAATCAAGAACAGAAGAACTTTCCGTCCTTGCTTCACGACTAAGAAAATACAAATCGATGAACGTAAAAGAAAATTTACTGGAAAACTAACGACGAGTCAGTTCTACGTTAGCGAAACGACTTGGACTTAAATTCGGCCAAGGAGTGTCACTCCAACAGCATTTCTCAAAAGTTCTTTATAAAATCATTGATTCACAACAACACAACATTTAATTTTTTATGCACAGTAGAAGAATCTTATAATCTAAAATGTGGTTTTCTGTGAAGAAAATTTGGTTTTCTGTGAAGAAATCTGCTTTGCCATTCATCATTTACTTTGTGATAAACCAGAACAAATATGACCCACATTTTACCCATCAGATGCCTAACTATTTGACGTTTTTTTAACTCTAACAAAATGAGAATATTCCACATCTTTTGCTACGCTACTCGGTTCTGCAGTACATAAACCCGTTTACCCGTGTAGAATTCGTTTTCGTTTTTCCGAATACACATTACCTTGAAGTTAGTTATTTTTAGACTAGTTGCAAACTGATTTTTTTATTACTAGTTATTTTAGTGCGAGCTCAATACCATTTAATTTAACCATTAAATTTAACCCCTTGGGTACCGATTTATTTGAAAAAAGATAAAATATGCATGTGAAACAGATTTAATTTTTGATTGCTTGGAGTAGTAAATCAATGCATTTTACGTAAGAATTCATATATTTAGAAATACAAAAATATAATAATAAAAAAAGGAAAACACGTCAACCTCTCCTAGGGCGGCAAACAAGTACATGACGTGTCTCACACGCCATATGTATCCAAGGCGTTAAATGTTCAAAATTGCAACCGAAAAAATTGAATTAAAAAATTCACCTAAGCTGCATGCGCACTAAAAAACTAACACATCGGCGCCCGATTTTCGGATATGCAAAGTTAGTAAGGCAAATTTATAAACCCGCTACAGCAACCTACCCACTAAACTTAACGCAAACTGCAAACATTGAAAAAAACTGTGGAAAAACGACAACCTGTGCTGTACAAAAACAGAGCAAACAAAAAAAAAATAAAAAATAAATAAAAGTTTCAACACAATTAAGAAGATTTTGAAAAGTAATATTTATGCATACACATACATACATATTTGACTACAAACACAAAATAACGTATATACATGTTTATTTAACGGCTATGAGTATCTACGTCAAAGGCACAGAGAGATCTTAAAAAATTAAATAATCGCATAAGTACTCGTTACATGTTACACATACATACAAGTACATACATATGTGTAAGAGTAGTACATGTATTGTAGTTATGTAAATGTTCCACCAAATCCTTTATGTAAAACGTTCATGTCAACATAAGTGCAATAACCCAAACAAATTTATTGATAAAATTTGAAAAGATGTACTCGTACACCAGATTTTGAAAACACTTACAGGTTTTGCTCTTTCCACTAACAATTCAGCATAAAAGTAGGCAACATTTAAGCTATACATTTTCTCCAACATATGAGCGAGTATGTGAGTAACACTGAGAGCAATGTAAGAAAGAAGCAGAAATATTAAATGATTAAATACGACGATAGGTGAGAGCCAAAAAGGCGTAGAATTTACTCAAGAACAGTAACTCTCCGAGAAATACATAACATAGATACCATATTTAATACAGAAACCAATCACTTGTGTTCATTTTAATTTCATGAAACATTTTTGTTGTTTTTTTTTTGTTTTTAAATATATTTCAATTTTATGTACAAACAATTATTATATATACATACATACATACATACATACATACATACATATATACAATATAAAAAACAGTTACACATAAATCGTTTTTTCACATAAATAGCTATTTACAGTTACAGATAAAAAAGCATTTAATAATTTGTACCGATATATACTAATTACACAAACATACACACATACACACACATATGAGTGCATTTACATACATTTTGTGTTCGATTAACAGCAAATTTTTATAGAAACAGAAAAGCGTTAATAAACAGAAGAGAGCATTTAAATTAAATATGTATAGCAATAATTTATTAGAAAAAAAAAATAGAAAAAAACAAAAAAAAACAAAGACAAAAACCAACACAAAACACAACAACTAAAAGATAGTGTCCAAACTGCCTAAACGGTTAGCAGCAACTTTCGACTATTCCAAAAACGTACTGGAGATTCCTAAAGCTACTACATACATACAGACATACATACAAAAGTGCATACAAGTGAAATTTTAATTGCAACAAAACAATACATGCAAACATTTATTAATACAATACAAAAATATTTCAACGTCGATGAAATTTAAATCAACGTTAAAAAGTTTGATACCAAAAAAACAAATATCTACAAGCATACAAATATTGGATGCTACATTTGTACATATACAAATAAAAATTTGCAACAATGCATACAGCTACACAAATAGATACATATTTATTAGAAGCAAAAGGAAAAATTACAAAAAAGTTGAAATGAAAAGTGAAAAGTGAAACAGCAGTGGTCAACGCCATGTCTGTGCATGTGATAAATGTTTGAGTTCTATGCAGACATTTAACCTAAGCTAAGAGAAAATTATAAAAAAAACTGTAAAATTTAAAACTAAGTATGTGAACTGTGCACGCATGTGTGCATAAATATGTACATATATTTGCAGTTGAAGCTGAAAAGAGCAAATATATTGTATTTTGGTTTCATATTAGTCGCATGCTAAGTACGTACAAACACACACACATACTTGTGGTGGGCAGCCAATGCGCATGCGGAACATTTTGCACACCCACGCTTGCAAAGCAGTTACGAATAAGCGTTTTTAGTATGAAATGCCTTTAGGCTACATTTAAAAATTGTAAGGAAATTTTTCAAATTCCTGCTAACAGATTTTAAGTAAATACGAAGTGAACTCTGTTTAGCGGCTGGTCTAAGCGACAGTTTGTCCATGCAAATTTAAAACTGCTAAGATTAAATTATCAATTTAAAAAAAAAAAATTGTAAAAAAATCTCCATCTGGTTAAGTTTGGAATGCAGCAAAATATAAATTGCGCTCAGAAAAAAAGGTGCGCTTGAAATTTTTTTTTTTTTTTTGCTTTTTGTTAGCTTGAAGCACGTGAGCACTTCACGCGCGTACTTTGGTTTATTGCGACTTCTTTAACACTAGATGTACGAGTGTTTATTATACACCTATTTGTGCTGAAATGCGCCAATTTGACTCATACAATCGAATTGAAGATCTTCAAAAAAAAAAAAAAAAAAAAAAAAGAAAACACAGTTCCAACTAAATTTAAATAAAAGATTTATTATCAAAAACTTCACGGAAAGGATACAACATAGTTTTTACACATTAGGTACGCAACTAAGTTCTCGCTGTTTTTTTTTTGATGAAAATACAAGTTTATTCTGAAAAAAAATGGTTGCAAGTGAATTATTGAAAGTATAGCCCATCGCTGGATACTACTTTCCCCATCTTTCTGTTACAACTCTTATACCGTCGCGGTAAAACTGTTCATCTTGTGAGTCGATAACGATCCCCAGTGATGGTTTCACTTGGTTTTAACAGTACATAATAAATAACACCAACTTGGTCCCACCAAATGCATAGCATAACCTTCGCAGAAGGTTGACCGGGCAGTCCCCATGACTTTCTTTTCTTTGGATTGCTGTAATAAAACGATTTTTCATCACCCGTCACGATGTGATGAAGAAAACTCTTCCTTTTTGCCGCTGGAGCAGTTGTTCACAGGCGAAAAAACAACGTTCAACATCCCTTGGTTTTAACTCATAAGAAACCCAAGTCCCCTGTTTCTGAATGATTCCCAAAGCATGAAAGCGCTTGGAAATGGATTGGCGGGTAACTCCTAATACTGAAGCAAGCTCTTCTTGCGTTTGACACGGATGCTCATTGGGCAATGTCTTCGATTCAACGTCTTCGAAGGTTTTTGGCCTTCCTTCACGCGCACGGTCATCAACATTAAAATCACCATCTTTGAAGCGACGGAACCAATCTCGGCACGTTGTTTCACTTAAAGCAGTATCTCCATAAACTTTTTGTAACTCTCGATGCGCTTCAGTCGCCGTTTTTTTCGAATGAAAGAGGAAAATCAACACTTCCCGGGAATGGCGATTATTCGATACAAAATAAGACTTTTTTACAAAACCAAAAGTATATGATACCAAAACAAAATCACTAATGTGTCGAAGCAGTTTGTTCACCATATGTCTAAACTTGGTTTATGACGGTTAGGTTATGTTAGAATCGACTAGCACACACTGTTAGCGGTGTCTATTGACAAAAGCGGGAACTTAGTTGCGCACCCATACAAACAAACTATGTTTTTGAAATACATTTTCCGCAAACACTTTTAATGCATTTAGCAGACAAACTCTTACATCATTTTCTCTTGCCTAATACTTGAACTTGACAATTCTCGCGTACGTCAACACCATGAAATTTCGACATGGGAACGGAAGTTATCTCGAAATCGTCTCCTTAGTTTTCTCTTAACTCTTCAGCTAAATGGAAAATAAAATACTTTTCTGAAACCATTACTTGGGTAGTCTCTTCATATACTTAGTCCTGCCATAAATTCTGTTACAAGCAAAGTTCGTTATTCATTATTATAATACTTTTTTCAATGAAGTTAGTTTTATTTATGCATGTAAATATTAAAAAAAAATTTAATTCTCACTCGAAATTGTAAACATTTGCTTTTACTATTGCAGCACGCACGGCTTCCATGGATATTGACGTCACTGCTCGAATCAAAGGTTGTTTCGGACTCTCCAAATTTCTGTGAGCTCTTCGACAGGTCATGTTCTCCAATTCTGACCACAAACTTTATGCAGTCCAATGGGTTCAGATTTGGACTTCCAAACGGCCAATCTTCTGCGGCTATGAACCCAGAAATATAGGGTGATCAATCATTAGGTGCTTTTTTCAATAGTTAAAAAAAAAACAAAAATGTAAATTATGTTCAAAACCTTTATTTATCATTTGAAAGGACATTCTTTGACATTTACTTTTTGAATATGACTTCATTCAAATGTTGGCCGCAACTACGCTTAAGGTGGTCCATTCTGAAGGTCCAATTTTCAATCACTCGTTCGAGCATTTCGACTGGTATGTCGTGAATAACACGCGTAATGTTGGCTTCCAGAGCTTCAATCGTAGCTGGTTTATCAGCATAGACCTTGGACTTCACGAATCCCCAAAGACCAAAGGTGTGATATCACAAGATCTTGGTGGCCAACTCACAGGTCCTAAACGAGAAATCAGCTGCTCTCCGAAATGACTTCTCTATAAAGTCATTGTTTCACGAGCTGTATGGCAAGTGGCTTGTCACAGAACGCTGATTTTCATAATACAGTTGAACAATTTGTAGACGTTGTTGCGGTGTGAGTCTTTCCATGATGAAATGCCAAACGCTGTTCAACAAATCCACGATGACAGTTTGCCACAACTCGCGCGCGATCTGTAAAAAAAACGCAAATGAAAAAAACTCCTCTTAATTGATCACCCTATATTATTTTTTAGCCATTGCTGTGTAGTTTTTGCCTTATGGCCTGGAGCGCAATCTTCCTGGAAGATCCAACGCTCTCCATTGTACAACATCGACATTACTGCTCAACTGCTTCACCACGCCTTCTAAGGCAACCTCCTCGTACACTTTTGCTCCGGCCTTAACACCTTTTTCGCAGAACTGAAACGATGTAACGCCTTTACAAGACACTCCCCGCCAAACCATTACGGAGGCTGGATGGTGGTTACGCTGTACCCTTGGAACAACATTTTCTACGTCTTTAGAAGTTTTAGCATAGCATTTTTTTTATTTTGTCGTTTTGCTTATTAAAAACTTCTTCAACAGCGATAATTCTCGCATCTGTGAAAAGAAAATTTTCATGGCCGTTGACCGCGTGCCACCGCAGAAGCTGCTTGCATCTGTCGAGTCTAATTTTCTTCAGTGCGTTGAGCGAGACTTTCAGGTGGAGATCGTCTCTAATTAGTCTTGACATGGATCTGGTCTATACAATCATTTTCCTGGATATGATTTCCTGCTTTCTATGGGGATTTCTGCGAATTCTTTCGCCAACGGCTTTTATGGCTGCACGTGGATGGCCACTTTTTTTCTGTCTGCCACTTCAGACGCTTGGGAAAAACGATTGATCGTGCGGTAAACAAACATTCTCGAAATAGTAATTTTTTCCAGCTATTCGTAAATCTCACTTTCACTTTGACCAGACTTCTGTAATGCAATCACTGCAATGCGATTTTGCTTAGTTCCCCACTCCATTGTGAACAAGCGAAATTTGCCACGAAACTGAGTATAATTTATGAGTAGACAATGCATATGAAGAAAAACACGAATAACGGAACTTTTTCTTCAAATTTGTTCTCGCGGTATGCATTGTAAAATTTGTCACAGAATTTATGGCGAGACTCAGGTTAAGTTAGGGTACGTTGACCTGGCTGGCTGAAAGCCATCACATAGACCTATAGACCCTTACGTTTCTTTGTATTAGACATCTTGTAATACGTCTGCGTCTCTTGCGAATCTAAGTAAACTTTGGAGCTCTATCTCCGAGAAGTATTCTAACTTCTCATATTGTAAAGCTGTATTAATCTGGTGCTAGCTAATGCAGGACAGGAACATAGAAGGTGTTCTAGCGTCTCCCTCTCTTCTAGTTCATTGTAAAATCTGCAGCTATCGTTGTTTGTGATTCCTATCTTGTATGCGTGCGCCGCTAGCAAATTGTGGCCTGCCAGCATACCTACGATAGTTCTGCTTTCCTTTCTTAACAGAGCTAGTACGAATCGGACGTACTTATCTGCACTCTGCATACACATGATTTTCGCGGTTTTGCAAGTGGCTAGACTATTCCACCTGCTATCTATCCGTATTTTCATGTACGCAGCGATGTCTTTGTATACCGGATTTAAAGGTTTCAGTATGTCGTTTTCTTGTACGAATTGTCTGTAAACAGCACTTTTGGCAATCTCATCTACAATTTCGTTTCCGGCAATGCCCTTATGTCCGGGTACCCAATAGATATGCAATCGTCTGTCTGCAGCTAATCTCTCTATGGCTTCCCTACTTTTTAGAACATTTTTAGATGAAATTTCATATGAGTTTATTGCCTTTATCGCAGCTTGGCTGTCAACGTATATATTTATTTTGGAGTTGCTTGATGTCTTTACGAATACTATTTCTGCAGCCTTTCCTACCGCAAAGACTTCTGCTAAAAAGACACTACAGTGGTCAGGAAGCTTAAATGGCTGCCTGATGCCTAGCTCTGCACAATAGATCCCTGCCCCTACTCTGTCTACCATTTTCGAGCCATCGGTAAATATATTAAGAGTATTTGGTTTAGGTTTCATTCCTTTTTCCACCCCTCTTCTTCTATTGTTGTTCGGAATTTCTTCACCCAATTACATTTCGGGATCATATAGTCCGTTTGGATCCTATAACTAATGCCTATTGAGCTATGTTCGAATGTTTTACAAGTAAATTCGCCTGTCGCGCTGAGTCTTACGGCGGATTTAGCTGCTAGGCATTCCGCCGCAATATCAATCGGTGACAAGTTGGCGAGACTTAGTATGTAGCAAAATAATGTTAAATGAGTCCAATTGGCGCAGTCCGTAAATCTGGTGTTGAATATGGTCAAAGCTAAAGCTCCTAAAGCGAGAACTGTTTATATTGCATTTTTATTCCTTTAAAAATGTTAAAATGAATCTCTGTTGTGAACAAAGAAAAAAATTAATTAAAATAAAATAAAAATTGATAGCAGTAACTTAAGGCGCTAAATACATATATACAGGTACATATACGAGTACTTTGTATATTTTTGCTCTTTAATATTTGTTAAATGTGAAATGTTTCGCGTGATTCTCCTTTGTAAAAATTTATTACGTTTTTTTTTCCTTCATATTAATTTTATTTACTTGTTCGCATTTTGTACGTAATTGTAAAGTTAAAAATATTAATTACATATTTACGTATACTACATACATACACATACACACACACACATACGTATGTGTATTTAAAGTTATGATAAGCTACAATTTTTATACTTGTATGTCAGTAAAGTGGAAGAAAAACCACAAAAAGCATGGGAATATTTGTATGTAGCCTGTAAGTTTGTGTTAAATGCTCGAGATCGTGAATGTCCTGTATGTGAAAAGAAAATCGTGTAAACTCGTGTATATGTAGGCATAATATTTGTGTATATGTAAAACGTGCACACACACATATGCGCATTTGTGCATGTGCAGAGCTCAACTATTTCTGTCAAGTGCCAGACACCGATTTATTTGACTTTATTCGGGTACTGGCTGTTTGATGTGAAAAGCTGGCCAATGTTTTAAAAAAGTACGACGAAATGGCTAAATTTGAAATACAGCTATAATTTATTTGAAACTATGAAATGTTTTTTGTTTTTTTTCGTTCTTTGTGTTGATAAGAAAAGAGTTTTGCCTGCAGTACATGATTCAATTATTAAAGGTTTGCTCACTAGTGACATTCGATTTTTGACACTCCCTTACAAAAGGTTGTATTTAAGAAGGTGAATAAAGGGGAACAAATTAAATCCTTTTTGGTAAAAATGGTAGCAAAAAAGTATTTTTTTACTTAAATGGAAGCAAACAACGAACGGTTTAAAAAATAAATTTTAATTAATATTTGAATTTAAATAATGGTACAAATAGAAGTTATTAGCGGAAACTGCTAAATCTGATATTAAAACAAGAAATTATTTCACTAAATCCAAGTTTTTATTTTGTGAATTAATTTTTAAATTTAAAACCGATCGCGAAATTGTAAAGTTTCGCCAATATGAAACCATTTCGTTAAAAATAAATAAATAATTGGCGGGTACAATTCTGTTAGGGGTTTGGCCGAGATCCTCCTCCTATTTGCGACATGCGTCTTGATGCTGTTCCACAAATGGAGGGAACTACAGTTTTAAGCTGAATCCGAACGGCAGATATTTTTATGAGGAGATTTTTCATACTGGTACTGTACTTCGCTAAGCCTCCTCTGGACACTTCATCCATCCATTGAAAGAGAAATAAAGCTTTTAAAATTCTCCTTTTATCGATCTCGGATTGCCTCAATTACTCTATCATGTCCTGACTTAATCGGTATGTATTCCATGTCATACTACTATAGTCCTTGACATACCGATAAAAAGTCTTTAACTGGTTGTTGCTCGTAAGCAGACCATTTTGAAAATGAAATGTTTTTTCTACAAATTTTACTTTTCCTCCACTTTTACTAAACATTTCTAAAGCTAGCAACCCAGTGTCTTGCTAAGGGAGCTAATTTGTCAAGAGGGAACGAGAAAGCTGCTTACTGAGCAAACCTTTAATTATTGAATCATGCCTGCAGTAGAAGTTTCGATAATTTTATAAGATTTTCAATAAAAGGCGAAGACAAAGATAGCAAACGGACTGGTAAGTAGCAAAATCCGTGTGAAGTGTGAACCTGTTCCAAGCACATAATAAAAGCGGCAGTATTACAGCTTACAGGGTCCCGCACTGGAAGTGTAACCAATTAAAAAACCCATAAATTTAGTTTGGAAAATTACTTTTATTCAATTGAAAGTGAAAAATGTGTTAAAATAATACAAAATTAAGAATCGATTTTCTTTTGCCATGGCTCTGGCCCTGAGGCGGTCCAGAAACAAATCGCAAGCTGCCCGAATGTGACTTACAGGTATTTTGGCCCACTCGCAGGCAATGGCTTTTGTCACCGCCTGAGACTGATGAGTCTATTAGTTCGGACCTTGTTCTCCAAAATAGCACAAAGAGAATAATCTATCGCATTTGCGTCTCGTGAATTTGAGAGTAATTGTGTGGACATTAAGAAGTTCGGAACGTTGTTTTTTAGCCATTCTTGGCTTCCTGTTGAAACATCCATGGTCTGCCACCGAAATATTTCTCTGCCCACGGCTTCAAAGCAACCTCCAGAATACGTTCCAGATAATATTTCACATTTATCTTGCCGCCAGGCTCGATGAAAACGATTGGAGAGCGCCCATCTGCGGTTACAGCGGCCCAAACCATTACCTGTGGCGGGTGGTGCCTCGTGGTGGCCAATTGATGACTCAAATTCTCGTAAGAACAGTCGGTCAAATAAACGAGTTGCTCAATTTGAAAAAGTGTCTCGTCAGAAAACCCAATGTTCGAAAATTGACCGCTTTCGGCCAAGCGAAGCAACTCCTTCGCTCTCTCAAGTCTAACTTGTTGCTGCTTTGGTGTGAGATAATGCGCCTTTTGAATCTTGTAAGGCTTAACTTTGAGATCATTTTTCTGAAGTTGGTTACACTTCGAGTGCCGGACTCTGTACATTGTCGGCCGCCGTAGCCGAATGCATTGGTGCGTGACTACGATTCGGTCTGCATGAAACAGGAGCCCCAGATTTGTTTCAGCTTGAAGAAAGCTGCGCGAACTTTCCAATGGTTTCGTCACCTATTTCCCACTAAGTGTTGCTGGAGATTGATCGTTTCAAAAAATAAAGGTGTTAAAGTGCAACTCTATGTCTCAGCTAAAAGGAGTGCCGTCTTCTGTTTTTAGGATGCACTCACACATATACAACGATTAGGTATTAGTTTTCCAAGCTCCAATTAAGGAAATTTTGCTTATTAACGTAGTGATCGTGATGAAAATTAGCCTAATCCGTCACACATTGAATCTACCACTTCAGGAAGGAGCCACCTTGTCAGATCTGTACGTCCCTATCCACCAAGCTCCTGTCCATACCCTGAAAAAAAATTAGTTTCTAAGCTTGATTTCATCAGCTTACTTTGCATTGGTGTTTGCATCGAGGACTTGCCTGCTCCCTGTACCGGAATTGGACGCAAAGGGCCGTGGCAACATGTAGATGCGTCGAAAGTAGCATCATCATTGAAATCATCAAAGGATTGTAACAGTGGCAGATGCAGATGACAAGCAGATGCTACTTTCGACGTATTGCATCAGGAGAGACACGAACGTTGAGTCTAAAGCTCAAACCGCCTCCCGACGAAATATGTATATAACGGTAGTACTTCAACGGTAGAGATTTAGTGCGGGTTAAAGTACCACACTGACGGGATTAGTCTTGCGATGCTTCCTCCAAACAGACAAAAAATCACTTATATGCGTAAATCACTATATAAGCAGCTATAACTTTGGAGCCTGCAGTGGCATCACATTGAAATTTTGTGTGTTCGTATATTTCAATCTAGAAAGGTTGACATATTTTTAGTGCTCGTTCTTAAACAAAAATCAACCAAGCCGAAGTAGTTTTAACACCTAGAAGTAATAGGTCTATGAATAAGTTCGTGCGGTTTTTTTTCGAAATTTGAATTTCGGATCATTCCCATGGCTTTTAAACGTTTGGAAATGGTTGATTGATCAACTCCCAAAGTTTTTGCAACCTCTTCTTGCGTTTGAGCCGGATCTTGATCGAGCAATTCCTCCAATTCGGTATCCATGAACTTTGGCGGCGCGGCCAAAATCACCACTTTTAAAGCGTGCAAACCACTTCTGGCACGTTCGCTCAGCTAGAGCATGCTCACCATAAACTTCCACCAAGATACGATGACTTTCGGCTGCTTTTTTCTTCATATTAAAAAATTCCCCGCAAAAACACATTATTTGGCACGAAACTCGACATTTTCAAGTGTGGTAAAAATATTGTTGTTTACGCTTCAAATAAAAAACTTATACTGACGTTTGTGCCTTACGACAGTAGCTCTCCAATGAATGTTTGGAAATGTGGATCGATGGAATAATAATCAAGTTACGCCATCTGTTGTAAAACCGCACGAACTTATCCATAGACCATTAATATAATTATATGAGTTGATGCGTTGAGTAAGTAATTAGATAGAGACTCATTTTTTGGGAAACGGCTATTTGATGCGGTCGTTCGGGTACAATAATAGGAAGGGCGAACTGTTGTAACAAGTTCGACAGGCGAGAAACGATGTTTTTGCTCGTATACACAAAAATAAATCGACTCAAAGTACATTCGAATGCGTCGATTTGCCTTTGTCTAATGATGCTCGCACTCATCTACGTAAACGTACGCCCGTATCAGCTGACACGATGAAACTTATGAGAGCCCCATGTAAATGAATTCTCACCACCGTTCCGTTCCGAAGCATCGTAGTTCGTTGCTTCATCGGTGCCCTCTACGGTGAGTAATTGATGGCCGAAATGCGATTTCTATTCAAAAAATGAGAGACAGAAAATTGCATTGACGGTTTAGTTCATTGGCATGAACTTCTTGTGGGCAATTCCCTTGGAATCGTAAAAACAATTGAGCATCGACTTGATTTTTGACTTCCCCAAACGCGAGTTTTTGGGTGGTGGCTCGTCTGGGGTCTTCCATTCGGCACTTTGACGCTTAGTTTCAGGTTTATGTTGGAAATGACACGTTTCATCACCAGTTACAAGGTTGTAATGGAAGTTCTCGTCCTTTCTCGTCTCTTTAATGAGGTCTTTCAATTGCTCAATTCTGAGCAATTTTTGTTCCTCTGTTAATTTGTGCGGAATAAAACGCGCACAGACTTTTCGTAAGCCCGACTGATCAGTTAAAATGCGATAAATCGATGTTTTGGAGGTATTCAACTCCGATTCCATAAATTTCAACGATGCTTTCGGTTAATTTTTAATAAATTTACGAACGATTTCGATAGAGTTTTCGGTGATTACTGATTTTGGGCGGTCCGTATGTTCATTGTGGTTTTTGTCCTCACACCCATCTTTGAAACGTGTGAACCACTCATGAACTCTGGCAAGAGATAGACAAGCAACGCTATACACTTTTTTCACCAATTCAAATGTTTCGGTAAACGTTTTACCGATTTTAAAATAAAATTAGATATTAGCTCTTTGTTCAAAACTCATTTTTGTACCGATGACACAAACAGACTGACACTTTAGACGCAATAACTTCGCTTTCACTGAGCCGAATATTACCAAGATTTCACTGGAAGTCAGCTAGGGATGTAACTTCCAACGCACTAACTAACTCATTAAAAAGATGGCGCTACAAAAACATTTTTATGACGCCAGTCTTGTTTATTTTGGACTTACCCTTGTATAAGTCGACATGCATGTAAATATGCACCGGAACGCACTCACCACATTATTGCTAATTATTATTACTTACTCAATGGTTGATGTCTGCCATTACCTCACCATTATTATTAACAAAATTGTTTCCAAAAACAGTTGCTGGTAGCAAAATATTTTGTTTATTGGTTATACGAAATTTTATGACATAAAAGGAGTTGAACAGTTTATAGCAAAAATTGTTTAACATTAAGTGGAGTGTAGTAAATTCAAAAGGGACTGGTAAGGATATAAAAGTATGTATGTTTTTATAAACCACACATACACACGTACTTTGGTCGCATATTTCGTTAGTTTCTTATTTTTCAAATTTTCATATTAAACTAAGAATATGACAAATACTAAACTAAATTGCTTAATTCAGCCACAAGTTGTACGTACGCTGGTACTGGCAAAAGTTCGTTACATTTTTGTACCCATAAATTGTACCAAATTCAACAAAAATATTGCTTACATTTCCTTAGCAAAACATCCGCCATGCCACAATTTTATTTAATAAAAATCACATTTCATTGAGCTGATCACAAATTCCAACTACCTCACTACTGGTAAATATCCACGATACTAACGGCGTATATACGTTTGTAAATTTCTTAAACCGGAATTCATCACCTATGGTTTTAGGTACAGTCTAAACACGTCTATTACTGCAGCTACGCGTTTATGTATAAGTTTTACGATAATAACAGTAATTAAATGTTTAAAACGTAAATATCAAAATGTATTTAATTGTAAATATTTTTATTTATATACTAAATATATAATATTTTAAGAACCAATGGCAATTGTTGGGTAGCAATGGACTATAATATCCGATTAACACTTTTATCATAAGTTTATAGATGCACACACATACACTGCGTTCAATAAATATGGCACTAAGATTTGTTATTATTTATTTAAGGTGCATTTCATAATCATAGGACACCTTTCGTATACAATTTTTGAACTACCATAAGCTCGCTTTTACTTTCCGGAGTAGCTTTTTTTTGGCGTCATTTTAACAGTTTAGACTTAAGACTTCCATCAATTGTTTTTGGTGCGCATGTTCACTCTATTTTGTAGAACCGTTTTCTTTTTCAAAGAATCTGCACTTTTGCTAGTCTTTTCAGCGTTTCATACTAATAAGACACTAGTCGAAAAGAAGCTTCTGAAGAAATAGAGGGAGCTGATTGTTATTTTGGATGACTTTAATTATAATTTTATTCAATTTAACCTAAAATACCGGGGGGTTCACAAGAGGAGCGTGGAAAAATTTTGGCCTACAAGGATTCAGAATTGTCAATCAAATTAATTGCGAAAAAACGGTAGAAGTCGTTGTGCTATCCGGAATTTTTTACGGAGTCCAGAGATTACAAAATTTTGACGACCGTCGGAAGAAAATTATAACTATCAAATGGAGAACAGCGAGCAATCATAAGAAAAGCTTCTAACTCGACTAAGTCTTACGCCAACTTGGCCGCTGTTGTTCAAAATAATTTTTCAAAAACAACAGCGCAATCACTTAAGATTATCCCATCTAAGGACCCCATCTTTTACCACAGCACAAGCTGGCGCGTCTTCAGTTTGCAGAAAAACACCTAGACACCAACTGGGGCACATGTAAGATGTTTTGAATATTTTTAATGTTACCCAATTTCATATTGTTTTTTTTAAAAGGTTACATTTTCGGATGAAAAAAATGGAACCTTGACGGACCCGATGGTTTTTTAAATTTTTGGAGATATTTGTGCAAGAGCCCCCCTCTTATCTTCCAAGCGCAACTTCGGTGGAGGTTCTGTTATGGTTTGGGGTGCATTTACATTGAAAGCAACTCTTGATATACAGTTTACATCATCGAGAATGAATAGTGGAGATTACAAAAACATTCTGGAAAATATTCTCTTTCCTTTTATTCAGGGTAATCGGTAAGTGTCCTTCATTTTTCAGCAAGACAACGCCCGAATCCACGTAAGCAGGGAAACAAGGCTGTATTTGACCGATTGTTCCATAGAAACTATGGACTGACCGGCGTGTTTTCCGGATCTAAACCCAATAGAAAACATTTGGGGTATATTATATATATAATTGGCGCGTACACTTCTGTTAGGTGTTTGGCCGAGCTCCTCCACGTATTTGTGGTGTGCGCCTTGATGTTGTTCCACAAAAGGAGGTACCTACATTTTCAAGCCGACTCCGAACGGCAGATATTTTTTTTATGAGGAGCTTTTTCATGACAGAAATACACTCGGAGGTTTGCCATTGCCTGCCAAGGGGCGACCGCTATTAGAAAAATGTTTCTCTTAGTTTTTGGTGTTTCACCGAGATTCGAACCGACGTTCTCTCTGTGAATTCCGAATGGTAGTCGCGCACCAACCCATTCGGCTACGGCGACCGTAGGGGTATCTTAGCCAGAAGAGTTTACGACAACAATCGCCAATTTGACAACACCAACGAGCTTAAAGCGGCAATTAACGCCGAATGGGCTTTTCTAGATGTAAATTTACTTAAAAAGTGAGCAGAACAGATGAAAAAAAGGTTATTTTGTGTCGCTAAAGCAAATGGTGCTTCCATCGAATACTAAAATATTCTAAACGAAAGAAAAAAATTCCAAAAAGTACACTTTTGTTAAACGATCACTTTAATTAAACAGTGTCTTATCATTTTGAAACGCCTTTAAATACTTTTTTGCTAAAAATTTTCTTTATGTACCAAAAAAAAGTTCTAAACTCTGTAATTAAACAAATAACTTTTGTTACTTTAATCAATGTGTAACATTTTTATTTTCCTCCGAAAACTATAAATTAAAATACTTTGAAAAATTAGGGGTGTCTTATGATTATGAAACGCACCTTATTATTTGTTATTAAAAGAGGCTGCATCTGTAATCTATATCTTTTTAGTCTTTTGTAATGCATCATTTTTGGAAGTCACAAAGTTCATAATCAAGAATTTTTATTAATTTTTATTTTAGATTTATTGACAAGTTTTGACCAATTATTTGTTGGCTATTTAATTAAAAAAAAAATTTGTGAAAGTATAGTTCATTCTCCTACGAGAACCATATGAATCCAATTTTAAAGCTTTGTGAAATTTAAAACAAACAAAAATTAAAAAGGTTCATCAAACTTTCAAAGTTTTTTATCAGAATTTTTAGAAAAATTCTTTCACACTTTTACACTTTTTTATCAGAATTTTTAGAAAAATTTCCAGTACGCAGTTTTATAATATATTGAATTTTGGGCATTAACCCTTTAGGAACGGCAAATTTCTCTGATGGGAGTACCAGCTAGTCAGCGCAAATTTAGCTTTTCGAAGTTATTTGTTCCTCAGTGATTTAAGTGATATAAGGGGTAGTCATAATTTTCAAAAAAAGTCAGTTTTTGAATTTTTTTTTTAGTATAATATCTTAAAATTATTGTGTGAAAATTTGAAGTGAATCCGACAAATACTTTGCGAATTATTCAACAATTAACAAAGGGCGCTCGGGCGCTCCGGAGAGTTCATATGCTGAAAAAATGGATGCTGCACGTATGAAAATGGCAGATAAGCGCTCTAAAATTACACTCGAGAAGTGAGCAACAGCAAATCGATATTTTGGAAGCTGCTATGACGACTGAAGAACTATTATATGGCCCAGGAATAGATGGCACAGTGTAAGAAATTAAATTTCGTATGACTCTACATAAATCGATAGCAAAATTTTAAATGGGTTTTTCTCAAAACTATGTTTTCTGAACTGATCACTGCAACTTACAAACCGCTTAGTAGATTGCAATAAAATTTATACTGCTTTTGAAAAACATAAAAAACTTGTGCCTGATAGATTTCCCCCCCAAAAATTTCGATTTTTTTTAAACAATGAATTGTCGATTTTTTCTTCGAAACTGAAAAATATTTCCTGAAGCCGCCATATTGTTAATTTTGAAAAAAGTTATTGAAAATCAACTTTTGTTCGGTCCACTAACCCCATAAAGCAAATTTATGAATATTAGAAAACACAGAATTCGGTAAAACTGTTTTATTGTGTTTAATTTTAAAATAATGCGTACGGCATGCAGAGTGGCTAGCTTTCTACGGATCGCGAAAAATCTTTCCTTTCCTCTTAATGATATCTTGCCGCGAGACTGGCGCCACCGACTTCTACGACGATGTGCATGCCGCAACTGTGGCGGCATCAACCGACAGGATTTAAATTGTGATATAATGAAGTCTCAACTGAATCAGAAATTGCGCTGATTTTTTTTTTGTATTTTTTTCACTGACGGTGTGAGATATACCTTTAAAAATCATACAAATTTAAGTTTCAAACGTTGCGCAAATTTATTAAAATGCAACTAATTTGCATTAAAAAACTACTTTTTTACCTGTTTTTTTTTTCGAAAAATCACGAGTATGCAATGTTAGAGGCCATTTAATTTCGTTCACACGACAGTTGGAACCGTAACCGTTTTGCGTAACCGGAACGACCCCATATATGGATAGGGAATGTCTATGCTGCTATAACAACAACAAAAATTACGTACATTTTGGACAATTCTTTTTGTTGTCGGTATTTTGGATTCATCACATGGAAAAAATGCACGCGGCCGCTAGCAAAAAAAAACTGTCAAAAATCAACGCAATTCTTGAGCCACTTGATACTTGCACTTTATTGTGACAAAATTTAATGAGCTATAAAACTGTATACTCAAAATTTGTTAACGCTCTGTAGAGCACCCGGATCTGGCTAGACCTTTCTCGACTTTGGACGTGAAATGATTTCTATTAAAGCTAACAACTTTAGCTTGCAGGTCACTTCCTAAAATTTAATTTTCTATTCATATATGGATATAACCTTTTAGAAAGGATGCTCGAACAGGACGAAAAAAAGGATTTAAAAAGTTACAATGCAAAGTTTCGTATTTGTAAGGCAGTTGATGAGGCTCAGAAAAAGTGATGCGAGGCGAAATTTGCTGACGACTTTATCGAACACATTGGGCCTTGCAAACATCGGGAATTGTATGAATAATCCAGCCGATATTTGTCAATTCACTACTCGTTTGGCTATGGCATCATTTTTAAACAAATTAATTACTATCCCTGGGAATATTGTAGTCCACCAACCAACCGGAGCCTTTGTCTACAAGTTAGCGAAAAGCTGTGTCGAAAAACTGGTTTCAATTGTATTCCATGCAAGAATCTGGTATGTCAACAGCACTCAAAAATCTTTTATACATACATATTTTGCTTGCCTTCCGCCGAAACAATAAATAAATATCATTTCATATTTTACCCTAAATTTCATTGTAATCAACTTTTTTTCTTCAGTCCTCTTTGAAATGAGTCTAAATAAAGAACAAAATAAAAAAAATGTGTTTTTTCACAAACCAAAATATTTTCAGCGATTAATTTTGCCCCTGTAGGCAGCTCAATGCATGACAAAACCAATGAAAAAGGTAAGAAATTTAAAATATATACCTGCGATACTTAAAAATGCATGTAAGTTCATAGTAAGTTCATAAGATCAGAAAGTTTTCGAAAAGGTTTCCAACGTAGAGTTAAAAAAATTTAGAAGAATTTTTTTCAATTTTTTGTTTCAATTTATACAAAGTTTGAATTGCGTGCTTATGATTTTTGTACGAGAATGAGCCACATTTTAATAAAAGAATTATTAAAAATTGTAATAAAAAATTATTAAAATTTAGGAAATCCACGCCATTCAATTTCCAGGAAAGCTGGGTTTACCATTCATTTATCATTGCAAAGACTGTGGGGACCTTTCAGCGCAGGAGACTGTTGACAGGTTTGAGCATAGTGCACTAAATAATTAATGCAATAAGCGAATAGTCAAAACACTGAAGAATTAGTGATAATGAAACCCCTATTTTAACTACCACAAAAACATTAGTGGTAGTGCCCAACCCTGACTGTTGAGCACTTTCTCTGTAAATGGCCGGGGTTAGCAGCTAGACGACTAAGGTCACTGGTGCTGGCTGGATATCTGCTCATGGGCGGTCTCATTATGGTATCAAAACGGCGCTCTATTGCTACTTGGCGAGTGCCAAACTGGTCCTTCAACCATTTCACCTAACTACTTAAATAAGAGACAAATAAACGGTCAAAACTTGTCAATAAGTCTCTGTGCCGTAGTAATTTACCGCAGTGTAGGTATGCAAGCAGCTTAAATTTAACTGCTTATTTCTATATATGTACACACATACATACAAGAACGCATATGTATTTGTAAATACATATTTATAGTAATAGAACATTATTTATAATAATTTACATATGAATATTTTCGCTTTGGTAACATTACTTATTTACCTTAATTCAAAAAGGTACTAATAGTTTCTTAATAGTTGCTGAACGACGCACCGTTCATCGATTTCAACACACTTTCTTAATCATTTTGACTAATTCTTTGTATAGAATGCAGTCTCTGCCACGTGGCTTGCAAATCTCGCGATGATCCAAGCGTATGCCGCACACATCACCAAAACCAGGATCTGTAAGATGAGAAAAAAAGCAGACTTATTACATACATATGTTTAATAATCATATTAGATACAACGATGAGTAGTTATAACGAAGAAATCGACCACTACTTCCCTAAACCCACCATCGAACTCGAAAATAAAGTAGGTTTCATAGCCTACTCATAGTTTTTTCAAAAGAATTAGGACTAGAATTACACTGTGCGACAGTGATTTTATACTTTTATGGAGACCTAGTACAACTTCTAGGTATAGTAAAACTAAGAAAAATGATATAGGAGAAATTTCCAATACACCCCCAAAATCTCGTTTTATGGCCATAAAACCGTTTTTCAGTAGGTTGATGTGAAGAATCACTCCTAACTTCGCCAATTTCCATCCGATTTCGAATTTGTTTTTTTAGTTCGAAAGAACAAAACCAAGCCTTTTTGATAGTGTGTTGACAATTTTTCTGAAATGACAACTGACGAGACTGTAGACGGAAGTATTTGGAATTTTTTTATTTTTTCTCGATATTATCCGATATTGAGGATTTTTTTTAGTACACTACTGTTATAGTAAATTTAATTTTGCGTCGAATGAATTATATTTGACTGTAATTGAATTAAAATTAAAAGAGTTGTGTGAGTTTTAAGATTTTATTTTTTTTTTACTAATTTGGTATGTAGGTATAACTTACGGTAAATGGGAATAAGGACGTGTTTTCATGCGTTATAGATCCGTAATATTTATTGGAGTATATATGTATGTATACATAAGAGTACACTGTAGAACTTACGAAAATATCTGACATATTATAGCACATTTTTTTCAATAGAAATATGGAAAAACTCCCAAGTGTACCAAAGTTCACACTGTACATTGATTAACAAAAGAAGTTTGTTATTATAATTTAACCTTATTAAAATGTCAAAGTTTTATTGTTCGTTTCATTGAAATTCAAGAGATATAAATCAAAACGTTGCCAGAAAAGTCGAATTTCTCAATATTCTCCGATGATGTGGCATCATCAGCCTTATCATAAGCCAGATGATTGTTATTTTTATAAAACGGACGTAAACGGTCATCATTATAAAGCTCGAAAGCACATAAAGTATGCTGATGTTGCAACTGTTAAGAACCCCGTAGTTTTGGACGATATGATTGACTCAACTGCAGGAACTGAATGAAGTTCAACTCATTGCTGATGATGATCAAACTGATAACAATAAACCTGATAATGAAGAGTACTTTCCGTCTGGTTGTAAGTCTTCAGAACGACACATTGTATCAAATTCAGATTTTCAGGATCTTTCTCGTGATTTACTTCTATCGGGAAGACAATCTGAAACGCTCGCTTCTCGATTTAAACAATGGAATTTAGTTGATGACGACTTCAGATGAATGATGATGATCGAATTTCTTACAGAGAAGTACTCAAAACTGATGAAGAGAATGACAAATGTACCGTACCATACTAAACTCCAAAGGGCCGTTTCCAATGCATTTTTAAGTTTGGAACCAGTTCCGTTCTGTGCTGCACCGTACCGCACCGTACCATACCGTACAGTGCTGCACTGCACAATACTCTAATAAATATTATGTGTTTATAATGACACTTGTTATCATTTTCATGCTTCGAAACGCATACCAAATCTCGTAGTAAAAAAAAAGAAAAAATCTTAAAACCCACACAACTCTATTAATTTTAATTCAATTACAGTCAAATATAGCTCATTCGACGCAAAATTAAATTTACTATAACAGTAGTGTACTAAAAAAAATCCTCAATATCGGATAATATCGTAAAAATTATGTCAAAGTTGAAAAAATAGAGAAAAAATAAAAAAATTCCAAATACTTCCGTCTACAGTCTCGTCAGTTGTCATTTCAGAAAAAATGTCAACACACTGTCAAAAAGGCTTGTTTTTGTTCTTTCGAACTAAAAAAAACAAATTCGAAATCGGATGGAAATTGGCGAAGTTAGGAGTGATTCTTCACATCAACCTACTGAAAAACGGTTTTATGGCCATAAAACGAGATTTTGGGGGTGTATTGGAAATTTCTTCTATACCATTTTGTTTAGTTTTTCTATAGCCATAAGTTGTGCTAGGTCTCCATAAAAGTATATTTAATTTTTTTTTTTTTTTTGTCACAGTGTTATCTCTCCGACTTCCGAACTTCTGTAGCATCTACCAGACAGAAGTTTTAGCTATAAGAGAGGTAACTGCGTACCTTAACACACACACCGTCACAAAAACTACTATAAATATGAGAAGACCGGGCGGCCATCAAATCAATGGAGGCAGTTATACTAAGATCAAAGGTTGTTCAAGAATGCCTGGCAGCTCAAAATGATATTAGCACCGTATTCAAGGTCAGTCTTTTATGGGTTCCGGAACATGGAAATATTGAACGAACTTGCAAGGCTGATGAGCTAGCCAGAAAGCGTACTAATCTTTCATCTCTGCTTGAGAACAGAAGCAATATTGGAATTCCTATGGCAACTTGCAAATTAAGGATAAAAAATAATATTCTCCAGGAGCCCAATAGGTAATGTAGAGAAGAAAATACTTTTGTAACAACCAGACTAATTTGGTCGCAGGTAGTGGCTTGTGTTCACCGGTCATTGGCTGTTAGGCAGACACTCTTCTAGGCTAGGAATATTTTCGCATGAATACTGCAGAAGTTGTAGAGACGAGGAAGAGGGAGAAACAGTAGAACGTTTCCTCTGTAATTGTCCAGCCTTAGCTAGGAGTGGAGTGAGATTGTTAGGAAAATACCATTTTAAAATACTATCTTTCGGAACTAACCGGTGTTTGGATAAAACCTATCCTAAACTTCATAAGTGCATCTAACTGATTCCATGAAAAAAATGAACAGTAAGGTTCCCGTGTTACGCAGTGGTAACTCAACGGACATACATAGTTGGCTATTCTAAGCTAACCGCCTCAAAAACCTAAACTAAGCCTACAACGAAACATTGATAAAACGAAGATGGAGAGGCTAAACAAATAATCTGAAGAAATCCTTTGTAAGCTTGTCTTTTTAATTTTCATGTTTCAATTACATGAACTTAAAATTACAAATTTCTCAATACATTCACAATTTCTTTGCCTAGTGAAAAGATTTTTAAAGGTTTGCTCTTATTCGGCTCTGAGCGAATTTCACAGAATCAGCTGATGGCATGTGTCTACAAAAAAACTGAGATTGTGTTAGTGATTTACGAAAAAAATCAACCAATGGCATGTCGTTGCCGACTGAAAAACGACTCATTGGATGAGTGTGTGATTACAGATGAAATGATCGTGCAGAATTTGGCTGCCGAATCTCCCAAGTAATGTGGTAGACGAAGCTCCCCTCGTAATTTTCGTTTTCACCATAGTTAAAGAGAAATAAAAAAATAAAAAAAAAAAATACATCTATCAACCTTGATTTGTTTCGGTGCTTTTGCATAAAGATTTTGGTAAGGCTTCTGATAACAATACTCCAATAATTTGGCTTAATTTTTCTTGTATGTAGATGTGAATGTTTGCATGGAGTTTTTGCGTTCCTACATCATTCACCTTTACTCTTTCCAACTCTTTTACGTGACAGTTTACGTAATTCTTTCAACCCATTTACCTCGTCTCTTCTCAGCTCATTTCGTTTCAATTCGAACTCACCTGCCGAATCCACTCCCACAATGCGCAGATACAGCACGGACATTAGCGTCAATGCAGTCTCTATAAAACTGAACACTTCAATTTTGATGTGACCCAAGTGATAGAGGCCTGCGAAGCGACGATGCAAATCCAATAAATATTTATTATCTGCGAATGAAACAAAAAAACATTAATAGCCCAAACCGTTAATTTCTTTCGCTTCATTAACTCACTCTTCTCAATATCCAGCATCTCAACGGAACGTGTTAAGAACGGCGCTTTAATGCAGGCCAAGTGCGAGCCACGATGGGGCACCGAATAGAAGAATACGCCACGTGAAGAACGCCACAGCGGTGCTGTAGCCGTGCGTCCACTTTCCCAGGCATCGACGATAATTTGCTTGATGAAGAGACCACCTTTAGAATGGCCAACCCACACAATAGGTTGACCATAGCCGACACGATGCTTGATCAGCAACTCGGCCATTTCACGAGCACGTTCGATGAGGTTAGAACGCGGCTCTTTCTTTTTCCACAATGGTCGCCAAAGATATGGATCGGTGGTGTAGTTAAGGGCTATGACGCGAACGCCAGGGCAGTCTAGTGGCAGCCAATCAGCCGGCCAACATTTGGAATAATTCGGATCGTCGGCTGAAAGTTTTGTTGGGTTTTTTCTCTTACTGCTATTATTCGCCAGCTTAGGCGGGTTGATGTGAGGTTCGCCGTCTGCGCCATCGCTATCGTGCATCGGTTCGAATTCACTTTGCAATTGCCGACCGTTGTCGTTCAAGCGCAAGCGGAACGTGGGAAAGCTGTATTCAATTCCATCACAGTTTTGTATATCTTGCGGCACGCCACAAACATAGGAGATACTAAAAAATGCGTAAATATTTATATAATTTTCAATTATATTTTACTGATAAATAAATATGCCACTTGCATACCCATTTCCCAATTCCTGTTCTGTCGCATCGAAGAACCCATCATCCAAGTCTTTAACTCCTTCATACTCCATTTCCTCCTGTGTTAGCAGCTGATTCGTGTCACTGCGCGTGAATCGCGCACGCTTATGCTTGTGTGGTGGATGTAACAAGACGGTGCGTGAGTGCTTTGGCCGCTTAGGTGGCCGTACTGGTGGTTTTGGGGGCCGCTCGAAACCTTCAGGTTGACGGTCGTTTTCCCAGAGACCCTGCTTCCATGTATTCACCACTGAACCATGCAATCCATGTATGAAGACAATATCGGCGCGTATAGGCTGTCCTGCTGGCGGTTCTGCCAGCACATCTAATGTACAGCATTTCGGCGCGGGTTGTTCTGGTGCTGTGATTTTTTGCTTATCGTTGGAAAAGGCTGGCATTGCTCCAGAAGATTCTCGAAAGAAAGGCGAAAATCCCAGCTGCTCAGAAGGTGAAGCAGATTTGCCGGGTGTTGTTGGTGTCAGTGGAGGGCTAGGTAGTGCAGAGATTGGAAAGTAGGGAGCACTGTCTATGGAAGGCGTATCTGGAAGACTTTCAACTCCATCACAAGTCTTACGTATTTTCAGAAGTTTCAAAATTGGATCGATGCGTTGGGAAACTGTGAATTACACAGAAAATATTCAATGTTAAGTAAGTAAGATCAAATCTTAAGGAAATACAATAGGGGCGTTCCATGAAAGTAGTACCAGTTGGTCCTTCAATTTTCTTTATACTTTGGAATTTTGTTGTGTTTGTGACTCTTTGGAAGCATGCCAAAGGGTTTTGCAAAATTTCAATTATTTTGCAAAGTATTGTTTATTGAATTTTTATGCTAAATTTTTTTTGATAATTTTTATCTTGAAATATATTAGTGATACAAAAAAAGTTGTTTATAAAAATTATAGGGAAAAAGTTGAATTTTCATAATATATTTTTTAAAAAATAACAAAAATAATTTTTAGCTAATTTGTTTAAACAATAATTTTTTATTGTTGGTTTTTTACTCGAAGTACACTGTGGAATTTTGTAAAAAAAATTTTTTATCAAAGTTTGAGCCCTTCTTAAAAGATACTGCAAATTATAGAGATGGGTTTTTTTTTGTTCTCGAGAGATTAATTTTTGAATTTTACACTGCATGGCTCGGCCTAGTAGCCGCGCGCGGCAACTCCCGCAGCATGCTTTATTCTTTACCAATACAGTATAAAGAACACAGTTTTACATCATATTTTTTTTAATATTATTCCAACTTAATAAATTAACATTTTTTATTAATATTACTGTTAATTTTTATTAATAGAATCTTAGAAGTTTCCGAAATAAGGAAGGTCATATTGTTTGAATTTAGTTTGCCGTACGAGTAATAGTTTTTCATCGCCATAATGGGTAGTAATTTATGTAAGGTTATTGTATATAGGTTCTTTGACAACAATTATTTAATAATTTAGGAAAATTGTGGAATATGTAATTTATGGTCCTTTTATATTCGTATCCCATTTGATTAATGGGTCCGGACCCCCCGCAGCCCACTATGAATAGGTTTTTCAAATTGTCACTCCGCACTGTGTTAATGAGCTTTTAACGATAATTACATTTTTCTTTGTGAAGCGAGGGACTGTGTTTCAAATTCAGTTAGATTGAATTTTACTTTTGAGTGAACAACGTCTCTTAGATTTTGTTAGTGCTCCAAGTTTAAAATTTAATTTTGCAAAGTAATCATCATGCCGAAAAAAGTTTGTTGCAATCCTTTCAAGTTACCCAATCATTCTTGGATCGAAAAGAATGTTGCTAAATCGTCTGCATCACTGAAAGAAAAACATCCAGGTTTGGGGGAATATATTTGCTTATCTTGCAAGATGCTGTTACCAAAGGGAAAGGAGCCGTCGGAAAATAGTTTCGTAAGCATTGATTCTAATGATAATATTAATAATATTGCTCTTAGTGAAGTTTCTGAAACTGCAAGTAGCCTAGGTTCTGTGTCGGGTAGATCTGACATCGAATTTGTAGAAGGTGATGTTGGAATAGAAATGATGAATTTAATTAAACTAAAAGTAAAATCTGCATCTAATTTTAAAGAAAAAATTCATGGGCTGACTGTTAACCCTTTAAGTAGGAACCTAAGTACTTTAAAACGTGAATTTAATCTTAATTATAGTACAGCAAAGTATGCAAAAAAATACAGAATTTTTACGGTTTCGGATCATATCCCCCCGCTCCAAGTACCCGTAGAACTTTTTCTTCTGAAAATATTGAAAAAATAATAAATGTTTATACTTCCGATGAAATAAGCCGTGTCATGCCAGGGCAAAAGGATTGCCTTTCAGTTCAACAAGAAGACGGGAAAAAAATTAAGTTACAAAAACGTCTTATTTTATGTAATTTGAAAGAAGCATATGTAGCATTTAAATCTTTATATCAGAAATAAAAGTCGGTTTTAGTAAATTTGCTTCCTTGCGACCAAAGCAATGTGTACTTGCTGATAGTAGTGGAACACACGGTTTGTGTGTGTAAAATACATCAGAATTTTAAATTAATGTTAAACGGTTTAAAAAGTATTTTTGAAGATATATCTGTAACTACTTATGAAGAAATAATAGAATGCATGATTTGTAGTAAGCCTAAAAATGACAAATGAATGTTATATGAAACAATGTGATCTTTGCCCTGGCTTTCATGAAATTGCTACTGAAATGGAAGAAGCTCTCAAAAAGAGAAATATTATTAATATAACTTATCAACTGTGGACTAACACCGAGCGTTCTTCTCTAGAAACGATTACGGAAGAGGCGAAAATATTCCTCAAAAAAATGAGCAAAGAAGCTGATATCCTTTTACTGCATAATTTTGTAGCTAAAGAACAAAGTAATTTTTTAAAAAATCTAAAAACAAATTTGAAAGAAGGGGAATTAATTGAAACTGGGGATTTTTCTGAAAATTTTACATTTTTAATACAAAATGCAATACAGAGTCATCATTGGAATAACAGCCAAACAACTATTCATCCTTTTGTGATTTATCGACCTGAGCGAGATCATAATAATAGTTTGAAATTTGAAAGTTTTGTTTTAATTTCAGAAAGTACTGAGCATAGTACGGATGCCGTTTATCTTTTTCAATCAAGATTAATTTCTTTTATTAAAGAGAATTATGGATCAGACAAAATAAAAAAAATTTATTATTTCTCCGATGGTGCAGCATCACAGTATAAAAACAGAAAAAATTTTATCAATTTAGTCTATCATTTTCAAGATTTTAATATAGAAGCAGAATGGCACTTTCTTGCAACGTCTCATGGAAAAAATGCTTGTGATGGAATTGGTGGTACAATAAAAAGGTACGGCGAGAAAGTCTACGAAGACCTGATACTGTACCAATAGCAACTCCTGGAGCATTTTTTAACATAGTTAAAAACAAATTTGATTCAATTACATTTGACTTTTGTTCCAATAAAGCTCTTGAAGATATAAAAAAGTTCTTAAGTAAACGATTTTTAACATGCAAAACAATCAGTGGCACACGTGGTTTTCCTTCTTTTATTCCAGTTGAAAATGAAAAAATTAAATGTAAAAAAATTTCTAACTTCAATGATAGTTTATCCTCCGTATTTAATATTTCATAATAATTCTTATCAATTCTAAAATTCTAAATAGAACACAAAAAATTTTTTTGATTATATTGAAAAAATGTATACAACTTATGTTATGTATTATTCTATTTTATAATATAGAGAAAGGGAATGGTGGATTAGGCCTACTGGGGATACCACCTTTTTTTTACATTTTTTTTTTTAAAACGCACTTGACGTACTGTACCTCCAGGGTGGTGTGGAAAACGGTATTTATTTAATAAAAAATGTTAATTTATTAAGTTGGAATAATATTAAAAAAAATATGATGTAAAACTGTGTTCTTTATACTGTATTGGTAAAGAATAAAGCATGCTGCGGGAGCTGCCGCGCGCGGCTACTAGGCCGAGCCATGCAGTGTAAAATTCAAAAATTAATTTCTCGAGAACAAAAAAAAAAACCCATCTCTATAATTTGCATTTCTTTTAAGAAGAGCTCAAACTTTGATAAAAAATTTTTTTTACAAAATTCCACAGTGTACTTCGAGTAAAAAACCAACAATAAAAAATTATTGTTTAAACAAATTAGCTAAAAATTATTTTTGTTATTTTTTAAAAAATATATTATGAAAATTCAACTTTTTCCCTATAATTTTTACAAACAACTTTTTTTTGTATCACTAATATATTTCAAGATAAAAATTATCAAAAAAAATTTAGCATAAAAATTCAATAAACAATACTTTGCAAAATAATTGAAATTTTGCAAAACCCTTTGGCATGCTTCCAAAGAGTCACAAACACAACAAAATTCCAAAGTATAAAGAAAATTGAAGGACCAACTGGTACTACTTTCATGGAACGCCCCAATACAGGAATTTTTTGAATCTGAAAGCTACCCTGTTCTTATTCCAAATAAGTGGCAGTAAATTGTTGGAATTCGTAAGTAAGCTTAAATGGAAGAGGAAAGTCTCCTCTGCGTTGGAAATATTAGGTGGAGGAGACCTTTGCTTCACTTGGTGTTTCCAACCGGCGCCGATTAACACGAGCAAGAAACAACTGGCGCGCTTTGTTGAACTGTGCCAAAATCGCATAAGCGGTTATTGCGCCAATCAAGAAGAAAAAGAAGGTAGTAAGAAATTCAAATTAGTAGTAAGAGACTCAGCGAAAAGATCTGCACTAAGACTGAGGATGACTGGATAATTCCCAGAAGGTCAGACTACGTTATTCCACAAGTAATCTTTGGCAAGACGCATGCACGTCGAGTGACTGTAAGAGATTTAGTACAAACCCTAGACATCTCATTGGGCAGAGTAAACAATTTTTTGATTGAAGTATTGGGTTTTAGAAAGCGTTTTCGAAAGTGGATTTAGTGCGTCGATTCATCACTATGGATGAGCATTTTGGCAATGGCTAAACTCCATGAATTACAGTTCGAATTGTTGGAGCATCCATCGTATTCACCAGATTTGACGCTTAGCGACTTCCATCTGTTTCCAAACCTAAAAAAATGCATGAGGGGAAAACTTTTCCCTCAAATGATGAAATCATAACAGCTGTGGAAGCGTATTTTGCAGGCCTTCCTGATTCTCACTCCAAAGATGGAATTCATAAATTGGAATATCGGCGGAACAAGTGAATTGATGTTCAGGGAGGCTACAGCGCGCAGCTGATGCACGCAGAGAGCAAAGGATTTGCTTCGCTTGGCTAAAAGCGGTCAATTTCCGAAAATTGGGTTTTCTGACGAGAAAATTTTTCAAATTGAGCAATTCGTAAACTCCCAAATCTATAGGGTTTATTTGAATTTAGTCATCGAATGGCCACCAGGAGGCAGCACCCGGCACAGGTAATGGTTTGGGACACTGTAACCACAGATGGGCGCAATCCTGGCGTCAAGGTAAATGCGAAATATTATCGGGAAAGTATTTTGGAGGTTGCTTTGAAGCCGTGTGCAGACAAACATTTTGGTGGCAGACCATGGACGTGTTAACAAGACTCTGTACCGTCTAACAAAGTTCTAGCGAAGCTAGAATGGCTAAAAACAACGGCTAATCCACACAAATGCTCTCAAATTCACCAGATGCGAATCCGATGGATTATTTTCTTTGGACCATTTTGGAGAGCTCAGTCAGAACTAAAAGAATCACCAGTCTGGAGGGGCTGAAAGAAGCCATTTCCGCGAGTGGGTCAAAATAACTGCAAGTCACATTCGGGCAGCTTGCGATTCGCTTCTGGATCGTCTCAAGGCATAGTCAAAGCAAAAGGTGGTCATATCGAGCAAAAGTAAATTTTCCAAACTAAATGTATGGCCTTTTTAATCGGTTATACTTCGAGTGCCGGACCCTGTATACTAAATAATAAAAATGTATTTTAAATCATAGTATTGTGTTTTTCTCATCGAACTGAAAACTTATTGAACAACCTAGTATATCTTCCTCAATACCTACATACACATGCCCTTATTCTAATCGTACACTACAACTGTTACTGGGTATACCCACCTTGCACCGACGACAAATTCAACGATATAGTATTCGCCGCAAACGCCATCAGATTGGTTAGCGCCTGTCGGCTGGAAGTGATGGTTTTCAATACGCGCAGAAATCGCGCATCGCGTATACCTTTGAAGCTAAGCATTACGCCATTAGCGAGTGGCAGCATTAATCGCAAAATTATGCCAAAGGCGACGCGCATACGATTGCTTTGCTTGCTGCAATTGAAACACATGAAAGAAATGAATTGCTGTGGGTAACCAAAAAACATATCTTATACTCACGCTTCTGTACATCGTCCTTGTGTACTTGCATCCACTAACTCCGCAATAATTTGCTCTTCCTCAACTTGGTTGATTTCCAACTCATTCAGGCAATGATGGTGAAGCTGCTCCTTGCTACCGCCCTCATGCTCATCCTCAATTTGTACATTCGATTCACATTCACTTTCGATTTCCGTTTTCATTTCCACTTCATTGTCACTTTCACTATCACCCACTGCACACTCCACTCGCTCCACGTTGGTGGTGGGACTTCTCTCCCTATTGCTATCCTCATCTGCATATGTGAACTCATTGTTGCTATTGTTGCTGCTGTCGTGATTCGTCACTGTTGACATGGCTATACGAGTACAGTTGCTATCATCAGCAATTTGCATTGTGGCTATGTCAATCACACAGTTCTCATTGTTCTCATCCAATTGCGGTAGCTGGTTCATCGGTGCAGAAGATGCTTTATGGCTCATTGTCGTTGCTTTTATCTCTGGCGTATTTGTTGTAGCTGTACCACCTGAGTTGAATTCTACGTTTAAAACATGATTGTTAGGAAAAGATTCGTTTTGGGTACTTGTGCTGTGTTAGTTGTTGTTGTTGTTGTAGTTGTTGTGAGTATACTATATGTTTCTGTTGTTTCTGTATCGGCGGTATAGCAGCAGTTTTGATTGGTTGTTGTTTACATTCTCGGTAGGATTGTCTTTGTGGGTTTTAGTTATTATCTTGGATTTAAAAAACAATGTTTTTAATTAGCTTTACTTGCGTTGAAAGACTTGAGCAGCTTTTAGAAGACTTTACAGTTGTTCCGCTCGCATAGGCTGTTATTTTTGTTGTTATTGCACTTCACTTTCGGATGGATTTAATGTAAGCGCCTGATATCTAAAATTATGCAAATCCTTGTAAATATTTACATATAAGTTTAAAATAAAATATAAATAATATAATACAATATAATGTTATGTGCATAAATATTTGGCAGACAAAGATTTTGAAAAATATTATGAAACTCTGGGTGATTTTTGCGCTGCTTGTTTTGGGTACGATGCCCCCATAAATGAAAAAATGAAATAAAATAAATTCTATATCAAGCGAAATTAAAAGATCTGGTTACCCACTAGCTTTCTTTAGTGAACCCAGGTATCGAGTGTGGGCACATTTACACGCTTGCATTCCACTTAAAATATATCCAAAAAACAACCTTTGTATATGAAGACTTGAGGCTCCCACGCCTCCTAACAAAAAAGTAAAAAAAAAACGTTTTCTTGGCTAAAGTCTTAAATCAAATAGGATTGGCTCACAATTTGAAATAGGACGAAACGGTGTTAGAAAAAAGGGAGGGGGCAGAAAAAAGGGAAATATTTAAAAATTTTATTAACACTACTAACAGGCAAAAAAATGTCGAATAGAGCACTAAGCACTAAGGACAGTGCTGGTCAAAGTTATTTTAAAAATGCCATAGAAAAATTCAAAGAATCGTGGTTTTTTAAAGCCAAAGGTAATTGAATTATGCTTAATAGTCTTTGCAATAAAAACTGCTCTTTATATAATTTACAGGAGAAGGCAACAATCCAACATTTTCTTGGACGATGTCCAATAATAAAACAATGCTTTTGTACCTTCTTTGGAAAGACCGTTGTTAGTAATATCGAAATAGCTCATGTTCTAAATGGTGTAAAGATTTTTAATGGAAAAATGAATCCATTTTATTACTGGTGCTTTAAGATACAGGCAGTTCATTATAGATGAATAGTTTGCGAGAGAGTACTTTAAAGACAATTAAATAAAAAATATTGTAAATTTGTAAGTTTTTGACGTCATAACGTCTTATAATTCGATGTAGCCGGCTGCACGCACCAAAAAATACGGCATTACCTTGCTTGAACTGGAAACGAGAGCACGGAACGAACGACAAAGAGGCACAATCCGCCCCCGCGTTCGGCAACGTACGACATCTGGCTCTCTCCTACTTGAGTGAGCACATATATGTATATGTATGTATATGCGCATATGTAGGTATATAAATTCACATATTTGTATTTGCATATCCCTTCTTCCTGTGTGCATGGTAATGAACCATTTCTCTGTTGAGAATAGGACGATGATAGGAAAAGTAGGAAATGAAAGGGGTGTTTCGAGTGTAATGTGTCTTGAAAAAGACAAATCAATGATGTTGCCTCTTAGTGTTGTTGACTTATTAACGTCTGATGCACAATCGAAATCGAACATATTATAATATATGAACTGTTAGAAATGACGATAGCACCGTATTCGTCTTACGATATAAACCGAATTAATCTTTATTTATGCAAAACGGAATATCGTACCAAACCATGATGGAAAGAATAATGAGGTGGCACCTATCGTGGTCCCGTTACTTTGCGCTCAGCGAATTTGACAACTAGTTACGTGATTTTAGCTCCAGTATGGCCAGATTACCATTTTCGTAACTTGATTTAGCATTTTTTTTTTTTTGTTATTTTTATTATTTTGTGTCTCGGAGTTTTAGTTCTTTCTTCGTGACATTTTTCTAGCTGTTCTAATTAAAATGTCATGTTTATAATTTTGTAAAATATACATTTTTTAATAATTATTTAAATAATTCACTCAGTTTTATTTAGCTTTACTTTTATTTATTATAACACCTGGTGGCATTGCCCGCGATTGCAGGTGTTGTTGGTGTTCTTCTGCTTTCGGCAGTCAAATCTCTCTCTCGCTACTGCAGTGTTGCCTAGCTTTGGATATAAAAACGCACTAAAATGCCCATTCAAAGAAAATAACCCAACCAATTTTTATTGAATCACTTAAAGAACTTTGTATGCATGACAAATTGTCTTTAAAATGTGCGTTTTCTTAAATAAATGTGTTATGCTTATGTATAATTTAATTTATGAGTTTTTTTTTTAAGCGAGACTCTTTTGTTAAGGGAACGACTTTTTTGCTATATTTGAAGTTATGTAACTAGATAAGGTACTCTTTTTGTAAAAATGTCAGTATGGTTTCTTTAGTATTTTCTGGTATTTTGTTGTTTATTTTTACAATGAATATAACTCTTAATGTCCTATGTCTCACTAAGGATTGATGACCGGAAGAAACGATTTCACCTCTATGGTTTTAATTCGCATTCAATAAATTCAAAGGCTTTTTAAAATGTGTAAAAAGGTTTTCAATCTTAAGAAGAGTTGAGAGAGGGGCATTTAATATTTTTGCATAACCTTAAATGGAGCCAAAAATTAAATTTGCACTTTCAAATTATCAAATTTTATAAGAGTAAAAAAATTTTCATTAGCACTAAAATCTTCTCAGAGTGACCTTTTTTAACCTTTTTTTGTTTAATAATATAGTTTGTTTTTTAGCCTAAAGTTTCGGTAGCTTTAAATTAAAAAAAAAAACAAACACGAAACTTTAAAATTTTCGCATTTTCGGTATAAAAAAGCACTAAATTTATTGCAAAACGTGACGTCACGTACGCTCTGATGGGCGCAATCTTCTTTCTATCATTCTTGGTACCAAACACTACCATCAACGAGTCTTAAGGTCTAATTACAACGAATGCTTAGCGAGTAAGTCTTAAGGTCTAATTACAACGAAAGCTTACTAAATAAGTCTTAAGGGCTAATTACGTAAGTATAAGCACATGCCTACAACTACTGTTTAATATCTTTCATGAATTTGATAAATGTTTCGAAATTTTTCACGTTTGTGTAAATGTAACTCGATCAATTCCATTGCGATTCCATTTACCTCCTTCTCTATATCCATACAAAATATCTATCAAACAAATAAAATTAAAATTTTCTTTTGAAAAATGCAACCATTCCAACCATTCTTATGACGTTGTTACGTTAAACTATCGTCAGTAAACCGACTTTACAGACAACCTCTTTTTTGTTAAAAATAAATGTGTCTATCTATCTCTCTAATGGCAGCTCCTCGAAAGAAGCTTTCGAAAGAAATAAGAACAGATGATGGGTCCAGTGCAGTATGAACTTCGCGAACAAATAATTTTTTATTTTTGCAAAGTAAATTTCCACAATTTGGAAACGTTGTTCTGGAGTTAAATAATTCATGATGACTTGCCAAACCTTACTGAACAGAAATGTCAACACAATTTCTGTCATTCTCAGCTGTAAACTATAATCATCGATATCGACAGTTCTAATGCAGCTAAAAACACACACCCGATAGTAACAAACATACTCATTAAATGACATTCAATCATAATTTGTTAAACACATTTTGGTCATACTAGGTGGCGCAAAATTAATCATCCACCTTGTTTTTGAATAACTTTTCTATTACATAAATAAAAAAATATTTTGAGTGGTGGCAAAATTTTTTTTTTTTACTTTAAGGGGTTACATACATCCAGCAGCGCCAAAAATGCGCTAAAAAAACTGTTTTTAGAAGGGATAACAATAGAAATAAATATAAAAAAATTGTTTACATTGTTTATTAGTACTTAAACTTTATAAAAACAAATAATTTTAATTTTTCTTTACAAAAATTAGTATATAAAAAATCACGTGGCCTAAAGTAAACTGAAAAAAAAGTTACTCCACGGTCTGCATCAATTCTCCTTGAAATGTTGATGGATATGTAAAATGAAAAAAAAAATCTTGTAAAGTTGTAGTTATAGTCTGTCGAGCCGGATTTTTGAATTCCGGAAAATTTTGCAATTTACGACATTTAAAAAAAATGCATTTTACGTCATAAATGTCAAAGTTTTATCATGTTTATAAAATTTTTAATAAAAATATCAAATATCCAACTCGACAACACTTTGAAATATTAAAAAAAAAACACATCAAAAAATATTAAAAACTGTGTGAGTTATCATGCAGACCGTGCCGAAATAAGTAGTTTCGAAAAAAACGATTTTAAAGTTTGAGGCACAGTAGATCGCGGACCGCGCTCTACCTAGTTAATGGGCTGTAGAAGCTTTAATATTAGGAATATCCGCATGACAATTTCGCATTATATTCTTAAGATACTGTACTTTCGAAATATCGAAAAAAAACAATAGATTTTTTTCAAAATTCTGGACGTATGTAACCCCTCAAGCGCTTCTTGCTTGTCCACTCCACTACAGCTGTCCAGTTCATTAGTGTCAAATGTGATTTACATACGACGCAATTTGCAAAAATTATACATCTTTCGATAGGGTGATTCATTCTGCGGCACCTTGTATTTTAACTCGTAGAATAAAATTTAAATATTTGTATTTTGAAGTAAAAAAGAAATTAATTAAAAACAGATGTCACTATTCGTATAATATTATTGAATCGATTACATGATTAGTAGGAGATGAGCGAATAGTCGAAAGTGAATGATTAGTCGAATAGTCGAACTATCGACCAACGAAATGCTGCGCGACTATTTGAATCTATTTGTACACTCTATAGTGGAATAGTTGTTGAATGTTAACAAGAACAATAATACCAAGCGAATACATGCATAGACTCACACAAATACATACAAACTCGTTATTAGCCATGCCAGCAGTATGGCATTTCAGAGGTGATATGTCAATGGCGAGTGACATTGATTTGCTGCATACAGATTAAATGTTTCACATTTTCCTATTTCTTTAAAGATTTGTCTGCTCGGCACGCTACTTCACTCTTCCGGAATAAAAACTCTTTGTTCAACCGCTTGACAAAGAGCAAACCAAACAATTTTATATATGAAGATAAACAAATGAAAAAAAGAAATTCCATAAGAAGCAAAACAAAAGAAAGTATTTTATAAATTGTTTAATCGTCTGTCTGTAGCTCGAGTTATCTTGCGCATGGACGGAAGGATGGGCTAAATCGACTCTTCTTACCGCTCTGAACATTTCCTTATTTATACCCCTATATCTGTCGCGATTCCTTTTTGCTATTACATGCAACCGTTATGTGCGCAAGTGCGCGGGTAGAAAAAGATTAAAATATTTTAAACAAACTCAATCTTTGTTTTCTTTCTTTGGTTGTCATATACAGCTGCCTACAATGGCTTTCTTTCTCTCGTCAATCAGCAGTCTTAATTATCCACTTCTTATCTCTTTGTCTTTTTCTTATCATTTAATAACTGATTTTCTCGCAAAAGCAAACCAAAGTCTTTCAATGTGGTTTTCATGGTCCAATTCATGTTAATGAAGTCACAAGATATGTAAGTAGCAATCGAAATAAGTATTAACACATGGGCACAAAAGTCCCCAGCCTAACAAAACAAAACCTCTTTTTTTTGTTCAAAATTGGCTTTATTCGTCGACGTAATTTCCATGAAGAACAACGCAATCATTCCAGCGCCGCTCGCCACTCTAACATTTCAATACCGCTTTTGTAGAATGATTTATCTTTTGGCTCAAAATAGGCCTCAGTTTCAGCGATAACATCTTCATCCGAGCGAAATTTTTTACCGGCGAGTATTTTTCAGGTCTGCGAACAGCCGGTAGTCGCTGGGAGCCAAATCTGGCGAATGTGGCGGTGGATGTGGAAGTAATTCGAAGTTCAATTCACTTAGTTTTGTCATTGTTTTGATAGACTTTTGAATCACTTGTTTTTGGTAAACAATGAGCAAACGCGGTACCCACTTTGAACAGATCTTTCTTATAGTCAAATCCTCATGCAATATAAAGCCAACTCGTTCTTTTCATATCTTTACGATGGCATCAAACTCACGCAACTTCACTTTTCCATCATTCAAAACGATTTCGTGAATTTTCTTGGGCGTCCGCCTCATTTGAATCCACTGCATTGCGTATCATAGGTGTCTCTAGGACCACGTTTGAAGTCAGCAAACCATAGTTTTATCAATGGTTCTGATGGAGCCATGGAGCGGAGTCCGCATAACACTTTTCAAGCAATTGCTTCGGCTGAACGATATTTTTCCCCATCAAGAAGCAGTGTAAAATGAAAGCTCGAAACTCTTTTTGATTGTTTGCTTTGAAAGTAACCAAAGTAGCGTCACTCTTAGCACAATAACTCACGCTCAGGCCAACGATGAGGGCTCAGTGATGAGGCCCATTTTTGGCTTCATGGCTACGTCAATAAGCAACACTGCCGTACTTGGACTGAAAAGCAACCCGAAGCCATTAAGAACAGCCATTACAGCCATTGAAAAGAACCGTTTGACGTGGCCTATGGGCTGGAGGAATCATCGGCCCATATTTCTTCAAAGACGAAACTTGATAGACTTTGTGACTTTGGTTTCAACAAGATTTATTGCGTCGTCGTTGCGGTGAGCAATTTATCTCTCGTCAAACCAGTGGATTACCCACCAAGATCGGGCGATATCGCACCTTTGAACTTTTATTTGAAGGCAAACCAGCTTCGATTGAGGCATTGGAAGCCAACATTATTAAAGTTATTCACGAGATAGCGACGAAAGTTCTTCAGCGAGTCATTCAAAATTGATGTTTACGGATTTCCGAACTACAGCGCAGTTACGCCCAACATTTTAAAGGGATTAACTTTAAAAAATAAATGTCATGAATGGTTCTACACAAAAATAATAAAGAATGACCAATCATTTTGAATTTTCGTTGTTATATTTCAATTTAAATCCAATACATCTGAATTGATCACCCTTTATAACGAGAAAGTTAGATTTTTGTTCATTCTCTAAAATTTTTAAAAAGAAACCGCTACATGGGCCAGCCTGTAAAGTATATGCTCGTATATGCATAGTTTCTTATTGTGGCTGATCAAATTATTTGGTGTCATTTGTAAAAAAATCGTGAATACGAAATTATATTTTCAAATGTAGATGGCCAATTACAATTACAATTCCTATTTTCCATGCCCTCATCTGAGATACACACCAAGAACATAATAAATACAATAACATTAGCCGCTTTACTCTGTCAGCAAATATCGCATTGACCAATGAATTTTTTGACGTCAACAGTCATACTTTGCCAAAAAATGGTCAATCGCAGTGGCTTTAAAGTTTTTGTAATGCCTCTGAGGCATTTCTTTGGCGGATAACAGCCATCTTCTGTAACATATCAATGCAAACTGGCATGGTCGATTAGGATAGTGAAGTCCTGCCCTCCACACAAGATTTAAACTAAGAATCGCGAAACCGCAATCCACTTCGGCAACGCTGTAGTTACTTTGAACCTGATTCAATATTTTTAAAAACTAGATATACAGAGCTTTAACCCGGGTCATTGTGTTGTAACAGCACAGCTTACTGGCTTATCATAATTCGGAGTGGCTAAAACTGGTGAAGGATAGCTAAAAGGACAAATAATCAAAAAATTTGATTAATTGTTTCCATACAATTTTTTTTCTTTTGTGTGATGTGAAGTTGGCAAGAACAATTACGTAGTGAAAAATCGTAAATTCAAAACTTTATCAAGCAGCCATTTTTAACCATCAGGCAAAAACTTATTTTGCTGGCTTTAAAATCGCGTAAAAAACGCTATTTCACCAGTAATGTGGCCACCGCATTCCCATAATTTGTATCCAATAGATTTCATAGACAGCGCCCTGGCTTCTAGATCCACTTAAGAATGCAAAAAGCGAACCAGAGTAACAAAGCACAATCAAGCGCGACGCGAATTTATAAACATTTAGACTACTCAAAAGGTGAATCATATATTAAAGAAGATATGCGGCTAGCTGATATTACGACAATTTTCAAAGCAAGACTACGTATGGAAATGCGGAGAAAATATGCACCCTCTGCAATTTGAACGAGGAAGAAGATATGCAGCACTTCTTAGGAAGATGTCCGGTACTGAAGGAGATCAGAACAAAATACCTAAACGCAGCGAAGCTAAATGAAGCAGAAGTAATATACATATTTAATGGCCATAATTGGAAAATACTAACTTGCTTTACATACTCAGCCTTACGCTATAGAAATTTTCTTATTGCAGAGTTTAATTTTTGCCACAAATTTATTATTTCTTTCTTTAAGTATTTCTATATTTAAATGAATTATTGAAATGTAAGATACAATATTTATAAATAAATAAAAAATTACATCTACTACTACAACTAGTAATTGTATCCATCCGGTCCATCCAGGTTGAACTTCTTTTCATCACTAAATATGTACTAACGGGTGATCAATCATGAGGTGCTTTTTTCAATAGTTAAAAAAAAAAACAAAAATGTAAATTATGTTCAAAACCTTTATTTATCATTTGAAAGGACATTCTTTGACATTTACTTTTTGAATATGACTTCATTCAAATGTTGGCCGCAACTACGCTTAAGGTGGTCCATTCTGAAGGTCCAATTTTCAATCACTCGTTCGAGCATTTCGACTGGTATGTCGTAATGTTGGCTTCCAGAGCTTCAATCGTAGCTGATTTATCAGCATAGACCTTGGACTTCACGAATCCCCAAAGAAAAAAGTCCAAAGGTGTGATATCACAAGATCTTGGTGGCCAACTCACAGGTCCTAAACGTGAAACCAGCTGCTCTCGGAAATGACTTCTCAATAAAGTCATTGTTTCACGAGCTGTATGGCAAGTGGCTCCGTCTTGTTGAAACCAAATGTCGTAGAGATCATTAGATTCAATTTCAGGTAGCAAAAAGTCCGATATCATGGTACGGTAGCGAGCACCATTCACAGTTACGTTGCGGCCATCATCATTTTTGAAAAAATATGGACCGATGATTCCACCAGCCCATAAACCACACCAGACCGTTGTTTTCTCTGGGTGTAAAGGTAGCTCTTGAACCTGTTCTGGTTGCTCTTCATCCCAAATACGGCAATTTTGCTTATTGACGTAACCATTGAGCCAAAAATGCGCCTCATCGCTGAACAAAATTTTGCTCGAAAACAGCGGATCTTCTTCAATCTTTTCAAGAGCCCAATCAGCAAAACGGTGACGTGCAGGAAAGTCATTTGGCTTTAGTTCTTGTACGAGCTGTATTTTGTATGCTTTTAAATGAAGATCCTTCCGTAAAATTGACCAAGTTGTTCCATACGACAATCCAAGTTGCTGAGAACGGTGCCGAATCGATTCATCGCGGTTTTCACGTACACTCTCTGCTACTGCCGCTATATTCTCAATGCTTCTTGCTGGACGTGGTCTATTCGGTCGAGAATTATCCACCAATGAATATTCGGATTCAAATTTGTTGATGGTATGTCGAATAGTGTTTAAGGCAGGCCGATTATGTTGACCATAATGCGGTCTAAGCGCACGAAAAACATTTGTCACAGAACGCTGATTTTCATAATACAGTTGAACAATTTGTAGACGTTGTTGCGGTGTGAGTCTTTCCATGATGAAATGCCAAACGCTGTTCAACAAATCCACGATGACAGTTTGTAAAAAAAACGCAAATGAAAAAAACTCCTCTTAATTGATCACCCGTTACTTTTTTCTATTCACCAGGATTGTTGTTTACAAAACAACTCCAAGCCATGCGGTCCCTTGCAAAATCCAGGCGGCAGTCTTTGTGAAATTTTTACGCTACCGATATGGCGCTCTTAGAATAGCCTTTCGAACGGTGGATTTTCTGACTACAACATTTGCCATTTCTGTAATTTTTGCTGTTGAAAGAGCGGAGTTTGATGCAAACTTAGAGATTTTGCGAGTTTCCTTCAGTGTTAAAGTCATTGTAAGTTCTGCCATTGTAGATCTTACTATAGATGGCACCTTTTTCGCGTAAAGATCCAGAACTTTTGGAGACCAATCTTGTTGGTAATTTGGCGATTTGAAATTCCCTCTGAAGTCAAGAGGTCATTTTGTCATTTTTCGCGATCTGTTACACCTTTCTGCATTTCCATTTTATTAGAATTAAAAAGTTTTCGATCAAACACAATGCTTAAAAAATGTATACACATATTCTAGTGAACCAATAAATCAAGCACAATATTACAACTGCCGAAGTTTTGCTGCGAAATACCGTTAGATGGAATAATATTTTGATGCATATTGACTTTCGAGCAAAGTAGAGTCTTCACTTACACTACCAGAAACCCTTGGATTGCTAGATCAAATACGATTTCCATAAAAAATTGCCTCTAATCAAGTGAAATGGACTGCTTTTACCATTTTTTGACAACGAAAAATAAAAGAAGTAAAAAAAATCCACATTAAAATCTTAAACAGATCAAACTTGTAAAATTTGCTTAAATTAAGACCAGATTTTATAAATAGCAATAAGAATATGAATAATTAAAAAATACAAAAAACTAATAAATGCCGTTACTCCTGTTTATCTGCTGCTCTCAAGCCGCGCCAACGAATCAAATGAGAGATTGAAAGGATCAACTGACGGAATACTTTACCCCACTCGGTGTATCCAATTAGAGTCAATTAGCATGCCGATAAAGAAATTAAGATATTAAATAGAACTAATCGACAAAGAAAGAAAATACGTCAGTATCTTTCAATCCATAAACTTGTATGAAGATTAAAATTAAACACTCAACTTTGTTTAGCATTTAGTGCAAAAATTCGCTCAAAAGTGGATTATATCGCTGGTGCAACGAACTTACATATTTACACAATACAATATGAAAAAATATGAATGCTTAATGCTTAATGCACTTGAACTTGTGCAATGGAAAATGCAACGCCCCCAAATTGCATGAAAGAAAAAGTCAATACAGAACTGTTTGGTTGTATACAAAAACAAGTCACAGCACCTAAATTCTGCATGCACTTTTTCGAACAAAGCCAATTAGTGGTTGAGCGTAATAAGTACAAATGCACCTCAATAGGGCGGCACGAGTTCTATATTTTATCTTTATAAGTATTGTTCGACAGCCGTTTACACAGGTCACTGTTATGCCACATTGCTTGCCCAAGCTCAAGTTGAAGGTTACACGGCAATGTGTGAAAATGAATTGCTTCACAAGCAGTGGCTTGCATGCGAGCACAGCAAAAAACTTACGTATATACATACTTATAATATTTGTGTTTTCTTTGTTTTGCGGATTAAGTAAGCGCTTGAACTGGAGGCATCCATGCCAATCAACCCACCTACCAACGTCAGTATATATGTATGTAAGTAGGTAAACTAGCTAAATGGCTTGTTTAGTCTCACCACAAAGGGAATGCTTGATAGCACTATCGTGAAATATGAGCCATGTGTATGATACAATTAAAAAATTGATTACCTTGAATCACTTTTGACTACTAATCAACAAATTCATTGTACGTGTAAGCAAATACTTTGCATAAGTACATATATACACGTGTAGTAATTATTTACATATACATATATATACGTGTACGTAGGCGTAACGGCATATATTGAAGCAGAAATATTGTCAATTAAAGCAAAACACACTGTGCCTGCATTTTGATATCGATATTCACCGCTACTTTTGCATTCATTTATAAGCGTAAGTCTGATGTGAGAGCAATCCTCTACATGCTTACGTATGGAAGGGGGAAGACGAAAAGCTGTGTGAAATTAAGTATGATTTTTTTCTTTACAATATATGTAAGCTTAAGCTAAATCTTCTTCCTCATTTGCTAATCGTAATCGAAGCTAAGCGATTATACAATTTAGAAGTAATAAAAATTTTTTTTAAATTTTTTTGGTTTCATATGTAGAAGTCCACGCATGTGAGGAAAGTTACTGATCGCCATTCACTTGGGAGTGGCCAGGACGATTCTTCTGCATATGGTTCAAGCAGCTCACAACGTCCGGGATGAGCTCACGTATCCTCTCGGTAGCTTCCGAACACCCGTTCGGGAGTGAGCTAACGTGAGAAGGCGAATCACTCCAGGATAGTTGGTTGTGCGCTGGGTTTGGGACCCGCCACTTACAAATGCACTGGCAACTGAGCAGTAAAGTCCTCTCTGGACGAACAAAACTAACACTCTACAAAGCTCTCATCATGCCCGTCCTAACGTAAGGAGCAAAAGCTTGGACGATGACAATATCCGACGAGGAGTGTTTGAGGTAAAGATTCTGCGGAAGATTTTTCACCTTTGCACGTAAGAAACGGTAAGTATCATAGGACATGTCACGATGAGCTCTATGAGCTTTACGACGACATAGACATAGTTCAGCGAATAAAGATCTAGCGGATTCTTTGCCTAGGTCATGTCGTCCGAATGGATACGAACGCTCCGGCTCTGAAAATATTTGATGCGGTACCAGTTGGTGGTAGCAGAGGAAGAGGAAGGCCTACTCTGCGTTGGAAAGATCAGGTGGAGAAGGACTTGGCTTCACTTGGTGTGTTCAACTGCCGCCGGTTAGCACGAGAAAGAAACGACTGGCGCGCTTGTTAAGCTCGGCCAAAATCGCGTAAGCGGTTATAGCGCCAACTAAAAAGAAGAATAATATGCCCCAAATATACAGTTTTTCTTCGTTTGATGCACTTGAGTAGTTGTCTGTCGCCGTGAACCCTGCGCAGAACTTCTTCATTAGAAACGTGGTCGGTCCATGGTATCTTCAGCAATCTCCGGAGAAGCCACATTTCAAATGCTTCCAGTCTATTCATGTCAGAGAGTTTTATGGTCCATATTTCCTTGCCATATAGCAAAATTGACCATACATAGCATTTTATAAAGCGCATTTTTAGTTCAAGATTGAAGTCGTGACATTTTAGGACTTTGCCAGTTAAGATATATAAAGGGTTTTCTAATAACAGGTGTTATCTATCGCTATCGAAAGATGATTAACGATTTTTTATGGCCGGAATTGGATGGTATTGATCTGGACAACGTTTATTTTCAACAAGACGTTGCTACGTGCCACACAAGCAACGAAACCATTGATCTTTTACGGGAAAAGTTTCCGGACCGTGTTATCTCTAGAAGAGGTTATCACAATTGGCCATCGAGATCTTGTGATTTAACACCTTGTGACTTTTTTCTTTGAGGCCATGTGAAAGAGAAGATTTACGCCAACAGCTCAGGGTCGATTCAAGACCCCAAAGATGGAATTCCTGAGGCTATCGAGGACATAGAGCAGCCACTTTGCAATTCGGTTATGGAAAATTTCATGAAAAGGATATTGTCCTGTAAGGGTGGTCGTGGTGGTCATTTGCCTGATGTTGTTTTCCACTATTAACGGCATACCTTCCTCTTTATTATGAAATAAACATCCGATCATTTATATTAAAAATAGCATTTTTCTTTGAATATTAAAATAACACCTCTTATTGGATAACCCATTATTATTATATTCTGAAGATATACGAGGTGTTTCAAGAGGTATCGCGAATTTTGAATTTTCGCAGGTTACGTATATTCGAATTTCGATTCTTTTGTGGCGATATGTTGGTACTCATGTCTCTCACTCATGCCGACGAGTTCGGCTATTTTGAATGTTCAGTTAATTGTTGACAGCTGCTTTGATTGCACGTGTTTCGGCTCGTCTTCGATTTTTACCTATCCAAAAAGATCAAAGAACCTGTATCAAATTTTGTGTGAAAAAGGAAATTTAGTGCGCGGATGCATTCCGAATGTTGACTGTGTCATACGGAGAAGCTACTTTGGACCAAAGCAACGTTTATCTTATCGGTGGTACAAAATGTTCTCAGAAGGCCGAGAAGATGTGAACGACGAAAAGCGTGCCGACGCTCGAGCACTTCAACAACAGATGAAACAATTGATGAATTGAAGAAAATGGTATTGGCCAATCGTTGAATCACCGTTAGAGAAGTTACTGAGGAGCTAGACATATCGATTGGCTCTTGCCATTCGATTTTTTGTGTGGGCATTGTGCATCATGAGTTCTTGCGCTCAATAAGGAATATTGCCTGCAAGTTATGCGCAATTTGCGCGAAGCAATCCACCAGAAATGCCCGGATTTGTGGAAGAACAAAAATTGGCTCTTGCACCAAGATAACGCCCCTGCACACACATCGTTGCTTGTGCGCGACTTTTTAGCAAAAAACAACACACTAATGATGCCATAGCCACCGTGTTCCCCAGATCTGGCCCTCTGTGACTTCTTCTTGTTTCCGAAACTGAAGAGGCCCATGAAAGAACGACGCTACTCTATGGTTGGCGAGATAACGACAGCATCGAAGGAGGAGCTGAACAAGGTAAGAGAAAAGGAAAAAACGTTGGCACAAGTGCATAATATCTCATGGGGACAAAATAGATATTAATGAATAAATAGATAATTTTTGAAAAAAAACACAAAATTCGTGATACTTTTTGAACACACCTCGTATGTTGGCATATTATTCCTTAAGCAAGTAGTGACCGATTAACGTTGGATCGGGTCTGCAACAAAACATTTACAAATTTTTAGTAAATGTAATATTATGTAATTGAAATGCGTGAAATGCATGAATGTGTGTGTGACTACTGAGTCCAATCATGCGCATACATTATTAGAAATGTTATTAAAACACTAACGCAAACAGAAAGTTTTTCCAATTTAAATAAAACAAAGCCCAACCTTCATTTGGTTATTGAATTTTTCAAGTGTTTACACTAATTGATTATCATTCAAGCATTGCATTGTGGGCAACACGCGCTTTGCTGTCACAGCAATAGAAGTAGTTGTTGATGAATCAAGTTCTTTAATTAATTTTAACTTTCTTTGGTAAAAAAGGAAGCAGCCTACCTATTGGCCCTATTTGTCTTAAGCACTTTTTGTGTGGGCTCGGTACTTGATATTCTCCCTAAAAATACTCACCCACTCCAACACCCACTCCATTGGGAGAAAAGGTTTCGTATCATACAATTGAAGCGGAGGGATGGCAAAAAGGTATGAAGCCTGGCCGTAGGACTTTTCACATCTACACAGACAAGTCTAAAACTTCGGACGGAGTGACAAAAGTCTGCACATCTACCGGGTACCTGGTCACAAAGGCATTATTGGAAACGAAATAGTAGATGAGATAGCAAAAAGTGCTGTTAGACTATAATTTGAACAAGAGAACGACATACAAAAACCGCTAAATACAGTATATATTGAAATGGACGACTACATGAAAAAACGAGTGGAAGCTAGGTGGGCCAATCTGGCCACATGCAATCTGGTATCGCTAGGAACCAAAAGCTCTATGATTGGCTTAATGCCAGCCAAGCAAACCTAACCTACGCTAACGATGCTCTGCACCTAATATATAATTGGGGAGAGAATGTGAAGTTGACTTTTAGCGACACCAAGACATATGCTATGGCATTTAAAAGTAATGCTAAACAAGCTGAACTATTTTTAAATGACAATCGGCTAATCTTCGTCAAAGAAATGAAGTACTTGGGTGTAGTAATAGACGATCGACTGAGATTCACCAACCATGCTAAGTACGTTGTCGAAAAATTTCAACGAGTATATAAAAACTTAAGCCGATATGTTAGACCCACATGGGGTGTACACGCGGAAAACGTTATCACAATTTATAAACAAGTTGTGGAGCCAACTATAAATTAAGCTGCAAGTATATGGGGCAAAGCCATACAGTTTAATTATATTTGCCGTCTTTTCCGCTCGTTCCAAAGAAATTTCGCTATACGAGCAATCAGAGGGTTTCACACAGTTTCGGCCAATTCGGCTATGGCGCTTTCAGGGTTCACGCCGCTGCATCTGAAGATAAAAGAAACTATGCAAATCGAAAGTGTCAAATTATCTGTATTATATGATGAAACATTAAACGTTATGCTTTAACAACGTACTGCACCAAAAAACCAACTACATCCGTCAGTCTATACGTTTTGAAAGTATAGCATCACAACAGGAAGTTGACAATATTATCGACGCAAATGCTACCCACATATATACCGATGGAAGCAAGTTTGAAACAGGCGCTTGTGGATCAGCTTTTGTCGTTCATAAACAAGATGACGACTGAACGTCATGCACTGCCTTCCAGGCTGAAGCTCTAGCAATTGACGCTACACTGAAGTGGACTCAGAAAGAATTGAAAACGGAAAAACTAGTCATACGAGTATATAGCGACAGTCACTCTTGTTTGGAAGCTATCCAAAATCGGAGCAATTTTAAGCCCTTAATTGCATCAATTCATCAGCACCTGCCTTTTCTTCGCCAGGGACACAGAATTGACTTTTACTGGGTCAAATCACACATCGGTATTGAAGGAAACGAGTGAGCAGATGAGCAGGCAAAAGGATGCACATCAAGGAGTTGATCGAGTATACACTGCATTTTTTTTAAGCTACGCTATACAGCAAATTCGTCTTAAAATATTCGAGTCATGGCAGCAGGAGCATGCCGACGATACCACTGGCTCCAAGGAAAAGAAATAGGAAACCGCAAGGAAAACAAATAGGGACGGGCAAATCATTCAGCGAACTAAGAGCTTAAGCGCGCAATAGGAATAGTTGAAAATCTTTTGCGACTAGACTAAGTTCCTGTGGACCCACAAAACGCCACAATAATGAAATTCTTAGGAAATGGGAGGAAAGGAAATTTGCTGCACACTGACTAAACTGTGCCGGTCAGCGTGAAGCCAAAAAATTTCTAAGTTCCAGCAAAGGAATATCTGACAAGCTACTCTCACTAAGAAGCGGAGATCTGCGTTTTTCAACAGGATATCTTACAGGTCACTGCAGGCTGAGGTATCACTTCAATGATATTGGTCTATCAGAGACCAATGACTGTCGCTTTGCGAAATGGGCATATGAAGCTCAGAGCAAAGACTTCAACACCTTGATGGTGCCGGTGGTCTCCATGCAATCTTTGGAACAATAAGCCCAAAATTGAGCTAGGATTTTTAAAAAGCCTAATACTCTAGGGTTACAAAAACTTAGTCCTTACATAATAGATCAAAATTTGGTCGCAGTGCTTAATGTCCTTTTAATAATAATAATAAGTTCCTAAATATGTTTATATATTTTTTTAACATGTCAATAATAAATAATGGAGTCTCAAGAATCTCATAATGATTATCTCATTCCCAATATTACAATTTTACTTATCGGTAAACTCATTTACTGAGAAATAAGCGACATCGCTAAGTATGATTTTTTTTTAAGAATCTATTTAAATTTCCAGTTCATTTTCAGCACCTTCCATAAATATGTGCAGGTAAATGTTGTCTGAGTGACACAGCCCAGACCCAATTAGCACAAAATATGCCATTTTGAGACACCACTTCAGGAGTCGCTGTTTTTTATTAGTCGAACCATCTTGATTTGACTATGAATCTGGCTATGTCGTATATTTTCTTTTCTGCAATTTCTTTCAAGTTAACCATCGAGAATTTCCTCGTTGCCATAGGTCCGATTAAAAGTTTTTGACAACTTTAGATACATTCCACAGTTCAACAAGGAAACCTATGAGATTCCAAAACAGCCTAGACATCATTCACAAGCCTTCGGTCGGATAAAGTATCTTCATGAATGCTTCGATAAAGCCATCCTCATGAATGCCCATCTCATGGTACTCGACCAAACAACCATCTTCGTTAAAAAAGCAATACTCCACCTGGTTGAGCTGCACAACTTGGAAGAAGTAGTTGATCAGTGACAAGGGAGAGCCTCTTTCCCATAATACAACGGACAGGCGTCTAAGTGCCTGCGATTGTCAGTCGCTTCCGAACTACAAAAGCTACGAACTATTTCTTGGCTTACTTTATTATTTTGCGCTCGATTTGTAACTGCAATTGATTCTAGATGTTTATACCTTCGCATTCAATCTGATGTCAAGCACAGCGTAGACCAGCAACAGGCACGAAGAAACAGTACTACAAAAGGTATTGGGCCTACTACCTCAGGCCACCCAGAATTAAAGCTTGGTTCGTGAGATAGCACGGAGAATAGATTTTTACCTCGCCGAAGATGCGAAACATGTGCTTTTTATATGTCGCAGCCCCAGAAGCGTTAAGGATAAATTTTAAGATATCCTCGGCTGCAGTATCACACCCGAGAATTTATACTGAAGAGCCGAAATGATGCGGTACAGCGAGCAGGCAAGGCGTAGACCCGAGCGCCTAGCAACTGCGTAAACCAGCAAACTAAAGCGATATCAGATTTAGAAACAAACTTTTCCATGGTATGAACGGGGACATATTGGGTGAAGGCTTACAAATATGGCAGGGGTGGCTCTCTCCTGAAATGATTCTAGTAGTAACAGTAGTAGGTGGTTGCATTTACCTAAATATAATGCAACTTCTGACGTATTGCATGAGAACAGTAACAGACGATGAGCCTGGTGCTCAAACTGCCTGCCAATGGTAGTACTGGGGGGATCGGTACTTTGGCAGTCTGAGCTTTAGTTCAGGTTAAAGTCTCACACTGATGAGCTTAAACTTTCAATGGATGCTTCCTCCTCATGAAGCCAACAAAAAATAATGATGATAAAACTTCTCAATCGTCTAAACAATCAATAAACATCAACGTTCCAGTCGACAACATTTCCTGCCAAGGGGCGACCGCTATTAAAAAAAACTTTCTATCACTTGTTGTTTCATGCACGAAGATTCGAACCTACGCAGTCTCGAATGGTAGTCACGCACCAACCATTTGACGACGACGGTCAGGTAGTGGTTTTGGAATAGTGTAGAGAATATCGGTACTTAACATACGCTGACCTTAGACACAGCAAGATGATTATAATTTACATAAAGAGCGATGGTGCGATCCAGAATGCTGCAGAACTGCAAAGTATTTTATGACACGCCGGAACAGAAAACTGTCGGATTTTCTTCTAAAACTTGGTAGAAAAGATGGTCGGTATTATTACAGAACACAACCAATGAGGTCAGCATACGACCACCATTGGAATCATTGAGCACCCGATGCGCCTGTCCTGCTTAGGGGAGGCGGATAGCACTGAACACTTTCTCTGTGAGTCTCCTGCAGTTGCTAGAGCAAGGCTGAGAAATTTAGGTTCCGATGTCATGAGAACGAGTAAACTTCGTTCTCTTAAGCTGAAGGATATTTTCAGATTTACCAAGGAATCTGGAAAATTCTCACAGGTTTAACTAACTCTATTTTTCTATTGTATCCCATCTTTATCTTTCTGTTACTTCTATCCTTTCATCCTTGAATATCTACCCTTTCACTTTCCAGAGCTTCAAATACAATGGGCTTTTTAGTCTGAGTGTTTTAGGAATTACCAAATCTCTCGGTGCTTCTTGGCTCGGCTTTTCCAATATGTTTAAATATGTCAATATGTTTAAATCAATCATTAACGATACTTCAATCATTTCAACGATTTGTTTACTTTTCAAATGTTCATCTTTTGACTTTTTCAAAAATGTTTGAGCACATCGCCCTACTCGGCCTCTGAGCGCTGATTATCTGTAATTCACGTTTTACTTGCTCGAATAACAATTCCACAATGGCATCCCTTCCGCATCTACTACTTTTCCTTGCTTAGTGAGGAATTTAATCGTCGCATGAAAAAAAATTTGTCCATAACTGATATTTTTTTCTGTTTTTCTGTTTTTTTGACTTGTCCGTAGGGCGAGATAAGGTTAATGAACCGATTAAACTAAACTAAGCTTTAATATTTATAGTTGTATTAATTCAATATGCAAAGTGAGTTCTATAAAAAAAATCTCCTCTCTCCATTCAGCCCACGCCTCTCGTAATCGTATACATTTATGTGTATTTTTTGACAAAATCCATCTTGATAAAGGCGTTTTTGATTTCGATGCGAATAAAAATATGTTGAGGCAAAACTTTAAACTATTTTAGGCCAATACTTTTTATTTATAGTTCGATAGGCACACGAATAGGTATTGTGCTCCATGAAATTATATACCGCACGCAAGCGAGATCCCGCATGGCATCTACACGTGAGAAATTCAAATTCAAACAAATGCCAGTACAAACTGATTCTATTAAACACACAAATAGAAAACCATTGAACCAGACAGCCAAATACATTAATTTGTGCTCGCATTACACATTCGCTTTATGTCACGAGCACTTTTGTACTTGTTGTACTTGACACATACATACATATGTATGAGGAAGCATATATGAATATATAAAAATGTTTAAAGAAATACAAATTAACAATCAATAGCTACAAGTAAGCGGCTGTAATGGGTTTCTCAATAGGGATGTCCTCTGCTACATATACATATAATTAAAGAAGTCATATCTGTAAAAATGCATACTTTATGTCCTGACTAGAATCTTTGTGATGCTGGCGAATAAAATATATAAAAAAAATTAAAAAAAAAAATTAAAAACTCACTGCATATTTATGAACGTGTCTTACATAAGAAGCGTGAACGCATTTCTTAAAAAAATTGGGCAATTTATTAAATTTATTTGATCCAACCCTCCCATACTTTTTATTTCGAGTTTTCTAACTGACATTTAAGCTGAAACAAGGTTGCGCAAAATTAGTCACCCTCTCTGGAAATTTATATTTTTTTTACAAATAGCGTATTACGTCAATCATATTGGGCACATGTAAATTAGACAGCTGTACAAACATACACGTAATAGAGCGCTTGAAGGTCAAAATAAAGATTTCCATCACTTCAGATCAGACGGGCTTTCCACCGAGCTACTCAAAGGTGGAGGCGAAGAGCTGACAAATCGCATTCATGAGTTCTCTTGCAGGATATGATCGAATGAGAGCATGCCAAGCGATTGGAACCTGAGGGTGCTTTGCCCAATACATAAAAGGGATAATCCTGCAATCTACGCAAAGTACCGCGCGATAAGCCTGCTTTCCATCGCATACAAGGTTCTGTCGAACGTATTGTGTGAAAGGATAAGTCCATCGTCAACAAACTGATTGGGCCTTATTTGTGCGGCTTCATACCTGGTAAGTCAACCATAGACCAGATCTTCACAGCACGCCAAATAATGGAGAAAATTCACGAAAAACAACTCGACACACACTTCGTTGATTTCAAAGCCACCTTTGATAGCAAATCACTTCCATGCCGCTATGTCTGAGTTTGGAGTAAGATGACGTTGCGCGCTACCACAAGCGCCGTCAGAATTGGAAGTAACCTCTCTGAGCCGTTCGATATCATGCGAGGTTTCAGACATTGTGATTTTCTATCTTGTGACTTGTTCAACCTATTGCTGGAAGAAATCTTTCGCGCTGCTGAGCTAAGCCGCACCGGTACTTTCTTAAGAGTACCATGCCACTAGCACATAATGCCGATGGCATCGACATTATCGTCGAAACCCATGATGGAAAGAATAATGAGGTGGCGCCTATCGTGGTCCCGTTACTTTGCGCTCAGCGAATTTGACAACTAGTTACGTGATTTTAGCTCCAGTATGGCCAGATTACCATTTTCGTAACTTGATTTAGCATTTTTTTTTGTTATTTAGTCTGAGAGTTTTTGTTCTTTCTTCATGACATTTTTCTAGCCTGTTCTAATTAAAAGTAATGTTTATAATTTTGTAAAATATACATTTTGTTTAAATTAGTTCAATAATTCACTTAGTTTTATTTAGCTTTACTTGTTTTAACATCTGGTGGCATTGCCCGCGATTGCAGGTGTTGTTGGTGTTCTTCTGCTTTCGGCAGTCAAATCTCTCTCTCGCTACTGCAGTGTTGCCTAGCTTTGGATATAAAAACGCACCAAAATGCCCATTCAAAGAAAATAACCCAACAAATTTTTATTGAATTATTTACTTAAAAAACTCTGTATGCGTGATAAATTGTCTTTAAAATGTGCGTTTTCTTAAATAAATGTGTTATGCTTATGTATAATTTAATTTATGAGTTTTTTTTTTAAGCGAGACTCTTTTGTTAAGGGAACGACTTTTTTGCTATATTTGAAGTTATGTAACTAGATAAGGTACTCTTTTTGTAAAAATGTCAGTATGGTTTCTTTAGTATTTTCCGGTATTTTGTTGTTTATTTTTACTGTGAATATAACTCTTAATGTCCTATGTCTCACTAAGGATTGATGACCGGAAGAAACGATTACACCTCTATGGTTTTAATTCGCATTCAATAAATTCAAAGGCTTTTTTATAATGTGTAAAAAAGTTTTCAATCTTAAGAAGAGTTGAGAGAGGGGCATTTAATATTTTTGTATAACCTTAAATGGAGCCAAAAATTAAATTTGCACTTTCAAATTATCAAATTTTATAAGAGTAAAAAAATTTTCATTAGCACTAAATTCTTCTCAGAGAGACATTTTTTAACCTTTTTTTGTTTAATAATATAGTTTGTTTTTTAACTTAAAGTTTCGGTAGCTTTAAATTAAAAAAAAGAAACAAACACAAAACTTAAAAATTTTTGCATTTTGGGTATAAAAAAGCACTAAACTTATTGCGAAGAGCAAATGGTTGGCAGTACTGCACAACTCAGCAAACGTGACGTCACGTACGCTCTGATGGGCGCAATCTTCTTTTTATCATTCTTGGTCGAAACCAACCGCGCTGTATGCTCGGCATACTCCAGTTTAAAGAGAGAGACGAACTATGTGGGTCTTGCGGTAAATGAGGGCCAAACAAAGTACCTGCTGTCAATACATAAGTATACCCAGCGTTCTTTGGAATCACAATTTATCAGACGACTTTTACTTTTCATAGCCTGCTTCTTACATTCTTTTCATCGCTTCCTATGTTTTCACTTTTCATAACTTCACAAGCGATTTTCTAACAAGTGCAAAATCTCCCTCAAACAATATATCACTTATTTTATTGCCTGAAATATCTATGAGGTTCCGACGTATAAAAATTTTTATTTAAGAGGCTGCCGCCGTAGTCGAATAAGTTGATGCGTGCCTACCACTCAGAAACGCCAAATCATTTTATTGTTTCATGCAATTAAAATCAGTACCTTGTAATAATTTAGGATTTGTTTTTATTTCTTCTTTTAATATAATTATAATATTTTATATTTAATTTTGCTTGCAACCAGTTTATGAGAACTGGTCTGTAAGAATTATAGGTAGGTAGGTAGGTGAAATGGTGCAAGTGCCAGTTTAGCACTCCTCAAGTAGCACTAAAGCGCCGTTTTGATACCATTGTGAGACCTCCAACATGCAGATATCTACAGCCGCCAGAGCTGTTGATATAGTGGAGAAGATTGATGGGATTTAAGTTAGTGCACTCCTCCAGGCTATCGAAAAAAGGAGCAACAGGGGACTTTAGTCGTCTAACTATCAAACCCGAAAATTTACAGAAAAAGTGCTCTACAGTCTCCTTCTCTGCACGGTCCCCATAGCTTTTGCAATGCGGGTTAAATGGTAACCCTAGCTTTTCCCGCGTGTGTGCCGATCATCCAGTGATCGATAAACACGGCTACGAGTTTGGAAATTGAATAGCAAGGAGTCCAAAGGACTTTCTGAGTCCTCCGTATATTGTACTGGGACCAAAGGGTTTTTGAAAAAGCATATGAAGAAATGGAGTTCCATCTTTTCTGCGCTTTCCTGAGAAATAATTGGTGCAGTTTCCCTTTAACAACTGTGAGGGGGATGTCGATGACCGCGTGAGAGGTCTCCGAGGCCAATTCAGTCCCCTTCCTGGCAAACTCATCAGCAATTTCATTTCCCTCTATGTTCCTATGTCCGGGAACCCAAATTAGATAACTGTTACCTGCACACCCAAGATATTTGATTTTCTCCTTACAGGAGTTTACTAGTTTCGCTCGGCACCATGGCGTCGTCAGAGCTTTGATCGCGGCTTGACTATCGGAGCAAATGTTAATATCTCCCTCGCTCCGGATCGCAAAGATTTCTGCTTGAAAAACACTAGCAGTGTTCGCCAGTTTAAAGGAGGTAAATGAATTGGCTGATTTAGAGAAATCCCTGCTCCGACTCCCGATTCCATCTTGGAACCGTCAGTGAAGACAGAGGTGCAAGCTTCGGTGCAGATTTTCCCCTTGTTTCAATCCTACCTACTTGGAAAGATTGCGCTAGCACGACCCTCAAACTCTAGTTTGCGAATTGAGAGATCTGTTCAACGAAGTTCGGAGAAATACGGTGTTAACTGCCCGAAAATGCTACCATGTTCCTTGAGAGATTGCCTCTAGAGCCCAACCTCGTTTAAGAATTGTAAATTCATAATTTTTAAATACTATAAATATGAAATATGAATAATTAGTACTTTTGCCAGAGACTGATGAACTTAATCTCTGTTTATTTACTTCATTTTCGTTTTAAATATATTGCGATAAATTCGGGAATGGTTGATTTTTAGTCCCATGGTTGCAGGATCAATATTCTTCTATCTTCTATCCCACCCTAATGTAAATACTCTCTACTACGAGAGATGTACTTACATATGTATGTATGCACATTTGCGTACTAGCCTGAGAATTGGATAAATTAGTACTAATTGAATGCGTTGGCAAATGTGGCATGCCACTGATTGTATGCACTAGTAAGTACACTTGAGGCTTCACTGAAATACGAGTATTTTAAATATTTAAAAGGTTAAGGAGAAATTATAAAGAATTTTAATTGTCCTCTAATGCAGAAAAGAAATTTAGCGACAGTTCAAAGAAAAGCAATTCATTTTTTTGACTAGGTACATACAGGGTTGGCCATATTAAACTGACCCATGTGATTATTAAAAAAATATTGAAAAAGAAACATTTTTTTGTGTTTCATTGTGAAAAACATTTAATTTAGTTCAAGGAGATTCGTTTACATCACTTTTTGAATATGATATCGCGCAAGTGGTCGCCCTTAGCACGTATTTGGATATGTACAGGGTTGGCCATCTTAAACTGACCCATGTGATTATTAAAAAAATATGGAAAAAGAAACATTTTTTTGTGTTTCATTGTGAAAAACATTTAATTTAGTTCAAGGAGATTCGTTTACATCACTTTTTGAATATATCGCGCAAGTGGTCGCCCTTAGCTCGTATAGCGTAATGTGCCCGTTTTTCGGCGTTTTCCATAGTTTTGGCCAGCGTCTCGGCCGATATGACGGCTATTTCCCGTCGGATATTGGCCTTAAGTGCGCCTAGTGTCTTTGGCTTGTTGACGTAAACCTTAGATTTCAAATTACAGTAAAAAGTTATAGGGTTATTCAATGGGTCAGTTTAATATGGCCAACCCTGTATAATCCTTTTACACATACAAACACACAAGTGAATATTATGCATAGGAGCTTATCACATTAATGCATAAAAAATGCAATAGTAAACTGCCTAATTACTTATACTAAAATGTGATATTTAGCCATGATTGAGGACCTCTTGGCAGAATCAGGTCTAACGAGAACGTGGAGGCCAATCTAAGAAAACCTTATCCTAAGCTTGCTCTCACTGCCAATGCTTTGCTACGAAAATACTTTCATTTGGCAGCTGTGTGTACAAGAACTCCTAAGACAGTTTCTTTAATTTACAAATGCGCCTCTTTTGCAAAAGGCAATGCACCGCCCTTCAGCTTATTATCGACGAGACCAACAATTCTTCACCAGCCGGTTGAAAACCTCCGTTGCTAGCGCTGCATTTCTTTTCTTGTTTATTTAACAATTTTATACAATAGTTATTTAAGCTTTAAAAAATATATAAATAAAAATAAATTGACAATGACATTTAAAAGACCTAGTATTAATCAGATAACCGCCTATAAAATTTATTGGGTAGTATTTAAAATTATCATTGGTTATTTAAGTTATATTAAATTTATTAGTATTTAATCTTGAAAACTATTCAAGTGCTTGAAAACAAATATCTACTAATTTATGCATATCGTGGCCAATCGTGAAGACGTCGAGCAATATTACCGAGTGGAAAAGGAACTAAAACCAAACATGAATGCCAGAAAATACAAGTGTCCACATCTAGAAATTATGATAGTTGTTAAGCACATATGGTGCAGGTGGCGTAAAATTAATCACCCTATCGGAAAATTTATAATTTTTATAAATGGCGGCTTACGCCAAGCATACTTGACACTTGTGAATTAAGCAGCTAGAGTAGGTATATAAGTACAAACAGACAGCGATGGATCGCGTAAAGGTCAAAATAAAGATTTCCATCATTCAGAATCATTTTTATTATTTAGTGGAAAACCGGCAGATGTCAAAGGGCACAAGATCCGCCGAATAAAGCCATTGTTCTAACACTGAGATGCTGTACTTGTCTAAAAGCCCTGAATTTTCTTTCTCACAATTCGCATAGAGTTCTCCTTATTCCTTCACAAAGTTGAAAAAGAACATGAAGTTGATAAAGTACAGGGTTGGCCATATTAAACTGACCCATTGAGTAACCCTATAACTTTTTACTGTAATTTGAAATCTAAGGTTTACGTCAACAAGCCAAAGACACTAGGCGCACTTAAGGCCAATATCCGACGGGAAATAGCCGTCATATCGGCCGAGACGCTGGCCAAAACTATGGAAAACGCCGAAAAACGGGCACATTACGCTATACGAGCTAAGGGCGACCACTTGCGCGATATATTCAAAAAGTGATGTAAACGAATCTCCTTGAACTAAATTAAATGTTTTTCACAATGAAACACAAAAAAATGTTTCTTTTTCCATATTTTTTTAATAATCACATGGGTCAGTTTAATATGGCCAACCCTGTACTTACAGTCTAATAGGAAAAAGCAAGTCCTGGAAAATACCCATCAAAGGAGAATCGACACATACCATGTTTTTATCGATTTTAAAGCTCCATTCGACAGTACCAACAGTTCGATAGTATAGACAGTTGTCCATATGCCGCGATGTCTGAATTTGGTACTCCCGCAAAACTAATATAGTTATGCAAAATTACGTTGCTCAATACTTACAGCACTATCAGAATTGAGTAGACAAACCTGATGCTGGAAAAAATCGTGTAAGCCGCAGAACTCAATCGCGCTGTTAGCTATGCCTTTTTCAAGCTGGATAAAGAAGCAAATCAAATGGGTCTGGTGGTGAACGAGGACAAAATAAAGTATCTCATGTCATCAAACAAACAGTCGGCGCACTCGCGTATCGACACCCAAGTCACTGTTGACACCTTTGATTTCGAGGTTGTAAAAGACTTCGTTTATTTAGGAATCAGCATTAACATAGATAATAATGGCGGCCTTGAATTCTAACGTGGAATCTCTCTTGCCAACAAGTGCTACTTTGGACTAAGTAGGCAATTGTTACTAATCAATCCTCTCTTGACGATTAACACTAACACTTTATAAGGTTCTCATCACGCCCGTCCTAATGTATGGAGCAGAAGCGTGGACGATGACAATATCCGGTGAGGAATGTTTGAGGGAAAGATTCCGCGGAAGATTTTTCACCTATGCACGTTAGCAACGGCAAGTATCGTAGGCGATGTCACAATGAGCTGTATGAGCTTTACGACGACATAGACATAGCGCAGGGAATAAAGATCCAGCGGCTACGCTGGCTGAGTCATGTCGTCCGAATGGATACAAACGCTCCGGCTTTGAAAGTATTCGATGCGGTACCAGCTGGTGGTAGTAGAGGAAGAGGAAGGTCTCCTCTGCGTTGGAAAGATCAGGTGGAGAAGGACTTGGCTTCACTTGGTGTTTCCAACTGGCGCCAGTTAGCACGAGTAAGAAACGACTGGCGCCAAAATCTCACAGCGCGGTTATCGCCCGAATCAAGAAGAAGAAATCTAATAGTTTGAACTTCAAGAACCCAATGAAAGCGCAAAATCCCTTGATATAAATATTGAAAAAAATCAATCATAATTACTTTAAATTTTAACGTGGAATGGTGACACAAACATCAATCTCGTTGTTTAATCGTACCATGAGATATTCAAGTTTGCAGCCTTTTATCGGCAATTTGTTATCACATATTTTGCTTTTCTATTACAAAAGTTTAATATTTTATGTATAATTGCGCAATATTTTTTATTTTATGTTATTTTATTTGTAAACCCTCATAAATAATAATATGAAACAATGCATCAAAAGTTTGTTTGTACGGAAATGTTTAATTGTAATTCATTGAGGCACAGCGTTGGAGCGTGCCAAAATATACGTAAGCATTCCGCAATAGAAATTCACTGCTGTTTTTCCGCTTTTACAAATATTTACACGATATAACAAAATTCATTTTTTTTTTTAATATAGAGGCGTTCCATCTGACCGTGAAGTTTTGAATTTCAGATTTTGTTGATACTTAGTAATTTTTTGTACATACTTGGGGTGTATTTGAAGTGCTAATCATACTTTTTGATTAGTTTTTTTTAAAGGAATTTAATCTTGAAATCCATTAATTCCATTTTGTAAATAAGAATTGTATGGAATGAACAACAGTATAATAAAATATTAAAAAAAAAATGGCTTGATTCAATTTTTAATTTTTTTAAATAATATTTTTTTGTTGTTTTTCCTCAAGGGATTAGGTTATATATATAGGGTCCGCCATCTATCGTTACGGATTTGAACTAAGTAACACTTAGCTGTCATCTGATTTGACAGAAAATTAGTTTTATTCTTCCGCTGAACGAAAATGGTTGTGTATACGCTCAAAGAACGCTGGGAAATATTGCGACATTACTTTGAAAATCATGGTAATGTTGCAGAATGTGTACGAAAATTACGTACGGCAATAGGAAGAAGAAAAGCACCGAATGAAGCGTATGTCCGTTACTTTGCGAAAAAAGTAAGGGAAACTGGCTTGTTTATTGACAAACCAACGCGTGACCGACCAAAAACCGTGCGTACACCCGAAAATATTGCTGCTGCGGCCGAGAGTGTTCGTGAATCACCAGGAACATCAGTTCACCGTCGTTCTCAGCTATTGGACATTTCGGAGACATCATTGAGACGAATTTTGCGTAAAGACCTTGGTATGACGCCGTACAAAGTCCAATGAATGAAGTTGTGTTCCATCATTAACCGGAAGGATTGTACTTCAAAATAAAAAAAACAGTTTGGAAAAATATTGAGTAGTTACTTTTTTATAGCATTTTTAATTAATTCCGTAAAGTTATATGGCGGACCATATACACATACTATATATGTATACATAGGTAAATATTGCTACGGGGAGACCTCCATATCATGAAGGTTAACTTACCACGAACTAAGAGGGAAGCTCCCTATGGGTATTAGCTAGCCATCCATCCGTAGAATGGCGGTGGCCATTTAATCACCATACGGAGATTACCGTACCGACGAATATCCTACTGTTATTCATTTGCCTGGTATGCCATCATCTCCTCCCCGTGCCCCCCTAAACGACGGTGTCACGAGGGGTTGGTTTGCAGCCAGGGTTATCCGGCTGTATTCTGACGGCGCTCTCCTGAAACTGGGTCCCCTACGGAGTAGAATGACCTTGCCATGGTAGAAGGGACTGTCATGGTAGGGGTTCCCCCTTTCCCCTCAAAAACCTTAGTCCCCCACGCTCGCCACGTCGAACAACGCGGACGATTATAAAAATGAATATGAACAAAAACAACCTAGCCTCGGACAATCAAGGCCAAACAAAATCCAGACCCAATTCCTTTAGAAGGTCAGGTCTTTCAATAAGAAAGACCACTCATGCAAGCGAAGGGAAGTTTGTGGATAAGCTAGGGCCTAGTTCCCACCTCGTCCCTTCAGGGACTACTTCTATGGCAGCGAGGCCTCTCACTGGCCACCATAGTAACAATCCCAGCCCTGTTACAAGACAAGTTGGGAACGACATTCCATCTACGTTTGGTGCCAGCAGTAGACCCCTCATCGCAACAAAACTCTTGATAAGCAAGAGCTGCCCTGTTAAAAGGCAAGCGGATATTGCTGTTTCCATCATTCCAGGTGGCAGCAACGGACCCCATGGTTCAGCCAATGACTTCTGGTGCTTGCCCTTCTCGCACTATCACTACCACGGATAGCAGCACCCGCCCCCGGAAGCATATAAATGCTTCAGAAGGATACTATTGTACCAAGTGATCTGCCCTCAGTACCTTGGAGATACTGATGGACATCAGAGTACAGGATCTGACTAAGGAACAGTCCGACTCCAAGGCGTGGGCTGAAGACTTCATCACCGAACACCGGCAGAAGCCCAAAACAGATTCCATGCAAGGCTATACTAAAATAATTGGCTATTCAGCAGCACTAAAAAATATGGTGAGGCTGTGCTGCATAAAGAATTGTTTTTCTGAATACAATTTTGGCTTTGCTATGCTGCGCACGTTTCAAAAGCAGAAGCTGTAGCGCAACGCAAATAAATTTTTCTTTTAGCTGTGCTGTGGCTTTCAAACAGTAAGAATTACGAGGTTAGCAACAGTTAACAACTATGAGGTTTACTACCTACTCGGCCTAAACAACATTTGAGGTTGTCTTGTAACACGATAGCCACTTGTATTCAATTATGTATGTATATAGATGCACATTATTGGCGCTTACATCCTCTCGGGTATTTGGCCAAGCTCCTCCTCCTATTTGTGGTGTGCCTCTTTATACTTTCTGGGATGTGCAGGGACCTACAATTTTACGCCGACTCCGAACGGCGGATGGTTTTTTATGCGAAGCTTTCTCGATTACCAACCCAATCGACTGAGGTGCTGTCACAATCTTCGCAGCAAAGCGGCAGTACAGCATCGATTTTCTTTGTATTGCTTTGCTAAAATTTTGCTATGGTAGCTTAAATTTTCCCAGCCGAAATGTAACCGAAGCAAATGAAATGAAAAGGTGAAAGCAATGTGAAACGCTGGATTTTATTCCTTAGTGCTGCAGGGCCCGGCACTCGAAGTGTACTAAACTTCAGGCCGCTCGCGCAGCTGCTGCACGGACAGCTGCTGTCGGTTAGTTGGCTAACTGACAATTCAGAGTATTGTTTACAAGGGCGCGACAGCAACGTCACGAGAAATTATTCAAAAAGTGAAGAAGCGAATTGAGCGAAATCCCCGACGAAGTGCCAATCAAATGGCGAAAGAACTGAAAATATCTGACCGTAGCATCCTCCGAAAACTGAAAAATGATCCCAATGTAACCACAGATGGGTGTTTTCCAATCATTTTTATCAAACCTGGCGTCAAAGTAAATTCGAAATATTATCGGGAAAGTATTCTGAAGGTTGCTTTGAAGCCGTGGGCAGACAAACATTTCGGTGGCAGTCCAAGGACGTTTCAATAGGACTGGGCACTGTTTCACAAAGCTCGAGAGAAAGAAGGATGGCTAAAAAACAACGTTCCGAACTTCATAACGTCCACACAATGACTCTCAAATTCACCAGACGCGAATCCGATGGAACCGAGCTAAAAGATTCACCAGCCGCTGAAAAAAGCCATTGTCCACGAGTGGGCCAAAATACCTGCAAGTCACATTCGGGCAGCTTACGATTCGTTTCTTAACCGTCTCAAGGCCGTAGTAAATTTTGTATTATTTTCACACATTTTTTAATTTGGATTGAATAAAAAGATTCCCGGTCATTTTCCCGAATCGAATTTCCCGAATGCCGCTGGCCCGAATGTCTAAAATTCCGAATAACCAAAATCCCGAATGCCATTCGATTCGGGAAAATGACCGGATACCGAATAAAAGTAATTTTCCAAACTAAATTGGTTACACTTCGAGTGCCGGACCCTGTATTTATTATACCATAAGGCTTTTTCAGAGCCTTGTCCTCTTCTTGGTTTTGCGCAGTTATAAGTAGTACTTCAATTTCAATTACTTTCACAAATAAAAATATTTGATTAAAAACACTAAAAGAGTGTAAGTAGATGCTACAAAATAAATCGCAAAGAAAAAATTTGTAAAAAATTTAGTTAGATAAAACCTTGAATTCTAAATCTATAAAAAGTTAAAAGTCCAATGGCGACAACTAAAACAAATAATCAGAAAACAGGTTGCCACAAAAGCTACGCGTTTTACTTTATTTCTCCTTTAACTCGTATTTATTTGTGAACATTTCTTTGTTTTATTGCTGCTGCTTCAAATTACAAGACAACATTGCCGATACGCACACTTTTATGTGTGCATTCAAGATGAAGTCCAAAATAAACAAGACCAAAATAAACAAGACTGGTGATGGTCCCATCTTTTTAATTAGTTAGTGGTGGCACCATCTCATCGATCCACTCTTGTGACTTCGTTTTGACTAGAAATCGCATTTTAACCAACAATCACTCACTATTCGTCTGATATGGCTCCCTGTGGCTTCTACCTATTCGGGAAATTGCATTTGACCATGAAAGGAAAACGTTTTGCGTCCGTAGAGGCCATCCGAAAGGCTTCTACCAACATCCTGAAGGACATTCCGAATTCCGGTCAATGACCTGAAACACTCTTTCGAAAAGCTTTTAGGTCGCCCGAAACAGTGTATCGAAGCCAGAGGAGATTATTTTGAAAAAATAAACTCGAAGTTATCAGAACAAAGCCCATTTAGTTTCTATTCTAGCTCAGTCTTGTTTATTTTGGAATTCACCTTGTACTTACATGCATGCGTCAAACCACAGTATTGACTGTTTGTGTGATATATGTGCATATGTATGTATGTGTAAATAGAAGGTATTGGCATAAATTGTGCATATATTTATTATGCAATAGAAAATGCAAAACTCGTGTCGCTACTCGTTTTATAAGAGGTGATCGCCAGTGCTGGATTTGATAATCGAACGATGCAAATGACTATTAAAGTAGAATTCAAAGGTAACTCGGACTCATCAGTCTATGCGCGTTAGACAGTATTAGACAGGGGTGGTTTCGGACTAACGAGGTGGCGAGAAACAGGTACAAATTTAATGAGATCATTAATAATACCATATGAACTGGCAACCATATGGCCAAGATCAAAATAACGCTTTTGTCAAAGTTTAAGTTTAGTCTTCAGCAATTTCAGAAAGTACCACCTTGATCGAAAAATTAACGGAATAACCGCCAGGTGACGCTCTATGTCAACTGATTAGTAAAAATGGATTTGGACTTGCAACAGCAAGCTTGAATTAAATTTTGTTTTTTATTAAAATTTTCCAATGCTGAATCCGACTCAACATTCATCGAATGCATCATTATTGGACACGAGACATAGGTTAACGAGTACAACACGCAATCCAGACATCGAGCGAGTGAGTGGAGAGTTCCGAATAAACCAAGGTCAAAAAACCACGTCGTTTTCAGACAAAAAAAAGCGGTGCTCACGGTTTTTATGGATTACAACGGCATTCTTCTTCATCATCTTTATATATACATACTGTGGACAAAAAGTAAGGTGAATTTATTTGTCAAACTTCGCGGGATTAAAATTTCGCTCTAGTTTTTTTCATGAGTTGGCAGCACTGTTAGTAGCATCTGGGCCAACTTTCATGTGAATGCCATTATCAGTAATATATTTACGCTTGTGTTTACCAAACGACCAAGAGTGCATTTTTCGATTTTTACAATGTCTGATTTGATTAAGCAGAGAAGTGCCATCAAATTTTGTTTGCGAAATGAAATTTCGGCTGCGGAAACGTTTAGCATGTTGCAGAAGGCATTTGGTGATTCGACCATGTCGCAGAAAAAAGTTTATAAGTGGTACAAAGACTTCAAAGAGGGTCGAGAACGTGTTGATGACTTGGAGCGCTCCGGACGACCATCGACGTCAACAGATGACCAACACGTCAATAAAATGAAGGAGTTAGTGCTCAAAAATCATCGGTTGACTGTTAAAGACCTTACTGATATAATCGGAATATCAGAAGGATCTGTGAAAGCCATTTTGAAAGACCATTTGGGCCTACGAAAAATCAAATCTCGTTTGGTACCAAAAACTCTTAATTTCTTGGAAAAAAGTCGTCGCGTTGATGTGTGTGAAACTATGCTTTCAGACTATCAGGACAAGCTCAAATGCATCATTACGGGATATGAGACTTGGATTTATGCTTACGACCCTGAAACAACCGACCAATCAAGCCAATATCGTGCTAAAGGCGAGGCCAGACCGAAAAGAGCACGTCAAAGTCCAGTTCAAAAATAAAGGTCATGTGATTTTCGTGGTGTGGTGCACTATGAATTCCTTCCACCTGGCCAAACTGTTAATAAGGAATATTATTTGAGCGTTATGCGTCGTTTACGTGAAGCAATTCGTCTAAAAAGACCCGAATTATGGGCCAACAACTCTTGGTTTTTGCATCACGATAATGCACCGTCTCACACTGCACTCCTTCTTTGTGACCATTTCGCCAAAAATTCCACGCATATCGTTCCGTAACCACCGTATTCGCCTGATTTGGCTCCATGTGACTTCTGGCTATTCCCAAAATCCAAGAGACCACTCCGGGGAACGCGTTTTGAGTCGATTGATGAGATAAAAGCTGAATCGAAGAAGGTGCTGATGGCTATACCGGAAATGGACTATTTGGTTGTTTTCGGGGATTGGAAAAATCGTTGGCATAAGTGTATTTCATCGAGAGCGGATTATTTTGAAGGGGATGAAATTGACTTACAAGAATAAATAAAGATTTTTCATTTTACAACCAAATTCACCTTACTCCTTGCCCACAGTAGTATAATTGGCGCGTACACCTATTTTGGATGTTTGGCGGAGCTCCTCCTCCTATTTGTGGTGTTCCACAAATGGAGGGGCCTAAAGTCTCAACCCGATTTCGAACGGCTGATATTTTTATGAGCAGCTTTTTCATGGCAGAAATACACTCGGAGGTTTGCGATTGCCTGCCGAGGGGCGACCGCTATTCTTTCACTGAGATTCGAACCTACGTACTCTCTGAATTCCGAATAGTAGTCACGCACGAACCAATTCGGCTACGGCGGATGGATTAGGATTAAAATTCCTAAAAAAGCTTATATTCATACAACACAAATACAGACATTCAATATGCAACACAAAAATCAGTGTTATTAATGATCGGATATTGATCCCGATTCCTCGCGGGCGCGCAGTATTTGATTTCGCGGTCATCACCACTTTCGCCAATCGGTCGTCGGTCATTCTGAGGACATGTTGCTTTCAATCTCGTCTTCTTTTGCGGCTCTATTTTACTATATCGAGTATTTCTTTCGTTCCTCATAAAATCTCGTAGAGTATTTCATAAAATTTTAATATAATCCTTTAGGAATATGTCAAAAAAATTTTAGAACGGAAATTTAAGTATTTCTTATATTTTAGATCGTCAACCGTGACGACTCTATTCTTTGCGTCCGAGCGCTGGGAGAGGAATAGTTACGTTGCCGACTTTAGACGCGTTTTTGTCAAAACTATATTTTTCGAATTGGCGTACACGATAACTTGAAAAGTTATTGGCCGATCCCTGAAATTTGGCACACATCTTTTTTATGATATTACTTTCTATGTGATTTGTGGAACAACATCAAGACGTACACCACAAATAGGAGGAGGAGCTCGGCCAAACACCTAACAGAAGTGTACCCGCCAATTATTTATTTTTATTTTTTTACTTTCTATGTGAATACAACTTTTGGAAAAAGCAAAAATAGTAGGAAAATTCGCCCCAAAATTCATTTTCTTTTTTTTAAGCTTTTTATTCCGCGATTTTTTTCCATATTTGTTTAATTCATATAGAAATTGTGGCAATAATAAACAAAAAAATTTTGTGTTTTTTGTATTCAGGTCACTGACGCCGATGCTACAATGACCGCCGATTGAGATGGCCTGCTCTGGAAGAATTGAGTTTACATCCGCCATTTTAAATGATTGAAATAAAAAACAAATGTTATATTATTTTAATGTATGTATAAATAAACTGAATGCCAATTTTGAAAAAAATATATTGACTTCTTCATTTTAAATATATTTAATGAAAATCAGGAAAAATATGGCGTTTACAGGTATCTGTCCCCTTAAACCAACCTGTCAAATAAGATCTTGCCACTTAAAACCACTGCCTCATTTCACTTAAAAACTCTGTATGTACACAAAAATGTTTGTAAGAGTAGGTACCTGACTGTCTATACCGGCGGCAAACCCTATATGAATTAACTAAATTTATACAGTTATAGGACTTTATAAACTTATTGATATGGCCCTTGTACTACTTAATTTATGCATGTATGTGTGTGTGTACGATCACACATATTTTCCATCACTTCGTTGTCAAGTGTTCCTTCTTAACAGCTTTATTTAATACAGTTCGATAAAGATAAGATTAGCCTATGGAAAATGACCGAAATTAATTCACGGCAGACTGGAAGATTTAGTGAAGAGATTTAAGATACCTCGCCTATAAACGTGTCCGATAGATTGCCTAAATGTAGGGCTATGATTAAAGGCCTAATTTATTATTGGCTATGTTTAGTCTTTTTATTTTGTAGAAGTTTGAATTTAAACAAAATTAAATTGAATAGACTTTCGTAGCTTATTGATCTAACTGGAAGTGATGGGACTTGGCAACGGAGAAAGCGCGTTTGAGCTCGTTGGGTTCTTCATTGTAGATTCTCTGAAGGCGCAGGTGTATACCGAAAAAGCCACAATCGACCCATAACCCAGGCTAAAGCTCAAATTTAGCCGGACCTATGCGACAGAGTCATTAAAAGTTGGACCTCTTGCATGCGGGCCACAATGCGAAGATTTATACATACGAAGTTTATTCAAAAAAAGGTAAATTTTCAAATCTTCTCGATTCGATTTCAGATTTTTTTAGGTTGTACGGTCAATAAGGAATATTAACTTGAAGCAATTCGAAAAAAACGCATGGAATTATGGAACAGCCCGCCACGTATATTGCACTACGGTAATGAACCAGCTCACACGTAATTGCTTGTTCGCGATATTTTGCCCAAAATCAACACCGTAATCATGCCTCAGCCACAGTATGCAAAGAACTAGACCCCCTTCGACCTTTCTTTTTACGAAAACTGAAAGGAACGATGAAAGGATGCAGATCAAAATTAATGCTTTGTTAAAGATAATGAGGCCGCCATCGCCGGATGGGTTATGGTAGCCTAAAAAATTTATTGAATGAAAAGTATGGTTTTCCTTTTTTCTATTTTTTAGTGCAATGCCTCTCAAGTGAAGTACATTTTATCAATATCAATATCATTATCCTTTATATTACGGAAAAAATATTCTTTAGATTTCTCAGCAAATTTTTTTTCTACGGACTCCTTCATGCCACTGACATCGGAAAACTTTCGTCCTAATTTCAAAATTTGAGAAAGGAATAAGTCGGTGGAAGCCACTTCCGGACTGTAGAGTAAGTGACGAATTTTTGTAAATCTCGTAGCATTTAAGGCGCTACTCGCAACCCAATATTCAGCTTTTATATTTCCCCAATCGTTGCTACTTGTGCGGACATTCGCAGTACATAACGCGCACTTCATGTACAAGTGTACATCTAAAATCTCTCTAATCTATTCTTTGCTAATCTGTAGTTTTCCTGCTTTCTAATTCTCCCGCAGTTTAATTCTCCGAACAGCCAGTACCAATTTTTCGATCTTGTGGAAAATTTTCTTCGGTCAAATTGTCACTAGAAAACCCGAGTGAAAGTCGTCTTCACAAGACTCTCTTCCTTATTGAAATAGCCGAGCTCATATTATATTATTACCATTGTATCGGGTGATCAGATTGGAGGTACTTTTTCCAATAGGGTTTTTTGACAGATCACGCATGACTACTGTCAAACAAAATACGTACTTTTTTCAGTATTCATTGACATTTAGTCATGGAAAGACTGACAACAACAACGTTTATAAATCGTACAATTGGATTACGAAAATCGACGCTCTGTGAAAAGTGTTTATCGTTTATGCTCAGCTCAACGAATGGTATACAGAACCGTTCCACCGAATGCACTATTCGGCACAATTGAGAGCAATTTTACATTATTGGATTATACTACAGCCGGAAGTGAAGAGAATATTGAGGCTGTAAAGGAGAGTTTTGCCGAAGACCCGGAAGAACCGATTTGGCGCCGATCTCAACAACTTGGCCTATCTTATGGCACTACTTGGGTGATTTTACGTAAAGATATTGGTTTGAAAGAGTATAAAATACAGCTAATCCAAGATTTGAAGCCGCCCGATCTTCCAAAGCGTCATAATTTCAATCGTTAGGATCTTGAAATACTCGGCGAAGATCCGCAATAATAAGCAAAATATTTGGGTTGAAGAACAACCCGGAACCATTCACGAACAAGCGTTACATCCATTGAAAACAACCATTTGGGCGGTCTATGGCCTGGAAGAATCATCGACCCATATTTCTTCGAAGACGAGGCTAGCGCCAATGTAACAGCGAATGGCGAACGGTATCGCGGTATGATAAACCACTTATTAAAGCTGGAAATTGAAGGCCGGCCGTGATCTCCACAACAACAACAGCTTGGTTCCAACAAGACGGCGCTTACAATGGATTTACTGCGTCGTCGTTTCGGTGAGCGACGGCCACCAAGATAGGGTGAAATCACATCTTTGGACTTTCATTTCAGGATAAATCAGCTTGAATTGAGGTATTAGAAGCCAACATTATTAAAGTTATTCACGAGATAGCGACCATAAGCTCTTCAGCAAGTCATGGAAAATTGATGGGATTGCGCTGGGAGAGGTATGGTTACGTTGTATTCAAACTTTAGACGCGTTTTTCTCAAAACTATATTTTTCGAATGGGCGTACACGATAACTCGAAAAGTTACTGACCGATCTCCCTGAAATTTTGCACACATCTTTTTTATGATATTCCTTTCTATGTGTTTCAAGTTTTCGAAAAATTTTTGAAGGAAAAATATATTAGTAGGAATTTTCGACCCAAAATTCATTATTATTTTTTTTAAGCATTTTTTCCGCGAATTTTTTTCCATTTTTTTTAATTCATATAGAAATCATGATATTAATAAACAAACAATTTTGAATTTTTTGTATTCAGGTCACTGACGCCGATGCTACAATGCCCACCGATTGAGAAGCCCCGCTGGGACCTTCCTGGAAGAATTGAGTGTACATCCGCCATTTTAAATTTTATATTATTTTAATGTATAAATAAACTATATACCAATTTTGAAAAAAATATATTGACTTCTTCATTTTAAATAATTTTAATGAAAATCAGGGAAAATATGGCCGTTTACAGGTATCTGTCCCCTTAAAAAATAAATGTCGGGAATGGTTCTACACAAAAATAATAAAGATTGACCAATCAATATGAAATTTCGTTGTTGTATTTCAATTTAAAATCCGATATCTCTAAATTGACCACCCTTTATTTAAAACTGGAGAATCCTCATGAACTGAAAATAAAGGGTTTTCCAATAAGAGGTGTTATTCCCGTAAAAGATCAATGGTTTCGTTGCTTGTGTGGCACGTAGCGACGTCTTGTTGAAAATAAACGTTGTCCAGATCAATACCATCCAATTCCAGCCATAAAAATCATTAATCATCTCTCGATAGCGCAATCCATTCAGCGTAACTGTTGCTCCAGCTTCATTTTCGAAAAATTAAGGTCCAATGACTTTGCCGGACCATAAACCGCACTAAACAGTCACACGTTGAGGATAGAGAGACTTTTCAACAATAACTCTTGGATTTTCTGAGCCCCAGATCCCACAATTTTGCTTGTTCCGGAAGCCACCGAGGTGGAAATGGGCCTCATCACTCAAGATGATTTTTCGATGGAGTTCCGGAATATTTTCATGCATTTCAACGCCCCAATCAGCAAAGACACGACGTTGTTGACGATCGGCCGGCTGAAGTTCTTGTGTTAACTCGACTTTATAAGCCTTATGACCCAAATCTCTATGCAAAATACGATGTATTGACGTTTGTGGAATGCCTAATTCCAAAGAACGACGAGGAATTGACAAACCTGGGTTATCTTCAACACTTTCGGCTACAACAGCAATATTTTCGGCTGTTCTTTAGCGACGTGCACGGGTTTTATTCTTCACAACACTAACTTGTCGCAACAGCTCGAATTTTTTCACCAATTTCTGTATTGCGGTCCGACAAGGTGCTTTACGATGACCCAAAAATGTTCGAGTTTTACGAATCGTCTCTGCCAATTTCAATGCGTTCTTTAAGCGTGTATCGTTCCATTTTTATTAATGGCGAATATAATGGCGAAGTCAAATATCAAAAAATTACAGCTTCAAAAGTGACATCTACCGAAATAGCGGACTATTCAAAATAACACCTGTTATTGGAAAACCCTTTATTTCTTCAAAAAATTGTTTCAGCGTATTTCCGTTTTTAACAATGAATTTAATCAAAGCGCAGTGTTTCAAATTTCAAGGTGGTTCAAATTTCAGTTTCCATTGACATCGTATTATTGCCTATTGCTTGCTACAAGGATAACTGTTAATGAGCCACAAAAAAAGGACTGTCGTTTACGCAACCAATGAGTCACGCGATTAGTACTGTAAGTAACGAAATAATGAGTCAGCGCTAAGTACCTTCGGTGGTAGTATTATCAACCACCCCTCGTACATGTTGCGCTTTTTTTTTAGACGAAAATCACTTTAATTTAATTACAATCATCAAATTATATTGAAAGAGCAGATATGTAGGTCTGAGTATGTAAAATATTTTACAAGTGAAGAGACGTTCGCTGAAGCTGCCAAAAGTACGTGAGACAGAGCAATAACCCCTTCTGATGCGACTATTTACAAACAAATCTTATACCTACCTCACAGCCTTAGATATGTACACAAATGTTTATTGTTATTTAGACACCCAGGAACAGCCACACTGCATCCACGCGAACTTTTCAATTATCAATAAACGAAATGAACAATAAAATCAAGTCGTTTGTTGTTTATTGTTTGTTTGTTTGTTTTTTCTTCAATTTAAAAAGCTTTTCAAGAGCGGAAAGAGCCACAATGCAGACATGTAAGAATAAACAGAGAGTAAAATTGTTGTAACAGAGCTTTAAACGCGTATGCCGATAACAACACACGCGCCAGTCGTACTCACACGAAAGCATTGCAATTGAGTATTTTTGTTTATTTACGCTCCGTAGTGATAGCCATAAGTATTGCAGTACATATATTAAACTTTTGTATTCTACCAGTACGGGATTTATTCAAGATTCAATTTTCATGGACAATTGAGAATCTTAGCTTCAATCAACTTACACAAAACACATTCGACCTCCGCGTGAGCGCGTAAAGTTCCATTTGATTGTGATTCGAACTAATAGAAAACGAACAGACTTATTTACTTTATGCTCCGGATAAATTATGCAGGGCAGTAGAATAGTAGAAAGCCAGTGGACACTCCATTTACGTACGTTATCGTAATTTGTATGGGGAATGAGTGTTTAAATATTTTTGGGAAATGTAACATTCATAAATCCTTTATTTAAATACTTGCAGTTCACTGGCCTCTTAACTTAGTTGGAATATTATGCTGCCAAATACGGCATGTGTTATCGTGTCTTTCATTAGATTGGGTAATTCATTAAATTAAAACATATCCGTTATAATAATTTATTATGTTCAAAAATGTATTAGATTAATGTCAAGATAAAGAATTTTTATATTGTATATGATGGGTAGTAAATGAGATTTGAAATACAATGTAAGTTTGGGAGACGATTTTGATATGCCGAAATAAATCAGATTTGAAATATAATCACAATTAATGCGTCTCTACTTATACTTTACGCCGCCAGTGATAAGAGGTGGCGAATATCTTTAGTGATGTGGTACGATATGATTAGCTAGTTTTATTATTATGTTGAAACCCCGGCATAACAACAAATAGAAAAGCATGCCGCAAGCACTTTTCAAGAAATGTTTGCTTTCCTTGTTTCCGAAAACGTGTGCCTGAAAGACACTATCTACAGCCCCTTCATATGTACAGGGTCCGGCACTCGAAGTATAACCAACTTCAGACCACTCGCGCAGCTGATGCACGGGCATTAGCTGTCTGTCAGCTGGCTAACTGACAGTCCAGAATAGTGTTTGCAAGCGCCCGGAAGCAATTTGCCGAGAGTAAACGCGAAAAAAGAAATCAGTAATGGATTTCAAACGTAATGCTGTGATCGCATTATATTTGGCTTTAAAATCACAACGATCGATTGTTCGTGAGCTGGAGCACCTTAAAGTAAATAAAGTTTTTGTTTATCGCACCATTTCTCGTTACAGAGATACTAGTAGCATCGCGAAACGTCATGGAGGTAGTCAACAAAAGACTGCAACGTCACGTGAAATGGTTCAAAAAATTAAGAAGCGAATTGAGCGAAGTCCCCGACGAAGTGCCAATCAAATGGCGAAAGAACTGAAAATATCTGACCGTAGCATCCGTCGCATACTGAAAAATGATCTCAAAGTCAAGCCTTACAAGATCCAAAAAGCGCATGATCTCACACCAAAGCAGCAACAAGTCAGAGAGAGCGAAGGAGTTGCTTCGATTGGCCGAAAGCGGTCAATTTCCGAACATTGTGTTTTCTGAAGAGAAATTTTTCAAATTGAGCAACTCGTTTATTTGACCGACCGTTCTTACGAGAATTTGAGTCATCAATTGGCCACCACGAGGCAGCACCCGCCACAGGTAATGGTTTGGGCCGCTGTAACCGCAGATGGGCGCTCTCCAATCATTTTCATCGAGTCTGGCGTCAAGGTAAATGCGAAATGTTATCGGGAAAGTATTTTGGTGGTTGCTTTGAAGCCGTGGGCAGACAAAACATTTCGGTGGCAGAGCATGGACGTTTCAACAGGACTCGGCACCGTCTCATAAAGCTCGAGTGAACCAAGAATGGGTAAAAAAACAGCGTTCCAAACTTCATAACGTCCACACAATGGCTCTCAAATACACGAGACGCGAATCCGATGAATTATTCCCTTTAGGCCATTTTGGACAACAAGGTCCGAACTAAAAGATTCACCAGTCTCTATGCGATAAAAAAAGCGATTGACTTGCAAGTCACATTCGGGCAGCTTGTGGTTCGTTTGGAATTGTTAACTGCACCACTCGGTTTACCACCGTAGAAGATTATCCTACTTTACTATAACTAATATATTAGGTGAGGGAATAAGTTGGTAGCGTTTTTACCAAAGACTTTTATTTAAACAAAAAACAAAAATTATGTCAATAAGTTAATCAATTATATATTCGCCGTTGCTGTTTACAACCTCTTCCTACCTCTCGACCGATTTGTTGATGCCGTTCCGCCAAAATTCGCCTGGTTTGGCGTCAAAGAAGTTGTTGAGCCGCCAGTTTTTAAGGACCTCTTTGTTATCAAAGGTAACGCCCTTCCTATGGTTTGACAGGGATCGGATGGTAATCGGTGGGTACTAGGTCCAGAGAATACGACGGATGCTGGAGGACCTCCCATTCGAGCTCTTGGATTGCGGCTTTGTCGACTTGTGCAACATGGGGGTTGGCGTTGTCGTGAAGGAGTATGGTTTGTCCATGTCGACCAGGTCTTTTCAGTCGAATTCACGACTGGTTTGGCTACTATTCTCCTACAAAAGTGATTTGAGACCTTCTGCTAGGACGGGTCATCGACGTCAAAGTCGAACAAAGAAATGCAGGTGTCGAAAATGTTGATTTATGCCTCCTGCATGTAATTATTTTCAGAGGCTTCGAATTGAAAAATCTGCAGTGCTTTTCAGGCGGAAGTATTGGCAATAGGGGAAGCTTGTAGGCTACTAATTGCAGATTTCTCTTTTAAAGGCAATATCGCTATTATTTCGGATAGCCAAGCAGCAATCCACGCACAGGATTAGGCTACAACAACCCCTAACTGGTTAACAAATCAGAAAAAGCCTCAGCACCTCGAGCAAAACCTACAACGTTACCTTAATCTGGGTTCCGGGACATCAGAGCATTGAAGGTAGCAAAACAGCAGACGAACTGATAAGAGGGGGATCTGTCATGAATAATATTCTTGCAGAATCGGTATTCATACCACTGGGTGCAATTAAGAATGTAATATCCTCAAAATGTCTACAAATTGCGGATATAAATGGAGAGATCAGACGGCATGCAAGGTTAGCAGAACGTTATGGCTCACCTACAACCACAAACAAATGCCAACATTGATAAATATGAAACGAAGGGACGCCTGCAGACTCGCGGCCGTGATAACTGGCTTCTGGTCCATAGGAGAGCAGGCAGCCAAAATTGGTATCCCTCACAATATACTATATGATCAGAAAGTACCGGGAATGCTTAAATAAAACAAAACAGAGTTAAACTCATTTTATCTCCTACAAAATATGGCCCGCCAGAAGCAACACACATGTGCCAACGCTTAACCCAGTCCTCCATGCCCCCCTGGAAGGCCAACGAAGGAATGGCCTTCAGCTCCTTCATCGCATTCTCTTAGATCTCCTATATCGACTGAAATCTCCTTCCACGAAATGGTAACTTCAACTTGAGAAAGAAAAAGAAGTCGCACAGGGCCATATCAGATGAATGCGGTGCTTGCACGATGGTATTTACTTGGTACTTGGTCAAATAATCCAGCCCAATTTGGCGTCGGTGCGATGGTGCGTTATCATCATGCAAAATCCAAGAATTGTTTGCCCACATTTCCGGCCGTTTGCGACGTACAGCATCTCAAAACGGATAAATAATATTCTTTAATGACTGTCTGGCCCGATGGAAGGTACTTATGGTGCACTACGCTTTGGCAATCGAAGAAAACAGTGAACATCACATTCCCGGTACTTTTTGATCATAGGGTATACTGCCATAATTATAAACAACCAGAGAAAGGGAAACTATATTCGTTTTCTTTTGTGAATGTCCTGCGCTATGAAAGGCAAGGATTTTAACCCTTGACAAAACTCGAAGAGCTGGCCGCCGGCATAGACGTAAGCAACCTTCTAAGATTTCTCAATCGCACAGACTGGATATAGTCGTGAAGGAATAACTCGTATAACTGTTGGTAGCAAGGATGTTGCAACAAAATAGTGCGGAAGCGCTAATTGGATTCTTGGCGAATCACCACTTCAGCCAACCAACCAGCCGACATGTTAGAGATAGAAATGAATAGCTAAAACGCAAGTTTTAGCGGATCAAAGTTCGAAAGTTTAAAGGTACTCAAACCGGCGATGAGCTCTGGAAAGAGTTACGCCTGTCAAGAAGCTAGCAGGTAGCGCATTCGCGGCTTAGCTCTTAGTTCAGTTCTGTTAGTTCAATAAACTGAATAGGTAATGATGGAAAACTAGGTTTCATTTGGTATTTGTAGTGTGCATACAGGGGAAAAGAAAAAAACTGAACATACAAAGTCTAGTCATGAAGTGTTAGGCAAATAAACACAACTGAAGGCCAACTCCGGCTTACAAAGCGATTCAAAGAAAACAAAAAAAAAAAGCGCAAAAAAGAATTATATTAAGAAACATATTTCTGGTCTGCTCAAATATTATATTGTTTTTTTCTATGTAGTCTTACATAAATAAGATGTGAGTATGACAAAAAAAAGGCATAAAGTAGAAGATTACTCAGGAACAGCTATTGGCCATTGCTTACCTAATTCAGCCTACATCATAACGGGATCGCGGGATTTGCAGTTCTAACTAAAAGTCAATCATTCTGTTGACTCATTGCATAACAGGGTGTTTTCGCAGCATTTACAGCATCAAAGCGCCACGTTACCTGACGTAACAAAGCAAAAACAAAAAACTACACTTGAACAACTCATCAAACGTTCGTCATGTTGACTTTTATGTGGCGCGTGCTGAACTTTTGCTGCTTGTTTTGGCTTTATAGACAAACTGCCTCTAAGCAGCGCAACAAGGGCGAAAAATAAAGGACCCATAAGCAAAATTGATTTGCTTGCCAAAACGTGCCGAAATTTCCGCATTTCTAAGTCAATGCCACAAGCGATCATTTATAGAGCGATTAAGAAATGAATATTGCATTGAATGGAATTTATTTTTATACCGCTTCACACGAGCGCAGTATTTTAAGATTTGTAAATATATGTAGGTATATATTTTTGTTCACATAGCGACTGTTTGTGGCGGTAATGAGGAAATGTTATGCGCAATGGGATAGGAATCGTTCTGGTCATGGTGCAACTGTCTCTGCAATGGATAAGTGCAGCAAAAATGAAGATATCTCAATAACACTCTGCACTCTTGATATGGGAATGATTAGTGTTACAATGGTCCCTATGGTGGTTATTAACCACTTTCACCTTCCAAGTTACTTTTTTAAAATGGATGATTTTATTTATAAATTTTTTTATATTTATGTGAAAATTACTCATATCATACATACATACATTTATAACGCATTAAGAGACTACACCACAGTAGAATTTTCAAAAAACCGATTGTTTTTTGCTTTTAAAAACATTCCAAATACCTTAAAAATTACGCACTTAAAGAATTAAGGTAGAAGAAATTCTGTATCTTCAGATCCTCAATACCTCGTGGGGCACAACGCATCAACCACGCCTGCGCGCCTTGCTGTGCGATTTTTCGCAATGTACTTCAGCTCTTTCGGATGCTTCCACCTTCCCTTTCAACTGTTCACCTCCAAGTTTCCCTTGATCTACCAGGCTTGCGACCAACAGTCGTGAGAGGGCTTCAATCCAATGCCTTTCGTGCAATGCATGCACCGTTTTTGCCTAGAGTGTGCCCAACCCATCTCCATTTTTGGCGTTTTATGAGCATTTTCGATTGGCTCCATTTGCGCCTTTTTGAGTAGATCTGAGTTCGTAATTGTTTTGGGCCAAAAAATGCGAAGGATGTTCTTCAAGCAGCGATTTATAAAAACCTGAAGGCTCATACTGATGAATTTGGTCACTCTCTATATTTAGCAAGGTGAGAGTAGAACCGGTACTACGTTGGATTTGAAAATTCTCATATTTGTGTGAACGATGATGTTGTTATTGCGCCACACAGGGGACAGCATTTGCCAATGCGGGATTTGACTTCTTCATCCCTACCACCAAAAAGCTGCTACCTCGCTACCAAGTTATGTAAATTGCTTAAGGGGCTAGGGATAGTCAGAATTGAAAATCATCATTTTCCGGGCTTCTGACTAAACTTAAAATTTGTGTCTTACTGCAATTAATTTTTAAGCCAACAGTTATAGCATTTTTCTCTAGTGAACCATACCGTTCCATTCCGGTATTTTGTGCGATATGAAGCAAACGCCGTCAGCATAATCGAAATGTTGAAGATAGCTAAGCATCTCAGTCCAGTTTTGATGCAGTAGCAGGGAAGCTTCCAAGGCATCACCATTACCAAGCAAAAACAGTACAGATGATAGGATTCACCCTTAGCAAATGCAGCATTGTAGCTTCAAAGGTGCCTGACAGTTTCCCTTTATGTAGCACGCGGCAGCAAGCGTTTTCGTATGTTGCCTATATTAAAGATGTAATTTTATCAGACACATTTCTTGGTCGTAAAGCCGCCCAAATGAAGTCCCACTTAACACTATCAAAAGCTTTCATAAAATCCAAAAATCCAAAGACTTTCATAAAATCAAATACCACATGCGAGTCTGATAGTTCGCACTCTGCTCGATGATAATTCGTAGTGTATTAATATAATCAGTACACGAAGAACCCGGTCGAAAACCCGCATATTCCGCACATACGGAATCGTATAAAGCTTCGTTATGATTTTTAACACAGCCGTTACCCACGATACCCACGTGTTCCGGGATTGATAGGACTCGACTACCCCTCATATGGTTGGGCGGCTGTCTAAGACCATGAGCGCAGCTTTGCTGTCGCTGCAGACACATATGGATCTGCCTCTCCATCTGTTTTCACACAACAAAGTTCATCGCTTCTTGAACAGCATACACCTCCGCTTGAAACACAAATGCATGCATTCCAAGAGCAAAGTGCAGTAGACCCCAGAGCCGAAGCCGTGCTCGGTCCTGAAGCCATCCCAGTGTTTGCCGGACTCATTTTCAGAGTTTGACCACAATTAAGCCTCTGGCAGCACCATGGCATGGAGAGAATCGTTGGATCTCGGTTTTCCGATGCCGGACAAAGGGACATATCAGTTCCCATTGTGTTTCAGCTTGCAGTACTAGACTTTAAAAGTTTTTTTTTCTCGAAAATGCATTTTTCATATCCGAAGTACTTATTTGGCTGCGCCATAAGTTCTGTAACAACTTGAATTTAGTGCAACAAATTAAAAATATAGTTTTGAAATTTTATTCTAATTAATTTTTTTATTAACTCAGATATACTCATTGTCCTTTTAAAAGTACGCGTGCATACAATTTATATTAATATGTACAGTCACTCGCAGCTTATTTGATACAGATACCATTTTTTTGTAAAGTGTTCTATATATTTCTCGGGAGCATAGGGCCTCGACAAAACATTAGTCTTGTTTTGGATTTTCGATTTGATTTTTGAAACGGTAGGTGATAAGCCAGCCGCTAGAGATTTTTTGAAGTTGTATAACCCCCCAGTTTGTTCTCTCTAATTCGGAACTCAATTTATACCTCGCTCTGCAACTTCTTTTATTGCCATCCTATAGCACTTCGTGTATGCTTATTAATTTGAAGTCTCTCACGAATAGAAGCAACGTTCTGACTGTCCGGAAATTCTAGAACAGATAAGCTAAAATTTGTCTCACAAAACTTTACGCTTTTACTATCAATTTAATGTCAAAACAATGAAATCCAATTACAGTGGAATCCCGATAATCGCAACGGGCCAGTAAAATTTTATGTATTAATGGGATTGGTGAGATAAATTAAATTAGAGTTGAAATAAGAAAATGACGAACTATATATTCATATTGATCAATGCAGAAAAGAGATTAAGCTGAAGGTGCTATCAAAAATATAGTTTTAAAATAGTCTGTTATTTTGTTTTCATCCAGAAAAAAGAAATGTACGCTCAATCCAACCCAGCTCTATCTTCATTCTAATAAAGGAACTGGGTCTGGATGAGATGCTGTGATGAGTAGAGGGCACAAAAGACTATAAGGTCGAAGTGCAAGCCCCGAAGTAATCTAATCTAATCTAATTGCTTTAAGCGCATTTCACATATTTTGTCCACCAAAAAAATTAAAGAAATTAAAAAGTTGCCATTAACAACACCATTCGAGATATAGAAATATAGTTTTTAAATGATGGTATTTTTCTTCTTCGGTACTCTTGATTGGTCCTCTTCAATATTTGTACCAAAATTTCTGCAAAGCTTACTTCACATTATGAATTTAGGTGTGCATAACTTGTATGCCATAAAAAGAGGCCAAGGAATACTGAAACGGCACAAACGGCCTTAATCACTCCAAAAAATTCCTGAACCTTAATTCTTACAGAGCAAAATCTGCTCTAACCCTAGACAAAAAGGGGCTCAGATTACCCTGCAGCACTTACAGGCCACATATCAATACAATAGGACTATCTAGCACTAGTTTATGCAGGTTCTGCTGTGATGAAGGGAAGTCCAGGAAGCACTTGTGTAGCATTAGGTTGCAAGAAACACAGAATTCTGGGCCCGTACCTACTAAAGGATGATGAGCTGGCTCGCTTCCTTGTAATACTAAATAATAAAAATTAAGTACTTAGAGGCGCACAATAGATCAAACTGCTCGCGGTGCATAAAGGTCTTAGTCATTACGATTACAAACTTATATTTAGCACTCACGAACTAATGAAAAGAATATCATGAAACTCTTGAAAAGCTTTCTTTTTAAGGTTAGTACTAACTTAAAAAGAGATGAATGCAATAAAACTAGTGCCATCTATGTTTTGAGCCCAGCACTTTTCAGCCCAAGTGTTACATCACAAATGCCCCAATACATCACGGTATTAAGGGGTTACATACGTCCAGAATTATCAAGAAATCGATTTTTTTACAGATTATTACTCTATAGTTTTTCCCCATAGATACAAAGTTATGGCAGAAAATTTAACTGCCCGCGCAACCTCAAGCGGAATCCACTTGAAAGTTTAAACTCGTTTTTCTCGAAACTACTTTTTACGGCACGCTCAGCAGTAAATAGCATAACAGTTTTTAATATTTTTTGATGCGGTTTTTTTTAATGTTTGAAAGTGTTGTCGAGCCGGTTTTTTGATTCACGTGATTTTTTATATACTAATTTTTGTAAAGAACAATTAAAATATTTATTTATAAAGTTTGAGTACTAATAAACAAACTATAAAATTTTTCAATATTTATTTCTATTATTATCCCTTCTAAAAACTGTTTTTCTTACTGCGCATTTTTGACGCTGCTGGACGTATGTAACCCCTTAAATTTTTAAAGAAATAAAAAAGACTTGCCACATCTCCCAATAAAAGACTTTAATCGCAAACCCTTTAATCACGGATACAACTCTAAATCCCATCTTCTTTAACAGACTGCAGAGGAAGAAGACGTAAAATGAGCCATCGATAATTCGGAAAATAGTTGGACAAAAATAAAATTCGAATTATACTGAATTCAAATTCACGTTTATTCATGGACTCTTTATGTTAATAAACAAAAATGTTAGGAAGCATTGAACCACTGGAGGCTTTTTCATGGAAGCCTAATAAAATGTCTTAGTTTCAATTACAAATATTGCTGAGTGTTGGAAAACAGGGACCAACAGTAAAAAGATTTGAAATTTTCGAATTAAAGCTATACGACTTATCGCAATTCCACTGTATTACAACTCGCCACGCATTACATGGGCACTTACTAAGTTAAATAGTATCTACTTGAACTAAATTTTGCTATGACAAAATATCTTCCGTTCTAGATTTGAGGCTCACTCCCCATAATAACTACTCCGCATAACAAATTTTTATAATAGAACGCAAGAAATAGTATTAAGCACACTTGTGCATACAACTCGCCTGTAAGGTCAATGTAATCATAGACTTGAAGAAATGAAAATAAAATTTGGTGTTGGCTTTCCATTGCTACATTTGGTACATTTGCTTATAATGCCTAAGTGCGTGGATCAAATTTGAAAATTATAACACACAAATGTAGTCACTATATCAGCATTTTTATTCGTAGTACGTTTTATTAATTATCATTAACAATTAATAGCAATATTTAACGTTAAAAATCATTCTTTTTTCCATAAGCTTGAAAAAATGCCCTATTACAGATGCTTATTTTACTTAAATATAAACACAGAGAAGTAAAAATATTCACTTATGAACGCTCTTTATTAATTCAAGATTTGAGCTAAAACTGTTTTTACTCAATAATACTACGAATTTTATTAAAATTCTATTATTACAAATGTTCTTCTAAACGCGATAAATTAATATTTTCATAAAAAGTGAAATGTGGAATAAAAATCGCGCGATGAATCGACAAATCATTATTTTCAAAAATAGTGAAAATTTAGACTAAAAAATCGTAATAAAATAATGATTTCATAAAAAGTGAAAATTCGGAATAAAAAATCGCGCGATGAATCTATAAATCATTATTTTCAAAAATAGTGAAAATTTAGACCAAAAAATTGGAATAAAATAATGTTTTCATACAAAGTGAAAATTCGGAATAAAAAATCGCGCGATGAATCGACAAATCATTATTTTCAAAAATAGTCAAAATTTATACTAAAAAATAGCAATAAAATAATGTTTTCATAAAAAGTGAAATGTGGAATAAAATAGTCAAAATTTAGACTAAAAAATCGTGATAAATTAATATTTTCATAAAAAGTGAAATATGGAATAACAATTGCGCGATGAATCGACAAATCATTATTTTCAAAAATAGTCAAAATTTAGACTAAAAAATCGCAATAAAATAATGTTTCATAAAAAGTGAAAATTCGGAATAAAAAATCGCGCGATGAATCGACAAATCATTATTTTCAAAAATAGTCAAAATTTGGACCAAAAAATCCCAATAAAATAATGTTTTCATAAAAAGTGAAATGTGGAATAAAATAGTCAAAATTTAGACTAAAAAATCGCAATAAAATAATATTTTCTTAAAAAGTGAAATGTGGAATAAAAATCGCGCGATGAATCGACAAATCATTATTTTCAAAAATAGTCAAAATTTAGACTAAAAAATCGCGATAAATTAATATTTTCATAAAAAGTGAACTGTAGAATAAAAATCGAGCGATGAATCGACAAATCATTATTTTCAAGAATAGTGAAAAATTAGACTAAAAAATCACAACAAAATAATATTTTCTTAAAAAGTGAAAATTTGGAATTTACAATTTTTTATTCTAAATTTTCACTTTTGATGAAAATATTATTTTATCGCGATTTTTTAGTCCAAGTTTTCACTATTTTTGAAAATAATTAATGAATGGAAATAAGAAATCGCGCAATTTTTTCTTCTAAATTTTCACTTTTTATGAAAATATTATTTTATTGCGGGATATTTAGTACAAATTTTTGCCTGCGACGCATTTTTGTTTGAAATGTGCTTATATGTATATATAAATGTTACAAAAACACTATTTTTATAAAATGGTGCTTTGTTAATTTTAAATATAGGTTTTTTTTTACAAATACTGAAAATTTGGAAATTTTCGCCTGTGGTGGTATTTTGCTTTAAAATATACATAGGTATATACATACATGTTACAAAACAAAAAAAAAAATTTAAATAAAATTTTTATAAAAATAATAAACTTTTTATAAAAATAATAAATTTTTTGCCAGCGTCACTTATATTTTGTACGATAATAGAACATTTTCATAAATAGTATGAAATATAAAACCTAAGTTAAGTGCTTACTGGGTTAACAATTGCTTTATGCATTTCTCTTCAACGATATTTCATTACAAAATGCAAATACGGTCGTGAAAACGTATTTTTTAAGCTTTTCCTGGAAGTTCTATAGGGACCCTAGGAGGTTAGGACTATCATCATTATAATGGTCTGATCTTACTCTTTCTATTGCGCGCGGTGGGCGATGCCACGCCCCCCATCTAAATATATCGTGATAGTAATGCAAAGTTTAGTCAAAATTTGTACAGCTAATCGAAACAGGTGATGTTGGTTTTAACAAATATGATCACATCCTTTTGAGCCGACCCGAAATAGGATAAGGTTAGGTTAAAGAAAAATAAGATCATTTTCGAAAGGCATACACAGCACATCACAGATATTTCGCGAAATTAATAAAGGCAGTACAAATTTTCAGTTCCATAACCAACTCGATAACAAAGCGCCAAGGTATGTGGCAGTGTTGCTAAGCAAATGCTGTTTGAGAGCAACACAAGGATGTGAATCTTGTAGAAATTGCAACAAACACCATTCTACTGACATGACTTCATTTCATTACAGCGTAGATGATCACTATGGCAAATAACTAAAATTATGAGTGCGTATAGGAGTAAGAACTTCTGCGCCACTCGAACTTAAATACCCTTTTTATCCTCAATGAATGAATGAGTCGATGGCCTAAGCCGCTTGTACTCTATTTTATGGTAGACATTAAGCGTTTTATTTTACGCTATGTTTTAATAAATAATAATAAAATATACTTACACGGCGATGCTAATGCGACCACTTAAGGGGCTGTTACATCAAAAACTTATGTACGTGCGTATGTAAATTTATTAATTGATCGATTAATACTGCTTCAGCATCACTCTCAACTTGCTGTGGATATTAATTTATATTTTTTAATTGTTTGGTAATTAAATTTGATAATATTAAGCGCATAATATTTTGTTATTTAATATTATTCGATTTTAATTTATTCATTAAACTAAATATTAGGGCGCACTTGTATGTGTGTTTGTGTATGCTGCAGACGTAATGGAAAAACGCAACTTAATGAGGAGCTTCTTGCTTTTTATTTGGGCGCGTGTTGCTTTTTTGTATTTTTAATTTGCATTTTTATTTGTATTTTCTTTGCCTACTTTTTTTGCTTTTTCATAAGTAATTAGTTTTTTCAATGGCACAATAATAACCTTGATTCTTGTGGTAGCTGCTTGGCATGCATAGAAAAATCGAAATGAAAACTAAACAGATGAGAAATATTCCAGCAGCAGCTATCGCCTTACAAAATTGCATTTCTTGTTGTCTGATCGATACGGGACAGACAACAAGAAATGAAATTTTGTAAGGCGATAGCTGAGGCCTGACTAAGCAGCTTCACACTTCCTGCTAATCTCCCTTCTACCTAATTTGGTATGTAAGTGCGTCGCAGAATTTTACAAATTCAATCAAAAGAAAATCTGGCGAGCACGCAGAATAATCTGCAGAGCCATCATAAATGCACAACAACACAAACACTACAGCTACGCATTTAATTATTCGCAAAATAGTTTTTTTTTTCTATTTTTTTATTTCAATATTTTATCATTTATAAAAGTCCAATAATTAACGCACCACAGATAAACACAAAAGTCTCAAACTCGTCAAGCTCTTGTGCAAATTTACACATTTACATGTAGTAACACATATTTACATGCATATATCCATTACATATCATATTAGAAACAAAAACAAAGCATAGTTGAATATGTCTCTATCGAAAGGGTGAACTATTTCTTTGTTTTTTTTTTTTTTCAATCGTCTTCACTAGCGAACAACCACAACCAAACCGCTCCACAACAAATTGAAAACTGAGCGCTGTCATTGTTAGCCGACGCCGCCTATGACAACTTAATGGAAATGGCAGAAAGCTCAACGGGCTTTTCATGGTGCTCAAAGTGTGCACATGTCGCACTTTGCCCATAGCTGCTCATACTTGTTGCCTTTTTTGTTGTTGTATTGACGCTCGCTCTTGCGTTAGTGTGGAAGCGGGTGTTGACGCTTTGCAGAGGTCGGGAGGTATTTAGTGCATTGGGTAAGTGTTGCCAATGACACGGAAAAAATAGAGGAATTCCATAGAAATTTTAGAGCTAAACTTTAAAAAGCTTTCATCCCTATTAACAATAAAAAATAAAATAACAAGAAGAAATAAAAAAGCCGCATATTTGCAGAGGACATCTTTTCAGAGGATTGTTGTAATCGTAAAGGAATCATATCCGTAACTTTAGTGATGTTTAAATTATTGTATAGCAACACAATTATTTTATTTAGATTAGTAATTATAAGTTAACTCCTTGGCATCGATATTTTTGCTTGGGTCAAAGGCGCGAAAAATGATGATTTTCAATGTCTTTTTTTTTTTTTTTGGTAGTCAATTGCTTTATTTTACAAAAATAAAAACAAAGCATTAATACATCATGTTTCGACTTGACTTTAGTAAAATTTCAATAAAAAAAATTAATAATTGTTGTTGTTGTCGCATACTTACATACGGGGAATGCTGCTGGAGTGACAGTCCTTGGCCGGATATAAGTCCGAGTCGTTTCGATAACGTAGAAGCGACTGTCGTGGAAAAGTTATCGCTGTTTGTGTGGAGCCCGTTTCTCCAGAAGTCCCCTGCGGTGATCATCACAAGTCCTTGGAGATTCATCTAAAATCAATCGAGCAAGATGATATTAATTTTATTAATAGATAATCTTGTGCCTAATCGAAGCTTTTTTATTTTGTTTATAAATTAATAATATGGCGGCCTTAGGAAATATTTCTCAGATTTTCGAGAAAAAAACCGACAATTAATTCTTAAAAAAAATCGAAATTTTTGAAAAAAAAAATTGAATCCTTCGATCAGGCACGAGTTTTTTATGTTTTCCAAAAGTAGTATTAATTTTATTGAAATCTACCTAGCGGCTTTTATTTTACAGTGATCACCAGTTCAAGGCTCTGACGGTTTCGGATTGTGCAGATCCAAATTAGTTAACTCCTGTAAGGAGGAGATCAAATCTCTTGGGTGTGCAATTAACATTTCTTTGATCTGGGTTTCAGGACATAGGAACATAGAGAAAAATGAAATTGCTGTTGAGATTGCCAAGAAGAGGACTGAATTGGTTGCAAAGACCTCCCACCCGATCATCGGCATTCTCCTGACGGTTGTTAAAGGGAACGCACAGAAAGACGGAGTTCCATTTTTTCATGTGCTATTTCGAAAACCCTGTGGTCCCAGTACAATATCTGGAGAACTTAGAAAGTCGTGGGAACTCCACATCGTTTAATTTGCAAACTCGTAGCAGCTGTGTCTACCGGACAATGGACGATCGGCTCAGGCGCAGAAATGCTAGGTTTATTATTTAACCCCCATTGCAGAAGCTGTGAGGTCCTTTGAGCAAAGGAAAGTGTTGAGCACTTTGTCTGTAAATGTCCGAGTTTGGCAGCCAGGTGACTAAGGTCACTGGGTGCTCCTTTTTTCAACAGCCTGGGGCAGTGCGCCAACTGAAATCCCATCAATCTTCTTCATTACATCAACGGCTCTGGCTGTTGGAGGTCTCGCAATGGTATCAAAACGGCGCTTTAATGCTTCTTGGGGAGTGCCAGAGTGGTTTTCACCCATTTCACCTACCAAACTAGACGTGAAAGCCCTAGACGGTTATAGAAGCACATTCATTTTTCAATTTTGTAAACTGATGTTCATAGATGTTGTGTAAGCTGCAATTCTTATTCAAACGATGATTTTTTTCCTTTTTCACTCGACTCGAGAGCATATGGCCTTAACAAGGCTCAGTCTTGCGTTGGTTTAGTTAATCTATTTTGCTTTCTGGCACGGTAGGTGATTAGCCTGCCGCTACCAGTCCTAAATAGTGGGAATTCCCACCTGTCATTGCTTAGTAACACAACGCCTTCTTACTGCTTAGAGGGTCATCTGTGTTTCAAATTTTTCTGTCAGAAGGTTCACACAGACGGTTGAGGACTTCGCTAAATTTGGTGTGTCTGGCCTATTACCGCGATTGCCCGCTTTCTCTTGCTGGCGCCACTGATGCAATGTGTAGCTATGTCCTTTTCTTCGGTTTTTTTTTTTTGCTTGTTTTAGCAGCCACAATGCAAGTAATGCGCATTGAGTAAGGATTGGAAGGATAAGATTTTTGGGCTTGGGGAACGATTTTTTTTTTTTTTTGATTTTAAGAAACAGGGAAAGTCATTTGGAAATTTGAAAAAGTGTGCGGACCGTGCTTTACGTGGGATTCGAACCATCAACCTCTGGGATGGCAGGCTAGTACACTTACGCTGAACTACCGAGGCCGCCTAACGATGATACCCACAGTTAAAGATTTGGAAGTCTAAACAAAATTTTGTTAATATTCAAAAGCAACAGTTTTATTGATTATTTTTATTGATTCACTTATCGCAAAGCACTAGCTTAAATTCGCTTAAATCTACGAATGTATGTGCATAAATTTATGCAATACATACAAATAATTTCAAATAAGTTTTACCTGCGTCGATAAACGCATTTTCCTTTACAAAACAGGGTCGTATAAATCGTACAAAATATCGCTTTAGATGCCACAAATGCATCGCTCATCACTCCTATAAAATCATTTCTCAAATTTACAATAAATTTTATTATCTTTCAGGATCGTTTACACGCCTCCAAGTGCCCATTTTCTAAATTTACAAAAACAAACGAAACCATCTTGTATTGGCTACTGCCAAATGTTAGTGCTGTTCTCTCTAAGAAATCTGATTACAACAAATCCATGCATTTGAATGTATGTCTGTACAAATATCGTCATCAAAACAGCAATAAGGCAACAACAACACATCGCAGCAAGCGTAATTACACTAATTGCATTCATGTATGTATTTGAGTGTTTTTTTGGGTTTTTTTTTTTGTTTTCCTTTTTTTGTTTTTTGTAATTACATTTACGACGATGATGATGACGAGGACGTTGACGATGACGACGATGTTGTTGTGTCCGAAGAATCTGTTGAAGTGCTCTCCGATGAGCTATGTGATCGCTTGTGACGTTTCAATTTACGCTCCGCGATCACTTCATAACTGGGCAATGTAGAATTGCTGGAATCCGATGAACTGCTCGGTGTTGTCGACGAACTGGAGCTGCTGGTCTCCTCCAAGACGGGTTCAATTTTTTTCGATTTTCTGCCGATGGCAAAAAGAGCAAAAAACAAAAAAACACATTTTCAATTGACGTACATGAGCTCAGCGGCGAACCTTTCTATCAACCAACTTTTTCTTGTCCTTCTTATCCGATTTTTTACCGCCGCCGCCGCCGCCGCCGCTGGTAGCGCCACGTTTTGCCTTCCTCACTTCAACTATGTCACTTTCAATGGACGAGTTGCTGCGTTCACGTTTCTTTGCCTTTTTGCCGCCCTTCTTGTCCTTGTGACGATTGCTGCGCTCATCAACAATTTTCGTAGAATAAAGATTCTGTGAACTGGCAGTAGAGTAGCCGGTGTCCTTGCGCTTGTGGTTTTTGGATCTATAAATGGAGATGGGGAAAAAGAAAAATAAAAATGTCTTCAAGAACTTCTGAAATTTAATTTGGAAATTAAGAGAATATCTCAACACGCGCTCACTTATCCTTTTTGTTCTTTTTGCGCGTAACGAACTCATCCTCCGCATAGTCACGCGCTCTGAAAGAAATGGTTTATAAGACCATTTAGTTTGTTAGCAAATAAGTTGTTGCAATAAATTTGAGCGTACTTTTGTATCTTCCGCTTGACGTCGGTGCCATGTTCTGTTGATATCATATAAATGCTATTCGCATCCGAATCTTGGGCGCGGCGACGCGATTTGTAATGCTGCGATTTATCGCCACCAGACTTTTGTTCGCGCCGATTCTTCCAGAATTCGGCATTTACTACATAGAGACGATACAACTGCAAAACAATTACTAAAGTATTTTTACCTGTAAGTAAAAAAAAAATATATATTTTTTATCATTTACATATACATCAGCAGTCGAGCAGTGAGCTCTTAAAACCAAGGGAAAAATCTAGATCAACGTTTAACCTCAGCTAGACGACAGGAAATAGAGAATTGTACAGAGAAAGCCGAAGACAATACAAGAAGGCAATTGGGGGTGCCAAAAAAGAGAGCTGGAGGGGATTTGGTTCATCAATCGAATCCACCAAGGATTCTGCTAGGCTTAGCCGTGTTCTTTCCAAATATTATTCAATGGCTTCTTGGCTCAAGAAGCCTGATGGTATTTGGACTGCTACGACAGAAGAATCGTTAGAACTTCTGCTAAACACGCATTTTCCGGGATGCAGCGCCCAGTAAAGTGGGAGAGGAAGTATCAGGCGGAGCCAATATAATCCACAGCATCTTGCAGAAGATATAATTACAAAGCAAAAAGTTGCGTGGGCAATGAACTTTTTTTCACCTTTTCCACCATTCCAAAGATGTTACAGGAAACATTGGACTGTATCCTACCATGGCTAGAGGAAATTTTTAAACCGTGTTTAAACTTAGGCCATATTTCAGATAGTTGGAAACTAGTCAAGTTCGTCCTCATACCAAAGATAGGTAGGAGGGGACATGAATCAGCGAAGGACTTCAGACCAATCAGTCTTTCGTCTTTCGCGTTAAAAACCTTTGAAGGTCTTTTGGATATATATATTATCTCAGAAGCTCTTTGGAGAGCTCTGGTATATCAACTGCACAACATGCGTACCTTAAAGGCAAATCTACGGAGACAGCGCTTCACAAGGTAATCCGAACAATAGAGGGCTCTCTAGAGAATAAACATTATACCATGGCAGCATTCTTGGATATAGAAGGTGACTTTAACAATGTTAGTACAGATGCCATCTAACGGGCGTTGATAGACTTAGAGGTGGAAAATTGTATCAGTAATTGGGTCATCTCTATGCAAGAAACCAGGATCATCAAAGCTAATATGGGTAATATCAACATAACCAAGAAGGTCCACAGGGTTACTCCGCAGGCGGGAGTTTTATCTCCACTTCTCTGGTTATGCGTTATTAGCAAAAACTTAACAAAATTTAAAGAGGTGGGGTAAAAGCGATGGCGTACGCTGATGGTGTTGTGCTAATGGCGTCAGGACTGTGTCCTAATCAGATCAGTGGGATCATCCAAAGGACCTTAGGCGAGCTTCACTCTTCTACAGCCTGTGGCCCAAGTTTAAACCCGCGTAAAACAGAACTTGTGTTTTTCACCACCAGATATAAGGTACCAACTTTTACCCTACCAAATATTAATGAACAAACTCTTTCACTTTCACCCAGTACAAAGTACTCAGGGGTAATTCTGGACTCCAAACTTAGCTGGAAATTAAACGATGAAGAACGGGTAAGGAAGGCAGAAATTGCTGTATATGCCTGTAAACGTGTGCTTGGAAGAAGATGGGTCTTCAACCTAAGCATACATTATGGCTGTATAAGGAGGCCTATTTTATCGCATGCTTCGTCAGTTTGGTGGAAAGATCTAGGGAGAGAGTACAATACCAAATTACTCGGCAGAATACAAAGATCAGCCTGTGCAATAACGGTCGGTGCAATCAGATCATGTCCTAGCGAAGCTCTCAATGCACTGACACAAGAATAGACCTACATATTAAGAGGACGTCAACCATGAGTGCATTTAGGTTAAATGAAGCGGGTCGCTGGGAAGAAAAAACCTATGGTCATGCCAATCTATTATTGCGACAAACTCAGTTAACCACGGTGCGGACTGACTACACCGCCCTGACGGTATCATTCACTAGGAATTTCGCCCCTCTATATCCATCTAAGGAAGAATGGAATAAGGGACTCTCTCTAAACAGCTTCGACACTACAGTCTATAAAGATGGCAGTAAAATGGATTTTGGGGTTTGGAGCTGGTATATATTCTCACAGACTTAAAATTGAGAAATCTGTGCATCTCTCTAATACCAGTACTGTCTTCCAGGCGAAAATACTGGCAATTGGGGAAGCCTGTCGGCTACTAATCGCCGACTTCTCTTTTAAGGGCAATATCGCTATTATTTCGAATGGCCAAGCTGCAATCCAGGCACTGGGTTCGGCTACAATAATCTCTAAAGTGGTGGACCACAGTAGGAATAGCATTACCGCCTTGAGTGAAAACCATAAAGTAACCTTAGTTAAAGTAACTTAGTCCCGGGACACCGGAACATTGAAGGTAACGAAAAAACTGATGAGCTGGCAAGAGGGGGATCTGTCATGAATAACTTTCTGCAGTACCGGTATTCACACCATTAGGTGCAGCCAAGAGTACAATTTCCCTAAAATACCTCCGAATCGCAGATTGTAGATGTAGAGACCAGACGAAATGCAAAATAAGTCAATTAAACAATCTTCCATTTCCTCTGTGAATGCCCTGGCCTATGGAAGGACAGAATGTTAACACTGGGCCAACCGCTCTTCAAGTGTCTCGCACAACTGTCTGGCTTAGACGTCAACAACCTAATAAGACAGGATGTAGTCATGCTGGGAATAACCGTTAAACAAGTTGATAACAAAGATGTAGTAACAAAATGATGCGGAAGCGCTAGTTGGATTGGGGAAGAATCACCACTTTAACCAACCAACCCTAAAAAATAGAAATTCAATCACTGCACTATACTTGCTTTTTTCATTGCAAGAAATACTGCGATACGCCGCAACTAAATGGCTTGCAAACAAAAAATGAATTGACAGATTGAAATGACACTTGGTGTTCATATGAAAAGTGTACCAACATAACAAAAAAATTGAGGCTACTAGCAACGCCCTCTCTTATCGAACCGCAGAACCTATTGAACAGTCTACAACAACATTTTGTTCAGCATCTTTGTTTAGAATTTAGCGTAGAATTCGTTTATACGCCACAAAAAAACAAAAACAATTTATCCGCCCTAATACTTGCTCTTTTCTTCTTCTTAATCGGCGCGATAACCGCTTACGCGATTTTGGCCGAGTTTAACAAAGCGCGCCAGTCGTTTCTTTCTCGTGCTAACCGGCGCCAATTGGACACACCAAGTGAAGCCAAGTCCTTCTCCACCTGATCTTTCCAACGCAGAGGAGGAGATCGAATACTTTCAAAGCCGGAGTGTTTATATCCATTCGGACGACATGATCCAACCAACGTAGCCGCTGGATCTTTATTCGCTGCGCTATGTTCATGTCGTCGTAAAGCTCATACAGCTCATCGTTCCATCGTCTGCGATATTCGCCGTTGCCAACGTGCAAAGGTCCAAAAATCTTACGCAGAATCTTTCTCTCGAACACTCCAAGCTTCGATTCATCGGATGTTGTCATCGTCCAAGCTTCTGCGCCATACGTTCGGACGGGCTTGATGAGAGCCTTGTAGAGTGTTAGTTTTGTTCGTCGAGAGAGGACTTTACTGCTCAGTTGCCTACTTAGTCCAAAGTAGCACTTGTTGGCAAGAGAGATTCTGCGTTGGATTTCAAGGCTGACATTGTTATCGGTGTTGGAGGATGTTTCCATGTGTAGAAGTCCACGCAAGTGGGGAAAGTTACTGATCGCCATTCACTTGGGAGTGGCCAGGACGATTCTTCTGCATATGGTTCAAGCAGCTCACAACGCCGGGATTAGCTCACGTATCCTCTGGGTAGCTTCCCAACACCCGTTCGGGAGTGAGCAGCTAACGTGAGAAGGCGAAGCATTCCAGGATAGCTGCTTGTGCGCTGGGTTTGAGACCCACCACTTTGTTATGGGTGTTATTATATAATTTCGTGATGGAGTATGTATGAGAGCGAATCGAATTAATAGTGATTTAGAGGCTCTTGAAAACCAACAAAAGTTTACAGTTCGCATTCATGTCTGTGGATGTAATCTGGCGAGGATTCTCTACTTGCATCTACGCTCTCCTTCTAGTTTCTTTCTTATCAAGTCGGATGGTCTTTCACAAGAATATTCTTAACCAATTTTTTACACACTCAGCTGTTTTTAATGAATACTTACATGTAAAAAATGCGCTCATATAATTTAGAATTTTGTACTGGAATATAATTAGCATCCGTAGCGTTAGGAATGGCGCATCCTGCAATATCACATTGAGCACAATAGCCCAGACATCGATGCCACAACAGCAGCCGTCACAGCAGTCAGTGGCTCTAAATAAAAGTAAAATCTATTAAGTCCAATACTGATGTGATTAAATGATTTTAATGGTAATTAAAAAGAGGAGGCTTATGGAAACCAATATACCCGTCATTATGATGTAGGCCACTGCCGCGCGGCCGACGTGCTCTCGTCGCTGACAGGACAATTGTGAATTGCATTAAACTCCAAGACCAAATTCCCAGAGTTAGAAAAACCAGTAGTGGTATTTTTATAATGTTGACATCTTTGTAGGACTCGAAAAACTCCATGATATCGGCAGCAGTGCCTAAGAAGAGAGCAAGTGATCATTTTTAGTTAAGATGTTACACATATATATATTACATACATATAAAGGGTGATTTTTTAAGAGCTATAGAAAAAAACACACGTAAAATTCAGAAAAATGCATGAAATTTTTATTTAAATCGATAGTACAGTCCATATAATTCAATGTTTGAAGATTATTTCATGCAAACGTTGACCGCGACTGCGCTTCAAATGGTCCATCCGCTTGGTCCAATTTTGGCATACTCTTTCCAATGTTTCGGCCGGTATCTCACATATAAATGCTTTAATGTTGTCTTCCAATGCGTTAATTGAAGCAGGCTTATCTGAATAGACATGAGCTTTAACATAGCCCCACAAAAAATAATCTGAAGGCGTTATATCGCACGATCTGGGTGGGCAATTGACAGGTCCCGAACGTGAAATAAAATGTTCACCGAACTCGCCTCTCAACAAGTCCATTGTTACGCGTGCTGTGTGGCATGTGGCACCGTCTTGCTGAAACCACATGTCATGCAAGTCAAGCTCTTGCATTTTGGGCAAAAAAAGTTGGATATCATTTCACGGTAGCGCTCACCATTCACAGTTACGTTACGATACGCAGCATCTTTGAAGAAGTACGGTCCAATGATACCTCCAGCCCATAAGCCGCACCAAACTGTGACCTTTTCTGGATGCATTGGTAGCTCTTGTAATTCTTCTGGCTGATCTTCACTCCAAAATCGACAATTCTGCTTATTTACGTACCCATTGATACAAAAATGAGTTTCGTCGGTGAACGCAATTTTTCGAGAAAAAAGTGGATCTTCGGCCAACTTAAACTTTCTTAACAGAACACGTATTTTTATAAAAAAATTCAATGATTTGCAAGCGTTGTTCGTTTGTAAGACGATTCATGGTTAAATTATAGATCAAATTGAATATGTTTGACAGGGAAACAAAACACGAAACGTGCGTCAGCTGTTTAAATCAACTGTTTAAAAAGATAATAGCTAAAAAATCGTTATATGTACATAGGTATGTAAGTAATAAAGACTGGATTCAGAACAGAAACCAAATCGAGCCATAAATGCGATTAGTCCCAATATTACGAACCTTACGCTACCTAGCGGACTGATTGGTAAATACAAGGTGAAGTCCAAAATAAACAAGACTGATCTAAAATAGAACCAACAGGATCTTTATTCTGATAACTTTGAGTTTATTTATTCAAAATAGTCCCCTCTGGCCTCGACACACTGTTTTGCGCGATCTAAAAGCTTTTCGAAAGTCTATTTCAGGTCATTGACCGGAATGTCATGAAATTCAGGATGTCGGTACAAGCCTTTCATGGCCGAATACAATTTTACGAACAGGTAGAAGTCACGGGGAGCCATATACAGTGCATGCGTGCGTGATTGATTGATGGTTAAAATGCGATTTCTAACCAAAAAATCAGTCACAAGAGCGAATCGATGAGATGGTGCATTACCATGCAATAAGCGCCAGCTTCCTCCTTCGCGGTATTCAGGGCGAATTCGACGAATGCGATGCAACAAAGACTTCAAAACGCCAAGATAGAAAATTGCATTGACAGTTTGGCCCATTGGCATGAACTCTTTGTGAACAATTTCCTTATATATATATATATATACATATATATAATTGGCGCGTACACCCTTTTTGGGTATTTTGCCGAGCTCCTCCTCCTACTATTTGTGGTGTGCGTCTTGATGTTGTTCCACAAATGGAGGGACCTACAGTTTCAAGCCGACTCCGAACGGCAGATATTTTTGTGAGGAGCTTTTTCATGGCAGAAATACACTCAGAGGTTTGCCATTGTCTGCCGAGCGGGGACCACTATTAGAAAAATGTTTTTCTTAATTTTTGGTGTTTCACCGAGATTCGAAATGAGCATCGACTTGAGTTTTGACTTCTCCAAACGCGGTTTTTTGGGTGGGGGCTCATCTGGGGCCTTCCATTCGGCACTTCGACGCTTAGTTTCAGGTTTGTGTTGGAAACACCACGCTTCATCACCAGTTCCAATGTTGTAAAGGAAGTTATCGTCTTTTCTCGCCTCTTTAATGAGGTCTTTCGAATGTGGTATTCTAAGCAATTTTTGGCCCTCAGTTAACTTCTGCTGAATAAAACGGGCACAGACCTTTCGTAAGACCAAATGATCAGTTAAAATGCAATAACTCGATGTTTTGAAGATATTCAACTCCGATTCCATGAATTTGAACGATGATTTTGGTTCATTTTCGATAAATTTACGAACAATTTTGATGGAGTTTTCGGTGATTACTGATCCGCGGCCCGTATGTTCATTGTCATTTATGTCCTCACAACCACGTGTAAGCCACTCATGAACTCTGGCACGAGATATACAATCATCGCCATAAACTTTTTTCATCAATTCAAAAATGTCGGTAAACGTTTTACCGATTTTAAAATAAAATTTGATATTAGCTCTTTGTTCGAAACTCACTTTTGTACCGATGCCTCAAACAGACTGACATTTTAGACCCAATAAATTCGCTTCCACTGAACCGAATGTCACCAAGCTTTCACAGGAAGTCAGCTAGAGATGTAACTTCCAACACACTGACTCATAAGAAAGATAGCGCCATCAAAAACATTTTTATGAAGCCAGTCTTTTTTATTTTGGACTTCACTTTGTATTTTGTATTCCACCTTCGCCCGCAACGTTGCCTAAGCGTTGTTCAGTGGCTTACCAGCAGCGTTCTTTTTGTTTTTGTTTGCTGAACCGTTATGATAATGTATACTAAATGTGATCATATAATAACTCATTTGTGAGACATTAGCAAAGTGATTTAAAAAAACTGCAACAGAATTGGCAGGCTTTTTTCCGAAAACAACGAGACGTCTTTAAATACAAAGTTTTTTTAATAATTACGAGTATAACAAAAATGATAAATATGTAAATCGAATAGTTTTCAGCAAACATTACATTAAGTATTCATTAAAGGAAAGTTTTGAGCAAATTTTGGTATCTAAATGGTGGTAATGGACAACGATTGAACCATGCCGGAAGGCAATTTGAATTACAAAACTTTAATTATTTATTTGATGAGATTTTTGGGGGGATGAAGAATGCGCACATAATAATAAACAATTACAGCTACACAAGGTGGCGCAAAATTAATCATTCTAATGGAAAATTTATAATTTTTGCAAATTACATCGTACGTCAGTCATATTTGACAGGTCAAAATGAAGATTTCCAACACTCAAAATCAGTTTTTTTTTTTAATTATATTAGTAAAAAAAAATTTGTTCAAAAATAAAATTGGATGGTTAAAAATATGAAGAATTTTGTAGAACTAACCAAGAAGAAGAATTCAATCGCCCGTAACTTGGAAAATCAAAGCTTCTAACACCTTTTTCAAGGGTCTTAAGATTTTGGGGTGTATAAATTTACACATTTATAAGTTTTCGAAGCCAATCAGAAACTTAAGTGAAATTTAAATAATATTTGAAACAAAAATTTCAATTAATGCTAACGGAAATTCTCTTTACAAATTTTTCTTTAACTACTCTACTTTGCAACCAGTGCGAGATTTTGCTCTCCATGACATTTTCTATCACAAATTCGCTAAAACTTATATTTCATTTCAGGAATTATATTTCAGAATTTCGAGGAAAAACCCGGCAACTAATTGTTTCAAAAAATTCAAAATTTTTGAAAAAAAAATCTTTCGATCAAGCACGAGTTGTTTATGTTTTTTCAAAGCAGTATAAATTTTATTGAATTCTACCAAGCAGTTTTTAAATTACAGTGATCACCAGTTCAAAAAACATAGTTTTGAAAAAAACGCATTCAAAGTTTTGCTATCGGCTGCGGAGCGCCCGACCGCCCTTTGTTAATTGTTGAATAACTCGAAAAGTATTTGTCGGATTCACTTCAAATTTTCACACAATAATTTTAAGATATTATACTTTAAGAAAATGCAAAAAGAAATCCAATTTTTTGAAAATTGTAACTACCCCTTAATTTTTTATAAGTGATGAATATTCCGAAAATGGAAAAATGCATCATTAAGGAAGCTGTAAATTCGTATTTTATATTATTAGATGCGCAACTAAGTTCCCGCTGCTTGTCAATAGATGCCGCCAGCAGTGTGTGCAAGTCGATTCTAACATAACCTAAACGTCATAGACCAAGCTTAGACATATGGTAAACAAACTGCTTCGATATATTAGTGATTTTGTTTTGGTATCATATACTTTTGGTTTTGTGAAAATGTCTGATTTTGTGCCGAATAATCGTCATTTGCTGGAAGTGTTGATTTTCCTCTTTCATTCGAAAAAAACGGCGGCTGAAGCGCGTAGAGAGCTACAAAAAGTTTATGGAGATGTTGCTTTAAGTGAAACAACGTGCCAAGGTTGGTTCCGTCGCTTCAAAGATGGTGATTTTAATGTTGACTACCGTCCGCGTGAAGGAAGGCCTAAAACTTTCGAAGACGCTGATTTGAAGGATCTGTGTCAAAAGCAAGAAGAGCTTGCTTCAGTATTAGGAGTTACCCGCCAATCCATTTCCAAGCGATTTCATGCTTTGGGAATGATTCAGAAACAAGAGACTTGGGTTCCGAATGAGTTAAAACCGAGAGATGTTGAACGTCGTTTTTTCGCCTGTGAACAACTAAAATAAAAAAAAAAAAAAAAATAAATAATTGGCGCGTACACTTCTGTTAGGTGTTTGGCCGAGCTCCTCCTCCTATTTGTGGTGTGCGTCTTGATGTTATTCCACAAATGGAGGGACCTACAGTTTCAAGCCGACTCCGAACGGCAGATATTTTTATGAGGAGCTTTTTCATGGCAGAAATACACTCGGAGGTTTGCCATTGCCTGCCGAGGGGCGACCGCTATTAGAAAAATGTTTTTATTAATTTTGCTTTCACCGAGATTCGAACCAACGACCTCTCTGTGAATTCCGAATGGTAATCACGCACCAACCCATTCGGCTACTGCGGCCGAAAAAGGAAGGGTTTTCTTCATCACATTGTGACGGTGCTGAAAAATGTATTCATTACACCAATCCAAAGAAAAGAAAGTCATGGGATTGCCCGGCCATGCTTCTACGTCGTCGCCTCGACCGAATATTCACGCTGCGAAGGTTTTGCTATGTATTTGGTGTTATTTACTATGTACTGTTAAAACCAAACGAAACCATCATTCGGAATCGGTATCGACTTCAATTGATGCGATTGAGCCGAGCACTGCGTGAGAAGCGGCCGCAATACGCGGAAAGGCATGAAAAAGTGATTCTACAGCATGACGACGCGCGGCCTCACGTTGCCAAACCCGTTAAAACCTACCTGAAAACACTGAAATGGGAAATCCTACCCCACCCGCCATATTCTCCAGATATTCCGCCGTCCGATTATCACCTGTTCCCAGGGCCGTAGAGAGCATACCCGGGCCCCGGGGGAAAATTGCAAATGCGGGCCCTTTCCAATTGTGTCTAATTCATATAATTCGAATTACGCTCGAGTCCGGACCCCTCTGAAAACTTCGGGCCCGAGGGAAAAAGTACCCAATCCCCCGCCCCCCCCGCCCGCCCCCCCTTCTCGTTGGGCCTGCCTGTTCCGATCGATGGCACATGGTCTAGCTGACCAGCAGTTCCATTTATAGGAAGACATCAAAAATGGGAAAAGGTAGTAGCCAGCGATTTGCAATACCTTCAACGCTTCACTTGTAACCATTTTTTCAGAATAAAGTTGTATTTTCATAAAAAAAAACAGCGAGAACTTAGTTGCGCACCTAATAGTAAAACTTAAAACGTCATTATCGAGATACGCCCATTTATCCAGAAACGTGTCCAGCATCGCTTATTTCACAAAAATTTCTTTCATGGTATTGGCTTTTTTTGCGTTCGTCATTTGTATCAACTATGAGTGAGTTTGCTCACTTATAACCGAGATATCACGATTTTTCCTTTATTGAAAATTACCATTATATGGGAGGTGAACGTATTTTTTAACCGATTTGGCACATTTTCAATATCAAACTAAAGAGTAAAATGTGTACCAAGTTTAACTGAAGCAGATTAATTTTCGCTCGAGTTATCGTACACATGAACGGACTGACAGACTCGGCTAAATCTCTTCTTCTCATCATTCTGATATTCAAGTATATAAGCATATTCTAAATTCCTCTATACTGTTACACACAACCATTACGTGATCAAAATTATAATACCCTTGTGACAAGTGCGTGCCGATTTATTGATAATAATTTTAAAAGTGAGCGAATATCCTGCGCTTCAGACTTCTTGTTAATTTACTTGCAATGCAATGCGAATATCACTTAAAAACTCTCACCTATGTAAACCAATAGCAATTGGCTCAACTGGTCACGCGTCAAATCGCCTTTCGGCAACATCCAACGTCCAACGATTAAAATCAACATTAAAAATTGCTCGATCAGTGTAATCCATGTGTCCGGATCGATGTTAAATGCAGGTAAATCTAAGTTCTCAGCAACCTCTTTTAAAATATTTTCGTTGCTATTATTGTTGTTGCTGTTGTTGATGTTGAGTTTGCGCGCCACTTGATCTAATTCCAACAACCAAATGGCCGGAACGATACTACTCAGATACAAAAATACCGAAGGGCAAAACCTACAAAATGGGGAGAAACAAATGAATTTAAATGAAATTAGTGTAAAATAGTTCAAATGAAATTGAAAAAGGTAGTAACAACAAAGGCAGCTATAACAGTAATGCAGCAGAAAACTGACTAAGCACACTTGTTGCACACATAAAGCGGATATTAACAGAAAAGGGGGAGTAAGGAAGGGAAAAGAGAGGTGAGTCAAATGTTTGATAGCAAAGGTTACTCATACGCCAAGCTGGTTAATAGATATTGGAACTTTGGATGTATATGTGTATGTATGTATATTATGTATGTATGTATGTATGTATTTACGTATGTACGTGTGTATGTACGTATGTATGCACGTATGCATGCATGTATTTATGTAGATATGTAGGCGCAGCTGGAGTTGGTTTGAATCATTTAGCGCTCACTTTTGCTGTGCGATGCATTAAAAGCGTGAAATTATTCGACTTCATAACAATCGGTAAAACTCGTCCTGTTTTTAAAAAGTATTCGGTAATCATGTATAAAAAGCACTTACAACAGTTACTTTATTCAGTGAGTTTTATTCTATTTCCTACAAATAATTTTTTAATGCGCACAATTTCATATGACGCTTTTTGGAATCGCCCTCAGTTCCCTGTATAGATTCATCTTCATCGTCTCCAGCGCAAGATCAAACTAATTAGAATGCTTTGCGTAACCTGAACAAATTATAGTGAACAAATGCCTTTTCCTTACACAACTAATTTTCGTTTTAGTTCAGCAAGCACGTGAAAACGCCTTGAATTAGTTAAAGCTCATTGAAAAGAAGATTTGAATCACAAAAATCTACATCAGCTGTGTTTATTGATTTGGAGAGATCAACTTGCAACTGTTGACCTAAACATTTTGCTGTTTAAATTATCTGAAATTAACATGAAAACTGTTGGGGTTAAAAGCTTTAAATGAGGCGCAGGCAACGTATGACAATTGGCTCTTCAGTTTATGTAGAAGTAAATGTTGGTATTGCGCTACCGGAAGGTTCTGTGTTCAGGCTCCAATTTTGTTTAAGATTTATACGAATGATACAGGGTGGCTGATGAATTTTGCTACATTAAGAAACTCAAATAACTTTTTTTTTAGTGTATGGAATTCATTTATTTTTTTTTTCAAGTTGAAGGTCATTAAATTTTATTAAATGTAGCTTAACTAGTTTTAAAAATAATTGAATTTAAATGCCCCCCATGCTCGTTGACACAAGTGCGGCATCTTAGTAAAAAGTTGTTCATTGCTGCTTTGAGAGTTGCGACAGGAATAGCCGCAATTGTTGCCCGAATGGATTGTTTTAGTTCATCCAAATTTGTTGGCTTTGTTTTATAAACTTCTTGTTTACATAAACCCCACAAGAAAAAGTCAGGTGCAGTAAGGTCAGGCGACCCGGGGGGCCAACGAAATTCGGAGTTTCTTGAAATCACTTTATTGGGAAATTTTCGTCGCAACTCTGTCATAACAGTCTGGGCTATGTGAGACGTTGCCTCATCTTGTTGAAACCACACAGAGTTGAAAGGAATTCTCTTTCGGCGTAGTTCTGGATAGAAAAATTCTTTCAGCATTTTCAAATAACGGTCTCCAGTAACCGTAACGGTGTGACCATTTTCTTCAAAAAAATAAGGCCCGACAATACAGCGTGAAGAAACCGCACACCACACTGTCACGCGAAGAGGATGCAATTCCGTCTCGTGGAGTATCTGTGGGTTAGAAGTACTCCATATTCGACAATTTTGTTTGTTCAGATTGCCGTTTAAATCGAAATGGGCCTCATCAGACATGAAAAGGCAGTTTAACATGTTTTGGTCTTCTTCCACCATTTGCAGGATCTTCTGGCAAAATTCCAAGCGAATCGGCAAGTCTGCTGCATTCAGTTTGTTAACCATTTGAATTTTGTAGGGAAATAAGTCTAAATCTTTGTGCATTATTGTTTGCAAAGACTGTCGGCTGACACCAAGTTGAGCAGATAAGCTTCTTGTTGAAACCCTTGGATTGCTTTGTATAGCTGCAGCTACAGCAGCGATCGTTTCCTCCGTCCGAACTGGTGGGTTTCGATGATAAGGCCTTCTTGCGACTGTTCCTTGCTCAGCAAAATTATTCACCAGTCTCATTATGGTCCATCTGCTCGGGGGATCGCCGCCAAACATCCGCCTGTACTCTCTCTGTACCAAAACTACGGACTCCAGTGCGTGATAGCGGCGGACTATCCAAATTCTTGTTTGCGTGTCCCAGTTATCCATTTTAATAAATTTTAAAGATCAATCTGCAAATTAAAACAAAAATGGCACAGATAACTTAAAAAGAAAAAAAGTTATTCAATTTTTTTTGGTAGCGGCTTTCATCAGCCACCCTGTACTTAAATTTTTTACAAATAAGCTTTTAGCTGGTGATGCTTTGATACGAAAGTTAACTTTTATAGTTTGCGCCTAATAATGAAAATACAATCAAATAATAATAAAAATGATTTTAATTTATTTCAAAATATTAGCCTTAGAAGTCAATACAGTTCTGTATTCGCCTAAATGAATTTTCAAAGTACTTTTGTCACTCAGAAGGGGATACCTCGAGCTATTTAAAGACTTCTTTAGGCGTTGAAAAACCTTTACCTCGCATTTAGTTTTTGATGTTTGGGAACGAAAAGAAATCATTAAGTGCCAAATCAAGGTTATAAGGCGGAAGACCCATGGATTTGATCTTCCGGGTGCTCAAAAACTGTCTTGTGTGAGCCGATATGTGGGAGCTCGCATTGTCTTAGTGAAAAATGATTCGTCTTTAGCAGTTCTCCTTAATTCAACAACAACTCAGCTGAGTGATTGACTGTTTTAAGTTTTCTGGTGGTGCAGTTGCGACATGACCAGATTTTCCGAAAAAACAGGTGACCATTTGCTTTGAGGTGCTTCTTCCGCTTTTTTGGGTGAAGCTCGTCTTGGAATACCCATACTGTCGATTGCTGTTGTGTTTCCGGCCCATATGCATAGACCACAGATTCGTCACCTGTTACGCTGCCATAGATTTGAATGACAGCGAATGAATTTCTTAAACATTTTTTTACACCAATCGACACGAGTCCTACCTCGATAACTTACGTCCCAAATCGTAATAAATCATCGCTCAAAAATGTTCACGAGTTTATTCCATCTGTTGGGCGAGATGAATCATTCAACTCTCTGAAAACAGAACAAGCAAAGAAAAAACAAATAAAAGAAAAAAAAAAACGAACAGAAGAAAAAGGAACAAACGAATAAAAAAATACCAAATGTTTCGATAAAAATATCGAATTACAACTCATCACACGTGGCGCAATCGAACGAACAGACGCAAAATATAAAAGACAACCCTCGTAGAAATTCTGATTAGAAAGATTGAAATTTTGATGAGAAATTGTTGAATTTTTGAAGTTGAAGTTAAAGTCTGAACAAAACAAAGTGTGGATTTACATGGGTTTTGTAGCAGAATGAACTAAATTTTCATTAAAAAATATTACATTAAATAAGAAACAAATAGTTCCTCTATAAGTTAGCTTAGTTTAACCCGGCTGGCATTAAGCCACGCATAGACCTTTTGGGACCTCTGATCCTTGTAGACTGACCTGTATTAAGATTTAAAGTACAAGCCAGATAAGATACTAAAGCTTTTATCAAATCTAAGCAAATTCTAGAAGATCCATTTTGAAAATATTTTTCAGTCCCTCAAACTGTGGGGTGGTCCCAGGCATTTCGAGCATTTTTTTTTTTTTTGACAATGCTGGACAAAGGCACAGAAGGTATTCTAAAGTTTCCTCTATATCCTCTCTGCAATCCCTATCTTGTCAGCATTTTATATTTCAAATGGTAGGTTAACAAAACTTTCAGCTATCTCATCCCCTATTTCGTTTTCTATAGTGCCCTTGGGACCCGGTGCCCAATAAATGTGCAGCCTTCTATTTGTGGCTAGCCTTTCTAGGGATTCCATGCTCCGTTGGACGTTTTTGAACTTTAAACAATATGGCTATCCCAACACCAAAAACTTCCGCTTGGAGAATACTACTCTGGACCGCTAGCTGATTGGCTGCCTAACCGCTAGTTTTGAGCAGTAAATACCCGCTTAAATAAGTTTTTAAGAGCATATTTTGAATTACCCTTGCAATAATACTAAATATAAGAATGACTTTAAACTGATTTTATTTAAAACTGGAGCAAACCAAAGTAGCATAGCAGAGTAGAGAAGAACTAAACAGTTTTAATGAATTACCAGAAACTTCCAAGGCCGCTCGCCTGGCAATTTGGAATAGCATCTTTCAAGCAGAGTTTTTCGAAATAAAGGAAGCTAGCAGGAGAATTAGAAATCAACCAAAACAACTATCAGAAGCACGTATTTTTACGGAGAGGCAAGCAACGATAGTAGCTATAAGGTCACCAACCACCAATTCAAAAATTGTCAAAGAATGCAAAAAAGAATTAAATGCCTAAGGCATATATGACAGACATCACTCTCATCTGGGTACATGGTCATAGGAACATAGAAGAGAATGATAAATCTGATGACCTGGCAAGGCAGGAGAGTATCCAAAGTGGTAACAGTGGGCTGTCCCCGAAGTGTCTACAAATGGGAGGTTTTTTTGCAATTCCAGAAGCAGGCAGGACCAATGCCGATACCTGCAAAATAGCGAAGGAAACGTGGCCAGATTACAACTGAACTGACAAGCTGTTAAGAAGTCCAACAACAGACGTCTTTAGAATTATGTCAACAATAACCGAGTATTAGTTATTGACGAAGCTTTAACTCATTTAAATAGGGATGGGGTAAAGGTGGCAGCATATGCCGATGGAGAGAAGGCATGGACATCGATCCAACGATTCTCTCCATGCCCCTTGACTCAATGCCATCAAGAGTCGTACTTGAAAAGAGATACAGTGTAGTGCTACCAGAGGCTCAGTTGTGGGGAGACTCAGAAAATGAGCCCGGCAAACACTGTTTTCGCATTTTTACGGATGGCTCCAGGACCGAGCATGGCTCCGGCTCTGGGGTCTACGTGGAATCCAGCGGGACAAAACTGCACTTTGCTCTTGGAATGCATGCATCTGTGTTTCAAGCGGAGGTGTATGCAGTTCAAGAAGCGATGAACTTTGTTGTGGAAAAACGATGGAGAGGCAGATCCATATGTGTCTGCAGTGACAGCCAAGCAGCGCTTATGGCCTTAGACAGCCCTCAAACCACATCAGGGGTAGTGAAGTCCTGTAAATAATAGCCTGATGCTAACATGGGTCCCGGGACACGTGGGTATCGCGGGTAACGAGACCTCTGACTCCTTAGCTAAGATGGGCTCTGGGCCAAAGAAGTTGGCTTCAGAGCCCGCTTTGCCACTCCCCTCTGCGGCCATCACGGCCACGGTTAGCAAATGGGTAACTACTACTAACTGTCGGTCTCCTTGCCGCGGGGATGAGGCTTAAGTGGCGAGTTAACCCCATTCTATGGAGATTAACCTACCACGAACTAAGAGGGCAGCTTCATATAGGAATTGGGTATCCACTCATCCGCGGAACGGCGGAATTGGTGGCCACCCAAGTACTATGTGGAGAGTACCGTACCGACAACCTGGCAGGAGGGATAAAATGCATTTCTTTTATTTAATGTGGAGGCTAAACATGGATATTTCTGCACGAGGTAACCCACTTTTGGGAAATCCTCCCGTCGAGCAATCGACGGCTCGGGCATCGGATGTGCAGGCCCGAACCCCACATTCCCCTATGACCGGAACTGACACCCAGGGTTCCGGAGGAAGCACACTACTAGTGGTGAAACATGGCACATTGGCTATGCCAATGGAGAGCCGAGTGAGTGTGAGCGATACACCGCCGTCGAAACGATCGGAAGCAACTGAACAAGTTGCGGAGGATGTGGAGATGGCGGACAATCTCTCAGTAGACTCAGACGGATCTCTGGTACCGAGTAAGTCATTGACAACGGTTAAACCTGGTGCGAATCAGGTAAGTACCGGTAAAAAGACCGAAGTTATTGGAGATTCGAATGCAGGTGTTGGTCTAACCGCAAGGCAGATCAAACGAAGAAGACAGAAGGCGAGGCAAGCCGAAGCACTAGCTAAGGCAAGGACTCAAGCTCCGTCAACTTCGACACCTGTAACGGAAACGGGAAAGCGTGGCAGAACAGAGGACTCCTCTGTAGCGCTGCGCTCTTCCGGAAACGAAACGAGGTCTGTGCCAACGACCGGGAAGAGGAGAAAGGCAAAGAAGAGGAAAGTCGAGAGACGGAATTCGGAAATGCCTGCATCCTCGACCCAATCCAAGGCAGACAAACCTTTGCCTGACAAGGCAGAGGCTAAGGGACCTCAAATGTCGAATGACACTCTTCCGTCAACGTCTGGCGAATCATTCGCGAGAATGGCAGCAAAGGCAATGACGGTGGAGATACACACCGACAAACAAGATGGTCTACTGTCCAAAGGGCAACAAGACTATCTTGACAGCTATCTTTGGAAAGCTATCGGTGAGTCGAAAGACGCGCCGACGTTCGAGGGGAAAAGCGTGGTGGACGGCATCGTAAAGGTGCACTGTTCCAATGCTTTTTCCCGAGAATGGCTAGAAAAAGCTATAGCAAAGATTCCAGCCTGCGAAAACAGCAAGTTTATTCTTGTTGAGAGTAGCAAAGAAAGGCTGGTACGAGCGAGTGTCTGGATTCCGGGTCCTTCCTGTAATTCAGCAGAACTCCTCAAACGCATCCGTGTTCAGAATAAGGATCTTGACACGACTCTCTGGAGAGTATACTCGTGCACCAGGCAGAAATCCGCTACCACTTCGGAGGCGGGTTCCCACCTGGTACTGGGTATCGATCTTGGGTCCCTCAAGGTGCTTAAGTCGAAGTACGGGTGCCGTCCTCACCTACATCTGGGGCGGATCCAGTTCCGCGTCCAGGATAAGGTGGAGGACAAAGCGTAAATATACTCAGTCTCATGACTGAAGTAATATTTACACAGATTAATCTGCAGCATAGCAAAGCGTCTACGGCTCTCTTGTGCCGTAGGCATGCAAAACTGCAAACAAACCCACACATAATACTTATACAAGAACCATGGGTATGTCACAAGCGTATCTGTGGTCTAAGTGCTATGTCGTGGGGACAAATACTTCATTGTGAAGGGAATGTGAGACCGCGAGCATGTATTATCATGCCGAGGTTGATCGAACACACGATGTTAAAAGAGCTATGCTCTGGAGATATCGTTGCTGCAAAAATAAAGTACTTGAAAAGTGGGAACAGTGTCGAAGCTATCATAGTTTCGGCCTACCTACCCTACGACTCTTTACAGCCACCTCCTTCGAGGGAGCTAAGAGAAGTGGTCAAGTACGCAGAATCCAATAATCTGGGGCTAATAGTGGGCTGTGACGCAAATTCACAGAACATTGTGTGGGGAAGCAGCAAATGCAACCCCAGAGGTCTTAAGTTACTGGATTTTATCCTGTCATCCGATTTGGTCATCCAAAACACTGGTAACAAACCAACTTTTGTGACCAGAAGGAGACAAGAGGTGATTGATTTAACACTTACCAATAGGTCAGTTGGAAATCAAATCAACCGATGGCGAGTTTTGGAAGAGGACTCTCTTTCTGATCATCGTCTTATCGAATTCCGACTGGGAATTGACACAATATCAATACCTTCCGGTAGGAATCCTCGAAATGTGGACTGGGACAGGTATGGTGAGCTTGTAACAGAGCGGTTACCAAACCTGAAGAAACTCAAATCAGCAGAAATGATTGAAGATGCTACTAAGAAATTAGAAGGTACTTTAATCAATTGCTTTGAGGAACTGTGTCCACTCAGGCAAAGCAGACAGGGGAAAGCGGTTCCTTGGTGGAACCCTGAACTGTCGAAGCTTCGTGTACGGTCCAGGAAACTTCTTAATAAGGCCTTGAAGACCAAAACAGAAGAGGACTGGGCCAATCATCGACTTACACAGAGAGAATATAAGAAAAAAGTACGGCAAGCCAAACTTGAATCCTATAGAAATTTCTGCAGTAACGTCGAAGAAATGAGGGAAACAGCGAGACTTTGTAAGGTCCTTCATTTAGACCGCTCAGTAAGGCTGGATTCCATTCGAAAACCTGATGGTTCATACACCATTTCCAAATCGGAAACGTTTAATGCTCTACTCGAAACCCATTTTCCGGGTAGTAGAACTCTCTCTGAAGCTGAGAGTGGCATGAACAATGACGGTGGCAACGGTGGAACCTCTAGGTACAGCTGGTATATTGCTAGTCGGATAGTGACAAGGGAATCGATAAGGTTTTCCTTATCTTCCTTTGAGAACTTTAAGTCCCCTGGACCTGACGGAATATATCCAGTAATGCTTAAAAAAGGAGGAGACAGGCTGATTGAGGCCCTGAAAAGGATCTTCACAGCCTGTCTTGCATTTGGTTATATACCATCCCAATGGCGACGCGTAAGAGTAGTATTTATTCCAAAACCAGGAAAAGATGACTATTCCCTAGCAAAAAGTTTCAGACCAATCAGTTTGACATCGTTCATGTTGAAAAGTCTGGAACGAGTGGTGGAGAAACATATTCGAGTGGGGGTATTGCCGAGAAGTCCACTTAGTAGAAACCAACACGCTTACCAGAGTGGAAAATCATGTGAATCAGCCTTACACGATCTTGTTAGCAAGATTGAAGCTGGGCTGGAAGCTGACGAATACACAATGGGCGTGTTCGTGGACATTGAGGGGGCTTTTGATAATGCCACTTTCGGCTCGATATGTTCTTCTGCCGAACGACATGGAGTTAATCAAGCCATTATAAAATGGATATACTCCATGCTCTCTGAGAGGCTGTTAACCGCTGGTGGGAGCGGCGACGAGCAAATCACAGTCAGGGCCAAGCAAGGATGTCCCCAAGGGGGTGTTCTTTCTCCGCTGCTGTGGTGCTTCGTCGTAGACTCCCTATTAGCGGAGATGCAGGAACTCGGATTTCACGTCCAAGCATATGCGGACGACGTCTGTGCGCTAACATCGGATAAATCCTTAAGGAGGCTTTGCACGAAAGTGCAGAGGATCCTTGACAAAATCGATGATTGGTGCATGAGACAAGGTCTTTCCGTTAATCCGAACAAAACAACCATAGTCTTGTTTACGAGAAAACGGAAATTGGATGGACTCAGTCTTCCAACACTGAAAGGTGTGACACTTGGTCTCTCCAACGAAGTTAAATATCTAGGAGTAATCTTGGATAAGAAGCTGACCTGGGAGACACACGTTTCACTGAAGGTGAATCGTGCATTGAAGATTTTTCAGCAATGCCGCAGAGCCTTTGGAAAAACTTGGGGCCTGAAACCTGCTGTGGTCCTATGGATATACACGGCACTTATCAGACCAATCATCACTTACGCTTCTGTGGTCTGGTGGCGACGGAGCATGGTTAAGTCCACAATCCGGGAACTATACAGGCTGCAAAGAAGTGTATGTTTATGCATCACGGGTGCCATGAGTACAACCTCTGGTGATGCCCTAAATGCTATGCTTAATTTGCTCCCCCTGGATCTTAAGATACAACAGGAAGCAATAAAAGCAATGTGTAGACTCCATAAATATGGTTTCTGGCACGAAGATGGAACTTCGGGACACAGAGAAATCTTTAAGTTGCTGTCGGAGCAGTATCCACTGTTTTTGGCACCTAAAGATGACCTGATACCCACAGTTTCATTCGGAAGGAAATTTGATGTCAGATTTCCATTGCGTGAGCAATGGAGCAATCCAGAATGCATGCAGGGAGGTTTGACGGATATTTTCTTTACCGATGGGTCCAAGACTGAAATAGGGTCTGGAGCCGGATGGTACTTAGACGATAGTTATAAGTATCACTATGCTATGGGGGGAATGGCAACTGTTTTTCAAACAGAAGTTTTTGCCATCCTAAAAGTAGCCGAATGGATAATCGTTTTAGTTCAGCAAGCACGTGAAACTGCCTTTAATTAGTTAAAGCTGATTGAAAAGAAGATTTGAATCACAAAAATCTACAACAGCTGTGTTTATTGATTTAAAGAGAACAACTTGCAACTGTTGACTTAAACATTTTGCTGTTTAAATTATCTGAAATCAACATGAAAACTGTTGGGGTTAAAAGCTTTTAATGAGCCGCAGGCAACGTATGACAATTGGCTCTTCAGTTTCTGTAGAAGTAAATGTTGGTATTGCGCTACCGGAAGGTTCTGTGTTCAGGCTCCAATTTTGTTTAAGATTTATACGAATGATATGTACTTAAATTTTTTACAAATAAGCTTTTAGCTGGTGATGCTTTGATACGAAAGTTAACTTTTATAGTTTGCGCCTAATAATGAAAATACAATCAAATAATAATAAAAATGATTTTAATTTATTTCAAAATATTAGCCTTAGAAGTCAATACAGTTCTGTATTCGCCTAAATGAATTTTCAAAGTACTTTTGTCACTCAGAAGGGGATACCTCGAGCTATTTAAAGACTTCTTTAGGCGTTGAAAAACCTTTACCTCGCATTTAGTTTTTGATGTTTGGGAACGAAAAGAAATCATTAAGTGCCAAATCAAGGTTATAAGGCGGAAGACCCATGGATTTGATCTTCCGGGTGCTCAAAAACTGTCTTGTGTGAGCCGATATGTGGGAGCTCGCATTGTCTTAGTGAAAAATGATTCGTCTTTAGCAGTTCTCCTTAATTCAACAACAACTCAGCTGAGTGATTGACTGTTTTAAGTTTTCTGGTGGTGCAGTTGCGACATGACCAGATTTTCCGAAAAAACAGGTGACCATTTGCTTTGAGGTGCTTCTTCCGCTTTTTTGGGTGAAGCTCGTCTTGGAATACCCATACTGTCGATTGCTGTTGTGTTTCCGGCCCATATGCATAGACCACAGATTCGTCACCTGTTACGCTGCCATAGATTTGAATGACAGCGAATGAATTTCTTAAACATTTTTTTACACCAATCGACACGAGTCCTACCTCGATAACTTACGTCCCAAATCGTAATAAATCATCGCTCAAAAATGTTCACGAGTTTATTCCATCTGTTGGGCGAGATGAATCATTCAACTCTCTGAAAACAGAACAAGCAAAGAAAAAACAAATAAAAGAAAAAAAAAAACGAACAGAAGAAAAAGGAACAAACGAATAAAAAAATACCAAATGTTTCGATAAAAATATCGAATTACAACTCATCACACGTGGCGCAATCGAACGAACAGACGCAAAATATAAAAGACAACCCTCGTAGAAATTCTGATTAGAAAGATTGAAATTTTGATGAGAAATTGTTGAATTTTTGAAGTTGAAGTTAAAGTCTGAACAAAACAAAGTGTGGATTTACATGGGTTTTGTAGCAGAATGAACTAAATTTTCATTAAAAAATATTACATTAAATAAGAAACAAATAGTTCCTCTATAAGTTAGCTTAGTTTAACCCGGCTGGCATTAAGCCACGCATAGACCTTTTGGGACCTCTGATCCTTGTAGACTGACCTGTATTAAGATTTAAAGTACAAGCCAGATAAGATACTAAAGCTTTTATCAAATCTAAGCAAATTCTAGAAGATCCATTTTGAAAATATTTTTCAGTCCCTCAAACTGTGGGGTGGTCCCAGGCATTTCGAGCATTTTTTTTTTTTTTGACAATGCTGGACAAAGGCACAGAAGGTATTCTAAAGTTTCCTCTATATCCTCTCTGCAATCCCTATCTTGTCAGCATTTTATATTTCAAATAGTAGGTTAACAAAACTTTCAGCTATCGCATCCCCTATTTCGTTTCCTATAGTGCCCTTGGGACCCGGTGCCCAATAAATGTGCAGCCTTCTATTTGTGGCTAGCCTTTCTAGGGATTCCATGCTCCGTTGGACGTTTTTGAACTTTAAACAATATGGCTATCCCAACACCAAAAACTTCCGCTTGGAGAATACTACTCTGGACCGCTAGCTGATTGGCTGCCTAACCGCTAGTTTTGAGCAGTAAATACCCGCTTAAATAAGTTTTTAAGAGCATATTTTGAATTACCCTTGCAATAATACTAAATATAAGAATGACTTTAAACTGATTTTATTTAAAACTGGAGCAAACCAAAGTAGCATAATAGAGTAGAGAAGAATTAAACAGTTTTAATGAATTACCAGAAACTTCCAAGTCCGCTCGCCTGGCAATTTGGAATAGCATCTTTCAAGCAGAGTTTTTCGGAATAAAGGAAGCTAGCAGGAGAATTAGAAATCAACCAAAACCACTATCAGAAGCACGTATTTTTACGGAGAGGCAAGCAACGATAGTAGCTATAAAGTCACCAACAACCCCCAAATTCAAAAATTGTCAAAGAATGCAAAAAAGAATTAAATGCCTAAGGCATATATGACAGACATCACTCTCATCTGGATACATGGTCATAGGAACATAGAAGAGAATGATAAATCTGATGACCTGGCAAGGCAGGAGAGTATCCGAAGTGGTAACAGTGGGCTGTCCCCGAAGTGTCTACAAGTGGGAGGTCTTTTTGCAATTCCAGAAGCAGGCAGGACCAATGTGGTTACCTGCAAAATAGCGAAGGAAACGAGGCCAGATTACAACAAGCACAGAACTGACGAGCTGTTAGGAAATGCAGACATCTTTAGAATTAAGTATGTCAAAAATAATCGGCCATAGCTAGTACCTATTTACGAAGCTTTAACTCGTTTAAACAGGGATGGGGTAAAGGTGGCAGCATATGCCGATGGTTTGGTCCTAATGGTTTCAGGACCTTTTCCATCAGTAATGGCTGGAATTGTGGAAGGTGCATTGGCTATACTCAGTAGATGGGCTGCCAGTTGCGGTCTCAGAGTCAACTCTGACAAAACGAAGTTGATGCTATTCACCAGGAAATACAAGCCTCCACCTTTTAAGCTTCCAAGACTAAACACAGAGTGTCCTACACTCTCATCAGAAGTCAAGTATCTTCGCGTAATACTTGATCCCAAGCTCCGCTGAAAGCTGCATATTGAAAATCGAGTTAAAAAGACCAGTATAGCCTTCTACGTTATAAATCTATATTCGGCAAAAAATGGGGTCTCAAGCCACTTGTCGTACTCTGGATGTACAATTTAGTGGTTCTGCCAATTTTGACACATGATTGCCCAGTTTGGTGGGTAGCTCTTCAGAAGGGTTACAACACCACTAAATAGGAGAGAGTACAGAAAACTGTATGTATGGGCATCACTGGGGCATGTAGAACATGTCCCACTGCTGCCCTCAACGTCATTATGCACTTACTTCCCGTGGATCTTCAGGTTAAATCCATTGCTGCTCAGAGCGCTATTAGGTTGAAGAAGATCGGCGTCTGGAGGTAACTTCCTGTGGGGCATGGTAGCATCTCCTTCCTTCTCTGTATTTCGTACAGATCTCTCCATCTGCAAACTCGGTTTTGAGGTTTCTGTTAAGGCTATTTTTCCGAGCAGGCAAGATTGGAAAGAGGGGAGAGTCGGCACGGATATAGCTACCTCTGTTGTCACTGACGGATCTAAGATGGAATCTGGAGTGGCAGCGGGGATTTGCTCTAAATCAGCCAATATTTCAGTCTCCTTTGAACTGCCGGAAACGAGCAGCGCTTCTCAAGCCGATGTCTTCGCAAAATGCTTAGGGATCACTGTTGGGAGGGAGACATTAATATTTTTTACCACAGTCAAGCTGCGATCAAGGCCCTGTCGTCGCCGTATTGCAGTTCTCATCTGTTTAACTCCTGTAAGGCGGAACTCAAACGTCTCGAACGTGCAGGAAACATTTGCCTTATCTAGGTTCCTGGCCACAGGAACATAGAGGGAAATGAAATTGCCGATTAGCTTGCCAGGAGGGGGTCGACACAACCGGTTTCAGTTGCCCCCAGCTCAGACAACGGTGTCCCCTGGACCGTTGTTAAAGGGAAACTGCACAATTTCATTCTCAAAAAAAGACAGCGCAAGACAGATGGAGGTATGTCTTATCGTGTGCTATTTCAAAAACACTATGGCCTCAATACTTTGAGATAAACCTTTTTATATTTTTAAACTTAGCCTCCTTTTAGGCTTAACACTTCGTTTCTTCTTGTTTGTTGATCCTTTCTGGCCGAATAGCCATTCGTTTCAGCATTCACCTTCTGGTTTGAAGAAAATCTTTTTCCCACCAGCCATTTCTTGAAATTAGGGAACAAATAGTAGTCCAAGGGAGCCTAGTCTGGTGAATAGGCGTGAAATGAAATGATTAGGAACCCTATTTCCATTAATTTTGCGACCACAACTGCTGAGGCGTGAGCTGCTTCGATGTCGTGCATTTTTTGAAAATCACCCGACTTTCTCGGTTCAAGCGAATGCCAAACACAAAGAAATAGGCCGATCGTGCTGAAACTTGGTGTGTGTTCTTCGAAGAGATGCTATTAACTTAATATAGCCTCAATACGCGCCAGTAGTGCCATCTCTCTCAATTTTCACGGAATTTTCAAACGATCCTCGTATACTTACTTTATGGATTTTCTTTCTTTTCGCCCTCTTTTGCGCTTAATTATCTCCTCATAATGTAAAAGGTTAAAAAAGGCTTAACAACGCCGCAATAAATAAACAAATACGTATTAAATAAATATTTTGAAACATTTAAGCGTGATGTGATACTCAGTTTCAGTCACTTTTTGAGCGCGAAACAGCTTTCAGCCAATGGCCGTTTACGTTAGTGTGTGTGCATGTGGCAATTCATTTGTAATGTGCGAGGGTACGAAGGGAAGCAAGCACCTCACTTCCCCAGCAGGCCGTCTGCCAAAATCAGCAAAAGAAGTGCACCACTTACACAGGCACATACACACATACATACACACATACATGCATATGAACTGCCGGCAAATCAAGCTGATAAAAACTGTGCGCTTGTGGTGGTGCAAGTCGTGCGTTTGTTGACTGGCAGTTGCTCATATCGCGGCACTGCACAAACACCATTAAACGCCATTTATGAAGGTGCGGGTGTGTTGGCGCACTTGTGCACATATTTATATTGTGTGTAATGTGATTTCACTTTTAATTGAAAATCAAAGTTAACCAGCAAGCAAATGACGTAATCGCATTGTTTACATTGGAGTAAAGTCAAATACACAGACACGCAGCGTGGCGAGAACATGAATCAGGTGAGAAAATACAATCGCAGGATAAATGCAATACATACACAAAATTGGGATTCGAGCACATACACATGCATGCATATATGTATTTTTGGGGGAAAAAAAAACCAAACTGGCTTGACTTTGGCAGACCAATAAATTATGTTTTTTGAGAGAAAACTTTTTTATTTTAATTTTTTTATTTTAATTTTTTTATTTTAATTTTTATGTATGTATTTTTGAGTATGCAGCTCCTTAAGCCATAGCCTTTGGTAGTTAATAGCTTAAATACTTTCTTTAGCGCGTTTCAGTTAAAAAGTGCCAAGTCAAGCCAAGTAATTTTGTCAAAAGTCCGCAGATTCATGCGCACCTATGTACATAAGCATACACATCTAAATACATACACACATACATATACACATGTAAATAGAAAAGAAAACCCAAATGGATTAGGCGCTTACATAAATTGCTAGAAATTAGAAGAAAAGAAAAAGTAAAATATTTACTACGAATTACTAATTCCAATCAAAAAAATTCAATATCAATTACATGACCCCATACCACCGCCATTCTTGGGTCTTCTTGATCATCAAAGTGAAAATGCCTTCGAGCAGGAGCAGTACCAGCGGTCCACATAGTGACCAATAGATGTAGTTTTTCGTATTGACGGTCACCTGCCAAATAGCCAGGATGCTGTGCGCGCCGAAGAACATGCGCGTCAAAATCGCTTTAAATGTTGACATGATTTTCGCCATGATTTCATAGCTACCGCCTTACACTGGTCACTTGGAACGAATACACTCGGCAAACACACACTCACACATATATACACACACTAATTGGTTCAACTTTTTCCAAGTCACACATTGTCGTGCGAAAGACCGTTAAAGTTGTTTTTTTTTTTTATTTTGAAAATATAAGGACGAACTGAGCGCCTTGGAGCGCAAACCGCAACTGAAAGTGCAAAATGCTCTAAACGCTTGCTAAACGCTTTGACCACACCAACATTTAGGCGCGTTAGTACAGACACTGATGGAGCTGAGCGAGCGGTGGAGTGGGGCTGTGTGCGCGTGTGGTATTGTGTCCTTTATTGAGTTAAGTGCAGGTTTAGGCAGTAATCGGGTTTTTGTGATTATTTGTTATTTGATATTTTTGCTGCTATTCCATTTAAGTTATAGGCGTCTGTCCCTGCGCTTTAAAGCCATATGCGTATGAACTGCACATAAGGCGTGAAAAATGTTCGATGTTGCAGGCAGAGCTCAACTTGTAGCGACTTCACAAATACGTAAGATCACCAACGTGATAATGAAAAAAGATCTCTCTATGTACTTCACAGTCGAGTGACTCGACTCAACTGCTGTTGTATTCTGAAAAATCATTGAACCAAGTCAACGAAATTCATTAACACTTAGCGCATTCAACCTCAGCAAGTATTAATCTCACAACTTCTGCCATAAGCAAGGTGCACGCCAGCAAAGCTTCTTCTTCTTAATTGGCGCCATAACCACTTACGCGATTTTGGCCGGGTTTAACAAAGCGCCGTTTCTTTCTCAAGCTAACCGGCGCCAGTTGAACACACCAAGCGTAGCCAAGTTCTTCTCCACCTGATTTCTCTTCCTCTGCTATCACCGGCTGGTGCCGCATCGAATATTTGCAGAGCCGGAGCGCTTGTATCTATTCGGAGGACATGACCCAGTCAACAAAGCTGCTGGATTTTTACTCGCTGCGCTAAGTCTTTGTCGTCGTAAAGTTCATACTGCTCATTGTTCCATAACCTGCGATACTCGCCCTCACCATCGTGCAAAGGTCCAAAAATCTTTCGCAGAATATTTCTCTCGAATATTGTCATCGTCCAAGCTTCTGCGCAATACATTAGGACGGACCTGATCAGAGCATTGGAGAGGGTTAGTGTTCGTCGAGAGACGACTTTACTGCTCAGTTGCCTACTTGGTCCAAAGTAGCCAAGAGATATTCTACGTAGGATTTCCAGGCTGACTTTCTTGTAAGTGCTAATGCTGGTTCCTAAATAAACGAAGTCTTTTACAACCTCGAAATTATAACTGTCAACAGTGTCGTGGGTGCCGATACGCGAGTCCAGTTTGGAGAAGGCAGAACTAAACGCGCGTTTTTAAGGCCGATTATGTCAATATCATCGGCATACGCCAACAATTGTAGGTTCTTATAAAAAATTGTGCCTGAGCGATTAAGTTTGCGGCTCGTACGATGGTCTCCAACGTCAGGTTAAAGAAGTCACACGACAGCGAATCACCCTGTCTAAAACCTCGTTTAGTATCAAACGGCTCGGAGAGATTTTTCTCAATTCTGTTGGCGCTGCTGGTGTTGAGCAACGTCATATTTGAAAGCCGTACTAGTTTTGCGGGAATATTAAATTCAGACATCGCGGCATATAGGCAACTCATTTTCGTACTGTCGAATACAGCTTTGAAGTCAACGAAAATATGGTGTGTGTCGATTCTCCTTTCATGGGTATTTTCCAGGATTTGGCGCATTGTAAATATCTGATCGATGGTAGACTTTCCAGATTTAAAGCCACACTGATAAGGTCCAATCAGTTGGTTGATGGTGGGCTTCAGCCTTTCACACAATACGCTCGCTAGAACCTTATAGGCGATATTTAGAAGACTAATCCCGCGGTAATTGGCACAAATTGCATGATCGTCCTTCTTATGGATTGGGCAGAGCACACTTAAATTTCAATCGGCAGGCATGCTTTCATTCGACCATATTTTGCATAGAAGCTGATGCATGTACCTTACCAGCTCCTCGTCGCCATGTTTGAATAGCTCAGCCAGCAGTCCGTCGACTCCCGCGGCTTTGTTGTTCTTTAGCCGCTATTCTCACCTCGTCATAGTCGGGTAGCGGAACGACAATTCCGTCGTCACATTCGGGTATCGGGATCTTCACATTCTCTATGACATGCGCAGCTGTTCCTATTTAACAAGTTCGAGAAGTGTTCCCTCCATAATTTTAGTACGTTCTGGATGTCAGTCACCAGATTGCCATCTTTTTTCTTACGGGAAATGCGGACTCCGGTCTTGAAACCTTCTGTAAGCCGCCGCACTTTCCGGTAGAATTTCCGGGCGGTTTTCCTATTGACTGGTATCTCACGCTTCTTGCATTCACGTATTTCGGCCTTTCATTTTTTCAATCTGATAATACGTATCTCTTTCTTTTTGAGCTCCCGGTATCGATCCCACATGGCTCGCGTTGCGCACGATCGCGGCATCATCCTATAGGCAGCATCCTTTCTTTCGGCGACATCAATTGTTTTCCGGACTCGCCGAAATCCAATTTCTTCTTCGGCGGGGTACGTAGGGGACGGGAAATTTTGTTCCATTTCTCGTGCATGCAGCACTCTCTGAGAGCAGGAGGGAGAGTGCAGTGGCGAATCTTCTGGCTGTCTGTTGTGATTGCAGCTTTTCGATGTCGAACGTTCTTTGCGTAGGTAGATGTACGTTTTTTCCTTCACAGAGGCGTGTACGTAGTTTGGTTGCAACAAAGTAGTGATCCGAGTCGATGTTGGATCCTCAGATCGTACGCACATCTAAAGCAAGCACTAGAAACGTGTCATCCATCTATCACAAATTGATCGGTCTGGTTTCACGTTTTTCGATCAGGAGACAACCACGTTGCTTGGTGTATCTTTTTATGCTGGAATCTGGTGCAGCAGACTACCATGTTTCGGGCCCGAAGTCGATCTGCCTCTGTTTGTTACCGGATGTTTCGTTGAGCAGGATGACTTTTCCGACTGTGGGACTAAAAACTCCCTCCTTACCTACCCTGGCATTGAAGTCGCCAAGCACGATTTTTATGCCGAGCTATACTTGTTCTAATAGCAGTCACCCCTCGGCAGACAATGGCAAATCTGCCATTATTTCTGCCTTGAAAAAGCTCCTCATAAAAAACATCTGTCGTTCGGATTCGGTCCCTCCATTTGTGGAACAACATCAAGACACACACCATAAATAGGAGGAGCAGCTCGGCCAAACACCCAAAAAAGGGTGCAAACGCCTATTATATATAAAGGGTTTTTCAATAAGGGATGTTAAGTTGATCAAAGATCAATGGTTTCGTAGCGCTGACTTGTTGAAAATAAACGTTGTCCAGATCAATACCATCCAATTTCGGTCATTAAAAATCATAAATCATCTCTCGATAGCGTAATCCATTCATCGTAACTGTTGCTCCAGCTTCATTTTCGAAAAAGTAAGATCCAATGACTCCGCCGGACCATAAACCGCACCAAAAAGTCACCAAACGTTGAGGATAGAGAGGCTTTTCAACAATAACTCTTGGATTTTCTGAGTCCTAGATCCGACAATTTCGCCTCTTGACGAAGCCACCGAGGTGGAAATGGGTCTCATCATTCAAGATGATTTTTCGATGGAATTCCAGAGCATTTTCATGCATTTCAACGACCCAATCGGCAAAGACACGACGTTGTTGATGATCGGCTGGCTTGAGTTCTTGTGTTAGCTGGACTTCATAAGCCTTATGACCTAAATTTTTATGCAAAATACGATGTAATGACGTTTGTGGAATGCTAATTCCAAAGAACGATGAGGAATGGACAAACCTGGGCTTTCTTCAACACTTTCGACTACAACAGCAATATTTTCGGCTGTTCTTGAGCGACGTGCACGGGTTTTATTCTTCACTTCACTAACTTGTCCCAATAGCTCGAATTTGTTCACCAATTTCTGTATTGCGGTCCGACAAGGTGCTTCACGATAACCCAAAAATTTTCGAGTTTTACAAACCGTCTCTGCCAAATTTGCACCATTTTTATAGTGAATTTTAATCATTTCAATGCGTTGTTTAAGCGTGTATTGTTCCATTTTTCTACTTGTCAAATATCAAAAAATTACAGCTTCAAAAGTGACATCTACCGAAATAGTGGGCTATTCAAAATAATACCTCTTATTGGAAAACACTTCAGTTTTGATTATTTTGACTTTTTTGTCGGCCCTTTTTTTAAGTTTTGTAAATTATTTATACGCAATACTTGGAAAATCGTTGTAAAATCTAAAGTAATGCTCGATATCCGGGTATCTGGAGCTCTAATACGTACGTAAACCATCTCGCAGCCGATGATCGACACTACACTTCGTTAGTCTCGAAATGGTGCAAAGGTTTTGCCAGCGATAATTGCTTATTATTTACTACTACTCAAACAGTTACTTTCAAAATGGCGAGAATTTTTCTCGAGCCGAATAACGAACAGTAATCAACACTACAATTAAAAATGCCGTAAAATTCATGTGAATAGTGAAATCACTTAGCAGGTGAGGTTAGTCACTTGCAATCACTCAAACACGCACACTTTAACACTGAAACACACACACACACTCCCACATACGCTGGCATTGGACGTACGCGCATAGTGTGAAACCTACACACGGGTATGTCTTGTCTACTTGATTTGAACTTAAAACGCTGAACATTGGCGCTGTCCATGAGCGAACGCTCGCCTCCTGATGCGCTATTTACTTTCTTCAGCAGCAGCGGTCATAATTAAGTTTAACGCTGATGATAATGATGGCGACTTTCGATTGCTTCATATGGCGCTCCAGAGTCTTTTAACTGCCATTCATGCGGCCGCGCGGTCAAGCCACAAAAATAAACAATGTTGACAGCAGGTCGTGAAAACGCGTGATTCCGTTGCATGTGTGGGTGCTCTTCTCCTCTTTTTTACTTCATTACTACTTATTATTATAAACACACATACATACAAACAAATATATTTAGGTGCTGAGTTATTTGAAGAGTAACTATGGCAGACAAACCAATGGCGCTGCCCACACCCAAACAGCTGCAGTTAAATGGCCGCCGCTTCCTTTTTTCCGTGTATGTGCGGCTTTATAAATGCGTGCGTTTGTGTGTTTGAATTTTGGACTTGCGGTGGTGTCTATTGCAAGCAGATTTGCGGTCAACCACAAAAGTTGCTTATGAGAATCCCTCCCCATGACAAAGCAATGCATGAGCTCGATTTTTTGCACTTTATTCACGTGAGGTCAATGTGATTTGTGCAATTATTGATAACAACGAGCGACTTTAAAAGTTTCACTAACGAAGGAGATGTGTAATTTTTGATGTAAATGCGAATAAACTCATTCTTTTGGTTTAATTAGTCTGGATTTTGTGCTAGCAGTTATCAGTTATATAAAAAAAAATAAAAAAATAAATAATTGGCGCGTACACTTCTGTTAGGTGTTTGGCCGAGCTCCTCCTCCTATTTGTGGTGTGCGTCTTGATGTTGTTCCACAATTGGAGGGACCTACAGTTTCAAGCCGACTCCGAACGGCAGATATTTTTATGAGGAGCTTTTTCATGGCAGAAATACACTCGGAGGTTTGCCATTGCCTGCCGAGGGGCGACCGCTATTAGAAAAATGTTTTTATTGATTTTGCTTTCACCGATATTCGAACCAACGACCTCTCGGTGAATTCCGAATGGTAATCACGCACCAACCCATTCGGCTACGGCGGCCGAATGTTATATATAAAAGTGATATATAAAAATAAAATACACCGCACGAAAAAGTTATGAGACCAAAATGATTGCGATGATATCTACTAAAGGTTAGGTTGACCTGGCTGTCTGAAAGCCATCACATATACCTTTTGGCCCTTAGTGGTACCAGATGGAGCGTGACCCTCACGTTTCCTTATAGTAGGCTTCTTGTAATAAGCCAGTGTCTTTTGCGAAACTCTGAAGCCATGAATGAGGTCAAACTGATTGGTCTATATTCCTTTGAAAGTATGGGGTTACTTTTACCTGCTTTCGGTATAAACACAATCTTTGCTTCTCTCCAGAGTAGTTGCACTTAGTTAAACCTCTATCATCCTGTGTACATCGCTTTTAGCCATGGTACCAACAGATTGCCCATCCTTTAAAGCATGGCTGGAAAAATTTCGTCTAAACTCGGTGATTTAAATGGGTCAAAAGTGCTTATTGCCCACTATATTTTTTGTGTTGTAATAATGTCTTTGGGATGTTTACTTCGTTATTTCTAGCAGGCTCCGGACCTTAGTAGTCTATGCATTCTGGAAAATGCGTACTGACTAGATCTTGTAATGATTCTTCACAACTATCAGTCCAGTACCCCGTTGGATTTATATATTAACACTAGAACTACGAAGATTTACCATATACCTATTTCAACTAACCGGTCATTTTGACCGGTTTTTTTGTTTAACTACACAAAACAGTAGAAATTTAGAAATAAAACTAAAAATTCATAAGATAATTAAATTTTAAAGCAAAAGAAACATATTTTATTCATTTATTGTAATTACATAACATAAAAAACAAAATTACATAACATAGAGATTCTATGTACTACAATTTTTACATATTAAAAGTTTTTTAAAAGTACATTTGCCACAAACATACTTTTGGCAATGAGCACAGATATTTGCGGATTTATTCTCATTGCATAAACCTATTTGACAAGTTTTTCGTATGTTCAAATTTTCAGGACTCTTCAAGGGGTTGTTCAAGTATTCCAGTTCCGATGAGTCTTCATGCTTTCCTGAAAGTTCTTCTGCTAATTGAAACAAAAAATTTTTTCTTGATATATTTTCTCCAGTTGTTTCGTTGTACAGAATCCATGCATTTATTGCAGCTAAGTCGAGAATATTGAAGAATATTTGCACAGGCCATCTTCGTGATCCTGACTTCACACTATACTTCCTGGCCATTTGATCGGCAACATCTACTCCGTATTTAGTATTGTTATAAAATTTTATAGTTTCAGGCATCTTTTTTTATCTTCTTCAATGCTAACTGAATTATGTTTCGTACTCAGCAATTTCAGTTTGCTGATCTTCACTCTCATCGGAATAGGACGGATATCTTACACTTTTTCTTGTACATACCTTGAGTATGTTCTCCTCTTCACTATCACTGGATACATAGACTTTCTCTTTATCAAACTGGACCGCTGAAATATTTGTTGATTTGCAGACAACTTCGGATATATCTTCGCATATATTTGTTATATCTTCAAGAGATTTTGTTTTTTTCGAATGTGACGCCATTTTCATGGTAATAACTTCTAACTGAAAACTATAATTTTATTTCCCTTTCTAATAATGAAAAAAATATTCAATCAGAAACCACTTACAATGTATGCAAGAATAATGTGAGATTATAAAGAAATATAAAAAATATTCAATTTATTGTCATTTGCAACTATACACGGTAAGTAAGAATACTAAATTGAAATGTTTATATGCTACGATTTATGATAACTTATCAGTATAGGGGTTACAGACTGACTGTAGAAATTGTATTCATATTACGGATTTAGTATAACTGTATATACCATATTACAGTTATACAAATTTTCGAATAATACATGGAAAACCCAAAATATTTGAATTCCGGGAATTTTCCATATTCAAAAAGAATATTTCAAGAATATACAAAAAGTATTCATGATATTTTTATGACCGATCAAAATGACCGGTTCGTATATTTAGGTATAACACATAGTAAGAACAAAATAATCTATAATATTATTCTATACACAAATTTAATAAAAATCATGACATTATCGAAAAAAATGTAATTGGAATATTTAAGAGGAAATGGGAAATAAATGTTCCAACCGGTCATTTTGACCGGTTCGTAGTTCTAGTGTTAAGTTGGTCGTAGTCGGGTGTTTTGATAACAGTTTCCTGAGCCTAGCCGCTTCGTTTGTGCTTTCTATACTGCCACAGAAGTCTTTCCATGACTCTCTCCTGGCTTTACGCACCTCTTTCTTGTATGTCCGTCGTAGATCATTATACTCTTCCCAGCAGGATTCATTATCGGGTATCGAGCCAATTCATTGAATTCTATTACGCTGCGCCTTTTTAACCTCAGCTCCTTCTTCCACCATGCGTGTTTAACGTAGGGGAGTGCATGCTGCGTGATATGCTTTGTTAAGGAGGGTTTAGTGCTAAAAAAAAACACTTTTTTTTTTGAATTTTTTACAGATATATGGCTTAAGATACTTTAATAAAATCAGTTGCATGTTATTGTACATCTTTTCAATAAGTTTTTAAAAAATATTAATAATAAAATATTGACAAATAAGCCCATGACAGAGTTTTTTTGGAGATATGTTTTTCGAGAGGTGCTCTGCGGTGCCAATCGGCATTCGTCGTAGAATCATCTGAAACTAAAAAAGTCGAATTTTTCAGTTAAAGTATGACGTAATGCTCCCCCCTACATTAATAAATTTTTTTTTTTTTCATTTTTGTAGTTTTGGTGGCAAAAAAACGTAAAACGAGCATTTTTGACGAAAAATTTCGCCATATTTGTAAGTGAAAAACAACCTTAAAAAAAAAAATATAAAAAAACAGTGGGGGGGGAGGTATTTTGATTTAGAAAACGTGTGCCAAATTTGAAAAGAATCGGTTGAATAGTTTCGGAATTGTGATTGGCACCGACTTTTAAGAAGTCGTTTCGGGAAAAACGCGTTTGAAAAAATGACTCTGAAAAACTATCGATGCTCCGCACTCGAGGTAGAGTGCCTACAAAGGCTATAACTTTGAGAGTTCTGCTCCGATCCACTTAAAATTTTGACACAACATTCTTGAAATGATTTACTATAAGATGAGTGAAAAAAAAAATTTCGATTTTGTGATCGAAGAAATAAACACAACAAATTTTTTTGACAAAATGGCGTTTTCTCAAAAAACAAAAAAATTATTTTTGGCCTAAAATTTCGGCCTTAAATTGTTTATAAAAAAAAAAAATATTTATAGGTAAAAAAAATCTTCCATTAATTACTAAAATTTTTTTTAAGAAGCTGATGTTAAAATTTGAGACTAATCGGTTTAGTCGTTTTCGAGTAATGCTGGTCACCGACTTTCAAAACACCATTTTGAGAAAAACGCCTTTAAAGTTTGAAAAGCACTCTAAAACGAATTTTCAAATTTGCGTGTAACTTGGGAAATATTCACCGGAACGATATTAAATTTTCCGTGTGTATTCTTATATATATGTACATTAAGAAAAAAATAAAAAACAAAAAATCGATTTTTTGAAAATTCTAACTGCATATATAACCCTTTGACAGGCGGCACTTCGTTTGCATTAATTTGAGTAGTTTTAATGTCACAAATCACAATATTACCAAGAATTTGCATTTTCACAAACATGCAGTTTTCCCTATTTTTGTTTGTTTTGTTCGTATATTTTGTATTGCGAAGGGAGCTGATGTCCGACTTGCCAAAAACGCGAAAAATAAAGTAACTGTTTTTTTAATGGCGCCACCTGCTACTCAATTCGCCGCCTTGGGTTCTATTGAATTTTGAAGGGAGAAAGAAAAATACAACTCACTGAAGAGAAGTTAAAATACCAGTCACAGTTAAGGTATTCTATAAGTAATGATGTCATTCTTGGATATTAACTTCTCCAGGCCTTATTCTTGATTTCTCTTTAAATTATATAATATTCGTAGATATTTCAATCAGCAATATTTAGTCCCAGTCCCGGTAAAATAAAATTTCTATTCATTAGCACTTTCGCATGCAACCCTATGGAAGGGCTATTTTAGCAAATCTCACAATACAACGTGTTGTTGCACAAAAGGAAATGTCAATTTTTGACAAGTTGTCAGATTTTATTTAAAAGCAAACTCAGAAACAATCGGAAGGAACTTTTTTGAAAACTATTGGAATTTTTGCCATTTGCACTTTTATTATAAATTAAAAGTTATCAATAAAATACTAACGGGACGACTGCACAACGCGCATTCAACAGAAAACTGTGATACGTAGTGAAAGGCACATAAAGAAGCTACAGGAAGCTGTGTGGAAATTGGAACAGCTATTTGTGGACTAATTGCTGGTAGTAGTAGCGGCAGACGCACTAACTGCAAGGCATTCACAACAACACAACAAACCAAACAGCAAAAGCCTGTTGGAGCCCAACCACTTGGCGCACAACTCAGTAAATCAAGCGAATTGTCGTGGAGACCTTAGAACTTTCGTCAACACTGTGTAATCACGTTATGGACAAAATGCCAGCCAAACAATACGAATCGTAAGTTTCGATACAAATGTCTACTACCAAAGGTGGGCGGTAATGATACAAAGTCGTGTAAATCCAATGAATATGTAGTTTTCATTTACTGCAAACTTTTATTTCAACCCGCTGGCATAAAACAATTCCGTCTGTTCATTGCAAAATCGACTGTAAACAAATGCTCGCGTGTAATCGTGTTTAGTGTTTAGGTTATGTTTTCGTAGGGCTACGTTGACACCAATTCCCAAATACTGGCTCAGCTGTAGCTGAAGCAGAGCAATTAATTAAGTGAAGTTTATTTAGTTAATTGAATTGCTGGCCAATAAAAAAATGAGCAGAAACTCATATTATTAATGAAAACTCTTTAACTCAGCCAACGTTAGTCGAACAAAATTTTCATAACAAAACTTTGATTTAGAAATTTGTTTACAATATTTCATAGTTTGTTACCCACAACTGTTAAGGACTGGCATTTCAATATTAGTAGGCATATTGTTTCGAGTACAAACAAACAATATCGAATACGGTTCCTTCTCAATTTTGTATCTTCAAAAGTGCAAGTTAGCCGGCATTATTTTAAGCTAAACAGCATTTTGGCCTTCACAATTTGTATAAGGATTAAAATATTAAATATTAGGTCAAGCTACCATAACTGCATTTATGTGACAAAATGTAAACTACACAATCCGCGCACGAAATGTATGGACCCCATTGTCGAGACATTTCCAACAACATTCCCAAGGATTATAGTCATAAATTAAAAATTTATTTGTTATATTCCTTTTTTTGAATGCATTAAAACTAATTGCTAGCAAATCTCTATTCATTTACTTTTATTAATTTTATTTTCTTGCAGAAAACCATGGTCAGACCTAGCTGACAGCGATGACAGTGATATGGAGAATGAAATAGATGTGGACAAACTACCACCATTAGAAGTTGGGCCCAACGAGAATCGGCTGCAGCATACATACTGCCTCTGGTTCTCACGCAAAGGGACACATCGCGCCACGGACTACAGCAAATCACTTCATGTAGTCGGGCGTTGTGCCAGTGTACAACAGTGGTGGGCGCTGTATTCGCATCTAATACGGCCCACAGCGTTGAAACCGTATCGAGAATTAAGCCTTTTCAAGCAGGGTATCAAACCGATGTGGGAGGATCCAGCAAACACAAAAGGCGGCCAGTGGGTAATACGTCTAAGGAAGAATAAAATTGATCGTGCGTGGGAAAATGTTTGTATGGCAATGTTGGGAGAACAGTTTCTGGTGGGAGACGAGATCTGTGGGGTAGTACTGACAACAAAGTATCCGGTAAGTACACATATTTTCAATTGTTAAAGAAATGCAAAAGGTCTTTGTACAGATATGCAGAATGTTAATGTCACGCACGAACAAGTGATCGTATTTCTGCTGAAATTGCAATGCAGTGATAGTGTAAAGTGTATACTCAAGGAGCAAAAGATATAACAAAAAAAAAAATATATATATATATATATATAAAGAAAGTGGAAAGTGAATTTATAAATAACAGCAGTGTGTAGTGATGCTGTAATAAGACTCAGACCAAAGGAACTTTAGAGGTTACGCATTAGATTTGTTTGGTATTTGAAAAAAACTAAAAATGTTAGCAAATATTGCTTCCAAATTTTTTATTATGCTATGCTACTATGCACTTCATTATAAATTAAAGGTGTACCATGCACAGAAGTTGTGTTTCTTTAGAATGTTGAAAATAAAACTTATTGAGCGAAAAATGTTAATACTGTGCATATTTTCCGCTGTAAAGAATTGACCTCTCACATATTTTCCTTTAATAATAATCAAATAATAAAAATGTGTTAAGAAAATATTTTTTTTAAATATTCATATTTTAAATTTTTTTTAATTATATTTTTTTTTCGGCAAATTTCAATTGTTGGTTGGAAATTAAGTTGGTTATGCAGTTGAACACTGCTTGAACAGAGTTCACAATCGTTTCCCGGTTCAAGTCTCTCTGAAATTCATTTATGTGCATATCAAAATCGAAAATTTAGCTATCTCGTTAAAATTAATCACGTAGAGGGTAAAAATTGTGCCTTTTCTTGGAGTGTTAGCATTACTTTTGATTTACGTTTCGCCAGCATATCTGCTTGCGCTTTAACGCGAAATTCAATCGAAACGTCAAATGTGATAAATTAGAAGAATGCGAAAGTGAAAAAGTGGCTGCTTCCCAAATTGCTTTTTGCTTTTTAGCCGCACCTAACGTCTCAGCTCCTAACAAATTAATCTAATCCTGGCCAGCTGAAATGATAAAAAGCTGAATTTACACGAGTTGCTCAATGCGTTCCACATTCTTGCGTGCGTTGAGATTGTTTTTGTACTTTGAAGGTGTCAGTTTTGGTTTGACGTCTGGCAAGTGGTTGTCAAATGATTACAAACGAAAAAGTGCATAAGCCATTGTCAAAAGTCACGAATGATAGAATACATCGTGGTTAAAAACAATCAAACACGGATGAGTACCTCGGGATGTGTATAATGAAAGAATTGTAACTAAAAAAGTGTACATCACAGTGTTTATTGGTAAATAATGTGCAAACAAATAATAGTAAAGTAGTAAAGCGTTTTCACAAGTTTTCAGTGTACATTTGCCGCAAGAGTCTCTATAGCGTCGGTAGGAGGCCAATTCCGAGCGGTGGCAGCAGCAGCATTACAAAATACACTCAAAAAGAGAAGTTTGCTGAGTGTTACAACGCTTACACCACCCCCGATTGAGCATGAACACAACGCAAACGCACTTTGTACGCTGCCCACACGAGCACACGAATTCCACAAACGTGATGGCGGAGAACTATGAATAGAGCGAATATTGATGCAGCCATAGGTTCATACGGCAACGCTTATGCTAGTTTCAATAGATTGTCGAGAGCCAGCAACGCGTTGAGAGCGTTTTCCGTGCGTCCGTGCGCCAATATCCGAGATAAAAAGCAAATCATTCAAGCGTTGTCACTGGCCACTAATAAATATTGTGGAAACCCGGTATCCCAGCATTTCTAACGCACAGCAGTGTTTTACAAGATCAAATTATCACCAATAATTCTGAAAGTAAGCAGACATTAACAACTCGCCACTGCAGCAGCTAGCGCCCGTAACAGACCGACAACCCCGCCTAGTGCCCACCGCATAAACGAAACAACCGCGCGCGTACGCGTTCGGTTGTAAATGAGACCCTGAGCAAAAATCGATATTTTCTTTGATTTGCACGCTGCTAAAGTGGATTTCACATTTCTCTTCAAGCAAAAAAGGAAATAACCGAAATCGTACACAAGAAATAATCGGACTTGTTTGCATTAAAAAGTAAAGTGAATAATATAAATTGAATTGAAAAAAAAAAGTAATTCAAAGTCAAAATCATTCCATGATATTAACGAAAAAAAGGCAAGAAAACGTCAAACGAATTTGTTGGCTAATGTAAAAAGTGGAATAACACAAAAAGCAGAAATTGGATAACGAAAAGCAGAGAAGAGACAGAAAGCAGTGTAAAAGAAAAATCCTATACACAAAAAATCAACTACCAACAACCAAAATCCAATCGACTCTCATTCATAGCTGCTTAGGAATTTTGGTAACAATTTGCGCTGATTTTTGCCATCACAACCCACCCCTCTCCATTGTTGTTCGGGAGCTTTTCGCCGATAAGCTACGTTTTCGACACTGCTCGTCTAACAGCGTCATCACCTTCATCGTCATCATCAACAGCGAACGCAACAGCAGCAAACAGCGGATACCAACAGTTTTTCTCCCAGCGCGTGTCTTGCAATATACAAGTAAATACTTCAGGCGCAAGGGACAGAAGGTGTTCATTAAAAGTAAAGTGTACCAAGTTTCGAAAGCACATATATATGTGTCTTGACATGTGCAAAAATTGCAGATTCCTGGCAAGAATTGGAATTTGTATTAAAAATTGATGCGAAGTTTATGTGGTGTAAATGCTTTACGAAATTCATTATTCTTTGTGTTAGGCAATGAAATAAAATATTTTAAACCACAAAAAGTCTAAATACGAATTTGCTAAGCAAAAGTGAGACCGAAAGTGAGTCATGCTGCCGTTGCCATTGTCGCATACGCTATCGGTATCGTCGCTGTTAACGTCGCCCAAATTTTTGTCGAATGTCGCTGTGGATATCACAGTAAATTAAATTTGTTGACCGTGAGCGTTACCTTCACCGTTCCACATACCAGTACGCACGCTAAGACGAACCGCTTGCCACCAATCGTAGCGCGGTATAAATTAGAAAAGCGAAAATTTACATAGTATTAAAAACAAGCGAAATATAATCTAAGTAATACAAAAAAGTGGTTAAGTGGAAAATAAATTATAGAAGTCAAAAGCAAATTGCCGACATTTTTATTCGAAAATTAGAATTTTAAAAGAAACGCCTCGATAACAACGATTATAAAGACAGCGGCACGGCCGTTTGTCCCAAACGTGCGCATTTCGCAAGGAAAAATCAATAATCGCCAGTCGAGCGAGCAACAAACTACCGCGCGCGTCCTCCCACCACCACAAGAAAAAATACAGGCGTGGAAAGTGTTGCACACACGCGGTGCGCTGTGAGGCCGACAAAATTTTGCAGTGAAAAAAGGAAAATCCAAAAAAGAATAAGCGTGTGTAAAGAAAAGAAAATTCTGCTAAAGACCGAATTTGGAATTTCAATTAATTAAAATTGCATAAAATAATGATAAGCTAAACTAGCGTTTTCGACGAGCACTGACTGCCACATAAATATAAAAATCGCCTTCAAATTCAAACAACCGAACCCCTTGACCCTTAAATAACCCACTGAAAGTTGAGCTAAACAAAGTCAGCGAACGACGTGAACAAACGGCAACGAAAGGCCGTTAGCTTAAAAAGTAAAAATCATAATAAATCACAAATTTAAAGTCTAACAAGTGATTTGTCGTCTACTTTTGTAAAAAACCAAACACTGCAAAATGACAAAAGACAGATTAGCCGCACTGCATGCCGCTCAATCCGATGACGAAGAGTCAGAGGAAGTGGCGGTCAATGTGGATGCCCATGATTCGTACATGGATGAGTTCTTCAAGCAGGTGGAGGAGATACGAGGCATGATCGACCGAGTGCAAGACAACGTAGAAGAAGTTAAAAAGAAGCACTCGGCCATACTCTCCGCCCCTCAGTCCGATGAGAAAACCAAGCAAGAGCTTGAAGATTTGATGGCCGATATTAAGAAGAATGCAAATCGCGTGCGTGGCAAACTAAAAAGCATTGAACAGAATATCGAGCAAGAGGAGCAGCAGAACAAATCGTCCGCCGATTTGCGTATACGCAAAACACAACATTCAACGCTGTCGCGAAAATTCGTCGAAGTGATGACAGAATACAATCGCACGCAAACGGATTACCGAGAGCGTTGCAAAGGCAGAATACAGCGCCAGCTGGAGATTACCGGTCGCGCAACGACCAGCGAAGAGTTGGAAGACATGCTGGAACAGGGCAACCCGGCCGTATTCACGCAGGGCATCATAATGGAAACCCAACAGGCCAAACAAACGCTGGCCGACATAGAGGCACGCCATGCGGATATTATGAAACTGGAGACATCGATTAAGGAGCTACACGACATGTTCATGGACATGGCTATGTTGGTGGAGTCGCAGGGCGAGATGATCGATCGCATTGAATATCATGTGGAGCATGCTATGGACTACGTGCAGACGGCAACTCAAGATACAAAGAAGGCGCTCAAATACCAAAGCAAGGCGCGCCGAAAGAAGATTATGATCCTGTTATGTTTGACTGTGTTGGGTCTCATAGTTGCTGCATATGTTGGCACAACTTTCATGTAAATGCAATTACATTATTACTACTACATGTTTATTATTTATTACATACATATAGTTACAAAAAGCAAAAGGCAAAAACAAAAGCAAAAAAAGTATATAGCAACAAAGTAATAACAATTATTATAACTAGTTATTATGTAGCTCTTATATCGCACGCTCGCAGCGAGAGTGGATGGATGTTGTTGAAAGCCACAAAAACAAAACCCAGCAGCGGTCAACGCAGCTTGGCTGCTACTGGGACGCGAGCAAATGAGAAAGCGATAAGAGTCTCAGAGAGAAATGCCATGCGGCCGTGAATGCTGCCAATTTGTAAGCTGCCTTTGCGGCCTATTTGGTGAATTATTACTTACTTAATTACCTAATTAATTGATTAAATGCTAAACAAAAATAATTATAATGTATTTGCTATATTATGAAATCTTATTGATTACTGTTATAATGCGAAGCAACCACAACCTAAAACATTAAAGTAAATATACACGAAAAAAAAAAATGCAAAAAGTGAGAAAATGAAAAGGCAAATTAACGAAAATTGCATTGCAATGAAAAACAACAAACAAATTGAACTAAACAAGCATAAAATTAATAAACAAAAAACATTTAAAACAAAACTATGTATTGTACTTTTCAACCTCTCATAATTCTCATAATTGTTGATAAGAGTTTCCGGTTAAAAGTTTAGTCACAAATCGGTTGAAGGTCTGTCTTTTCGTTTGACTTGCTTTTAAGCGTAAAGTTAAAAAAAAAACAAAAACAATAACAAAAAATAAGAAAATGAAAATAGCATATTCAAAGCAAAATTGACGCTGAAAGCGCGTTTACAAACATTTTTCAAAATATCTCGTTTTCACGCAATTTTAAGTTCACTTTAAATGCATACATATATACATACATATGTATAATTTGTACTTTCGAAATCTCATATTTGTATTATAAGAAAAGTAACACGCTGTGTATTTACTTACATACTTATTGCATATTTATCTAGTTAACTCTTATATAGCAACAATTTATTATTAAAACAAAAACCAAACAAGCTATGAAACAAACAACAAATAACTATTTACTTATTAAAAGCATATAATCTCTCAATATAGATTCTCTTTATATATTGGAAAACTCAATTGAAAGAAATTCGAAAGAAAAAAAAAATAAAAAAATTAAATGAAAATAAAAAAGGGAAATGTAACGTGAAATTTAAGAATTAAATTAAATTCGTAAAAACAAATCACACTTTAAATAATTGACTATAGCGTAAAAAATAACGAAGAAAAAACAAAAAAAAAAAAACACGAAATCACAACACACAGACACATGCCTACATATACACAAAAATATTTGCACATGTATATAAAGGTGCATTTACATAAAATTAAATATGCAGCGGTAGTGAAATAGAAATACTAATTAATAACACAAAATAAAACTTAACTTAACGCTCATTAATAACTTTTGTTTTTAGGTCAGAGCAATAATTATTTCCATTCATACCTATGTACATATGTGTGCGTTTGTATATAAGTATATTTATTTAGTGAAAACAACAATCACTTGAGTTTTTCCACCATTATGCTGATACATACATTTATATTTATTTGCTTGATTATTAAGTTATTTGTGTAGATAAGATTACGCTTTCAAATGCTAGCCAATTTGAGTAATAATCAGAGTATGCACTTGCAAATTGTTTTTATTTGCTGTGATAAGCACGAGCGCTCATACATAATGCAGAGTATGAATTTGTAATTAAGAGAGAGAGAGAGAGAGTAGCGGTATTCGTTTAGCAGAATGGGGCCTGAGATGAGGAGAAATGTATACAAATGTGGTAGCAGCATGCAATTTTTTCATATTTTCGTATTAAAAAGTGAGACTTTGTCAAAATAATAAGAGTTTAAAGTCAAAAATGATAAAAATAAAGAATTTTCAAAAAGAATATTCACTGGTAAGACAATGTTGTTGTTGTGATAGCCTGGCTTTTCGGCTTTTTTCGTTGGAGTAATGCTAATACAGGCTTATGCAGAATATTATTGATGAATTAGTTTCTCGAAATAGTGAAAATTAGGTTAGGTTGCTGTCCACTGTGGGACACACCGATTTTTTTCTTTTCACAAACGCTGCCTCTGAGTCGCCCGAAATGAAAAAAAAAACATGAAATTTACTATAAAAATAAACGGTACGGCATGCAGAATATTAGTTTCTTGAAATTGTGAAATTTAGGTTAGTTTAGGTTGAAGCGGTTGTCGCCTGTGGGACACACTCGGGCTCATTGTGATGCCATATGCGCAACTTGTCCTTATCTCTCCTAAAACCACTGTACACATTTCAAAAATTTGGTAGAAGATTCCTGATTTCCACAGTACTGAGATCTTCCCATTCATTACAAAATTCTCTACTAAATTAATGAATCTATAACTGGATAGAGCAGGATAATGGTACAAAAAGTGCGAAATCGTCTCTTCCTCATTTATTAAAATTTAGTTATATTCTACTGCTTGTTAAAATTATTTTTGTTGATGTAAAAATTTGCTTCACGAAATTTAAATTTTTATAAAACTTCAAATGAAAATTGGCAAAAATTCACTTGAATATATTTAAAAATTTTGTTTAACAAAATCTTGCTCTCATTTTTCACCTTTCTATTATGTTTTTCGCTTTATTTTGTTTTTTGTTTTAAGTTTAATACTTAAGATTCTTATGAGCATTTATTTGAAGCTTCTAAATTTGAAAAAACTGTAGCAAAATTTGAAAACTCCAACTGAATTGTTTGAAAACTTGCTAAGCATAATTTTTGCAGCTTCTCCGCTGCGCCTAGCCGAATTTGAAAGCGTAATGTTTAAATATACAACAAACAGATTTAACTAAAACTTCAATGCCTTGCTTATGTCCAGAAAAGCTCGCATTATACATTAATTGCATTAGTATTCGTATTTTGTGATTCTTATTTTATTTATAATGTTCCTTACTAAGCCTATTTTATTTTATCTAACAAAGAAAAATATTTACTTACGTAAGACTACTAACACATATCCCAAACAACGATCACTTCGTAATACTCATAATTTGTTTTTGTTTATTTTTTCTTCTTTTTTATATTATTTTTTGCTCAACGTTACTTTACGTTCGTCTTACATAATATGCAATGAAAAAAAAAAACGAAATTATAAAACCAAATGGGAACACTTTCACCTGAAACAACAACACCAATAATAACACCACACCACACCGCATCCCAACTACCAACTAACACAAACTACAACAAAAACTCATTTCGGATTATTAACACTGCATGCCCACACTTGTACGTTGTACGCCTCTTACTTTTTACTGCTGACACACCAATGACATCTTACGTATCTTTTTTTCTTTTGTAATTTGATGTATAATTTTTGGTAACCAAAAATTACGCTGCCGAATGCTAAAACATCACAAATGAAATATTTTTTTATTTTAAATAATTTAAAACTGTTTAAACATTTTTTATAAATTTCCATTTATTAGCATTAAATCGAAATCGTAGTGCTTGTAACAAGATAAATGATTAAAAAAAGCTACATACATTTGCTGCTGCTGCATTTTTTCTGTATTTTTAAGTTAAAAATAATAACTTCGCATGTGTACGATTGCTTCTCTTTTTATGTGTTGAAAATCTCACACATAACGGCAGCGAACTAGTGCTTGTAAAGCCTGCTATTGTTCAGAGAGTTTCCCTAAGTGAATAAGTATGTTTTGTACGAATGCATTTAGTAAAAAAAAAACAAAAAAAAAACCTTAGCACGCATCCATGAGCGCCCCTATTGTTATTGTATTTTGTTTTTTTTACACGTTGGGGGCGTACTATTTAATGAATGGCAAATGGCTGATCTGTTGAATGCCTGCAATTCCAAAAAACAACTGTTCAACATATTTCAAACACCTATGTACCTCTCACTCTCAAATGAGAATGCAAGCAAGCAATTAAACAAAGAGAAAATTGTAAGCAACAGTAACAAAAAAAAAGCAACAAACAGTGACTAACCGCACTCACAAGCACCTCTGAGTTACCTTTGAGCAGCACCACTTTCTTCTTCCAAATGCACTGCAACTACAACACCAACAGCTAAGTATCAACTATACAGCCAATGCACTGATGCTCGCTATAAAAATAAAAACAAAATCACAAAAAAAGTAGCAACTCCACTGCAAACTTTTTCTAGCCGCCTCAATTAACTGCCAACGCACGCAAATAATGCACGATAAATTTGAAAAAAAAAACAAAAAAAGAAAATATGAAATGAAACGCGCTTCACAGCATGTCGATTGCAAATAAATAGCAGAAAACAACAGAAAAGAAAAACTTGTGCAAGTTAGCGGCTCCTTCGTATTATTTCAATAAATCAAATCAAAATGCAATTCAATGCACGATCAACGCCACAAATGGGATCCGAAACGGCGACGATCCAGCGACCCACCAGCCAACGAACGAACTGCAAGGCCACCAACAAGTCAACTTTGCCACCTACAAAACAAAAACAACATTAATGAAAAACACCAATGAGCGGCAACTGCTTGACAGCAAATTTATTTTTGCCATTGGTAAGTAGTTAAAAAAAAAAATAAAAAAAAAAATTGTTAGAAAGCAAATAAAAAACCCCTCTGACTAAGCAACTTATGCGCAGAATTTTATTGATTAGAACAACATTTTGCGAATTTCTCACTAATGTTGCTTTGTATCAACAAAAACGACCTTGGAACAAACGTTTTTCTAGCGCTCAGCAGCAAACATTTTTTTTAATTTTTAATTTATTTGAAAATTTTTTGCAAAGTTTAGCACAAACAAAATTGGTGCACAATTGAAATTAATGCGAAAAACGTTATAATTTTAAAGATTTGAAAATGTATGCGATTTCGAAAGTTTCACAAAGAAACAATTTTTGGAGATAAACAAAACTGTGTTAGTTAACCACAAAGTCAATTACCTGCCCGACGTAATTATTGTTTGTTTCCTTGCATTATAATTTAGTTTAGCAATAATTGAACCATTATTAATGAGTCATGTCGGCTGCCACATGTGATGATTATAAGTACACACACACACATGCAGCAATAATCGTAATTATTTTTAATTCATGCAAATAGTGAACTTATGTGATTTTATTATTTTCGACGATTTTATGTTTATTTGTAAGCGTTAAATTTAACAGCCAACTATCAGTAGCTATTACGGCCAAACATTACACTTAAGTACTTATAACATACGAAAGCTAAATGAAAATATGTATGCTAATTTGATATTATTGAAATTTGTATATTTGGTAAAAGCGATTTGTATAAAACCCAACAAATTTAAATTTTAGTACATCTTATGAAGTAGTTTAGTATGTTGTTACCTAATCGATAAAAAGCAATATGAGCTACATAAATGTAAAATTCCATATTTCTTATAATGTAATTATGCAATGATTTAGAAAATTAAAAAAAAAAATCAATTTCTAATAAAAGTTTGCCTTAGGTCATTTGTTAAGTGAAAAATCTCTTGGTATTTTTTATTTCAATGCAATTCCGAATATGACACATATTTGAGTGCATAACACATAGGCTGAAAAGTCCCGGGCCCTTGGTTGGTTGGTTGGTTAGAGTGGTGATTCTTCCAGAATCCAACTAGCGCTTCCGCACCATTTTGTTGCCACATCCTCGTTACCAACTTGTTTAACAGTTATTTACTGGTTATTTACTAGTTATTTACTATTTTACAGTTACTTTCCCGGGCCCTACAAAGAAAACACTTTCTTTTTCGACAACGTAATTTCCATCAGGAGCAACGCAATCTTTCCAGCGCCACTCTAACATTTCAATGCCATTTTTCTAGAACGATTTGCCTCAAAATAGGCCTCAGTTTCAGCGATAACCTCTTCATTCGAGCGAAATTTCTTACCGGCGTGTCTTTTTTTGTTGGTCTGCGCCAACCAGCCAGTGACTACTGGGAGCCAGCATACACTTCGTATGCTTGTGTTTTTGCCATTGTTGTATTACAACATAAAATATTTGATGTGCAATGTTGCTAGAGCGACAGTCTTCATCAGCATCATCAATTCATTTTGTGCCGCATGAAACAGGGGCTTCACTATTTCGATATAAACACAAATTCTGCAGCTCTAAATCCGCCGTAGCAGTTGGATGTTCCACATTTCGGTGGCTACCGCTTGGAAACTGTACTCCTCGCGGGTATAAATTCAGGTTTTTATATCTGTACCTCGAAAAACGTGAAGTACACTCATAAGTTACGATCACTCAAAGGAAGATCTGTTGATCTCCACAGGTAAGATGGCTAGTTACTCCATATCATGAGGCCGCTTCTAACTTCAGACGCTGCGAACTTTTTCTTCTGGAACGTATGGCAAAAGTTGAGTTGTCGGCTTTTTGTCCGTTCGTGCGGCACGGTTGTGTCCCTCTTTACACAAATCTTCTTCTTCTTCTTGATAACCGCTTACGGGATTTCGGCCGAGTTTAACAAAGCGCGCCAGTCGTTTCTTGCTCGTGCTAACCGGCGCTAGTTGGAAACAACAAATGTAGCCAAGTCCTCCATCTGATCTTTCCAACGCAGTGGAGGCCTTTACTGCCTCTGCCACAACCAGTTGGTACTGCATCGAATACTTTCAGAGCGGGAGCGTTTGTATCCATGCGGACTATATGATCCAGCCAACGTAGTCGCTGGACATTTATTCGCTGCGTTATGTCTATATCGTCGTAAAGTTCATGCCTCCATCGCCTACGATACTCACCGTCCCCAGCGTACAAAGGTTGAAATATCTTCCTCTCAAATCTTTCTCTCAAATACTCCAAGGGACGCCTCACCGGATATTGTCATCGTCCTAGCTTCAGGACAGGCATGAAGAGAATCTTATAAAGTGTTACTTTTGTTTGTCGAGAGCCGTCTTCACTACTCACTTGCCTACTTAGTCCAAAGTAGCACTTGTTGGCTAGAGAAATTCTATGTTGGATTTCAAGGTTGGCATTGTCGGTGTTCTATCGGTCGGTGCTGTCGATTTCTAAATAAACGAAGTCGCTTACAACCTCGAAATCATAACTGTCAACAGTGACGTGGGTGCCGATACGCGGGTGCGCCGACTGTTTGTTTGATGACAGTAGAAACTTTGTTTTGTCCTCGTTTACCACCGGTCTGGACACCATTCGATTTGGTTCTTTATTCAGTTTGGAGAAGGCAGAACTAACAGCGCGGTTGTTGAGGCCGATGATGTCAATATCATCGGCATACGCCAAACATTTGAATGCTCTTATAGAAAATTGTGCCTGAGCAATTAAGTAAATCACAGGTTAAAGAAATCACACGACAGCGAGTCATCCAGTCTGAAACTTCGTTTGTTTCAAACGGCTCAAATTACTTAGGATGAATTTGTTGTTCCAAACTTGTGGAGGTCTTCAATTTGTGTAAGTTTTGGGTCATCTGCTGCTGTTGGCTCGTGGTAAATCCGGCGCTGCGTACATCACTACCTAGAAACTTCAGTTAACCTGGGTCAGAATGTCATATTTTTATGACATTCGCTAGTTCGGATTGCACAGATCTCGTCAATAATAAAGAACCCACAAAAAAAAAAAAAATTGTTTGCAAATTGAGTGCCATGTCGCACGTTTTTTATGACACCTAATACTTCCTGGGACGGTCGCCCTAGCCGAATGGGTTGGTGTGTGGCTACCATTCGGAAATCACAGAGAGAACATAGGTTGGAATCTCGGTGAAACACCAAAAATAAGGAAAAACATTTTCTAATAATAGCCGTCGCCTCTCGGTAGGCAATGGCAAACCTCCAAGTGTATTTCTGCCATGAAAAAGCTGCTTATAAAAAAATATTTGCCGTTCGGTTCAGCGTAGGTCCCTCCATTTATGGAACAACATCAAGACGCACACCACAAATAGGAGGATACTTCCTGGGGTGCCACGTACGACAGGGGTTGTTTCACATAAGACTCAGTGTATTAATGTTCCACTATTTAAAAAATATTGCATTTAATTTTTTTATTTTCCATTAAGAAAATTTATGGAAAAAATTCAACGAAATTTAGACGAGTAGCAATACTTTTCATGGCATTTGTATTATTTTAATGAAATTTTGCGGTTTTCGCCAGCTAGATAATATTCTCAAAATGAACGAACTTCATAAATTTTGACCCTCCGTTGGACACCTTTTTTAAAACCTTCAGTTGGGCACACGAGTCTGGCCTTTTTTCGTCCTGTTCGCGGATTCTGTTTTAAAGGTTGTGTCCATAAAAAAAAATAAATTTTAGGAAGTTAGCTACAATAGAAAAATATTAAATTCACGTCCGAAATCGAAAAAGCCAGTCTGGTCAGTTCCGGGTGCCCAACGGAGGGTTAAATGATACATTTTTAACAAGGCGATCATCTTAAGTTTTCGGTAAACTAGCAGCGCACACATTTGTTGTAAAATACGTTTCAATGTGCAATCTTCTTCTTCTTTCATAGCGTTACAACGCGGAGTGCGTCAAAGCTTCCTTCAAAATGTTCCTCCAAAGCGGTCTATCTTGAGCTGTTGCTTCGTAGTTGCGTACTTTCAGCTTCTTAAGATCGTGTTCCACTGCGTCTATCCCACGGTTCCTCGGTCTGCCTTTGGCCTTTACGCCCATTAGCTTTCCTGTCAAGGCTTTCTTCACGGTACAGTCAACAGGCATACGGATCACATGACCTAGCCATCTTATGCGCTGCGCTTTAACAAAACGCACTGCTGTCTCGTTCTGAGTTAGATCGTTCAGTTCAGAGTTCAATCGGATTTTATAGGTACCATCATCCATTCTTATTGGCCAAAGATCCTTCTTAAAATTTTTCTTTCCATGCGAGCAATCTGAGCACAATCATCAACCTTAAGAGTCCATACCTCACAACCATATGTTAGGTTTGGTCGAATAAGGGTCTTGCACATAGTGAACTTTGTAGCTTTCGGCAAAAGTCGGGTCTTGAACAAATTAAGGTGGGCGTAGTACGCTTTGTTGGCAGCGTTGATGCGATCCCTGACGGCGGAAGTTGAATCACCGCTACATGCGAACATAACTCCTAGGCACTTAAAATACTGCACTGCTTCAAAAGTATAGGCTTCCACATGGAAATTTGCCATTTGTGCAGGTCGCCTCGATTTCAACAGATATTTTCTTTTTGCCCTCGTTTACAAAAAAGCCAATATCGTTCGCAATTTTGTTAATTTTTATGAAAATTTCTTTTAAGTCATTCCTATTTCTTGAGAGAATAGCGATGTCATCTGCATAAGCACATTTTTGGGTTGTTTTAGTTATCAAGGTACCACCTTTGTTGACTTCCCTTACGACAAAGTGCAGCATCAAATTGAATATGACTGTTGATAAGGCATCACCTTGTTTTACGCCTGTTTCATGCCCGACTCTGTGAGCTTCCCTTGAATGATAACTTTTGCTTGTGTATTTGTGAGCGTTGCTCTAACGAGCCTTATTAGTTTGGCAGGTATTCCAAGAATAAGCAACATGTGCTGGATCCCATCTCTTTCAACACTGTCGAAGGCTTGTTTGAAATCAATGAACAGACAGTGAACATCTAGCCCGTATTCTTGGTGTTTTTCAAACATTTGGCTAAGAACAAAACATTGGTCGATTGTAGACTTGCCTCTACGAAATCCGCATTGGTAGTCTTCAATTATTCTTTCAGCATATTCGTTGATTCGTTCATAGAGAACATTTGTAAAGAGCTTGTAGGCCGTGTTAAGCAGTGAGATACCACGATAATTATCGCATACTCTCTTATCACCTTTTTTGTGTGCTGGGAAGATTATGCATCCTAGCCAATCAGATGGTATGGATTATTTTTCTCATAAGTCTATTATTAAATGGTGGAGGCACTTATGTAACTCCTCACCACCTTCTTTCAGGAGTTCAGCCGCTATAGAGTCTTCGCCGGTTGCATTTCCACTTCGAAGCTTTTCAAGGGCCACGATAATTTCGTCAAATTCTGGTGGAGGGATGATGTTTTCAGCTGTAGCTATAGACCCTCCAAGGTGAATGCTCTTCTTGATGCTTATTATTTAGAAGATTGTCACAATGTTGTCGCCATCTTTCTAAGATTTCTTGGTCAGTTTGTAATATATCACCATTTTCAGATAACCAAATATTTATTCTAGGCTGAAATACTGTCGTTTGGCTTTTAATTTTCCGATAAAACTGAGCCGCGTTACACTTTGCATTTAATTCTATTTCCTTAATTTTATTTCCGATGGATCCTTTTTTCTTTCTTCTTCAATGTGCAATCTATTCGATCAAATATTTGTCATAATTTGTTTTTTTTTTTTTTTTTTGTACGAATTCAGTTTCGGTATTTTGTGCAACATTCTCATATCTGGAGATTCGCCGAAGCGCGCTACTTTTCCCTTGTATTATACTTCCATTGCTAATACATGCATACATACATACATACATCCATAAAAATGTACAATTACCCATAGGAATTCTCGGATAACAGACCGATATCACTCATTTAACACCCATAAATGCAATTTCTTTACAAATAATCAGACACAAAAAACAAACAAAACGAGAGAGTGGAAGAACCCGTCAACGTATTTGAAAGTCTGACTTCATCGATTCGATAAATTAACACAGACGCTTTAAAAAACGTTCATTGAAATCGCAGTCAACAAGCGACTTTGAGATGCAAAGTAAATGCGCAAATAAAAAAATATTTTAAAATAAAAATGCGATAAAAACAGAAAAATACAATAATTGAAAATTGCAAACAAAAAAGTCACCGCATAAAAAAAATCACCAAAACAACAAAGCAACTCATACGACTCCAACAATCACTGGAACAAGTGTTGCATTTGTGCGAGTAGACTTGTAAAAACAAAATCGGTTAGTATTTTTATGAGGTGTGTATTAGTGTGTGCATGTTAGCTCATGTTTTGATGGTTACCGCTGTGAGTCATCAAACAACTTCGTTACCGGCACAAACAATGCTACTATGATGAATTTTACTTTCAGTACGAAGAGAGTGTTGTTTTTTGCTATTGTCTCTGTGGTGTTGTTAGCAGCATTAAGCTGGTAATGCCCGTGCTTATACACCTAACGAGCACCATCAAATTGAGCGTCGCTTACACATACGCATACACCATTATATTGTCGCACTCTTCCATACTAACTACAGAGAGCCTCACATCTCTGGCATTCATTACGAGACAGTTAAACGGTAATAATAGCAATAACACCAAGTGCAGTAGAGTTAGCGCTTCACACACCTCTCCTCCAGCTAGTTAGTTAGCGTTCATTGCAAAGCGTCAACTTTTTTAGTTTTTTTTTATCTTCATCGCAAAGCGTCAACTTTTTTAGTTTTTTTATCTTCATGCCAGTCATGCGAATATATTTGTTGCATTGTTTTTATTTTGTTATTGGCAATTTTCTCTCTTGTTTGACTTTAAACGTCATTCACTAGTTGCACTAATTTATTTGAACTCCTCTCACCGGGAATCGGAGCTAAAATGCACTTCGACGTTAGTGAAACAAGTTTTTCGTAATGACAACTAAAAGTGAAAAGTGAATTTCATAATGCCAAGAACGGTGATAGTTGGAAGAACAAAGACAACATTCAGCTGCACTGATTTCAGCTGAGTTTATGTAAAGCGTATTTCAAAAGACGCGCCTCATACAAGTACAAAGTTAGATTCTTTAAAATTTCACTATTTTTATTCAAAGTACGGCTCTTAAAATTATATGTAAAAATTACAGGCTGTCAAAATAAAATTTTCAAGCACTCACTCACACTTTATTCATTGAGCTCAGCCATCTCGACCCGAATGTTGTGTTTCAGCTCTTTAACCACTCACATAGGCAGTCTTCTTCTTCTTTCACTGCATAACAACGCGGGGTGCGTCAAAGCTTGCTTCTCACAGCTCCTCCAAAGCGGTTGGTCTTGGGCTTTTGCTTTGTAGTTACGTATTCCCAAGTCTTTCCTGTCATGGCTTTCTTCTCGTTCCGAGAGAAATCGTTTAGTTCGAAGTTGTATCAAATTATATAGGTACCATCATCCATTCTTATTGGGCCGAGCATCTTTCTTAAAAACGGTCATTTACTTAGTGAACATAAACAGTAGTTTTCAAAAAACGCCACAAAAAATAGTCTACTGGAGTTAAGTCGCATGATCTCGTTGGCCAGGTGACCAGTTTATGCCACCATTATGTGAAATTATTCGACCTAGAAACTTAGATCGCAATAATACAAATGTGTTTCGTGTTGTGTGCCTTGTGGCTCCATCCTGTATAAAAATAAATACATGAAATAACGGCTATTCCTTCAAACTCAGGCCACAAAAAATCTTCAATCAGTTGTCTATGGTGATGTCCATTGAAAGTAACTGCTTTTTCATTTTCATCTTCGAAGAAAAACGGACCAATTATTCCACCAGCCCAAAAACCACACCAAACAGTACAAACAGCACCATTCATGAGAAAATATTCCTAGCCTAGAAGAGTGTCTACCTAACAGCCAATGACTGGTGGCACAAGCCACGACCTTCGAGTTGTTTTCTCTTGAGAAGTTAAACAATTCTCCTGACCTTTTCTTATCTAGTTGCAGTCAAATTAATCTGGTTGTAACACAAGTATTTTCTTCTCTCCATTACCTATTGGCCTCTTGGAGAATATTATTTTGTATCCTTAATTTGCAAGTTGCCATAGGAATTCCAATATTGCCTCTGTTTTCAAGCAGAGATGAAAGATTAGTATCCTTTCTGGCTTGCTCACCGGCCTTGCAATTTCCTTCAATATCTCTATGTCCCGGAACCCATATAAGACTGACCTTGAAGACAGTGATATTAACCATTTAGAGCTGAAAGACATTCCTGAGCTACCTTTGATCGTAGCATAACCGCCTCCATTGATTTGATGGCTGCCTGGCTGTCCGAGAAGATATTTATAGTAGTTTGTGGTATGGCATGTGTCTTAAGGTACACAGTTATCTCCCTTATAGCTAGGACTTCGACCTGGTAGACGCAAAAGTAGTCCGAAAGTCGGACAGAAGTCCGATATTGACATCATCGGCCGTAACAACCGCGCTGCCTTTTCCACACTGGATAAAGAAGCAAAGCGAATGGGTGTGGTGGTGAACGAGGACAAAACGAAGTACCTCCTGTTATCAAACAACGTCACTTGTTATGCTTTCGAGGTTGTAAAAGATTTCGTTTATTTAGGAACCAGCATTAACGCCGATAATAATGTCAGCCAACTTATAATCCCTCTTGCCAACAAGTGCTACTTTGGACTAAGTAGGCAATTAAGTAGTAAAGACCTCTCTCGACAAACAAAACCAGCTCTTTATAAGACTCTCATCATGCCCGCCCTAACGTATGGCGCAGAAGCTAGTACGATGACAATATCCGGTGAGGCGTCCCTTGGAGTATTTGAGAGGAAGATTTCTGGACCTTTGCACGTGGCGACTGCGAATATCGTAGGCGATGGAACGGTGAGCTGTATGAGCCTTACTACGACATAGACATAGCGCAGCGAATAAAAATCCAGCGGCTACGTTGGGTGGGTCATGTCGTCCAAACGCTCCGGCTTTGAAAGTATTCGATGCGGTACCAGCTGGTGGTAGCAGAGGAAGGGGAAGGCCTCCTTTGAGTTGGAAAGATCAGCTAAACTCACTTGGTGTGTCCAACTGGCACCGGTTAGCACAAGGAAGAATCGACGGCGCGCTTTGTTAAACTCGGCCAAAATCCCGTAAGCGGTTATCGCGCCAATTAAGAAGAAGAAGTATGTAGTATAGAAGCGTGGCCGAACCGCTGGGTATTGCATAGCGCTATACTACTCAGTCAAAACGCAGATTTTGAGCAGGCAGATTGACTAGCATCTCAAGCACTTGATTTAAGGTAGCCCTTAAAGCCCCGGTGATGCCTCGAAACTCAGTTCTTTGGACCTTGCTCATATAATTTGCCTTTTGAGTTGATGGCCGTCACACAAGTATTCCATATAGCAAAATAGGCCATTTTCTCCACACGAACATAACAAATGCACAATTTTTTTTCGGATAACGTAGACTCCACCCGCTTGAGAGGAGAGGAATTGTGCTACTCTCTCCTTTTCCAATTCTTCATAAAAGCATTTGCTTCATCTTCGCTTTGTTAAAATGTGTCCACGCCACTCCCACTTTCTTTTAAGTATTTCCATTCGCATCTTAGTTTGGTTCGTCATAGCCCAAAACTTTTGGTTGGATATGATGTTGGGCCAAAAGATACGAAGTACTGTACGGAAGCAATGGTGCACAAGTGCTTGTAAGCGCTGCAAGTGTGTGACTACAAGATTCCAAGTTTTGCAGCCTTACAATAGGGTGGACTTGACATTAGAGTTGAATATTTTATTTTTTACGTTACGAGTGATCACAGAGGATTTCCAGTCATTTTTAAGAGAGCCAAAAGCCTGTTTAGCTTTACTTATGCGATTGGTAATATCTTCTTTTGAGCCTCCGAAGATATGTATAATGCCATCCAAGTAGCAAAAGAAGCTAACTTCTTCAAGCTTAATAACGTCGATATTAAATTTGTCTGTGTATAGATCGAGTTTAAACACATTTAATGCCGATATTTATTTCGAGGCCTACTTTTGCTGCTGTTTCTTTTACTAGCGTTAGTTTTTTCGACATATCAGTAAAGGTGTGTACCATAAGGCATGCGTCGTCGACATAATCGGGATTTTCGATACGTCCATTCAGTCCCCACTATATATTACATATATTACCACTAGTTTCGTGCGTTGCTTTGCTCAAAACACAGTCCACAATAATTCTAAAAAGGCTTGGTGACATCCCACAGCCCTGTCGAACGCCGGTCCCAATGTTAAAAAAGAGTTTAAGTCTCACACAGTAACTTGCGTTGGTGTACAGTGCTGTTATGAGCTTAAAAAGCGTCGCTGGAACTGCTTTATTAAAAGATCTCGACTCTGACCTACACAGCTGGGGGCTCGATCTTTATAGATTCGCGACTTCACTATGTTGCAGTGTTTTTTCAATTATTTTAATCCCGGTGGTTTGGCTGTCTATCAACAGTTCATTGATTTACATCTTATCTCCTTCATTCAGATAATACGTTTTTCTAACTTTTTCCAATCCCGATAAAAATTCCAGACGGTCGCTTTTATTACATAATCCTTTAACTTTTGTTTTATTAAAAGTAGTCGACACCTAACAAAATTTATTCTATTTTACTTATTGCTTTTTATGTTTCATTTTTTTTTTTTCTGAAGTGAAACTTCTTAGGCGTCGATGGACGAGCGAGAAAGGAGAGTAAAATTTAAAGGTCATGCAACGTTTTGGGCATTTTCGGGCCGCGAAAGAGAAAAAAGATATAACGTAGAGGAAAATGAGAGAGAGAGAGCTATACCTCATATATATTTTAGATACACTTTAGGCTATTTTTCCTGAGTTCTTCCTTGTGGTTGCTAATTTCTAGTGAGAAATAACACTGCCTACTTTTTGGCGCTTGTTTGTTGGTGCAAATTTGTAAGAAATATATTTTTGGTGCCTACTTTTTGGCGTTATATTTCCTTGGAGCCTACTGTTTGGGGCGTTTTTTGGTCCCAATTTTTTTGGTGCCTACTTTTTGGCGCTTATTTCCGTTTCCTGGCTAGTGCTTGTGCGTACTATAAAGTGCTATCCATTCCGGCGTTGAATTTATTGGTATTGCCTTGCCTAATTTGTGTCGTTGCTGCGGTCCTGGAAGCGCTGCATTTATGCGGGTGATAAACGCTCGGAGTAGTGCACGTTGTTGCCACGGTTTGTGTCCGGCGTTTAGCTACACCGGTCGACCCGTTTTCCGTTTTTTATAAATTTTGTCTATTGGTATTCCCTGCAAATGTTGTGAATTTATTTAGATATATATTCTCTCTCTCTCGGGTCTCTCCCTCTTTCTTTGTCTGCCTTGAAAGTTTCACTTCTTCACACGCACTTTTTTTATATTATTTTTATATTGTATTTTTTTATTTTCTTATTGTTTTTTTTTATTTGTTTTTTTTTTTTATAATTTAATCTTTTTTATATATATTTTACTTTTTTTTATATTGTTTAATTTTTTTAATTTTATCTTATTCTATTTTTATTATTTCTTCATTTGCTTTTTATTTTGTTGCTCTTTAAAATGTATTTTCTTCTTTCCCTTGCATTGAGTTAACAGCTGCGCTCCCATTTATTTCTTGCTATTCAATTTTTTTTTGTACCCACATCGCTTCAAATTAATTACAACTTCTCGGTGCTATTTTGGTTATTTTCCCAATCTTCTCTCTGTATTTTTTCAGTGTTATTCACATTGTTTTGTGACTAACTTCGTATGGTCAGTTTTGGTTGGTTGAGTTGGTTGTGTTTTTATTAGTTTTTGTTTTTTTTTTTCGTCGTTCTTCGTTTGTGTAGTTATCGTAATGCATACAGATTTACGTTCATATATACAAATGTACATACGTGCATATGTATTTTCCCTGCTGGAAACACGAGCACCCGCCGCAAAAACCTAAACTAATCAAAAACAATTGCGGCTCAGTATTGGGACTATTCCGTCAATTTCGTACCACTTCACTACTCACAGCGCAACTGTCGACAGAATTGAATTGAATCATATGAATTGACTACATGTTTCTATGCGATACTTTGCTTATTCAACTCAAGATGGGTCAGTGATTGTTTTTCTTTCGAGTTTTACGAATATATGCATATATTTAAGTCACCTTTTTAAAGAAAGATGAAGACCAAATGTACATTATTCATTAATACAGTCTATGCCACAATATTCTTACGTTTCTTTCAATATTACCTAACGAAATTCAAACTGTCTCTGACCTATCAAACAAAGGAGATGCAAAGCGTTCTAGAGCTGATCTGCCTAAAAAAGAAACACATCTGTGAACTTATTTTGCACTTCTCAGGCTATCGATGTGTTTGTGTGTACACCAAGGCGAATATATTAAATATCGGTAAATCAGCTAAATTGTTTTTATCCTTTCGCAGTGTCCATGTGGCACATAATGAAACAAGGCAAATTCATTATTTCTTTTCTACTTTACCAATACTTTGCCATGACAATTAAACGTAAAAACATTGTTGTTGGTCTAGTGCCACCACCTTTAATGAATGCGCTTTGGTGTACACCCAAGAGAAAGTTGCTTGTATGGAAAAAAAATAAGCTCATATTTTTTACGACGATTCCAAATTCCCTCGCATAGCACGATTTCGGAGCTAGCGTACTTTCTCTGCAGGGTGTGTGCGCTTACGGCTTTGTATGCATGTATGTATCTGTACATGGGTATTTTTTGATTCATGGGTATGATATCGTGATTCATGCAGTTTTTTCAACTAAGTAAATAAATTAACATTTGTTTACGTAGTTTGTCTTTTTCGTTGGATGTTTTCTATAAATTACTCAATCTCATGTCGGATTTTACAAACAATATGAGGTTTTGATGAAACTAAATTAAAAATCCACGACTTCATATTCTTGAGAGTTCTCAAGTACTTCGCAAGCTCAAGTACTCACCTACCGGTTTGTCGTTGCTTATATAGGAACAAAGATGTTAGATTAATAGTCGTTTAGTCATCCGAAGCAAAATTGTGAGAGTAACTTCGGCTATCACGTTAACGGGGATTCCATGGGATCAGCGAATTTAAAAGAATTACTGTGTGTTTAAGGGATTACATGGGTTTCGTTGGTTCAACAACATCTCAGGAATATTATCAAAAATTTTCAAGTCGATCCGAATAATAAATTCGGAGATACAGCCTTTGGAATGTATGCGCTCCAAACCACTTTTATTGTTACTCAAACTTTAAACGCGTTTTTCTCGGAACTGTGTTTTCAAATTCGGTTGTCAAATGTTCTCGAAAACTACTCAACCGATTTTGATGAAATTTTACATAGGTGTTCGAATTACAATTTGCTCGTGCTTGAACGAAGGATTTTGTTTTTTTTTTTGTCAATTACAACTATTTAAAAAAAAACAAAATGTCAAGCAAATTTGACCGAAATTTTCATTTTTTTGCAAAAATCTCTGCCAAAATTCAAATTTTTACTTTTTTTTCTTTCCTTCGTTCAAGCACGAGTTTATGGTCTTAACTAAAGCGCTTATTTTTGTTTTTTCATTTTTGATGAGCCTGTCAGGAGTTATGCTGACAACGCGGACGCACCTTTTTTCGAGGGGTCACCGGAAATGACGTCATAATGGACGAGTTTTAATTTTTTTTTGTTGAAAATTTCAGAAATTATTCTTTAAATATGTATCTATAAGACAGAAAAAGGTTTAAGTTAAATAAATAATTTTTTACATAGAAAAAAAATATTGAAAATAGGCCTTTTTTTACCCGACGAAACCCATGTAACCCCTTAACATCAGATTTGGGCAGTTTATTCGCGTGTTATTTGTGTAATTTTTTCTACTTGCATTCTTGGGCGCATTTTCAGATTTCGCTCGCGCAACTATACCAGTGCGACGTCGCGCCTCTCTCTCTGGTGCAATCTTGTACTCTATTACACTGCGTTACAAAAACGAACTTTTTTTCTGTCCTATGAACCAAATATACTTTTTCGGAAAGGGGAGAAAAAATAAAAATACACGTGTATCGGCGATTTTCATGCACACGTCAGAATTTTTCTTTCTTCTTCTTTAAAAGCATTAAAATTTTTAATGTAAAAATTTTTAATTTTAATATAATAAAATTAATAAAAAAATTCGGGGTTTTATATCTCTATTGTAATGCGGAGTGAAATACCTTACTTTTGATACCCACATCGGCATATCTCATGCAATTTTTTTTTTTAATTTCGAACAGGTGGCAACCCTGTGAAACATTGTCAGTGGCAACACCTAGGTGAAAAGTCTAGAAATGGGATACACTATCTGTGTGCCCAATTTCATTCAAATCCGTTAAGCTAATCCTGAGATCGTGTGGCTATACAGATATGCATACAAGAATTGCTCGTTTAAAGTTATAAAATACAAAAAAAAAATTGTGACGTGTACATGAAAATCGCCGATACACGTGTATTTTTATTTTTTATCCCCTTTCCGAAAAATTATATTTGGTTCATAGAACAGAATGTGTGTAACGCGGTGTTATTATTGTGGTGATTCGGCAGTAGAATTCTGCCCGCTCATTTCACACGTATTCACACACTCGTCTAATCAGTCACACGGCAAAGAAGTAACATGAGTGATAATCATTCTTTTTCGCATATCACCAATACAATTTTAGTTTTTTCGTAAACATAGTAAAAAAAGTTATTTAAAACAAAATAGGATGATTAATTTTGCGCCACCTTGTATATTACCGAAAATCGCAAAAAACGACATTCAAATATCTCAAAAAGCTAACGACCTTAGGCATAACGGACTAGGGATTAGAAATAAGCATCCGAAATTGCTCTATGAACTCACTTTCTGTGTTCAGCTACAAAACTGTGTATGGCTGTGTTGTAAACTAAAACTTCCGATTATTACCAGGAATGTCGTTTTGGTAGTCTGATATCAAAATTTATAACTGTTTGTTTCACAAGCTGAACTTGGTAACAATTTGCTAAGCTTTTGACAATTTTGACAAATTTTTTATTAATATATTTTGCAGTAATTACGCTTTTTCCCTTGTTTGGCGCGTGCTTTAAAATAAAGCCCATTTTCACCCATTTTTATAATCAATTTGAAAACAGTTTTATCTCTAAAAAATGAACTGAGCTTAAACTGAAAATTTTAAAAGCAGGTTTTAAATCGCTATTGTGGTGGTAAAAGTTGCAGATATTTAAAAATATTCAAAAAAAAAAAAGAATTTCTTGGCTGCAATTTTTTTCGTGTCTACTGGTGTCTTAATTAAAAGTTGCCCCTATCATAAGAGGGTTGCCTTTTATATTACATTTTGCGCCAAATAATGAAAACGCAGTAAAATAATTATGAAAATTTCTTTGTTTTTCAAAATATTCTGCTTGTCAAGTCAACACACTTCTGCATTCGCTGGAAACAATTTTCAAAGCACTTTTGCCACTCAGAAATGGACGCCTTCGAAACGAGTTGTTTCAACAGCTGCTTCAGGCTTTGAAAAACGTAGACCTCGCATTTTATTTTTGAAGAAGTAGCTGCCAAATCGGGGCTATGAGGTAGATGACCACCCATTAATTCGATCTTTTGACTGCTCAAATACTCTCTTGTGTGAGACGCTGCGTGAGAGCTCGCATTGCATTTGCGCAGGATGATTCCTCTTCGGCGGTTGATTTTCCTTACTGCTTTCTGATGTGGAACTTTATGCTTTTCCGCAGGCAGGCAAGCGTGACTACAGGAATTCAGTTGAACTCACTGAATCTTTTTCCCCTTTAAATAATATTTTTAAAGGCTTGTAGCAAATTACAGAAATATGTTTAGTTTTCGCTTACTTTTTGTTGCTCCATCTTCAAATACAATATTTGCTTTTTGAAGTTTAGAAAGCAGCTGTTCGCAATTTTATTTTTGGAAATTAAATTTCTTTTGTTTTGTTTAAACAACTGCAGATCAACTCAATAAATGAAGTTAAAGTCAATTAGGCTCCTGCAACCACAAATTTAAATTTATTGCAAATTCGATGAAAAAACTCAAATTTCCATTTTATTGTTGTTGGGGTAAACACTTGAAAATGTGCTGAAATGAACAGAGGTAATAGTTTGCACAGGTAGCCGCCACAGTTTAGATGCTTTATGGATGATACCAAAAAGTAAAAATATTTACAAATGTTTATATGTACGTACACCCATGCCAAATGTATACAAATTTGTTGTTGAACTTCCCAACTTGTTGTTGCATATAATTTCATTATTCTTTTGTCTTCCTTTTTTCTTTTGATTCCTATGCGAATAAAATCAATCATTTCAATTTACTGCCCGTAGTTGGTAGAAACAAGAAAATATCAAAAACTTCGCCAAAGTTATTCGTGCATTTATGTACAATACATATGTACATACATACTCGTATGTGTATGGATCGAAAGAAGAGGAAAAATAACATACTTTGATGTGTGCTTCGTCACATACATACATACATATATACATACATACATAGATTATATTGCTATTGATGCTGGTCTATGCAGTAATTTTCGTCTGCTCTGCTATTTTCACACCAACTTGCTAGCCTACACACATTCGAGTACCTATGTATGTACTTTTACATACATATAAACCATTCCTCTTCCTCCCATGCGGGTCTATATATGTATGTATATGCAAATCATTATTCTCCTGTCATACACATCCCATTTATTTTATCATTTATTTTTCGACTTCTTCTGAATTGGCTTCGGCATCTGCTCGAACATTTCTCTTTCTATTATTATTTGTTATCTTACTTTTTTGTCTGCTTGATAAATTTGCTTATGTCATAAATTTCAAACATAACAAAAACAAAACAAAAAGCAATAAAATCAAAAAGAAAAAGAAAAGAAAAGAAAAGAAAAGAAAAGGAAAAAATAGAAAGAGAGTGAATTCTCAATGTCATTCTAAAGCGGAAAAAAAAACAATTGACTTAGAAAAAGTTTAAAGAATCAGCAAATGATTTGGTATATACAGCTGCGGTCAAAATCTTAGTAGTGCACACTCGTAAAACGAAATGGGTGCGTGTAATCGCTTTTATAAAAACAATTTATTTTTTCCCTCTTATAGCCCAAATGTCAAACCAAACAAACCCCAAAATAAATCCAACGTTTATCTTATTTCAGTAAAGTAAAATTATATTTAGAAAAACTGCAGCGAATTTTGAGCGGTCAAAAACAAAAAAAAGTGTAACAAATTGTAAGAAAAATTTTGACAAAACTTTTATATGATGGTGATTTTATTTTTACATGGGTTTTTTTTCAGTATTTAAATTAGTACAGGGTGGCTGATGAATTTTGCTACATTAAGAAACTCAAATAACTTTTTTTTTAGTGTATGGAATCAATTTATTTTTTTTTCAAGTTGAAGGTCATTAAATTTTATTAAATGTAGCTTAACTAGTTTTAAAAATAATTGAATTTAAATGCCCCCCATGCTCGTTGACACAAGTGTGGTATCTTAGTAAAAAGTTGTTCATTGCTGCTTTGAGAGTTGCGACAGGAATAGCCGCAATTGTTGCCCGAATGGATTGTTTTAGTTCATCCAAATTTGTTGGCTTTGTTTTATAAACTTCTTGTTTACATAAACCCCACAAGAAAAAGTCAGGTGCAGTAAGAGGGCCAACGAAATTCGGAGTTTCTTGAAATCAGTTTATTGGGAAATTTTCGTCGCAACTCTGTCATAACAGTCTGGGCTATGTGAGACGTTGCCCCATCTTGTTGAAACCACACAGAGTTGAAAGGAATTCTCTTTCGGCGTAGTTCTGGATAGAAAAATTCTTTCAGCATTTTCAAATAACGGTCTCCAGTAACCGTAACGGTGTGACCATTTTCTTCAAAAAAATAAGGCCCGACAATACAGCGTGAAGAAACCGCACACCACACTGTCACACGAAGAGGATGCAATTCCGTCTCGTGGAGTATCTGTGGGTTAGAAGTACTCCATATTCGACAATTTTGTTTGTTCAGATTGCCGTTTAAATCGAAATGGGCCTCCTCAGACATGAAAAGGCAGTTTAACATGTTTTGGTCTTCTTCCACCATTTGCAGGATCTTCTGGCGAAATTCCAAGCGAATCGGCAAGTCTGCTGCATTCAGTTTGTTAACCGTTTGAATTTTGTAGGGAAATAAGTCTAAATCTTTGTGCATTATTGTTTGCAAAGACTGTCGGCTGACACCAAGTTGAGCAGATAAGCTTCTTGTTGAAACCCTTGGATTGCTTTGTATAGCTGCAGCTACAGCAGCGATCGTTTCCTCCGTCCGAAGTGGGTTTCGATGATAAGGCCTTCTTGCGACTGTTCCTTGCTCAGCAAAATTATTCACCAGTCTCATTATGGTCCATCTGCTCGGGGGATCGCCGCCAAACATCCGCCTGTACTCTCTCTGTACCAAAACTACGGACTCCAGTGCGTGATAGCGGCGGACTATCCAAATTCTTGTTTGCGTGTCCCAGTTATCCATTTTAATAAATTTTAAAGATCAATCTGCAAATTAAAACAAAAATGGAACAGATAACGTAAAAAGAATAAAAGTTATTCAATTTTTTTTTTGGTAGCGGCTTTCATCAGCCACCCTGTATTTTGCTGCATGACCCTTATTCTTTAGAATTGCAGCACAACGGCGTTGCATTGAGTCTATGTACAAGTTTTTGGCATCTTTCAATAGAAATCGACTCCCATGCGCTCCTTACAATTTCCCATAGTTGCGTATTAGATGTTGGCTTGCGTTGAGCTACTGCCTCCTTGACATCAACCCACACATTTTGAATCGGGTTTATGTCTGTTGACTGTGACGGCCATTCCATTACGTCGATCTGACTCTGCTCAAACCATGTTTTAGCAACTTTGCACATGTGTTTGGGGTCGTTATCTTGCTGGAACGTCCAAACAAGCGGCATTTCGTCTGTGGCATATGGCAGCATGTTGTCCTTGAGTATATCAACATATGAAGCGCTAGTCATCATTTTCTTAACCCAATGAATGGGTCCCACGCCTAGCCAAGAAAAGCATGCCCAGACCATAATGCTAGAACCATCATGCTTTATTGTTTTTATTGTATACTTTGGCTGCTATTCGGTGTTAGGTGGTCGTCTTACATTTTGGCACGATCCCGTTCCACCATACAAGACAATCTTCGACAATAAAATGTTGCGCCATTTGGTCGAAGGCTAATTTATATGTTCTTTGGCGAATCGAAGTCTCTTTACTATATACATGCCTTTTTGTCAACAACGGTACTTTTCTTGGACGATGAACAGTCTTAACTTTCGTAGACACTTTTAAGGCATATTTTATCTCAGTAGCAACCGCAAATGGAAACTGCTTTGAGTATCTGACGATAGACTTAACTTCTCTTGCGGACACTGCTAGTTTTCTTCCACGCTTTTTGCCACTTGGTTTGTACTTGATGGCATTACGTACCATTGTTGGTGAACATCCAATGATATTTTGCATTTCCCCATAAGTTTTTCCATCAGCAATCAGTTTTTTTATGAGGGCGTGTTTCTCAGGAGTGTAATTTTTCCTTCTGAAAATTACTGAATGAGGAATAATAAAAATTTGGCCATTACCTACAGAATATCGATTAAATAAACTTATCTCACCGCTTTTTTTTTAATTTTCACAAAAATAATCGCGATTATATTAATTTTTCTCATACTTTTTCACGCACTACTAAGATTTTGACAGACTAAAAGGCCGTTGCAATTAAAATTTCATGCAAAATTAACGAAACCAACAGGTTAAGTTTAAAAAATGATTGCATACCTTGAAGCCGACGTCTTAATCTAACAGATTTTATAGTGGATGGCGAAAAATTGTTGTGATATAAAAAACGTGGCCACTTCAATATCTTGAGCCATAAGCAGTACTAAGATTCTGACCGCAACTGTATTTCTAGTAAGCTAAATGCGGGTATTCGATTTATCTCGATTCCAGTTGCTTGTATATTTGCTGCTTCTTCGATTTTAATAAAGTTCCGCTTGCACTTGTTTTTTGCTAAATTTGGGAGACTCGAACAGATGTCCAGAAAAAAATGCTCATAACTAATAATAAGAATGGCACCACCACATATTGATAAGTTTTGACTATATATTTATTTCGTAATAATTTTTTTTTTTTTTTTTTTAATATATTTTTTCATACTTTTTTTTATAAGTAAATACTACAACGAAAACCATGATATTGATAGCCTGTGCACCAAGGTAAACGGCTAGCTCGCCTGCCTTTCTCGTTTCTTCACTGCGTGGAACCTACAACTTTCCCCCACGAAGTCCACGACGACCCTATTCACCACCAAGACAAAGTGGGTCAAATTACAACTTAAGGTAAAAGTCGATAACACAAAAATTCCGACTGTTAACAACCCCAAAATCTTGGGAGCTACCATCGACAGTTTGCTCTCCTTCTCCGAAATTGCCACTAAAGTCCAAAGTCGCAACAAGGTCCTCAAATCGCTTGCCGACAGCACTTGGGGCTAAGACAAAGAAATGTTGCTTTCGACATTTAAGGCAAATGGCCGGCCGGTTCTAAACTATGCTGCGTCTGTCTGGTCGCCTGGAACTAGTGATTCGCAGTGGACAAAGCTACAGACATGTCAAAACTCTGGCATAAGGACTTCGACAGGATGTCTTCTGATGTCTCCATTTCAACATCTACACGACGAGGGCCATATGCTCCCTGTAAAGGAGCCTACTAATCTGCTTAGCAAGCAGTTCCTGTTAAGGTGTTACCGCAGGTGCCACCCATGTAGACACCAGTTTGAGCCTGAGCCACCTCCAGGCACGTCAGTAGGCACCTCCTATATTACGCTGACGAGATCCAGGTCCAAACATTCATTCTTACCACCTTCTTAAGCTCCCGACCACCGAATGCCGTCGTCGGAGTTCAAAACAATTTTTGAACTACTTGAAAAGTATTGTTTTTATTATATATATGACTAGCAAACCCGGCCCCCTTCGCTGGGCACACTAAAATAGAATAGATATGGTTTAGAACAGAATATATATATATATTTTCATATTATTTATTTCTTTATTCTTTATTCAAGCGCTTAGGCATAAACAATATTTTTTGTTTTTCTATTTGTTTTTGAGTAAATATAAAATATAAATTGAAAATCAGGAAAAAAGAAGATTGTTTTTAAATTTCAAATCAACGCATATGAATAAACAGTCGTCTTTTTTCCTGATCATCCATGAATTTTTCCTTTCAATTTATTGTTTTATTAAGCATTTGAGCTTTTTTAACCATTATCCATTTATATTTTTCAAAAAAAAAAAACGAAAAAAAAATTTTTTCCCACGAACACATAATTTCATTCGGATTTCACATTAAATTCTCAAATTTCGTAAGCAATTATTCACTGTTCCAAAATCCACTCCAAAAAAATTCACAAACAATTTTTACATGTTGCACTTACGTTTTTTCCTTATGGCATCCAAATCAGAAAGAAATATTGACACATTGTAACTCACACTGTCATTTGACAGTTCAGTTCCGCCCCAAGCGTTAAAAAAGTAAGCGACATTATGGCTGGTTCAAAAGAACGCTGTACCCGTTGCCAGTGCTCCGAATTACAACCAAACTTTACGAAACCCATTTTCAATACTTACTTAACAATGTGCGTAAGTTTGGTTTAATTCGATGCAAAGACACGGCGGGTCCACGTTTTGGCATATATTTCGAGACCCTAGTCATCAATAGGTATGAAAATTACCCCTTATCAACAGCTTTCATTTGATACCCATATTGTACATACACAACCAAAGGTTACCCGGGTCCACGTTTTGACCTATATCTCGAGATCCCAGTCACGGAGCGGCATGAAAAGTACTCTGTAATAAAGCATTCACCAACAGGTTTCATTTGATACCCATATTGTACATACACGTCCGAAGGTTACCCGGGTCCACGTTTTGACCTGTATCTCGAGACCCTATCTACCAATAGGTATTCAAACTATACGGAAATCATTTTCAATACTTACTTAACAATGTGCGTAAGTTTGGTTTAATTCGGTGCAAAGACACGGCGGGTCCACGTTTTGGCATATATTTCGAGACCCTAGTCATCAATAGGTATGAAAATTACCCCGTATTAAAGCACTTATCAACAGCTTTCATTTGATATCCATATTGTACAAACACATTCTGGGGTCCACGTTTTGGTCTCTATCTCGAGACCCTAGTCACGGAGCGTATGGAAATACTCTGAACTAAAGCATTCACCAACAGCTTCCATTTGATACCCATATTGTACATACACATCCGAAGGTTACCCGGGTCCACATTTTGACCTATATCTCGAGACCCTATCTACCAATAGGTATCCAAACTATACGGAAACCATCTTCAATACCTCCTTAACAATGTGTGTAAGTTTGGTTTAATTCGGTGCAAAGACACGGCGGGTCCACGTTTTGGCATATATTTCCAGACCCTAGTCATCAATAGGTATGAAAATTACCCCGTATTAAAGCACTTATCAACAGCTTTCATTTGATACCCATATTGTACATACACAACCAAAGGTTACCCGGGTCCACGTTTTGACCTATATCTCGAGACCCCAGTCACGGAGCGGCATGAAAAATACTCTATACTAAAGCATTCACCAACAGCTTCAATTTGATATCCATATTGTACAAACACATTCTAGGGTCCACGTTTTGGTCTCTATCTCGAGACCCTAGTCACGGAGCGGCATGAAAGATACTCTGGACTAAAGCATTCACCAACAGCTTCCATTTGATACCCATATTGTACATACACATCCGAAGGTTACCCGGGTCCACGTTTTGACCTATATCTCGAGCCCTATTTCCAAAATAAAATATGATCCATGTTACTCGTGGATGATGTAGCTTTCGAATGGTGAAATAATTTTTAAAATCGGTCCAGTAGTTTTTGAGCCTATTCATTACAAACAAACAAACAAAGTTTTCCTCTTTATAATATTATATTAGTATAGATGAAAATTTGCCAAATTTTATACAAAGTTCCATACTTTGCTTTATTAGGTGTTTATTGTAGTATGAAATATGTTTTTATAAAAAGTAATTGAAATTGAAAATATATAAATAATCACTCAAAACTTATCATTTGTGTTCAAACTTATCTTTTGACGCTCACAGAATGCATGCGTGCATTCAGTTAAGCTACAACCCGACGCTGGTCAGCAAAACACAAAATTCAATAAATTCAAAATAATATATTCCTCCAGATGCAATACGCATTTCGCTAATTTTTTTCCATATTTCAAACAATTTTTTAAATGTTTCCTTAACGCTGTTTTATGGCTTCAATGTACTCCAAACGTGTACCCAATGCCCTAATGGGCGCCTCAAGATACCCGAATCTAGGTAAGCAAGTGGATCTGGTGGCTGCCAATACGGAACACTTAGACCTGTTGTATGGCCGCTGTGATATCACTGGAACCTTTTCCTTGCACTGTGGAATCCCTTTTTAAACCTCTTTCCCTCTAGTTTCCTCTTCTGTATTATAGCAGCTTCTATTGTATCGAAATTGTGTGTGCTTGTCTGTAAGTATACGCGTCTAAAATCAATATCTTAATGGTTTCTTCAAATGCTGACCCAATGCATGCTGACTTTGCTTGGCTTTGGAAATTTGAATGGTCAAATGGCCGCTTTGAATGCGTCATAAAAATCGGATGACTCGTCAAAGAAAAAAGGAAAGGTTCATCATCATAATTTCCATAGGGCGACAACGAATTTCTTCCAGTCGGGTCTGTTTGGTGCCAATCTCTTAACTTCATTCCAACTAAGCTGGCTAAGCGGGTTTTTGACTCCAGCAGTCATCTCCAAGTATTCGCTGGTCTTCTACGGCTGCGATTTCCTTGGGGGTTCCAGTCAATGGCGGACCTTGTTTAATCACCATTTCCTCCGCGTAGAACATAGCCCATCGAGCCCCATTTTCTCTTTCGGATCCCTAATAGTATTGGCTTCTGCTGGGATCTGGCCCATATATCACCATTCGAGATAATATTTGGCCAGAATATTTTGAGAATTTTTGAAAGCTTGTTTACAAAAACTTGTGTTTGAGCTTGTTTCAGCTGTCGTCGCATTCCACATTTTACAAGTCAACTTTATTTAATAGTTGACTTTACGTTGGAGTTAAAAATACGCAGTTTTGTGCGCCGTGATATGTGTAATGCGTTCCAAATGGCTTGCCAAGAGAGCCTGAGAGCCAAATGCCGCCAAAGTTTTTTTTTATTCGGCATTTTATATCATCACTCGAACCACCGCTGCTTAAATAGCTGAACGATTTCCTTTGTTTATACGCATGACATTGGTTTTCTGAATCAATATACAGTCAATGCATAATACAGTTTTGAATTATGACGTTAAAGAGAGATGAGGAACAATTCAAGAATGATATATACTTCTATTGCTTTCAATGGCATTTATTAAATTTTTTCAATCAATTTCTGATTTGCCTAAGATGCACAAATGAAGCTAAACCAATCAAATTCAATGAAAGACAGGTATTTTCAGTGCCTTATGTCAAAAGCGCTACAAATAGACCATTGAGCTATTTGAAACTTCGCCGTACTTCAAGCGCTTTAAGCAAAGCAGCAATTTGATCTCATTTTATATAGTATTTCGGTATTCTTCTATTCATTTTTGCCAGTTATCGAAGTCAAGCAAGCAAAGCCAGCCTGCATTGGGTCCGCACCTTAAGGGGTAACACCACTGTAGAAATTTCAAAAAGTTGATTTTTTTTTATAAGCTTAAAAAATTTTTTGAACCTTTTAAAATACAGAACAAAAAGTTTCATACGTTACCGAAGTCTATTTCATAAATATTTTAAGCTTTTAACCAAGCGTTAGTGACTGCTACCTAACGATTTCTCCAAATTTCCAAACTTTAAACGCGTTTTTCTCGAAACACGTTTTCTGAAATTGGCACGCAGCATAACTCAAACAATTTTAAATATTTTTAATCAGGTTTTTCACTACGTCTGTATAATAACCTTCTTAAGAGAAGAGCGTAGTGCATTTTCGATAGATTAATTTAAACGATTGTTACAATTATTTAAGTGCCGTTTTTTTAGTCCAAAATAGAGTTTTTTCCTTCAAATGCTTGCTAATTCCACAAAAATAAATATTTTTTAAATCCCCTACGTGTTTCTCTAGCTATTCTTATCTAGATTAAGAAAAAAAATGTTTCTTTGTTCCAGATTAAAATTTGCACCCTCTGTGCTGCGTGCCGCGGAGCTCCTTCAAGAGAAACCACATTACAAAAATGTCTCCAATGCCGCCATTTTGTAAAACTTCTCGATCAAACTTTGTAGTTTTGTATTTTAGTATATGAGTAATAACTTCCCAAATCAGAGTGATTGTTTCCCCTTTCCTTCTATAGAAAAAAATTCTTTAAAAATCGTGTTTATTTTACGCGTGTACAGTGGTGTTACCCCTTAAGGCATTTCTATGCCACCCTTTGTGGAGCCAATCACTTTTCCACTCAATTATTCTAATCGCTCACTAACCGCTTGATGCTGGATTATTGATTATAATATTAGTTGTAATAAATGAGAACAAGTACAGTTATTGTATAAAACTGACAATTAAGCAATTTAAGCGTAACACCACAATTATCATAAAATTCAACCCCCTACCGTTTTGCCGCCCCCATATTTATACGTGCAGATCTTTCAATGCTGTGCGGCTCATGGAATGCACTGGCTGGGTATTGCCAATTGGCGACCGACAAGCAACTGACTCACACTCACCTAATTGAACAAATCAAATTAAAAAGCAGTGACGCGCACCAGCGCACTTTCAACCCCTTTTTTACTGGAAATAACAGCTGAAGTTAATAAATAGATACATTTAATAATACGTAAATGTATTACAAGTATAAAATCCGCATTGTGTGTTAAGTGGGATTTTCTTTGTAGCTTTCCGCTGCTTGTGCATATTTTTTTGCGGACATTTTAAAATGCAATTTAAAATAAAAATATATTTATTGCTTTTCTTCAGCACCTAATCGCGTTTCTGTGTCCGCTTTAATCAGATAACTTGCTCGCACATCAAGCGCTCACTTCTATCGCCTCTACATAAATACGCAAATTGGTGTATGTATGGGTACTCATCGCACTTCATACATATCCCAACGATTTAGTCACTTCATGCGCTGGTTATCTAAAGTCTACGATAACATTTTTATATTACTTTGCTGTAAATAGAAAATAAAAAAAAACCAAAGAAATAAGAAAAAATTAAAAAAAAAAACATACAAACAACTGCCAACCGGGTTACAAGTAAATAATGGCATGAAATTCTCTCCAAACATTTCACGTGAGCGCGCATAATATTAATGACGTTTTCATTTACACTTTCGTAACCTTTTGCGGCTTATCTTCCCACTGCTGCCTACCGCCACTCGACCTGCACAAAGACAATTTCACAGAACGCCTTCCTTTCAAGCATTCATTCATCCAGCCGCGCTCACTCGCTCATTCAAAACTCAATACAACTCACTCGACTGTAACCATTTTCTTGAGTGCCCATCTTGCAAATTTTCATGGCTATAGTTATGTATGTATGTGTATATGAGTAGCTGCATGTAAAATGTGTAAACGCTCGTACATAAAATTAGTTCAACAACTTTACTAAAACCCATTTAAAGTGGAAATGTGAATAAATACTAAATACATATCCGAGTATATTTACGTATGTATGTCCTTATGTTCAGGAGATCAGCCAGCGCAGTCAGTAGCTTGCCGTTTTTCACAAGAAGTCTCATTTTATTCACTTTTTATGTGGTTAGCATACCATAAAATTGAATTTCTTTCACTAAACCCGTTTCCATAAAATGTGTAGAAATTAACGGAGTTATTAGGGCATATACGAGTGGCTTTGCCTGCTCAAAATTTTGTTCAAAGCACTCTCTTTTGCCTCTGTCATGCAGTTCGGATACTGTTTGGGACAGTATTACATAACACTTGCACATTTCTGCCTTCAAAATGTACAAAAATTTAAATGAAAAGAAAAATTCTCAAATGAAATTTCTCTAAAATGGTATGGAAATAAAGGAGGAAATATTTTAAATCAGGAAAAAAGAGGAACATATTTTCATATGTTTACTGTTTACCACTCATAAAAACTGATGTGGCTAGAATAATCACAGAAGACGAGTGACAGTGCGCTAAAAGAATGCGAGCTTACAAGGATGGTAGATTCACAGGTTTGGCCGGAATGGACACAAACTAGCAACTTTGTACTTTATTGTTTAACCCCTTTTCCAACATTCGACGGAGTAATCCGAGAACGAAAGCTCCCTCTTATCACCAAGAACGGAACAATGCGCAATAAGCACATTTTTTGTTACATTTTGAGGAAAGTACAGGGTCGGGCACTCGAAGCGTAACTAATTAAGAAGGCCATAAATTTAGTTTGGAAAATTACTTTCATTCAATTCAAAGTGAAAAATGTGTGAAAATAATACAAAATTAAGAATCAATTTGCTTTTGCTCGATATGACCACCTTTTGCCTTGACTATGACCTTGAGACGGTCCAAAAACGAATCGCGAGCTGCCCGAATGTGACTTGCAGGTATCTTGGCCCACTCGCGGACAATGGATTTTTTCAGTGCCTCGAGACTGGTGAATGTTGTAGTTCGGACCTTGCTCTCCAAAGTGGCCCAAAGAAAATAATCCATCGGATTCGTTTGGTGAATTTGAGAGCTATTGTATGGATGTTATGAAGTTCGGAACGTTGTTTTTTAGCCATTCTTGGTGCACTCGAGCTTTGTGAGAGTGTGTCGACTCCTGTCGAAACGTCCATGATCTGTCTGGTCACGGCTTCAAAGTAACGTCCAGAATACTTTCCCGATAATATTTCGCATTTACCTCGACGCCAGGCTCGATGAAAACGATTGGAGAGCGCCCATCTCTGGTTACAGCGGACCAAATCATTACCTGTGGCGGCTGCTGCCTCCTGGTGGCCAATCGATGACTCAACTTCTCGTATGAACGGTCGGTCAAATAAATCCTATCATTTTGGGAGTTTACAAATTGCTCAATTTGAAAAATTTTCTCGTCAGAAAACACAATGTTCGGAAATTGACCGCTTTCGGCCAAGCGCAGTAACTCCTCCGCTCTCTCAAGTCTGACTTGTTGCTGCTTTGGTGTGAGATCATGCGTGTTTTGGATCTTATATGGCTTGACTTTGAGATCATTTTTCAGTATGCGGTGGATACTATGGTGAGATATTTTCAGTTCTTCGTCATTTGATTGGCTCAAGTAGCTTCTTCACTTTTTGAACCATTGCACGTGACGTTGCAGACTTTTGATAATCACCTCCATGACGTTTCGCGATGCTACCAGTATCAGTGTAACGACTAATGGTGCGATAAACAAAAACTTTATTTACTTTAAGGTGCTCGAGCTCACGAAAAATCGCTGGTTGTGCTTTTCCAGCCTAATATGAAGCAATCACTCTATACATCGCGCATTTCGAGCGATGATGCAAAAGACTTAAAGAAGACCAATTTTTATTGTGCAATTTTTTATTGTAGCAAAATAAATGCAGCTTAAATTAATTGAGTCAATTAAAATGCGTCCTTAGCTTTCCAATAAAAGCTTGAAGCTTAGACAAAAGGTTAGGCTTAAGCAAGTTGTCCTGAAAAATGAATGTGCGTCCCACCATCTACGACCACCATAAATTGTATCAAAATCCTCTCTTGAAGCGAGAGAGCTTTAATTTTATAATATACATATATTTCACAACCAACAAACGCCTCTTAATGCACAAGGAAATATAATAGTCACTTTCACGACCAGAACATCCGTTTATTTTTTTGTTTACGTGCGGGAATACTCTCATTGTTGCACCACGGTAGGTTTTATAAGCCATGCCAGTCAAATTGTTTTCATATATCACCAACACAATCTCAGTTTTGTCATAAACAAAGAGCTGCCATGGCTAACAGAGGCCATTCGGTCATTCAGCTGATTTTTTTCAAATTCGCTGAGAGCCGGTTTTTTGCTATGATACGAGTGAGGGAGCTGGTAGAATGCGACAGGAAAGCTCTATAAGAGCTTTCTGATTACCAGCTTGTTTCTCTATTTCTCTTTCAACTATTTTTCTCCAGGCAACCCATTGTATTTATGAGACTTCTATTCAAATGTGAAATGCGCAGAGGAACAGAGCCTGTGTTGCCTTCATGGATAAATCACTATGTTAGTTTCGGTTCAAGCTCCTATGAAGGGTGATCAATTTAGAGGTATCGGATTTTAAATTGAAATAAAACAACGCCTTCAAAATTCAGATTGATTTGGCAATATTGATTATTTTTGGGTAGAACTATTTATGATATTTATTTTTTTACAGAAAATCCCTTTTAAATGTTGGTCGCAACTGCGCCGTAGTTCAGCCACCTGGAGAGATAAACTGCTCAAAAAGTCTTTCTCGCTCGTCATTCACTGTTACATTGACGCCAGCCCCGTCTTTGAAGAAATGAAGCGGTTGTTTTCAAAGGATGTAATGGCTGTTAGGGCCTTGGGCTCGTTGTTTGTGCGTGCGAAATTGGTCGGGGAATGCCTGACTTCTCTCTCGATTGCATCCGAATACTCAAAGCGTCGTCCGCGGACATTTTATGTTTCGGGAAAAGGAAAAAGTCACAGTGGGCTAAATCGGCGAATGCGGCGGCTGTTTGATGATATTTGTAGAGTTTGTGGTTAAAAAAGTGTTCACAATGCGAGCCTTGTGAGACGGTGCGTTATCATGTTGCAGGATCCATGAGTTTTCTTTCCACAAATTGGGCCGTTTCCTGCGCAAATTCTCTCTCAAGCGCCGCATAACTTCCAAATAATATTCTTTATATTCTTTCCATTTGGAAAGAATTCCGAGTACACAACATCATGATAATCAAAGAAAACGAGTAGCATGACTTTCCCTTTTGACTGACTTTGACGAGGTTTTTTGGGTTGCGGCTCGTATGGATAGCGCCATTGAGTCGCCTGTTGACTAGTTGACTGGTTTGCGTGTTAAACTCATATACCCACGTCTCATCACCTGTTCTGATGCGCTGAATAAACGTTGGGTCCGAATTCACTTGCTCAAGCATGTGGTGACTGGCCTTCTTCTGATGAATTTTTTGAAAGAAATTCAACTCTCTTGGAACGAGGCGAGCATCCACGTGTCCCATGCCCAATTAATGGTGTAAAAAGTTGTGAATTGATTCGTGTGACATGCTAAGATCACGAGCTACCTCCCTCAAACTTAAATGATGGTTTTCCAGCACCATTTCCTTGACTTTGTCGACGAAATCCCGTTCACAACTCAAAACTTAAGACAAATTCTTTGTTCGATGTTTTTATCCATAGTGAAAATCGCAGAGCACACCTGCGGTTGACTGATAATAATAATGACAAAAACAAGCTAATTGACAGATCACCCTCAAACTCTGCGATATTATAGAGGACAGTTGTACCAAAATTCCAACAAAAAAAAATTTAGACATACAAGTATGGGTAACGCGCGCTTTTTAAATGAAGAATTTTTCCCGATATTTTGTTGACAGAATGTAAACAATAAATGATTTTCAATGTTGTAGCTTCCAACCAGTTGATGTTTTATAAAGGACTAAAAAGTCTTAAATAAATCAAATAAATGTACTTTACCTACGCCTGCCGCTATGGCTAACGTTCTATTATTATCGCACGCATCGCTGTTACTATTATTATTTTTACTGTCCTTCCACACGGAATTCAAACTACAAATCTAATTGTGACGACAGCTCCCACACAAAGCACAGCGTTACAATACATTTACATACTTTTTTATATATAGCAATGTAACCATGTGTGTGTTGGCCTATGTATGTTGTTGCTGCATATCATTTCCTTTCTTAAAGTGCGTAAAAACTATATGAGCCCACACTCACTTAGTTTTGCGATGCGCTATTAAGTAACTTGCCTTTATTCTGGGAGCAAAGAAGCTTTTACTACACCGTGAAGGCGTATACTAATATAGAAATAAGTGTACACACATACATCTATATGATGTTTGATGCATAGGAATACATAGTTTTTATGCAAAAGTTGTTAAAAATACTTGTGGGTGCGTAATAAAGGCTGCCTCGTATATACGAGGGTAATATTCCAGGAATTGGTACGAAAAAAAGCAGAAATTCGAATTCGCGCAAACAAGGTTTTCAATGTCAAAACCGGCTAAAGTGCGCAATGAGCCATTGATTATTTGTTTTCTATTATTATTACTATTTTTTTTTTTTTATTTTTTAAGAGTTCTTTGTATCGTGCTATGTTAAAGTCGACAGTAAAGTTTTCGTTGATTTGCAACAGACAAATTATTGTTTAGCAACTTCTATTCAAATTGTTCTGGCTGTAAGTGCTTATTTTTCAGCCAATTTCGTGTACGAGAGAGGTTCAATAAGTACTCGTGTTAAACATGAAGACACCATTTTCGCAGAAAAAAAAATTTTATTTTTCAACATAATCCCTTTGTAGAAAGATACACTTGTCTCAACGCTCCGGCGATTTTTTAATCCCTCCCTGTCGAACTCCCCAAAATACGCCTCTGTCTCGGCGATGGCTTCCTCGTTTGAACTAATTTTTTTCCCGCGAGCCATTTCTTCATGTTAGGGAACAAGAAAAAATCGCAGGGAGCCAGATCGGGTGAATACGCGGGGTGCGGCAGCAATTCATGTAGTGTGGTGGCGACGGCTCCGGATGAATGTTCTGGTGCGTTATCGTAGTGAAACAGCACCTTCTTTTTCACCAAATGCGGCCATGTCTCCTTAATTTTTTTGTGAAAGCGGTCCAATAACTCCCTGTAGTATTGTAATCAATCTTCCTTTTTCTAAAAATTCCATGAGAATAACGCCGTTCGCATTCCAAAAAATCGTCACCTTGACCTTTCTGGCCGATGGAACTGTCTTCGCTTTCTTTGTAGCAGATTCACCAGGAGAAATCTACTGCTTTGTTTGTTGCTTAATTTCTGGTGTGTAATGATGGATCCAGATTTCATCAACAGTGAAAACTCGACGCAAAAATTCTTACGGATCTCGCTTAAATTGCTCCAAACACTGCTTCGAAGGTAGCGGCGCGCCCCCTTGTTGTTGCTTGTGAGCAATCGCGGCACCCATTGGGCCGACAATTTTTTCATCGCCAACTTATCATGTCAAATATTATTTGCCATTCCGGTCGACACACCTATGGCGTCTGTTACTTCGCACACACAGCAAGAATCATGTCGACCTGTGGAATGATTTCCTCGGTAACCATCTCTTCTCATCAAAAACGGATGTTCGCCCACGTTTAAATTCATTGAACCAATATCTAACTGTGGCCTTAGATGACGAAGCGCCCCCATAGATAGTATTTAACGTTGCCTTTCTATTCAAAACCAAAAAGCGAATTACCGAACGATACTGCTTTTCTTCCATCTTAGCTAAAATCTCGAAACACTTCTTACTCGAATAGCTGCCAAATGCAAACTAACCTATCAACCAGTCTGACATTAGTTTTGCCGTCGTTTGGCAGATGGCAGCTCAAGATGCTAACGCCAACTTCACTCAGGAACACTCTCCGTCATCAAACAGGGAACTTATTGAACCGCTCTCGTAATTTTTTCTATGTGTAATGGCGCTGAATACTGCTGAAACATCCTTGGGTAGAATCCAGCTGATTTGTTGCCCTTGATGGTATATAGGCCAGTCTTCAGAGCCTTTTCCCGACAGATGTGCGGCTTAATATTGGCCTCATTGCGATCGATTCGTTTGAAATAAAAGTAGAGACTGACTTTTCACTCAAACTACTGAGCTCACCTTGACTAGAAGCATGGTGAAAAACATTCAAAAGTATTTGACATGCCGCGAATCAGCTGCAGAGCTGACGTAACAGGGGATATGTTTACAAAAAAACTGAGATTGTGTTAGTGATACACGAAAGAAACAAAACAACTCAGTATCCGCTTACGTTGCTTTGTTGGCATCTAAAGAACAACTGATTCGGCGAGTGTGCGAATACATGTGAAATGATCATGCAGAACTCGGCTGCCGAAACCTCTGTTACGTGGCACCCGAAGTTTCTCTCACAAACCCTGAAATCTATCATTCTTGGATGCCACGAAGTTACTCGCTCAATTTCGTTTTTCACCATAGTTATAGCTGAAGATCAAACTTGGTAATCTATCATCTTGGACTTGATCGGATTCTGCCTACGAGTGATGATGCTTTTGAATACTCTCAGTTTCCTGTTACAATTTTAACAGCAATAAAACCAAATTTCTTACTCGTGGTTATGTTTGCAATGCGCAAAACTATTTTAAAGGTTGCCTTTATGTTTTTCGCATAATAATGAAAACACAGTGAAATAATAATGAAAATTTCTTTATTGTTTTTCAAAATATTCTCCTTGGAAATAAATACACTTCTGTATCCGCTTGCAACGATTTCTAAAGCATTTTCATCACTTAAAAGTGGATATCTCCAAAGCGAACTGCTTAAAAGCTTCAACAGCTTCTGCAGGCGCGGCTTCGGGAATAAAAAGAACTAATGGAACGAATGGCCCATTAAGGGGTTAGGGGTAGTCAGAGGCCCGAAAAAATGATGATTTTCACGAATTTTTTTTTTGCTACTTAATTAATTTATTTAACAAAAATAAAAACATAGCATAAAAACATCATGTTTTAACTTGACTTCACCAAAATTTCAAAAAAAAAAATTAATAATTGCAAAAGTTATCGCTGTTTGTGTGAAGCCCGTTTCTCCAGAAGTCCCTTGCGGTGAACATCACAAGTCCTTGTAGATTCATCTAAAACCAATCGGACAAGAAAAATTAGTTTTATTAATAGATAATCAATTCAAAATGAACAAAATGGCGGCCTCAGAAAATTTTTTCCAGATTTTAGAAGAAAAAACCAACAGTTAATTGTTAAAAAAAAATCGAAATTTTTGAAAAAAAAAAAATCCTTCGATCAGGCACAAGTTTTTATGTTTTTCAAAAGCTGTATAAATTTTATTGAAATCTACGTAGCGGTTTTTAAGTTACAGTGTTCACCAGTTTGAAAAACATAGTTTTGAGAAAAACGCATTTAAAGTTTTGCTATCGGCTCCGGAGCGGCCGAGCGCCCTTTGTTAATTGTTGAATAACTTGAAAAGTATTTGTCGGATTCACTTCAAATTTTTACACAATATTTTTAAAACATTATACTTTAAGAAAATGCAAAAAAAAATCGATTTTTTGAAAATTCTGACTATAATATTTTGAGTAGTCTTTGAACACTCTTGAGAGAGAGCTCGCTTTGCCTTAGTGAAGGATGATTTGTCTTCGGCGGTTGGGTTTCCTTTATTCTTCGAAAACTTCTGGCAAACTAGTTATATACCAGTCAGTATTGACTGTTTTTAATTGCTCTGGTGGTACAATTGCAACATGACCAAATTTTCCGTAAAAACAAGCGACTTAGAGGTGCTTCTTTAGCGAAAAGCTTTGCAGCATACAGTCCATACTGTCGATTGCTGTTTTTGTTCCTTCTTCTTCCATAGATCTAAAATGTGTCACCTGTTACGATGTCACAGACGTGCCTTGAATTACCGCGGCTGAATTTCTTCAATATTTGTTTACACCGATCGACACGAGTCCTAATTTAGGCAGTTGTCAAATTATGCAGCACTCAGCGAGAACAAATCTTCTTGGCGACCAAACCTTCTTGCAATACTGAATGTATGCTGGTCCAAGTCAGTGATGGTAAATGGTTTTTTGAAAAATCCCTACACAGCCCAAAAAAATTCCCTACTTTTCCCTACGCTTACAACAAATTTTCCCTACGAAATTCCCTACATTTTTTTCTCCTAATTATAATGAGGCAATTGCAACGTCAAAATTGAATTGTTTGCTTAAGATTTTTTAAAAATTCCGTACAGAGCTTCTGCAGTGCAATCAGTTCTTATTGGAATTAGATCCAGCAGCTTAACCACAAGCCGCTCGCTTTCCTCGTCGAAAAATCTCACCATGAGACCCATATGCTTATTGAGTCCGATGTCTCTCATCGATCAGCGCAACATTATGCTCAGCGAAGAGCATGCTAAGTCTTATTTCGAAATTTCTGGAACCATTTGGTTTACTCGCCTTCATATTTTTTGGTGCATTTTTGTTTCGGCGTGCTTCGGTAATCAGACTTGCCACAGCTCAAAACTTTGTTGCACACAGTGCATTTGCATTTGCTTCAAATTAGCCACTAAAATTTCGTCGTCAAGCCACTTGTTATTGAACTTTTGCTTCCGATACTTGCATTGTTTTTCCTGGTGTTCCTCCGAAGAGTCAGTCGAAGAGGAGTAGCTCATTTCTGTAAAATATTTATATGCATTTTAAATATAAAAAAAGCTAAAACTAAAATAATTGCAAACTTACTTCAAAAGTGAAAAGCACCAGAAAACGTGGGACATCTAACAATTTTCGCGCAAAGAAAAAATCGTGCCAGCGTTAACGAAAAAAACAGGCAATTTTGCCGTATTAACGCTTTTAAAAGTTTGCTGCCATAAGGAAAAGAAGTCTGGCATGAAATCTTACCGCAGGTTTTTATTTTAAATGCACTTTTTTAATTTTACCCCGCTATTTTAAATTTTTTTTGTCCTTCTTGAAAATTCCCTACATTTACAGAATTTAAAAAAATCTGTCCTTTTCCCTACACCCACATTTTTCGACAAAAATCCCTACATGTAGGGGATTTTCCCTACATTTACCATCACTGGTCCAAGTAGCACCCAGGGATGCCTCTAACTCACGATATATCACATGACAATCTTACGTTATCAACGGACGCATGACATAGATTATTTCTGACACAGCAATCGTTTTTCGACGAGCGTCATGAAATTCATCCTGGAATGATGCACGTCCAAGTTGGAGCTCGCACCTGCGTTTTACTGTTTCTAAGTGTCGTACTTCAACGCAAAAGGTCGGAGTGACTTGATCAATGCATTCCTTTCTCGTTAAACCACGTCGCATATTATAAAAAGTCATCGCACGAAAATTTTTCGACTCACTCAAAAAAGTACAAATAAAGCTCGTAAGTGAAAACGTTAAATGGAAGTTTATGCTAGAAAATAACCAACTTTTCGATAGAAATATCAAGTAACAACTCGTCACATACGCAAAATATAAAATGCAATCCTCGTACTCAAATTCGCATTGAAAAACTTGCACTTCAAAAGCAGAAAAAGAAAAGCAGTTTTTACTTCCTTTCCGCGTAGGCCAAAAGTGTCTGAATTTCCATAACGATTTCGGATTTCACCATAGTTTAGCCAGTTTGGAGAACTTTTTGGGGTGGCCCTCGTATTACAAGTTTCCGTGCCAATAATTCTGCTTACGTCTTCACCTGCATTGCGACACTCATTTCATTTTATGTCTTTTCACCATTCAGCAAGCTAGACTTGACACTTCTCCTTCGCTAGGTGATTACATCACAGACAACCACCAGCAGCCAGGTAACGCCAGGCAAGTGACGAAATGACCAAAGAGTGTCGTTGCAAATGGATCTGTCAACGCCTGACTCATGCAGCCTTCGTCACCACCAGCTAGCGTGACTTTTGCGTAATATAATTTCGTATTGTTGTTGTGCGCGGAAAACGACATAAAGGATGGAAATTTTTTAATTAATTGCACTATAAAACTCTGAGATTGTGTACGCATACTACTGTCACTCACTGGCTTTATTGTTGTCATTCATAGTCTCACAACCGGGAATGGCAAGCGGCAACGACAACATAATACATCTAGCAAAGAAAAGCAGTCCATTATACATATGACAGGACAGTAGAGAAACGGTAGGTAACTCAACTCGAATGGTGTTGTAACTTACATACATATCCACGCACATATTTACTTACTTGTGTGGGCGCGAGGTAATTCAAACAAATTATAACTGCAACTGAAAAAGCAGATCTACTCTGTCTGCTGCGCCAAAGAAGTTCACTGTAATATCCTCGTGGCATTGACAACAACAATTTAACAATTCTTGATTTTACGTGACGTGGAAATTTAAACAAATTACTGTTGTCCTTGTTGAGTTGCGGCTAAGCGTATTTATTGTTGCAATGTTTGAATTACACAAATGCGTACTTATACCTACATATATATCATACAAATATATTCATATTTATGTAAAAGCGCCTTACATTGGTGCTCGATTGATTATTCGCCTTGCACAATTTGCCATTTATTTACGCCCGTCGGCGTTAAGTATTCAGGATTTACGTGGGCAGCTCGACGTATGAAGGCACTTTGAAGCGTCAAGCAATGGCTTACGCCCGCACTTTCTAGTGAGCGTGAAATGAATTAAGGCCCATCTGCATACATACAACACTCGCGTTTCGTTGGCGTTCTCGTCGCTTTGCCGCATGCGAGAAACTCAAGTGCCGATTACAGTGAACGCTTTAAACAGAAAAAAGTGGTAAATTATGCCTAATACTCGAAAAGTGGGTGAAATTTATTATTTACAATAATAACTGCGTTTACTAAATGTTTACTTATTTAAATTTAACTCCAGTTCAAAATTTTTGGCATAATTTTATTATTTACATTTCGTTATCGTCGTCGCACGCGAAAGGATTAAAGTTGCTCAACTTTATGATTTGCTTTGGCATTCGCGTTGCTCAGCTTTGGCTATGCGAGAACATCTTCTTGATTGCATTCATACTCAGTTGTCGAAGGGACGCCAACGCAATGCCAAAATTGCATGTGGATGAGCCTTTATTTGGTTTGCGTTGGCAAGTATTGTTACTGTGGGTGTATTGCATTTGAAAGGTCGAGTGTATAAAACTAACTGCTGGTTCTCGTTACTTTGATAATAAGATTTATGCACAGCAATCTTCAATTCGATTTAATATGTGTTGACCTCTTGCACAATTTCTGATGGAAAAAATCGAGCAATATAATGGGCAATGTGGATTACGGACGATGACTGCGTTGTGGATGGTTAACTGCTCGCTTTATGTTGCTGATGAAGTTCGTCAGATTTTTTATATCTAAGCCTGCTATATCAGCAGATGCTAAAATGCCTAAATCTTAGCCCCGCGGGAGCAGGACAGCTAAGCAGAAGATGCTGAGATGATTCCTCCACGTCCTCCACATAGCTGACGACAAAAAAACTCTCACAGCATGCATACCACGCGAATAGTGTGCTGTGAGAATGCCCACGAAATTCGAGAGCTGAAATTTTGTCAACCTCAGAAGATCCCTCGAACCAAGTATATTAGTACATTTTTAACGAATATAGAACTGGGGCTAGTTGGTCTGCTTTCTTTTTTTCTTGTAAACACGTGGTAAGTTTTACGCCCCAAGGGCATACACGCTTCGGTTCGTCTTCTTAATCTTTGTAGCGTACTTACGGCTGAAAGTCTACCCATTAATGAGGTGAGGTAGCTGTCTAGTTAGACAGCTTCTGGGTCTTCTTCTTCTTGATTGGAGCAATAACCGTTTACGCCGATTTTGAGACGAGTTTAACAAAGCGCGCCAGTCGCTACTTTCTTGTGCTAACCGGCGTCAAACACACAGCCAAGTCCTTCTCAACCTGATCTTTCGAAGAAGTGAGATTCTAAAAGGGCTGCAAAATACGCTTCCACAGCTGTTATGACCTCATGATTTGATGAAACACGCTTTGCACGCATGAATTTTTTGTAGATCTGGAAACAGATGGAAGTGCCAGATTTTTTGAAGGCTGTCGATGTTCGAACTTTGACTCATGGATTTTACCCATTGTCAAAATGCTCTTGTGACACGGTGCATTGTCCGGATGAGAAATATGGTAATTTTCTCCTTTTGTTAAATTAGGTATTTTTTCACAATATGTTTCCTTCAGATGGTTTAAAAAGTTACAATAATAGTCAGAATTTATTGTTTTACCAGTTCGCCGCAAGTAATCCACAAACAAAATCGCTTTCGCTTCCCAAACAACTGATGCTAACATATTCTTGGCCGATTGCGAACTCCTTTCGGCGCCGAAGAACCCGATTCACACCATTCTTTAGCCTCTTGTTTTGATTTGGGATTACGGTGATGGACCCAAGTCTAATCCGTATTGATGAATCGATGTACAAAACCCACTTTATCCCTTCGAAAACGCTCTAAATGTTGCAGAGAAAGTCGCATTCGATTGTGCATTTGTTCCATTGCTAGCGAATGCAGTTCCCATTGTGCACACAGCTTTCTGAAACTCAACACGTCAGTCAAAATTTTGTTTACAAGAGAGCCCAATGAGATGCCTAGGGCTTCTACTAAACCGCTTTCAGTCACTCGACGATTTTCCAAATACGATTTCCTATATTTCTTCTACGATTTCTGGTATTGTTGCTGTAATTGGATTTCCTTGTCGTGGATCGTTTTCAAGGCTTGGCCGATCACGTTTAACCAATATTTCTACTGTACTAATTAATGACGAAAAGTTCTTATACACTTTCAACATTCGTTCATAAATTTCGGTTGATTTTGGAAGGTTCAAACCAAAAATAAAATTCAATCACTGCGCTATACAGTAGATTCTGTTTTTATGCGGTATATACGTTCCGCCAGAAACAGCATAAAAAAAGCTACCAGTTCTATAGTAAAACTATAGATACGTTTCAAAATTGCTAAGAACCGCATAAATCTGAAATAATGTAATAAAATCGCATAACCAAAAAATTGTATTTTTTAAAATTATATCTTTATTTAAGAAACGTCAGAATCGAAAAATAAATTGACATCGTCAGAAATAGAATCAGACCATACCCGCATGATGCGCATTTGGTTAGGATTTGGCGTAAAATCACTTCCGTCACTTGAGGAAATGTACACGTCTGATCCAGATGGTTATGCAGGCGGTTCCATACTTGTAGGGTTAGCATTTCTGATGTAATCTGTGATGAGTTTTTGCTTAGCTGGTTTAGAATCTTGTTTATATGTACAATCCTCGATAGGTCGACATGCATTTTTTAATTTTTTTAAAAACCGCTCTATTTCAAAACCGCATAAAAACAGAATCTACTGTACTTGATTTTTTCTGTTCTAGAAAATGCTGTGTCACGCCCATACAGAGTTGCTTGTAAGCAAAGAATGAATTGTCAGATTGAGATAAAATTTTGTATACGTGCATACACAACAACAACAAAAATTTAGGCTAGTAGCAACTCTCCCTCTTATCGAACCGCAAAACTTATTGAGCAACCTAGTACACTTATCAAAAAGTAATAGCGATTGGAGCCAAAGTTGGCCTAACCATTTAAAGTTCAGCTAAAACATTTTTAAAACACTTTTAAATTTTCTGAAGTTCTTTGTGTGCGCTTCACGTAGTGGAATTAAAAAAGTTCTATTCAAGTCAAAGAATTACTATAAATGCTGTGCAAAATGTATGCCTATGGACTCCAGTTGATTTGTAAAAATTGCACTCACAAAAGTTCGTATAATAACTTCTAAATAATTAAGTGCTGCTTATAGAAGTAGTTTTGTAAAAATAAAAATAAAAATAAGTTCAAATTAATTACCCCTAAACTTGCGCGAAAGTGTTTACACAACCCAATTTCTGCTGCGCTGCCTCCCTTTCAAGCTGCTTCAGCTTCGGCACCGCGCCGCCCAATTTAGGGGGCAACAGCCAACACAAGCGATTAAGGGCAAAGACTGTTGGGCTGTCAAAGAAAAAAATAAAAGGATTGAAACAAAGGCAACCAGATTGAGGTTAAGCAGATTTGTTAAAGTATGTTTTTTTTTTGTAGCTACATAAATGAGTAAATTTCTTAAATTGAGTACGAGCGCGTATGCCATGCGTGCCACGCGACAGTGTCACCACTTGTCGAACACACACGCACACATTCGCATTTTAATTGCCTTACGCTAAAAATAGCAACGGTTAAAAATAAAATTCTCGCGAAATGCTACAAACAGAGTAAATATTTCAAGTTCGAGTTTCTTTTTTAAATGCAAATTGAACTCATTTTTTGAAGGCGAATTCTTTATCTATTTAATTATTGCCATATGCTTGTGTGCTACACAGTTGAGTGTCTACAATTTATGAAGGTTATTTTCCAAATAATTCGCATGCACTCTTTCTTCCATTTCTCGATTCTCTTGGTGGAATTCTCGGTACAATTTGAGTTCCACCCTGACAATTTTCGTTTTTCAAACTAAATTTGTTTCTGGTTTATTCATATAAATAAATAGTTCAAAGGCGTTTAATTGCATAACCTCGGTTGCAAAATTGATACAGAAAATCATGGCTGTGTATAAAAAGGAATTTCCCTTTGAGGTGTCGCACTTAAATTAACAATTTGTACTAGGCTGTTCAATAACTTTTGCGGTTCGATAGGAGAAGACTTTGCTATTAGCCTTCATTTGTTTTTTTTTTTTTATTAGTTTAGACCACTTTTCATATGAACGTATGTGAAGTGTTATTCAAACTGTCCATTCATTTTTTGTTTACAAGCCATTTAGTATCGACGTGTCACAGCATTTTCTACAATGGAAAAAAATCAAGTATCGTGCAGTGATTGAATTTTCATTTTTGGAAGGTTTAAAAGCAAAGGAAGTTTATGAACGAATGTTGAATGTGTATAAGAATTTTTCGGCATCAATTAGTACAGCAGAAAGATGGGTTGCTCAATTTAAACGAGGTCGTACAAGTCTTGAAAACGATCCACGTCAAGTGCTCCCACAGACAGCAACAACGCCAGAAATCGTAGAAAAAACACAGGATAACGTATTGGAAAATCGTCGAGTGAATGAAAGCTGTTTAGTAGAAGCCCTAGGCATCTCATTGGTCAGTGTAAGCACAACTTTTTTACTGATGTATTGGGTTTCAGAAAGCTGTGTGGACAATGGGTGTCGCATTCGCTAGCAATGGTGCAAAAACACATTCGAATGTGACTTTCTCAGCAACATTTAGAGCGTTTTCGAAAGGATGAAATGGATTTTGGTCCCCCGATTCATCACTATGCATGCGACTTGGATCTATCACCATGATCTCAAATCAAAACAAGAGACTAAAGAGTGGTGTGAATTAGGTTCTTCGGCGCCGAAAGGAGTTCGCATCCAGAAATCGGCCAAGAATGTGTTAGCATCAGTTGTTTGGGAGGCGAAAGGAATTTTGTTTGTGGATTACTTGCAAACTGGTAAAACAATAAAATCTGAGTATTACTGTAACCTTTCAAACCACCTGAAGGATAAAATTCGAGAAAAAATTCGTGGAAACTAAACTCAGAATCAGCGATTTTTCCCAAAGTCAGGCAAAACTTCGAGCAACAACCGCCCGTATAATGTACTTAGTGCTAATTTTTGTGGAAACCTATCACATCGGCGGCATTATTCTATGTATATCGTATGCCTGCACAAAGCCATGAAAGATCCACACTCAATCATAGCTCTTAACTCTTTTCTTCATGGTGGCCACCACAGTTAACCACCTTAATTTTGATGTGTAACTGAAAACAGCGCCATCTTACGGACACGTTGTGTTTTGTGATGCTTCTATAAGGTAGCCATGAGATTTCTGTCAAATAAATATTTCCAAATTCCTAGCGCAACGGTCATTTACAGTTATGAAATTTCAATCGAAATTGCGAATTTTCAGGCCGTGAACGTTTGTGAATTTTTTTTTTTCTTTTGCTGGTAAGCAAATACTATATTTAGTTGTTTATTTTTGTGCAAAATACGTATTCTGATGCTCTAAGTGAAAAATCCAACTCAAGCTTGCCAAAATTTTTGCAATAATTTGACATTTTCAAAGTGGTTTAATTTAATTTTTTATAAAAAGAATATATTTAAACATATAATATTTCATTAAATTAAATTTTATAAAAAATTAAATTTTGGTATTCTTAAAAAAATTGTTCTCTTTTTTAATTATTGTAAATTGTTTATAAAATTGAATTTTTTATAAAAAAATATTATTTAAAAAAAATTCATTAAATTAAATTTTATAAAAAAATTAAATTTTGTAAAAAATTTAATTCAATAAATTTTTTTTTAATAATTTTTTCTTATAAAAAATTAAATTAAAAAAAAAATTAAGACGAAAATTTCATTAATTTAAATTTTATAAAACATGAGATTTTGGCATTCTTAAAAAACATTGTTTCCTTTTTTAATTAAATTTTTTTTGAAATTTTATTTTTTATTGTATAAAAAAATATTATTTAAAAAAAATGTAATTCAATTAAATTTTTTTCAAATAATTTTTTTTTAATTCAATTAAATTTTTTTCAAATAATTTTTTTTTATGAAAAATAAAATTTTTTTACGAATGCCAAGCAAAATGAACTATTAAAGTATCTTATAATGAATAACGGTTTCATTGTAAAGTCTCTATAATACCTGCCTGTATTCTGAAAAATTTGTAACAAATGTAAAATTTAATTTTTATAATTTTAAGACTTATTACAACGGCGCGGATTTGAATATGCATAAATATACAAGAACTATGCAAAAATATTAAAAATATACATAAGTGAAAATTTTTATAAAAATAATTTCATATTTTTCAATTTTTATTTAGTACTTTTCAATATAATTTACTATTTTTAATATTAATATAATATTAAATAGTTTCATCAATCGCGGTTGCTCTATGAATCGCACATGACGAAATAGTGAAAATAATAATAAGTAATGAATGACGGCGGATGGAAAGGTTTTTGTCGAACTCGAACGACCAGAAAAAACTGAACGAAATCGTGCGACTGAGAAAAAATACGAGCTATCAAGTGAACCAAATTTTTTATTTATTTTATTTATCTATAAAAAGTTATTTACAGTGTTTGAAATTGTTAAATTACCTACAAACATACATTTTGTATGTGTAATCCAAGGCACCGAGCTTTGTTACAAATTATCGCGATTTTCAACTTATCGCAATTTCGTACTATTGCGATTCCACTGTACTTGCACTTTGGTCGCAATAAACTAAAAATGTTCTACAAATATGTGCACACTTTTTCTAGCAAATATTCATTTGTGTGTGTGTGTGTGTGCAGTACTCAGTTTGACCCAGCTTGACCCCTTTTTACATTTTGATTGCATGCACTACAGTTTCTCCACACATTTACCCGCTTAGTGTGTGCGGGATACTGCAGCAACATTAAAAATTCGAACAATAGCAAATGGGTTCATGCGGCAAACCCATGCAACTGCCACCGCCAGTTTAACTCCAAAGGCAATTATAGTGCCAACGCCACAATCGTTTGGCAGCTTTCGTGTGCGGCACACAAATCAACAATAGCAGATAAATACTTTAGTAGTTAGAATTGAATTTTTTCGCTCTGGATAGGGTTAAAAAGTCAGACAACAAATATTAATGAATGTGAAATTTAAAGCTACAGCAAAAACCTAAAATTACACACTTGACTCCAACGCCTCACCTTCAGCAACAATAAATTGCATTTAATGCCTACTGTTCATGCAACGTGCATGTGTGTGTGTGTTCGTATGTGCTGGGAAAGCTTGGTAAAAAGGGAGCGTGTCAGAAAAAAATATAGAATTATTGTTTGCGTTTTTATCACTTATTTATTTATTTTTTCCTTTGTTTTCCCGTGTTTTTGAATAGCGCCGTCATTGATATGATGTGTACTTGTATGGGCCAATAATGAAAAAAGTACGTGGGATTGCTGTACGACCGATGCGGCAATGTAAAAAGTGCATGTTAATATTCTGGCTGAAATTGTTTTGCTAAAAGGGCGGAGAATATAAATTTTTCATGCAAGCGTTTTTAATAGGAAATCGCAAAAATATTCACTCATTCAAAAATATTAATTAAAACTCAGTATGACTGAGGAGTTTTTTTTTAACGTTATAATAGTATTTATTCCTCGAATCAGTTGCTAGCTTATGAGGTTTACTTTTCTCATAAAAAGTATTTGCATTCTGTTCGGAGGTTGATCAGCAGCCTAAATCGACGCTGCAGCTGAGTTAGTAACAGAAAATGAGCAGCGAATATGCGCATTGAGACAGAATGAGTAGACCGTTGACTGATAGGAGCCCAGCACCAGTTTTGGTCCGCACATCAGTCAATATAGAGTCAGGTTCCTTTAAGTCAGCGAGTCACATACATCTTTTTGGCAGCTATCTTAGCCAGTCTTAGTTCTAGCTATATTTGGCTATCTTGTAGAGCCAGTTAAATCAAAATGTCTGGTGGAATGCGTTAACATCTTGCAGATCTACCAAAACCATGCAAGCATAACCAACTATCTTTTAACGCACGTGCAATACTAGAACTGGTGCATAATGGCATGAACCAAATATTTTCCATTGGATTACGATGTGGATTGAGTGCTAACCATTCAAGAGTTGGAGTAGAGAGTTCTTTATTATTATTATTGATTGGCTGTTTGTGCACTGCGACCTGAAGAGATCTATTGTGCAGCCATGTAGCCTACTCCTCAAACAATTTTAGGCTGTTAATAAATCCCAAAACTACTGTAGGTTTAATTTCTACCAGGAGGTTTGGGTCTATAGCCCCATTTCCCAGGTAATTTAGTCTGCGTCGTGCCACTGCTGAGCAGTCGCATAGAATATGTTTTGCTGTTTCTTGTGCCTCTTGGCAGAGTCTACAGGAATCGTTTTCTATCGCAGCTATATTTTTCATGTGATAATTAAGTTTACAGTATCCTGTTAGTAGTTCAGTGTAAAGTTGTATGTCCTTTTGGTTAGGTTAAAGATTGCCTCTGCCTTTATCCGTTCTGGATCTATGAGTCTTTTCGACTGCCGCATGCCCGATCGAGCTCTCCAGTAGTCTATTAGGGCTCGTGGTTCCTGCTCACGTAGAAGGGCACTTGTGGAGCTGTTATTTACCCCGCAGAAAGGATCAGGACCTATGAAGGCAGTGTTTGCCTTCTTTTTCACCAAAGTGTTCGGAATTTCATTCCGTTTGTGTCTCTCATATCCCGGAACCCATATTAAGGTAACAGAGTTCCTTGATGCTAGGGTGTTGAGGAGTTTAAAAATTTCCTAGACTAACTTTCATTGGAATGAGAAGCTATCCAGCGATTTTAGAGCTGCTTGACTGTCAGAGAGAATGTTAATATCGGCAACGCGCGTGCCTCTCCGTAAACGTTCTCTGGCACACAGCTCTAAGACGTGGACCTCCGTCTGGAAAATGGAAGTGGTTTTTCCGATTGTTATTGCTTTTTTGAAATGTGGTCCGACAATTCCAGCCCCGGAGCTATTTAGTCTTATGTTATATTTATTATTTCGTGTATCCTGTTGGAAAATAAACTCAGAAACAGAGATTTTTCCCCCCAAGGTAATCAAAATTTCGGCTAACAACTGTCAGTAATGTGCATTCAGAGCCTATTTTTGTAGAACCGAAGCACAACGGCGGGGTTCTTCTATTTCCTATTCCTGCACAAAGCCAAACATAGCTTTTAAATTGCCAATACATATTTGTGATTTTTCGAGACGCCTAAATTAAGCTTTTTCTTTTCTACTTGTCGTAATTTCTTTTCCCAAAATCTGTATCATCCAGCAAAATGAAGGCAATTTTAAAAGTGCCTTGAATTACAATCTGCCTCATTACTAAGGTGAGCAGTTTTCAGCGATTTCTGAATTAATAGATATTTTACTACTATTTTTGTGGACTGACATATAAAAACGGTCGCTACTTGCAGCGCGGTGAGACTGAGAGACATAGGAAGCTGGACAACAAGGTCGTACGGTCACAGCAAGATCCTCCTACAAAGACCCTCGCTGCTCAAAAACAGATCAGACTACACAGTCGCCAACCTCCGGTACGTTTTCCACCGAGAGCCGAATGGGGTAAAGGAAAGGTGATTAGAAGATACGATATTGAAATCTACGCTGACGGTTCTAAGATGAACTGTGGTGTGGGAGCTGGCTTCATTTCGGAGCCGCTCAACCTATCTCAGTCAATTTAACTTCCTGACTATGCCAGCGTGTTCCAGGCAGGACTAATAGCGATCAGAGAAGCATACAAATCACTAAAACTCTACAAGGAAGTTGGTGCAAGAGTAGCCTTTTCTTTTCAGACAGTCAAGCAGCTATCAAGGCCCTAGACTCCAACCCCATTTCATCCAAACTAGTGTTACAGTGTAGAGAGGAACTAGAATTCCTTAGTCATTGGCTTGAGACTACTCTGATATGGGTTCCCGGTCATAGGAAAATACGGTCATGAGGTAGTGGATGAGCTAGCAAGAAAAGGTTCGGCACTGGACATAGTAGAGGTGGTGGCAGTCTCCATCCCACTCAACACAATAGAAACTTCCATTGCTTCACACTACTATGCTTTAGCCAAAAGAATGTGGAAGCAATTAACTACATATATTACAACAAAAAACACATGGCTGTCGTACAAAATCGAAAGGACGAATTACCTGTTAGAATGCTCTCGACCAAACATTTCACGCATCACTGCAACCCCTACAGGTCATTGGAAGGTAGGGGAACATGCAGCCCGACTCAACCTCCCCTTCAATCCCATCTGTAGAAGCTGCCAAGCGGAAGGAGTGAAGGCAAGTCTTTTCTACTACTTATGTGAATGCCCTGGGCTTGATAGGGCACGACTTCGCTCCTTCGGTAAGCCTTTCTTACAGCAAGTTAATGAGATCTCAGACATCGAGAGGAAGAATTTGCAGCTATACTTGGACCTCACAAAATGAATCTGACTTAGAAGCGAAACACAAAAAAAAAAAAAATAATAAAAAAAACAAGACATAATCCCACGAGGACAGCGGTGCTGGTCGCTAATTAGGATTATTTCAGTAGTACTCAACCACTTCAACAACAACAACAAGAACATGTGCCATTTAAAGAATGTTCGAATTTTGTTTGTATAGAGGTAAACACTTAATACCATCAGCAGAAAATAATGGTAAAAGATCAACCCGATTTTTGAGCCACTTGATACTTGCAATTCATCAAAATCCATCATCATAAAAAACGTAGTCCAAAACTGCATTCTCGAAATTCCTTCAGAAAATTTTCTAGAAACTCTGTTTAAAAGTTTGAATTTTTGATGCGAATTTGTCGAATTTTAAAAAAATTTGTACGAAGTTTAAAACTTTGCTTTATAATGGTTGTTGTTGTAGTATGAAGTATATTTTGGTACAAGTATATTTTTGTGACATTTCTGTTTTTTTTTTATTTGATTTTTTCGTCCACTTTTGTATAAATTTGAAATATTGAAATTTAATTACTTAACTGCCATTTTCATATAACAGAACTTCAGAGGTTAACTTAGCTCATAGGATCCGAATTCAAATTAATAAATTCGCAATCTAACCTAACTTTGAGTCTTGTTTTGAACCAAAGTCCAACATTACTACTTATCTCGTTGATAAAATAAGTGACATTTTTACTTACTCAAAAAAGTGATTTTTTTCTTTTGATATCAGGTTTCATCAGTACACTTTATGCATACATATTTACATACTTATATTCGAGATACATATATTTACCACATCTGCATATAACAGCTTCACTTCTGAGTGTAAAATTGGATATTTTTATTATTCTCTGCTATAGGAATTTTCAAGTTGGAAGCTGCTTTTCTTGTATTCAAACGAAATTCTCGCTTAAAATTTATGCAAATCAACTCCAAATCTGGCAAACTGTCGAAAGTGCCGAAAGTGCCGAAAGTGCGTACGCATACGTGCGCTGATAATCGATGCATTTGAATTTGCCAAAAACTATTGAACTCAACGCCAGCGAAATATTGATTTGTGGCCCCAATTCTGGTGGTGCAGAATATTGTCAAGTTATGATGTGCATACTCGCACACATTAATTTAAATACTAGTTGAACTTTTATCCATATGAGTTCACTTGATTACCTTGAAACATTTAGACGCGCTTAATGTAGAATTTCCTGTTCTAATGAGTAGCAGCTGTGAACAAATATGCGCTTTGCAAACTGTCCACAACTTTTTTTTTGTTTGTGTTGTCAGTCCACATCAGCTCGTACTCTGTTATTCTGCTTTAAAGTCGAGTACAAAAATAACTGTTATAGTAAGTTAAACATGTGAACACTCATAGAGGAAGTGCAGCGGCGTATCCGTCACAATGTGCGCGCAATTTGCTTTCTGTGTTTCAAGTGCTGTGTCCACACACCCACACATTTGTCAGCTCTGCACATGTCACACGTGCCACTCGAGCATACAGCGGATGTGGTGGTACATACGTGTATAGTACTGCATATGTAGGTAACTGTAAATGTAGTTGCATGTGAAATATCTCTCACTTGAATAGCTGGCTGGGTTGTCTCTGCGTTACATATGCAAATGCTTAGTTATACTCCTCCGCAAGGAATAGCGAGGGTGGCTTGCAGTAGTTTTTATGTAGGCTTCTGTGGGTGAGTATGCAGTTGCCAGTGGCTAACTAGATGGCTAGCTTCGAAACCAAGAAACAACACATGACGATAGCAACATCCATTGTGGTCGTAAGGTAATCGACATGGGGCTTTTTGTTTTTGTTGTTTTTTGTTGCTTGAACTACTATATTTTTATATTTGTCAATATTTGTTTTTGTACTGTTTTATTTTCCAACGTAGACCCATTTGCATTCCCATACGTCTTCATTTTTCTTGTAATTTCATTCATTTTGCATTTCATTTCAGTTTTTGCCTATATTTTCTATTTTTCTATTTCTCCGTGCCACGGAGTAGTTTTTCATACTCCCCGAGGCAGTAGGCGTGTTTGTGGCAGCATTCTGATTGCCTTTTGTGCTCAACAACTGCATTTTCTTCTTGCTGTCCCTTCATCTTTTTGTGTGTTTTGGCATGGAAATCTTTTTTTTTTTTGTTTGTCGGCATAGAATATTACAGTGAAGTTGTTGCTCTGCTACCTTGGCCAATTTTTGAGTACTCTTAAATAATTTAAGCTAAAAGCTTTTTATTTCCGCATAATTTTTAAATTCTATCTTTGGGAAAATTTAAATTTTCATTTTTGGCGCACCCAGGCTAGAAAAAGCGACATACGAGCATAGTTGGTTTTTCTAAAAATATAATTTTTCCTAATTCAGTCCTATCTGATTTATGTTATTAACCTTAGATCACTTAACTTAAATCAGTGTCACTTGAATTGAGATTTGAATTGGTCGAGCCAAGCAACACCAAGAGATTTGGAGGCTCCGAAAACACTCAGGCTAAAAAACTCATTGTGCTTAGAGCTCTGGAAAGATGGTCGATAGTCAAGGAGAAAAGTATTAGAGAAAGAGATAGGAAAGAATAGAGACAGAGACAGAGATAGTTAGTCCTGTGAGAATTTTCCTGATTCTTTTGTACATCTGCCACTAATCACTCGTCTCACAGACTGCAAATTAAAACCAAGTATATTTTTATATTTCCTTTTTTCTATTTCAAACAAATGAGTGTAAATTAAGCGGAGAATTGTATTATTTCTACTTACCTATTTATGAAAGTTCTGTTAGTGAGGTTGTGTGATGGAAAAAGCCGAATTCCCAAAACTGCAGGCGTGCATAGTCTATTAGACGAATGTTTTGTGATTCAGTATTAATTGCCGTCTCTGTAAACACTTTGTTATTTGTGCAAACTGTAGTCGCTTAATATTGAATGCCAAACAAGTGGGACTTTCTGGTGTATGCGCAGAATAAGCGAGCACCTAAATTATAATTTTCTATTTGATACCTTCATTGAAATCTCTTCTAATATAATTTCATAAATTTCCATGTCCAATAATATCCTATTCAAACAATGTCTAAATTAAAGCTCTCTCAAACACCTTTCGTTTTATTTTCATACCTCTTTTCTACATCATCGAAATGTGTACTCTTGAATTCCGCAGAAACCAAGGGCCTCTTGAAATCCTCAGAAGATGAGGCGATTTGTCCAAAGTTCAACTTGCGGGTTGATATATCAAACAAGACCAATCAGCTGCGTGTCCGTCTTATAACTTGTTTTGCATAAGTTAAATATTTTCATCCGATTCAAAGATGACAACTGAAACAATCCGAAACCCAATTTATGTTCTTGGTAGCTACATAGCATCACCTAGAAATTTTTTCATAGTTATTGAGAAGTAAGAGCAGACGGGTGCTACTTTGGGCTAAGTAGGCAACTGTGTAGTAAAGTCCTCTCTCGACGAACAAAGCTAACACTGTACAAGGCTCTCGCCACGTTCGTCCTAACGTATGCTACAGAAGTTTGGAGGATGACAATTTCCGATGAGGCGTCCCTTGGAGTGTTTGAGAGAAATATTCTGCGCAAGATTTTTGCACCTTTGCACGTTGGCAAAGGCGAATATCGTAGGCAAGGGAACGATGGGCTGTATGAGCTTTACGACGGCATAGACATAGTGCAGCGTGTAAAGATCCAGCGGCTTCGTTGGCTAGATCATATCGTCCTAGTGGATACAAACGTCGTTCCGGAAAAGGTACCTGGTGACTATAAAAAAGGCTGCGACTGCCGGGGCCGAATACGTTGGTGCATGACTACCATTCGATACGGGGCATGAAACACTATATGATGAAAAATGTTCTTTCTCTAATAGTGGTCGCCCCTCGGAGGCAATGGCAAACCTCCGAGTGTGTGCCATGAAAAAGCTCTTCATAAAAAATATCTGCCGTTCGGAGGTGGCATAAAACTGTAGGTTTCTCAGTTTGTGGAAAACATCAGGACGCACCCCACATATAAGAGGAGGATCCCGTCATATCTCATCCAAACGTCATTTCCAGACTTAAAGGTCACACAATGTCAACTTCACCGAGCATTTCGAGAAAGATTTCCAGAAAAACCGTTTACAATTCTCAGGTAACATAAAGGTAGGTAAGTGAAATGGTTGAAGTAGCCAATTCTGGCGCTCACCAAGTGGCACTAAAACGCCTTTGTGAAACCAATGTGAGACCTCCAAAGGGCAGATATTTACAACCAGCCAGGGTTGTTGATATAATGGCGAAGATTGATTTAGGTTAGCGCACTGCTCCAGGCTGTCGAGTAAAGGAGCACCCAGTTACCTGAGTCGTCTAGCTGCCAAACCAGAACACTTATAGAGAAAGTGCTCAACAGTCTCCTCATCTGAGAGGTCCCGACAGCTTCTGCAATGGGGGTCAAATGGTAAACCTAGCTTTGTGCGCGTAATGATCGGTAAATACAGCTACGAGCTTGGAAATTGAATGGTGTGAAGTCCCGAGGACATTCAGAGGCATCCGCCTATTATACTGGGGTGACGAAGTAGCACATGAAGAAATGGTGCTCCATCTTTTCTACGCTTTCCTGAGAAATAAGTTGTGTAATTTCCCTTAAACAAGAGTCTGGTGGATGCCAATGACCGAATAGCAGGTCTCTGAGACCAATTCAGTCCCCACCTTGACTTCTCTTCAATTGTCGAATCTTCCCCTTTTTTCGGTAATATAAAACTGTAATACCTTTAACCCCTTGCCGTGCCATTTACCCCGACGAAACTCGGGAAAAACAAATTGGAAGGAAAGCGCGGTCGCAGATCTGAAATGTTGCATTTGGTACCTTATTAATTGTTATAAATTTTCGCTTGTGTGCGTGTATATGTAAAAAACTTACATGTTTATAAATTTTTATACACATAATATGTGTACAGAACGTGGCCCAAAATTAATCACCCTATCGAAAGATTTATATTCTTTGCAAATGGCGTCTAACCTCAATCATATTTGACACTTCTGAACCGACAGACAGCTGCAGTAAGCAAACTTACTCGTACAAGCAATGGCGTGTGTAAAGGTCAAAATAAATATTTGCATCACTCAAAATATTTTTTTTTTTTTTTAATTTTGTAGAAAAGTTGTTCAAAACCAAAATTGGTATATAACTGGAAGACAGCTGATAGAAATTTACATATATTTGTCAGTCATCAAAATTTCTGGAACAAGATCATTTGGTTTTTTTCGTTTAAGTCTCCGGCATTGGTCATCTAAATTGGCAAGTCGCCGAGCCTCCCGGTTAGTATGTTTTTTGAGCCTTTCGGCATGAGCTACAGCGTAATGTTTGACAACTTCTGATACTAATGACATCTTTAGGTCACGATGTAAATCAGTGTTCCTCACATACCATGGTGCGTTTACTGCGTTCTTTAGGAACTTGTTTTGAAATCGTTGTATTTTTTCGATATGAGTTTGTTTGGCACAGCCCCATAGCTGTATACCATAAGTCCACACAGGTTTAAATACTTGTTTATAAATTAAAAGTTTATTTTGTATGGAAAGAGGAGACCTCCTTCCAGTAAGCCAGTTTAATTTGTGCATTTTGAGGTTTAATTCCACGTGTTTTATTTTAACGTGCTCTTTCCAACATAGTTTGGCATCAAGCGTCATCCCTAAGTACTTCGTTCGTATTGGAGTAAGGAATTTTCGTGCCAGAAATATATACAGGATGATATTGAATTTTTTGTTTGTAAAATCCACATGAAGTGACTTGGCTTCATTAAGTTTTATACGCCACTTTGTAGTCCACTCGGTGATTTTGTTAACATCTTCCTGAAGTTTGCGAGAGGACTGTGTCTCATCGTCTCCAATTGCTAAAATGCACGTATCGTCAGCAAAGGTGATATAGTGCTAGTCTCAGAGACCGCTAGGTCAGATGTGAAAAGTACGTAAAGTATAGGGCCAAGGATACTGCCTTGTAGAACCCCGGCTTTAATTCGCTTTAGGCTTGAGTGAGAGCTATCGCACTTTATCCTGAAATATCTGTTATTTAGATACGAAGTAAATAGGTCCGAAAACTCCCTTGGAAGCAAGATTTTAATTTTATGGAGTAGTCCGTCATGCCATACTTTGTCGAAGGCCTGAGCAACATCGAGAAATATGGAAGAGCACACTTTTTTCTTTTCAATTGCTTCTTCTATCTATGCACTTGTTCGATTGTTGAGTGCTTTGCTCGAAATCCGAGCTGGTGCGTAGGAATAAGGCTTTCGTTTTCAATCAAAGGCTTTAACCGCTGCAGAATTATTTTTTCGAGTAGTTTGGACATTATAGGTAACAAGGAGATTGGACGGTATGATTACACTTCGTGAGGACTTTTGCCAGGTTTTGGTATCATTATTACCTCTGAAATTTTCCAGTACGTTGGCACATATTTTAGCTTAAGGCATCCATTTATAATTTTTGTTAGTCTAATCAATGTTTTTTGAGGAATATTATTTAAGGTTTCAGCGGTGATAAGATCGAAGCCGGGTGCTTTTTTAGATTTCAGGAGATTTCACGCTTTATCTCTGCAGGCGAAGACAAACAGAACTGGTTTTCAGCTTGATGAATGTCTGTAAGCAATGGTACATGATGTGCTTCATGAGGCTTAAATGTTTTTTCTAAGTGATCAGCAAAGACTTCGGCCCACAAGCCATTGGGTTTTTTAATTGGAGGGTTTTGTATAGTTGGTCCTTTAAGGTATTTTGTAGATTTCCATAGGGAGAAGTCAGTACTTTTTTCCGCTGTTAGTTCCTGTAAATAGTGATTGAAGGTTACATTTTTTAGTTTATTAATTTCTTCTCTTAAATGCGATGGTTGTCGGGTTCGTTGCCACTTTTTTCTTAACTTTCTTTTTTCGGCGATAAGGGAATATATTTCATTTGGATAACGCAGTCCAGCTTGGATGTCCAAATTTGGATGATTAATTTTGCACCACCTTGCGTATATGTATGTATATATTCTTAATTAAAAAATTAGTTAAACTATAAAGTTCTAGTTTGAGCCGCCCTAGTCGAATGGGTTAGTGCGTGACTACCATTCGGGAGTGCGTAGGCTTAAATCTCCAAATTTCAAATCTGTAACACCAAATAGAAAGGAGAGAAAATGTTTTTTTCTAATAGCGGTCGCGCCTTGGTAGAGAATGGCAAACCTCCGAGTGTATTTCGACCACAAAAAAGCTCCTCTCAAAAACCATTTGCCGCTCGTAGTCAGCTAAAACTGTACGTAGTTTCATAGCATTCTTTGAAAACAATAAATCGCTCGTTTGGATCAACTTACATTTGTTCGGCATTAACATTTTGTCTAAAGTCCGACTTTCCGACATTTTCCGAAATCTTTCAACGCAAAAGTTGATGGACGCAATAAAAATAAAACTTTAATGAAGCATAAAACAGATGTTTTTATTTTCCTTACAATATTTTTCGTACTCTATTTCTGACTTTGTGCGTCGTCGACTGCAGTAGTTTAAATATTTAAATTCATTTTCGTTTTTTCTTGTTTTCCTTCCAGCCTAGTTTGCATATTTTTTCGTCAATTAAAACATTCTTATTTATTATTCAGTTTCGCCTCGTTCGCTCAACGCTTCAATTCATGTCGTTCTACTCGCTTAGTTTGCTGCTTTTTGCCATCTGCTGTTTACTGTTTACTCTTGTTGCCATTGTGTGCGCTCTAATCCTTGCAATAAATGAAATGTTAGAAGAAAAAAAGCGCAACAAAAGAACTGAGCAACACTCGCTTCCGCAGCACAACAACGGCCATTTGGTCATATCTACTACCGTCCATCGATTGTTGTGTAATGGCAGCTAAGTTGTAGCAGCTACTGTTGGATTTTATTTCTTTGTTGGAATGCTAAACTGTATGCGTGTGTGTGTGTGTGTGTATTTGTGTCCGCGTTTGGTTTTTCCAGCATTTTCCTGCAGCTTCTATTTTTCTCACTATGCATTCCATTTTTTTCACTTTGCTTCTTCTCCATTCTACTCTGTTTGCTCTTTATCTCGATCCTTTCCGTATAGTTTTTGGCTTTTGACTTTTTCCCCCCATTTACGTAACAGCTTACAGCGGCGATTCCCTTTGCGTTTCTCGCGCCAGACTCCAATTTATTTGCATTCCAATTTTGCGCATTTTTTTCAATTTCGCCTCCTTTTCGCTACATTTTTGTGCAAAGTTTTCTGCTACGCCCTGGATCACATACTCGTACATACAACTACATACATGCATGCTCAACGCATACTAATGCATTTGTGCATATAAAAAGTGCACATTTTTTCTATAGCAACTTCCGGTACAACAAGAGCCGGCACTTCCGCTCTCCAGCTTTTATGGCAGCAAATATCCTTTATCTATTAGAGTGCGTGTGCGTATAACTACTGTATGTATGTATTGGACCAAAAATATATGAGCCACTGTGTGCATGTTTGACCAACATAGTAAGCCAATTTCTGCTTTTATGAAGATTTCGCCACTGCTGGGTATACAAGCGAACTGCTGGCTTTGCTCAGTGCTCAGGTCATGTGGGGAAACCGAACTAAAAGTTTTTATGATTTTTGAAATTGTTGTATTTGCTCAATGTAAAATAGTTTTTTAATGGCTCCCAGTCATCTGCACCAATTGTTCAATTATCAATTAAAACAAATGGATGTTTAGATGTGCTTATAAATAAATGTGTGTGTGGATGTATGTATATAAATGCGTGCAGTTAATTCTGCATATACTCAGATTCATTCACATTTTTGTTTGAAAATTTTTTGGCATTATATAGTATGTATTGGCCATTAAAACTTTTACGCTCAACTGATTTGGCTTCTGCAAAACTTTTACCCATTTGTGGCAAACCCACTATGTCTTCCACTAGAGGGCTTGTATGTATGTGCGGCCGCCGTAGCCGAATGGGTTGGTGCGTGACTGCCGTTCGGAAGTGCATAGGTTCGAATTTCCGTACGTGAAACACCAAAGCTTATTATTTAGTGGCGGCAGTTTTCTAATGGACAATGGCAAACCTTCATTGGTGCATTTGTGGAAAAATATTATATTAAGATGCAAACCACAAGAAGGAGAAGGAACAGCTCGTCCAAACACCCAACAATGGGTGTAAGAGCTAATTAGTTATATACAGTATTGGCCAAAACTATAGCACCCCCTAGTGCATACTTTCTGTTGCCTGATTTTCTCATAATAGGAATAAAAATTGTTTGCATTTCATTTTTGTTTATATATTCACTTTTAATAAAACCGCATACTTCTGAACAATTTTTTGTTGTTCCAAAGTTTAACATAAAATAGTTCATAATAGTAAAAAAATCAATAGATAAAACTAAAGCACCCCTATATTGGCGTAAATCTTTGATTTCGAATGACTACAGTGCATCTTTTAGGCATTCAAGATATTAAGTTTTCAATAACATCTTGCGATATGCCTTCCCCTGCTCCTCTCAAAGCTTCAAACAGTTCGTGCGCGGTCCTTCAGCTTCCCCTATTATATTTCATATTAACGATCTATGATAAGTTCTCAATGGAGTTGAGGTCGGAGGACTGAGCTGTCCGCTTTAAGGGGTTATATACAGTTAGAAGGCCGAAAAAAGCGAATTTTTTTTGAGAAAACTTTTAAATAAATTTATTGATCTTAAAATTTGTAAACATATTATGTTATCTTTTAACTGTATTTGAAGACTTAGTATTAGTAAAAATATTTATTAGGAAAGGAGCTACAGCTGATCTCCGGGAGTTCCTCTCAAAAAAGACGTTTTGCGGTGATCACTATATCTCTGAATAAAAGCTCGCAGGTCCATAAATCCACAAAATTTTGCTGCACTTTTTAACCGTAATCTGAGGACTCTCAAGCCAAATAAAAATTTTCGATTTATTTCATAAGAGTGCGCAACTAAAGAACTAGAATTTTTGTTACGATCTTCGCACTTATCACACTGCAAAACAATATTAAAACCTACTCCTCGTTCAGAAGCAGTTTGGAACTTAACATTTCCGTCACAGATCTTAAATTTCCCATATTCAGAAATTTCTGCAAATACTGTTATAAAATTTAAAATGCGTTACTGAACAGACGCATCACGCGGAACTGAGGTTTCCTCTTGTTCTTTAAATTTTTTCGCCGAGGCATTGAAACTACTTTCATCCGTTTCGGCTATTTTTGGGTGAAATACATTTTTGCGCTTTTTTGTTTTCGACTTACGTATGTTAAGAGATTTTCTCATTTTGATTTTCACGATTTCCAGTTTGTGGAGAGAAAAATAAAAATTTACCTTTCAGGTATAAAAAAATAATAACACATTGTTGCTTTACGCCTCTAACTACATTATAAGGCAACGTTTACAATAGGCAGGTGCATTAAAGGGACAGCGTTCAGGTAAGCCTTGCCGCTCCGGCCTTGTACTTTCAAGCACTCTGAAACGCCTTTTCGAATTTGCGTGTAACTTCGAAAATATTCACCGGAACGATATTAAATTTTCTGTGTGTATATGTATACATATGTACATTAAGAAAAAAAGTCGATTTTTTTTAAATTCTGAGTGTATATAACCCCTTACAACGTCTATACCACAAGTCTATACAGTGACTAATTCACGAGATATTCTAGAAAGTGTCAAGTATCGCTTGTTGCAAGCCTTTTTCGATAGTTCGAAAGTGGTACTAAATTCGATGTTTGAGATTTATTTCGCTGTATTCTTATTTCGATAGTTCTGAAATGTTGTTATAAAATTCCTCTAAAAGCAAACCCAGAGTTTGCAGGTTTTGTGTTTGAGAGAATTACTGACTGTTTCCACTACCTGTTTGGTGGAATTTGTGTTAAACTGTAATTCGCTTGTTTACTTCTGTTATTCTTGTATATGTCTATATCTAAATTTTAGACACACATTTTCAATCGCATTTGCATCCGTACTTTGGGAAAACCAATAAAACTGCTGTTTCTGCTTTCCGAGATGTGAAAAATCGGATCTGTTGTTTTGGGTCATTGTCTACTTAAAGCATCCAATCCACTGCAGTCCATGAGGCTCTTCCGCACGCTTTAACAAAAATATTTCTCATAAAGTTTGATCATTAAGTTGATGTCGTGATTTGTTGTAAATACAGTCTAAGTACCAAATCATTTTCGAAACAAGTGTCCTTAGATATAAAACTTAGCCGGATGTTAAACAGTCCGTTGAACATATTTTGTGCCTTTATCAACCGAAAATTTCTTCTAGAAATTCTACATAACAAAAGTTGATTCGTCTGTGAACATTGCCTTAGTCCACTCACGGTTCAAATTTTCGTTTGCCCATACTAATCGTTTTTGAATATGCGCTACAGTCAAAAGAGGTTTTTGAAGTGTGCTCTGATGTCTGACCTCAGTTTCCTTCAATCTGATTACCTTAGGTTTTTTTACAAATAGATTTGTCATGACTTTGTCATCCCTCTTTGAGGTTGTTGTAGTCAAATCTCTGCTAGGCTAATAATCGACATAACCATCAACCTTGAATTTATAAAGTTCCACTTTCTTACAAAATGGCTTGATTTTTTAAGTACTACTAAGCGGCCTCGGATGTAGATATTTTCGAGCCTTTGGGATGACTTACTATAAGCACATCCTCAAAATGTCTCTTAAAAACAGCACTCCACTTGAAATCACAATACAAAAATGATCGACTCACTGCACTGCGCAAATTTTGCGAAGCCCTGTATATTTGCCTTTTTTCTAACGAGTTTGTATATGTACTTGGGCATTCGCTCCATTGAAGGTTTAGCACCATTAAATATTGGTTTTCGTGGGGATCACTTAAGACCACAGCGGCTTAACGATTCAAAGAATAGTAAACAAAGTTCTGCCAGCTTATCTATGGCATATGTAATTTCTTGAAATCGTATGTTTGTTTTAATAATTACCATCGAATATTATTGCCAAGCTCATAGATAATAACTCAGTGCAACAAGAATGCGTACAATATTTGATGAAATCAAAAGTTTGCACCTCCAATAATAAAATCCCAAAATAATTATTAAACTATACAGCTGTTTTTTCTATACGTTTTAAAGTTGGTGATTTTTACAGAAACCTGTTACCTTAAAGAAAAAATTTCCTACGCTTCGAAAAAAATTTTTTTTCTCCTAGAATTCTTGTGGAAAGTTATGGTATCTCGCAGCTTTTCGGGTCATGGAATTAATTTCAGATGTTTTTTTTTTGTTTTTGTCCTTGTTCACTCTTCTCGGGAGCTTAGGTCATCGACAAGACTCTTCCATCGTACACGGTTCTGTGCTGTTGGTTTTGCACCGTCTCATGAGACGTCGGCATCTGCTAGCTCGCGCCACATCGATCATCGCGTTTTTTGGTCGACCGCGACCTGTGCTCCCTTCCGCGTTGAAGTAAAGTGCCATTTCTGTTGTTTAGATCTGTCTAAAACTTGCGCTACATGTCGCTGTCACGTAACTTTTGCTATTTTTTATGATTTCTCATTGGAAAAATTGTTGTTGTTTCTTCTTAAGGCTTCTTATCTCTTTCATTGTGAAACTTATGCTAGACGATGTTATAAAGGTCATTTCACAATTTTGTAATGAGGGGAAAAAACTTTTTATGAAAAAAAAACGGATTTTTATAAAGGAAATAAATTTAATTAAAAAAATATATAAATATATAAATTTTTGCTACGAATTATAATTATAAATTATAGGTAAATTTAATAAATAAAATAAATATATAAATAATAAATAAAAAATAATAATTTTACAAGGTGGCGCAAAATTAATCATCTCTTTTTTGTCTAATAATTAAAACACTTCTGCTATGTGTTTGACCGGGCACCTCCTTCTATTTGTGGCGTGGATCTTGCCTACAGTTTTGATGGCAAATGGCTTTTTGAGAGGTGCCTTTTCGTGGCAGAAATACATTGTTTTGTCTGATTAACAAAAAAAAATCAAATAGGGGAAAGTTTTGAATATATGTACGCAGTCTTCAAAATCTGCTAAAAATGTCTTCGGGTATGATCTGAAATTGCAAAAATCTTTTCCGAAATATTTAATTTATCCTATTTCGACTCCTCCACGGGCTCCGCAAATAAATACTACCTTTCCTACCTGGATTAATGTTAGTATGTAATGCTCACACCTGAGAAAATGCTCGACAGCTTTTGGCCAAGCAAACTCATTTGATGAATTGTCAATGATAAACCTGAAATTAATTAATTTGTTTTGATTTGAATTCCTCATTATTATTATTAGAAGGCCATTACGCACTGCGACCAGAGCTGATCTATTGTGAAAGGCCTATTTTGTAACCCTAGAGTTTTAGGCTTTTTAGAAATTTTAGCACAGTTTTGGGTTTGTTGTTCCAAAGATTGCATGGAGATACTACGATACCACCAAGGTGGTGAAGTCTTTGTCTGCCCAACGCAGGAGATTCACAAGGCACATGTTCTGAGCTTTCTATGTCCATTTCGCAAAAGCGGCAGACATTGGTCTCGGATAGACCAATATTGTTTAGATGGTACCTCAGGCTGCATTGACCTGTAAGGTATTCGGTTAAAATACGCAGATCTACTCTGTTTAGTGAGAGAAGTTTGTCAGATATTCCTTTGTTGGGACTTAGGAATAGTTTGGCTTGACGCTGACCGGCACAGTTTAGCCAGTGTGCGGCAAGTTTTCTTTCCTCCCATTTCCTAAAGAATTCATTAATGTGGCCTTTTGTCAGTCCACAGAAAGGCTCAGGACCAGTAAGTTGCATATTTGCTCCTTGTTTTGCAAGGTCGTCAGCCATTTCATTTCCCTCATGTCCTTCATGCCCCGGAATCCAACATAGTGTTACTATGTTGAGGTTTCCTAACGTGTTTAGGAGGTTTAGGCAATCGTTTACCAATTTAGAGGTGATGGTTGTTGATAGAAGGGCTTTTAAAGCCGCTTGGCTATCTGAAAGTATGTAGATGTGAGTAACTCTCATTTTCCTTCTAAGGCATTCTCTCACACATATTTCAATGGCATGTATTTCTGCCTGGAATATTGTTGGGTAGGATCTCATCGGAATCGATTTTTTGAATTTGGGCCCATTGATTCCTGCCCCTGTTCTACCATTTTCCAATTTGGACCCATCAGTAAACCATAGCTGGGAGCCAGGTTTGAAAGTGATAGAGTTAGTTCTCCAGTCTGTTCGTTCATTGATTATAACTTGGAAGTTCCTGAAGAGTATTGGTTTGGGTGATACTATATCATCCCTATGAAGAATGGGACTATGTAGGAAGTCTTCTAAGATCTTTAAATGTCCTTTCATATCCCCACTTTTAAGTTCAGATATACCTCTTAGTCTTAAGGCACTCGAGCGAGCTTCCCTTTCAATTAGAATTGGAAGCGGTGGTATGTTTTTGTGAATTCCTCATACTCAAACATTTATAGTTATTTGCTAAAATGCCAGAAATTCGTTGTGAAATTTCTTCAATTGCCGTCATTGCCTTCAAGCCACATATCCACATTTGTATAGCTTCCCGATAATCATTGGCGCTGACCGCTGCCCAAACCCACTGCATGTCCTTTGCCTGGCTCGAAATGATTATGTACACGCAGCAACAACTGCAAAAGCTGTGGCACTAGTAGTAGTAGTAGTAGTGGTGGTAGGAAGCATAAAAAACAAGCGATCAAAAATGGGAGCCTATTAGTTTCATAAACATAGCGTGACTGCGTGAATGCGCGAACACAAATACAACTCTGGCGTCCATTAAGTGCTGTAATGCGATTTTGCAGACTGGCGTATGACGTAAATGCCGCAATGCTCGCTATAAATTTCCCTTAATATAAATATGTACGTACACATGTACACCGCTGATGACTGTCAGCGCAAGAGAGACCACACAGTAATCGCAGTTATTAAAGTCTGTGGAAAATGTGTGCGTGCGTGTGTGAAGCTTTGCTGAAATTGTGCCCTTTTCGTAAAATTCGCAGAAAACTACACTACCCAATACTGTGCACTGGCGCGTATGTACATAGTACATATCTACATATGAGATGTATATGCAATGGATGAACGAAGGCCGTTCATGCTTACTTTATTCTGCTCATTTTTCATTATTTAAATCGGGTAGATTTAGTAACGAGACTTAATAAAAGTTGCCTCCAGGGATCCCATGAAACCGTCCTTGATTACGTATAAAGTATAGTTGTTTGTTTCTAGCGCAAATCAACATAGTCTCGGGTGCACGCACATTCTCTTATTTCTCGGTTGCGTGTTCCGCAATAGAACGCACTTATGGCTTTGCTGCTTTGCTGATTGTTCGACTTCGTTGTAAAATCGACGGCTTTTTGTCGTATCATAAATAAAAGTCAGTCTTAATTCATAAGCGCCATATTTGATTTTGATAACAATAGCAGCGTGGAAAATGCATATTTCGCATACTGATTAGCCTAAATTTGCTATTAAATATTACTTGGCATACATCGCACCAGTGGCGCCTTTAAAAAATGTGCTTTTGTAGATTCAAATTAGAAAATATTGATTAATTGCATTTTTTAAGGAAAAGTTATTTGCATTTGAGCACAAACATCTTGAACAATTTCATCACGTTTTGCTTTTTTACCATCAAGCAGCGACGAAGACAGCAGGCGGCATGTCCACGTGTCTAGAAACTCAGCAGTTCAGCAAAAATATTTTCTACATTCCTCACCACCATAAGTTCAATCCTTACTTGAAGTTTGAAATTTAAATTTGAAAAGGTCGAGCCAAGGAGCACCAGGAGATTTGATGGCTCATAAATCACTCAGGCTAAAAAAAGCCCATTGTATTTAGAGCTCTGGAAAGAGCGTAGATAGTAAAGGAGGGAAGGAGAAAAGTATTAGAGAAAGAGAGAGGAAAGAATGGAGACAGAAATAGAGATAATTAATCCTGTGAGAATTTTCCAGATTCTTTTGCAAATCTGCAAGTATCCTCCAGTTTGAGAGAACAAAGTTTACTCGTTCTCACGACATCGGAACCTAAAACTCGTAGTCGTGCTCTAGCAAAGGCAGGACACTCACAGAGAAAGTGCTCAGTGCTATACGCCTCCTCTAAGCAGGACAGGGATAAACGGTAAAAAAAACACTTTTTTCATGAATTTATTGTAGCGTAACGGTTCAAGTCAGTTTATTAAAAGTTGTTGCATATTATAAAGTAACATTTCAAGAATATTTGATAAAATTTTCATGTAAAAATATTGCAAAATGAGCGAATGAGAGCACATTTACGTAGACGTCTTTTCAAAAATACATTTTGCGGTAGTCAGCATATCTCAGCGTAGAATCATCTGAAATCAAAAAAATCGAATTATTTAGTTAAAGTATGAGTTAAACTTCCCCCCAACGTTTATTTTGACGATTTATTTTCATTTTCAGCCATTTGGTAGTCGTTTGAAGTAAAAAGTGATTTTTGACGAAAAAATGCCGCCATTTTGTAGGTGTAAAACCACCTTAATATAAAAAAAAAATGGCGAAAAAAAACGTTGGCGGGAGGTTTTTTATATGTAAAATATGTGTGCAAAATTTCAAAAGGATCGGTTGAGTAGTTTTCAAATGCCAATGACTACGCACTTTAAAAAAAAAGGTTCGAGAAAACCGCTTAAGTTTGTAACGGACTACGCGCGCAACTGCTGCGTCTCGGCAGATGTTTGAGGCGGCTCGGCTTTATGCTCTATAACTTAAAAAGTTTTGCTCGGATTGACTTAAAATTTTAACACGGTATTTTTGAAATGTTTTACTACAATAACAAGCAAAAAAAAAAATCGATTTTTATCCCTTTCCTGTCTTTATTGCTTCCTGTTGTATCTTAAGAGCAAATCAAGCATAGCATTTGGGACATCAGCAGAGGTTGTACTCACGGCACCCGTAATGCATATACATACACTTCTTTGCAGCCTGTATAGTTCCCGGATTGTGGGCTTAACCATGCTCCGTCACCACCAGACCACAGAGGCGTAAGTGATGGTTGGTCTGATAAGTGCTGCGACATTGATGAAAAATCCTTAATGCGCGATTCACCTTCAGTGAAACGTGTGTCTCCCAAGTCAGCTTCTTATCCAAGATTACTCCTAGATATTTAACTTCATCGGAAAGACCAAGCGTCACTCCTTTTAGTGTTGGAAGACTGAGTCCATCCAATTTTCGTTTTCTCGTAAACAGAAACAAGATTGTGGTGGTTTTGTTCGGATTAACCTTGTCTCATGCACCAGCCATCGATTTTGTCCAGAATCCTCTGCACTTCCGTGCAAAGCCTCCCTAGGGATTTATCCGATGTTAGCGCACAGACATGGTCCGCATATGCTTGGTAGAGAGTCTACGACCAAGAAGCACAGCAGCGGATAAAAAATCCTTCCTTTGTTTTCGTAATACTAAAATAGTGGCCTTCATAAGTAAGTCAATTCTTATTACTCTTGGGTTTGAAATTACGAGCTGAATTAGAATTTAGACTCTCCCCTTTCTGGCTATGTTTCTAAACTTCTAGAATCGTATTATACGCCATCCCTCTATGAACCTTACTGCTATGCGTAATTCCCTTTTCATGTACTTTATTTCATCGAGATAGAAATGGAATTCCTGTGACTAAAAGCACAGTTCCATTTGGCTATTCATTATTTCCCCCCTTTTAACTTGAAAGCTTCCAGCCTATGCCCTTCATTCGTAAAATTCAGCATTTATTCGTTTTATAACATTGTTAGGACCTATACATATACTATATGTTCATGAGAATATGTTATGACATATTTCTCTTCAGTAGATTATGTCATGACATTTCTCTTCAGAAAATGCTTATCGTGTTCAAGTGAAAATTTAAATTTCTTAGAAGTCTATAGTGAACATACTATCAAAAACCAGGTGTTTTGATAAATTGGACAATAAAAGCGATTTCCATGAATATCTCGACTGCAAAAAAGCAGATAATATTTTTTTTTTTTGGAATTTTGGAATTTGGAAAAATTTGTCGTTAAACGATTCGCAAAGACAAGCCAAACCTTACTTCCTCAATTACGCGGACGACATCCAAGACGACACAGACAGACAGCTACTGGATCGGACAATGTACAGACAGACCACAAACGACATTCATCGGGAGACCATTACCACCTTCCTAAGCTCCCGACCCCCGAATGCCGTTATCGGAGTCCAACCACCACCTATCGCAGACAAAGAGCTCCAACTTCCCCGAAATACTAAACATATGTCCGGCATGCGAAGGCACCCCGCACGACACCAACTACCTTTTCACATGCCCCATCAAACCCTTTCATCTAACACCCCTCTCCCTCTGGACCCAACCTGTCGAAACAGCTAGTTTCTGGGCCTACCGTTAGATGAGGGCAAAGTTACTGCTACAACAACAACAACAACCCAAGCCTTACTGAACAGAAATGCCAACACGGTGTGCCTTTCTCAGTTGTCACGTCACAGTTCCATATCGATAGTTCTCATGCAACTAAAAAAACACCCCATATCTTACGTTGCAATAATCAAATAGCAATAATGCAAGTTCTGCATTACCCAAATCGAACCATAAATGTGGTTTTAGCGGAATATCTCGATCAGAGCCTCAATTTGCAGGGTGTTTGTTTACTGGAAAATAGGCTTTATAGTATTCTTATATAGTTTTTCAAAAATAAAATATTTTTGTATTGTATATTCCGAATATGAAATCAAAATGGACTATAAATACCATTTTTTAAATATTAATTTTGAGAAAAAGAAATCCGTTATTTTTGCGGAAAATTCAAAACTTGATTTAAGATGTTTCGGATTGTCCAATTTGGGTCAAATATGCACCATTTTGTTGTATAATTCGTTGTCATTTTAAAGGTAGCTTCATAATGCGCCTCTCTCATAGAAGTATTGGTGCTTATTGACGAAAAACTCTAGTAATATAATAGATTTTCACAATCTTTTTTTTTTCTTATTTTTTTGATACCAATTTCTTATCCCTCAAGAAGCTTTGCAATGAGAGAAAAAAGTGATAATCGCTTGGTGTCAGGCCTGGACTATATTGTGAATGCATTTAAACATCCCAATCAAGCTCCGGGATCAGTCTTGGCGCGTCACTGCAGACGTGTGTAGCCTTGCGTTGTCCTGATGGAGCACAACATCTCTTCTGTTTGCCATTTCTGGTCAATCACTCGCTCGTTGACAGTAGAGATCTGAGTTTAGTGATTACCCATACGCAAGCAACTTATAATAAATGATTCCCGCCTTGAACCAGTAGAACCTTGCTGGCCGTTTGTCCTACGTTGAGCTGTCCACTGTTTGAGCTGCTTCATCACGCTTTGGCCACGATCGTTTTCGCACAATATTGTCGTATGTGACCCATTTCTCATGCCTCAAGAAGTTGACCGTTTCTTTTATTTCTATGATTTTATCGCCATTTTCCTTAACCCTCCGTTGAGCACCATGGCCAGACTTTTCTGTTATATAATCGGCACCATAAACACCATTCACACTTTCACCAGGCAGGCTCAACTTGCTCAACGCTTAGGGTCATCATAATCGATCCATTTTTCATCGCCAGTGACGATGCGATGCAGAAAAGCGACAATGAGATACCGGTCAACTTCGATTATTTCTGTGATTTTAGCGACATTATCGACAATTTCTTTAGCTTCAAAAATGCGTGAACGGAATCAACCATAAACACCATTCACAATTTCAGCGACCTGGCTTGCATTGTCGCCTTTATCAAAGAAAAACTGTAAAATGTACCAAATTTTCTCTTTTTGTGACTTCCATTGTAGTAGTAGTAGTAATTCTTCTTTGGTTGGTTGGTTGGTTTAAGCGTGACCCCGCATCGGAGTGCCACATAGACCGCAAGTTGGGTCCATTGTGTTGCCCTAGAGCTCATTATTTTATATGATTTCCGCACCTAACCGAGATATTTATTATAGATTTTGATCCAAAATATTAATTCGTTTCGAGAATTTAATGAGAGATTCGATTTTCAGGTCCGAGAGTGCTGAAAGATTGTCAATTATTGGAGAGCCTAGAAGAACGAGTCGACTTCTGGCTAGGCCGGGACAACTGCACACCAAATGCCTGCTCGATACTTCCTCATCTTCGGTCTCGCCCAAAGACAGTGGCCGGTGATATTATATGCCTTAGTTAGTGTTTCGATAGACTTAAAAGGGTTTTTGTCTGTTTGAGATTGTAGGGTGGCCAGATTTGTCTGGTCGTAACGCAAGTCGTTTTCACTCGCCACCTCCGATCAGCAATGCTGTGAAATTCTCGATCAATGATCATTTTACATGTTGCGAGCGGAATGTGGATTGTGGGTAAGTTACTAATATTTGATTGCGCAGCTCCAGCTCTCGCGAGCTCATCAGCTTTGCAGTTACCTTCGAATCCACTGTGGCCCGGTATCCAGATAACTTGGACAGAATTCTGTACACTTATCTCGTTAAGAGATAAGAGACAGGATCGAACCACATCTGAGTGGGTATAAGAGGAGCTGAGTGCTCGAAGAAGTATATCTATTACTTCTGCTTCATTTAGCTGCGCTGCGTTTAGGTATTTTGTTCTGATCTCCTTCAGTAGCGGACATCTTCCTAAGAAGTGCTGCATATCTTTTTGTTCGTTTAAATTGCAGAGGGTGCATATTTTCTAAGCATTTCCATACGTAGTTTCATTTAGCTTCAGTAAACCACATCTTGCTTTGAAAATTGCCGTAATATCAGCTAGCCGCATATCTTCTTTAATATATGATTCCCCTTTTGAGTAGTCTAAATGTTTATAAATTCACGTCGCGCTTGACTTCTGTTTGCCTTGCCAGGTGGATATCTTTTATTTTCATTTTGGTAAAAAGTTGCACACAGCGATCTTGCCAGTCTGTAGCGGTGATGTTCTCTTCAAACCTCAGACCGAACTCCATTCCCATGTCGTTCAGATGCTTAAGCCAAAACACATTTTTACCTAAGATGCCTTGTGTTAGTTTGTGTGGGAGTCTGTTGCAATTATATTTATAAATAGTTTTCCAGATATACTTCATGTGTAGCTCTAAAGAATAAATTTGGCTATCTTCTAATTTAGTTTCTAATGTTATTGCATAATTCGGAGTGAAGTCAGGTAGTTTCAGGATTCTTTTAATGAAGTAACGTTGAAGTTTATTTACTTCAGCGAATAAGGCGTATCCCCAAACTTTCCCTGCCTAGGTTTGTATCGCTCTGCATACCGCTTGGAACATCTTTCATTTTTATTTTAATGAAATGAATGGCTTCGCTAAAAAATCGATCGAATTAATACTAGCTTTTCCTGAAGTATTCCTGGCTTCTTCATTGTTGACACCCTGTAACTCACAAGTGAATGGAGCAAACAAAAAACAGCAAACGAATATTTTTAGGGTGAAATGTCACCTTGACAATGAGCATTAACGGCCAATTGTTTAATCCATACTTTATCGATCACTACAGTCATCTACCAAGAAAATCATGGATATGAATAATAGAATATGTAAGTTTATCAAATATGTGTAGGTATGTGTGTTCTGAATATTAAATAAAATAGACTATTACGAGTAATACCATATTTTGAAATATTTTGATCCCAACGCCACCTAGCGAGTCACCGTTATGGCGCCCATAAAGATCGCATCTGTTTCCTTCTTGCAGTAAAAAAAAGTAACTTTTTCAAGTTTACGCAATCGATTGTGCATTTACCATTATCTCAATATACGAATTCTCATAGGGAAAACATTCATATTTTTATTGAAAAGATTTTTCATCACAGCTCTACACTTGCACTTTTGCCATAATTTCATATGAATATTGGTATATATTTTTCCTTTTACTTGGAAATTTCATGTCTGAACTATGGATCAAGGCTACGCCTTTGAATTTTAATTTAAAATAGGCCAAAAGCTGTTGGCGAAAAATAGGAAAACAGTTCAATGGAAATTTATATTTTCAGCTCTGCACTTCAACCTACGCACGGCGCTTTCAAATAAAATCTGTATACTTAGTCAAAACTATTAAGTTTTGTTTTTCGCAAAATCACTACATTTTTATAGCACACTCATGCTGCCCACTTGAATAGTTGACAAACTCTATTAAACTGGATTTGTATATAGAAAAAGGTATATGCTCGGAATTCGGTAAACAAATTTGATGAAAACCCAAAAGCCGCAAACAATTTACAGCAGCCTGCAAGTAAGCAATTCGAGTATGCATACATATCTACATATATAAATATACAATATAGTTGGCGTATACACCCTCTATTGGGTGGTGGGACCTACAGTTTTATGCCGCCTCTCAATGGTAAATGGTTCTTTTTTTATAGGAAGCTTTTTCCCCCTGCAATAATACACGCGGAGGTTTGCCATTGCCTGCCGAGTGGCTCCCACCTTTTCTATCGCGTCCACAGTGGAGTTCGAGCCGGAAATTCACACACAAACCCTTTCGGCTACGGCGATCGGAAGTAAGCTGTAGCTGTTTGATAAGTTAAAGCTTCAACGTATTTATTCAATGTTTTTCAACTCAGATTTTCTGGTTTTCGCCACAGATGACTTTAATTTAAGGTACTTAAATTTTTTTTTTAAGTAAAGGATTACACATTTGGAAACACCGAGGAAGTAGCCATTAATATTAACACTCATTCGTCATTGCGGCATTGCTGCTGTGGAAACACATAAAAAAGGGAATAAGCAAACAAATTATAAATAAATAAAAAACAGCATTTAAAGTCTGCAACCATACAAACAACAGACATGGAGACAAATGTATAAATATATAGGGTGTTTCATCGATACGTGTCACCATGAATAATTTAGTGGAAAATGCGTCAACTTCGATTACCACAGGCTAGCATTTTATGTGATGTAATACAGTTTATTTGGTGCATGACCGTAAACAATAAAGGGAATATTGACCAACTTTCCATATATTTTTTTTTATTAACAATTATTTATTTTTTAACAGCTGCATTTGCACATTTCCACTGACGCACATTTGGGCTATTTTTTCTGCAGTTTTCATGTTATTTGCGTTATGGCGTCGATTTCCTCGCAAATATTGGCCTTCAGAGAGTCAAGTGTTGGCGGTTTATTAGTGCGCACCTTTCCCTTCAAGTTGTCCCCCCGGTAAAGGTCCGGCGCTGTCAAATTTTATGGCATGTTGCGCCATCCTACTGGGGCCAATAATCCTCAAACTGATTTTGCGCGATGAATAGCTGCAAAAGTTCAGCGATCGTGGACCGATATCCGTAACCGTTGGTAGGTACGGTACAGCCTTCATCGGCCTCAAAAAAGAATGGCCTCCGCTGAGAGTGAAATGTGCCGCATCACTCACGACGCAGAGTTAAGGTATTCGAAGAAGAATTATTTTCGAAATAATATTTCACGCGCGTTCTGCGGCTATGTACTGCTGCACGGTGAAAAGTATGCCGCGCAGACGTTTCTATTATGCTATAGGGAAAGTGAAATTAGCAAGTTACAGAATAATTTTTGAAATTATTCAAAGCTCTCATGTGGCAAATATGAATGAAACGCCCTATACCATACACATATATATATATATGTCTGTGTGGGTGTGCGTGAATGTGTGTATTCTATATGCTTGCGTTGTTTTTATTGCTATTCATTTTCTTTACTATTTTTTGCTCGCCAATTTTCAACACTGTCCCTGCAGCAACACCCACACGGCCAAGTATGGCATTATTAAAGTATGTAACTCATACGCCCCGGCATACCACGCCACTCACAACTCGACGCCGCTGTAATAATAGGTAATCCATTGCAGCTATTTTTAACAATGCCAGCCAAAGCAAGCACAAACACACACGCAAAGTGCTGCCACGCAAATGACAATATATATGTGCGCATGTATGCATATTTGTATATATACGTATGAAAATGTGTTACCCACTCAATACATACACTTGTATGTCGTACACTTGAATTCATAGGCAGCAATGCGACTATTTGGCGTGGCTACCATCGACTTTCTGCCGCAACGTTGCTTTTATTTGATTCCGGTACTACTGTGGCTAAAAATTGTTGCCTGCTTCTCTCGTGACTGCAAATCCATTGTACTTTGTGTGCCTTCGGCTGCCGCCTATTGCTTCGTGTAATCCTTGTTAACATACATATAGATATGTGCATGCACACATACACATACATATGTACAAATATTTGTATGAATATACCGTTATATGTGTGCCAGCGCGTCCTCCCCCCTTTTACCTATTGACATTGGGTAACTGCTTTCCATTTGCTTTTGTGTTATTTTCACTTCAATGTCGTTGCTATCGGCATGCACACAGATTTGTACAGCCATATACACATACATACATATGTGGGTATGTATAATATGCATAAAAACGCCACAGCACACACACACACATGCACACAAACCAATGGATTGGTGAGTGTGATTCGATTTCGAACACCAACAAGCAACTGCAATAAACAACAAATAAAACAAAAGGTGACAAATAAATACGGACATACACAAAAGAAACTAAAACAGCAACAACGCTTGTAACATTTCTTAAGGCACTCTCGCTTTGCAAATTTCCCTTTACAATGTCCTGCCGTTTGAATGGCTGCAGGCATGGGCGTTTGCGGGCGTGCGTATGCGTGTGTATGCTTCGTTCAGCCGAACGCGCAATTGAAGCATGCGAGCCCACCTATTATGTAGTTTTCAACGCAACACTCTCTCGGTACGCCTCACCTTTGTCACCTATTTGTTTTTTATCCATTGCTGCTCGTTTTCATCGTTTTTCAAGCCCCTTGAATGCAATTATTTGCTTCCAGCTTTTTCGCTTCCTCTCTTATTTCGTCCTTCCCAACGCAACTTCTTTTATTGAGCTAGCAACTGTGTCTCGTGTTCGCCTAGCGCCCTCCTTTCTTCACATTCCCTTTTTTTGTGTTCTTGTCGCTTACCATTCGGTTTGCCAACGTAACGTCTCTGTATTCCTTTCACTTGCACCTGACTGCCTCTTGCCCGCCGACCGTTTCTTTGTTTTTTATTTTTATTGTTTTGCTTTTTACTGCGCGCTGAGGTCTCTTCGGCTCGGCGACAAGTGTTCCCTTGTTGCGTCATGTCTGCGGCAACAGCGCAGCTCACACACAATGTTTCGTGCTTAGAAATTTGAAGCGATTTGTTTGTAATTCTCTTTTTGAATGGTAATGGAGTGTGAATGTCAGTGCTATGAGTTAATTTGTGAGGTTCTTGTTAGATTACAGTTTAGTGGAGTATGGCAAGGTGGATAGTTAAATATAGAGCAATGCTATTATTTTCATATTTTATTTTTGTTCTATTATGATGATTAGATATTTTTCAGATGTAGTAAAATGAAGTTAACACCCGACTGTGTCGCTAAGTGTTGCTACTAAGATTTGCCCTTAGCATATAAAAAATGTTTTTGGATTGCTTTGACTTACCGTTGCGCTCAAGACTATTTAAGAATACTAGAATTGAAGTAAAAACGATTACATTTCTGGGGAAAGAAACTGTAAGAAACCAGAGTAAGTTGTTTATTTAGTAATTTCTTACACACCGAACAGTTATATACTTTGTTTAACTAGCACTGTGGAAAATTTAAGGACCATCTGGCGTGTTTAGATAAAAAATATAGTAACCTGCAAATTTCACGGTAAACTTACATTCAGCCAAGTGTGGTTTTAGATGTTAAGGGGGTAGTATGGTATTTTTTTTTCATTTTTTTTTTTTTTTTAATTATTTTATAACATCTTAAGATTATTGTGTGAAAGTTTGAAGTGCATTAGAGTAAAATTGACAAAGACACAAAGGATTAAGTATCTACCTCTCCAACCGGATTTCACGCTGCCGAAAATCTTTAAACGCGTTTTTCTCACACTTGCCTTTTTTACGGTCGGTGTCCACTGTAGATTCATATCTACTGCACCGATTCTTTTCAAATTTGGTTTTTTTGTTTCTTTACTTTATTCACGAGGTAATGACGTCGAGTTTTTTTTTTTTTAATTTTGTCATATTTTAAAACAACAAAGTTTTCAAGTTTTTTTTATGAAAAATCGGTGTTTTGACTTCAAAGCGCTTTAAAAAATTAAAAAAAAAAAAAAAATCGACGTTGTTACCTGCGAAACTTTATTAGCTGATGAAATCAATTTGGTTTTTTGATTTTAGTTGATCCAGTAATGAGTTCTGAGGGACACCGCAATAAAACTTTTTTATGAGACGTCCGCGAAGATTCGCTGCCACCAACTCATTTCTTCATAAAAATCAATGAAAATTTCACATAATATTCTTTAAATATGACTTTATAATGAAGTAATTTTAAAATTTTGAATAAATCAACTGTGTCGACAAAAAAAATTTCGAAAAATATGCTTGTTTTACACCGAATTAACCATACTACCTCCTTAAGTTAAGCGAATTTGTCTTTACATAATGTCAAACATGAATAGAACTGGACTGAATTGTCTAAAAGTTTGCTTAAGGCAGGTTTGCTTCTTGTGCTTGAAGCGCTAAGTTCATATTAGACAGCGGTTTGTCGCTTTGGTATTTAACTTTCTAGATTGAAGTGTTGATTCATACAGAATCCAACTAGCGCTTCCGCAGCATTTTGTTGCCACATCCGCGCTACCAACTTGTTTAGCGGTTCTTTACAGCATGACTGCATCCAGTCTGTGCGGTGTAAGAACATTATTAGGTTGCTGACGTCTAAACCAGACAGTTGTTCCAGACTCTCGAAAAGTGGTTTGCCCAGGGTTGACATTCTCTCCTTCCATAGGGCAGGGCATTCACAGAAGAAATGTAAATTCGTTTCCTTTTTCTCTGGTTGTTTACAACTGTGCCAATGTGTGTTGTGAGGGATCCATATTGACTGCTTGCTCCCCGACAGACTAAAAGCCACGTGTGACTGCCATGAGTCGCTAGCGTCCCGTCATTTCATGTCTATCAATCGTGTCACTTCGTATAGTTTCAGTGGTTTTTGGCACTTTCCAGCGGCAATTGTCAATTTTAAGTCAGAAAAACTTTACACTAAGCAATGGAAAGGCTCAATAAATTTATTCAAAGGAGTTTAGCCGCACCACGGTAGGGTGCGCTAAGAAATCTTATGAGGCATCAAGCTCAAACAAAGAAACAAGAAAACGAATTCAAGAGAAACTCAGGTAATACTCGCGTTACACTCATTTCCCCCTTTCTCCATGAGCTAATTATTAAGCTATTTTTTTATTATTTTTACTTTCAGAAAATTATGCGTATTTAACTATTTTGTTGATGATTATTCTGATGTCCGTTCAGAGCTGCCATATGACCTTACAAGCTTTCAAAGTAAAGCAAAGCAAAACCAGTAAAATAAGCCACTATTTGCGGGATTCCGTTCACTACCTGCGGTCTGCTCCTGGAAACGTGGTCTGCTCCGCGTTAAAATCTCAGCTCTCACATTTCGTTGATGCCTTTACAGGACACTGTGTGTTCACAAAGTATCGCGAATTTTGTGTTTTTTCAAAAATTATTTATTTGTTCATTAATATCTTATTTGTCCCCTTCAAAGTAATCACCATGAGATATTATGCACTTGTGCCAACTTTTTTTCCAATCTTCGAAACACTTCCAAAAATCATTTTTTTATCTTGTTCTCCTTCGATGCCGTCTTTATCTCGTCAATCGTACCGTAGCGTCGTCCTTTCATGGGCCTCTTCAATTTCGGGAACTAGAAAAAGTCACAGGGGGCAGATCTGAGGAACACTGTGGCTGTGGCATCATTAGTGTGTTGTTTTCGACCAAAAAGTCGCGCACAAGCAACGATGTGTGAGCAGGGGCGTTATCGTTATGCAAAAGCCAATTTTTGTTCTTCCACAAATCCGGGTGTTTCTGGCAGATTTGGTTCGCGCAAATTGCGCATAACTTGCAGGTAATATTCCTTATTGACCGTCTTAGCCTGTGGCATGAACTCATGATGCACAATGCCCCTGCAGTCGAAGAAAACCGTAAGCAAAACTTTTACATTCGACCGAACTTGGCGCGCTTTTTTCGGTCTTGGTTCGTGCGGCAGCTTCCATTGAGATGATTGAGCTTTGGTTTCCACGTCATAACCATAAACATAACACGATTCGTCACCAGTTATGGGCCTCTGGAGCAAATTTGGGTCGTCGCGGACAGAGTCCAACATCTCATTAGCAATGTTCATGCGATGCTGCTTTTGGTTGAAATTGAGTAGTTTTGGTAAGGCTCGTGCCTAGGTCCTCAGCAACTTCTCTAACGGTGATTCGACGATTGGCCAATACCATTTTCACCACTTCATCAATTTTTTTCGTCTAATGTTGAAGTGCTCGGGCGTCTGGCACGCTTTTCGTCGTTCACATCTAATCGGCCTTCTGAGAACATTTTGTACCACCGATATGCAACAGTCAACATTCGGAATGCATCCGTGCACTTAATTTCGTCTTTCACAAAAATTTCGGCATGAGTGAGAGACATGAGTGCCAACATATCGCCACAGAAAAATTTAAATTCGAATAAACGTAACCTACGAAAATTTAAAATTCGCGATACTTTTTGAACACACCTCCTATGCTGTGAGCCTCGCCATTACTTCTAATTCACGTTAGTTGTGTAGCAGCCAGCTTTCGCTAGGCTAAGAGTTAAGTATATTGGCTCTCATCTCTTTTCTGCCCTGTTTTCGCGGAGCTAAAATTTATGGTATGTACTTTGGCTCTCATTTCTTTGCTACGTCTGCTCATATAGCAGGTCTTGGATATTAAAAATCTGACGAACTTCATCAGTAGTACGAAGCGGCTAACACCACCACAATCACTCAGTCATCGTTCGGTCGTCAAAACAATGAACATCCAAACGCCCGAGCCCTTCCCTACTCCTTCCTTTCTTCCTATTCTTCTTATCCCCTTACCACTGGTATCATAAAGGACGAATTTTCGATTATCGTACAAGTGTGCCCTCTCTTTGGGCGACCATTTCCACCTATCCTAAGCTACTATTGGGCCAGTAGCCTTTATGTAAAATTAGTTCAGTATGAAGTTATAAATATTAATTTACTTTTGTGCTCCAAAAAAGTTAGAAAACATAAAACAGCTACAATAGAACAAAAATTTCGAGGCTAATACGCAAAAATATATCCTGCACCTATTCTCGAAAAGCTTAACCTGTCTCCAATACTTCAAATATTTTACGAAACATGCTAACTTTTATCTGAAATTCTAAAATATTGTAACAAAGAAAAGTGGAGGAGAATGAACTACGTTTTCAGTAAAAAAAAAATATTATATTGTGTTCTCGACCACTCTGGAGTGGAGGGCTATGAAAGAGCGGATGAGTTTGCAAGGAAAGGCTCTGAACTTGGGCTTCTGCGCGTGCTAGCGGGCATAATCATTCCTCTAAACGAACTGTAAACTGCGATTGTCTGGAGCGAAATCGCGGAAACTAAAGCGCTCTCGCCAAAAGTGAAACCTAAAAGGGCAAAATGTTTACTAGGATTACACAGACCAGCTACCAGCGACCTCACAGATGTTATAATGGGTCACTGCACTAGCCAGTAGTACGGGTGTACCTCACAATGACTTCTGCAGGGGTTGTGTAGATGAAAAAGAAATTGAGCCGGTACAACACCTTCTCGCGAATGTCCTGCACTTCAAAGGAGTTCTGCCAAATATTTTGGCGATTATTTCTTTCTGGGAAGATCTGGGAAATTTGCAAAATGTCGCACTGGAGTTTATAGCGGTGGGAAGACCGTCAGCCGAAGCATTGACAATTCCGCGCGCCGCCTTCGGCTGACGGTCTTCCCACCGCTATGAACTCCAGTGCGCCATTTTGCAAATTTCCCAGATCTTCAAAGAAATAATCGCTAAAATATTTGGTACAGCTTCTTTGAAGTGCAGGACGCATTGAAAATTCCGCGCGCCGCCTTCGGCTGACGGTCTTCCCACCGCTATAAACGCAGCTAACCATCATTATTATATTTTCATATGTGTCCAAAACTATTTATGTAAAAACATTTCAATTGGTATAAAGTAGTTTTACTTTTGAATTTATTTTACAAGTTCGCCTGTTCAGCTGACGTATTTTCCCCCCTCTACGGCGCAGCTGACTATTTTTTTTTTTTATTCTTCAAAATGTCAACGTTACACAAAAAAAATTTCAGCCGGTATTAAATGAGTTGTGAAAATTTTTTTCGTCACGTTTCGCAGCATCCCACCCACGTACCCACTGCTACTAGACCAGGTGACGGTTGGTTTCGTCATCCATTGGATGTCGTCTGCCTTCAGTATTATAATCAGTCGGCTTGAAATGATGAGGTAAAAATGACCCCTGGCTCCCGGACTATAAGCAACTTAGTTAGGGGATGGAAATTAAATGCAAGTATCACAATGGGCCTTAGGGCCATTGCCTTAGACAAGCAAACTGGCTGGTCTTGCCTTAGACATGCAAACTGGCTAACCTAACTAACCTAATAAGAAACAAATAATTTGTCAAACCTTTTCAATAATTCCCTGAGCTGTAGCTGTTTAACGCTCTATACATTTTCAATAGTCAATCAATTTTTCAATATTTATGAAAAAGTGTCCACTCAACCGTCATCTACAGAAGCATACAAATTTAGTAATAGCCAGCTTGCAATTATACTTAGATGTATGTGTGTATGTAAGTACGTATGTACAAGTATATACATATATAGTTCCATCTATGTTATGTGAAACTAAAGTATAAGTAAAGCAATTGTGTTACAGCAGTAAATAGGCCATTTGCAAAACTTTTACGTCACAAAATAGCCACTTTCGTTTGATAAACTTTGCCAAGGGTGTGGGAGTTTTCGCATCAACAAAACAAAAACATTCTGATGTTTTCTGCAAATGTCCTCTACTAAAATCAACATAAACTACAATATGCCTTTAGCAACAAATCAGCCAACAGCTGTTGTCGCAATCCTTGTTGCCACCCACTTCGCTGGTATTGATAAGTAATAGCATATTTTAAGATGTTATCAGTCTGCTGATGTCATCAACAATAATATTTGTATCATTACTTCTACGGTGGCATCATCAAATGCGTAAACAAGAATTTATTAGATGTCGGTAAGCCAAATGCGTGTAGGCGTATAGCCGCATAAAACTCCATAGAAAGAGTGATTGTGTGTAAATGTTGGCGTGCATGTGCAGAACGAATGTAGTTCTGCGTATTATTCCATTCGGTATTAATTAATTCAATACAAATATTTAGTGACTTACTATGTACATATTTAGTTTTGGTTTTTTTTTTGTGCGCCACATATTTGCTGCGCGTCACATTTCGAGCGGAATAGTTTACCGAAATTTAATAAATGCATTGGAACATTATTTATATTTAAATAAAATATTATTTGATTTCATTAGCTGACCCATCGTTTACCTTTCCAACTCTTAAACATATAAATCCGGTCAATAATAGTTTATGGCAACCGATCGCCAAGGATTTTCGCTACTTTGGCGGTTTTTATGCGCTAACCCAATTTTAATTCTCAAACCAACTACTTCTGCACCGCGCAAACAACTAGAAAACCTACAATACTTAAGCACGGAATTACCTGATTATCTGTTCAAAATTTTTGATATTTAGACAAACACAAATACATACAAAGGCAAGCAGGAGAGAAATGCTAAATGGCTGAAAATCAACAAACTATTCAGTCAGTAGAACATCTATGAGTTGTAAACTCGGTAGCACGAAAGCCGTTATAATTCACAGGAAATCCCTGTGCCGTGTCATAAGATAATATATAGGGTTGTTCAATAGGTGCGCTTCAATTTTTTTCCGATAGGGAGGGCGAACGACGCAATATTTTTTATTTTTCGCTTGTCATTTGTAAACTTCATTAGTATACATTTCATCATGGAACGCTACACACTTCAGCAACGATTGCAAATCGTGCAAATTTTTTTATGAAAATAATCGTTCTGTTGCTGCTACTTTAAGAGCATTTTACGGTCCATTTAACAAGCCGTCCCGTTTTGGGGTTATGTGAAGTCATTGGTCTACAGTAACAAGCCGGCGACGATTTGTGAGCTCAGAGCCAATATTGAACGCTAAATTGCTGGAATTTCGGCCGATTTATGCAAAAGAGTGGTCGAAAATTGGGTTCAACGATTGGACTTCGTAAAACGTGCACGCGGTGGCCATGCAAAAGAAATCGAATTTCAGACTTAAATGTATATGTTCAAACTCGATAATAAAAAAAAATTAGTTAAAAACTTCAAACCGTTTGTGTTTTATTCAAAAAAGTTCAAAAGTTGAAGCGCTCTTACTGAAAAACCCTATATATACACAAGGTGGCGCAAAATTAATCACCCTATCGAAAGATTTATAATTTGTGGAAATGGCATCGTATGTCAATCATATTTGACACTTGTGAACCGACAGACAGCTATATTACACAAACAGAGAAGCAATGGAGTACATATAGGTCAAAATAAGTATTTCCATAACTCAAATTAATTGGTTTTTTTTATTGAGGAGCTAAGTTATTCTAAAACAAAGTTAATGATTACCCATTGTTGGTAGTTTGGCCGAGGAGCTCCTATTTGTGATGAGCGCCTTGATGTCTTTCCACAAACCTACAGTTTTATGCTGCCTCCGAACACAGGAATAGTTTTATTCCACAGATAAAGGCCGAAAAAGTAGGAGCTTTTTGATGACAGAAATACCATCGAAGGTTTGCCGAGAGCCCACCGCTATTAGTAGAAAATTTTTCTATCATTTGGTGTTCCATGCCCCAGGCTCGACCTGAATGTTTACAGATTTGAAAATGTTGATAAATTGCTCCTTACAGTATGCATTGCATAGTACTACTATAAGTTCGCGTTTCACGTGAAATGACTGCCGAAATCCATACAAATTGTATTGCCGTGAAATATGCGTGAAATTTCGTATGTACTTCACGGCAAAGTATTACTCAGTTTACGCCGTGGAAACAATGCGCAACATACCAGCAATATTTTTTCACAACTATTTATAATGCACATGTCTTTTAAAATTGAGCGACAGTTCGTTTGCGGGCCAAGTGCCTGCGTTCAAATTTTCCGAAGACTTGACTTTTTTAAGCAAAACGTCGTTTTTATATTTTTGCTGTTGGCGAAATTTCACGACTGTGAAGTTAGTACTACCCTCAACACAGCGTACGCCTTTGATGTTATGTGGCTAATATGTTTTCAATAATGTTTCATCAAGCACCACGCCAAGGTATTTTATCTCATCAATATACCTCAAATCATTGGACGATAAAAAGTATTTGTGCAGCTGAGAACTGAGAACTACTAACGCTCAAGCACCACAATGGACCGAATGACGCCGAATTACGACAATATTGCAAACGAAAAACAATCACTAAAAGCATTAATAAAAAGTAGGATGGAAAGTGGACCTAAGACACTACCTTGCGGCGCCTTCGAAGATGGAGCAAACGAGCTGGAAATAACAGCACAAAAGAGCTTGAAACAACACATCGTCTATTACACAGATACGACTCCAACCAACACAAAACATTAGAGTGCAAGACACGCCTGCTTTTGAATCAGTATTCTATACGATGACCATTACCATCGGGTTCTACGGGTTAGGCTAAGACCTTTATGCACTGCAGCCAGATTGATCTATTGTGCGCACCTAATTACTTAATTATAATTATTTTGTATACCGAGGAATCGAATCAGCTAGCTAGGTCTTCCTCCTCTAGTAGGTACGATCCCAGGATTCTGTGTCTCCTGTGGCCTAATGCCTCACAGTTGGTGATTAAGTGTTCCATAGACTCCTCTTCATCACGGCAGAACCTGCATGATCTTGTACTAGATAACCCTATTGTGTTAAAGTTTTTACTACAGGCAAAGTGACCTGTACTGTAGAGTAATCTGAAGCACTTTTTACCTAGGGTTAGAACAGATTTTGCTCTTTTGGCATTGAAGTTCAAAAACTTTTTGGAGTGATTAAGGCCGCTTGTACTGTTCCAGTGGATCCTTTTTTTGGTTTCCTGTTTTATATTATTTTTGTTAAAGCCGAGTCTGCCACTTTTCTGACTTAAAAGTCTGCCTTCTCGTTTCCTTCGTGTCCCTCCTGTCCTGGTACACAAATCAATGAGACCTGAATGTCCTAAATGAGACACTCTATTAGGACGTTTTACTTGAATGTGAAGCTATTCAAAGCTTTGAGAACCGATTAGCTGTCCGGAAGTATTTTAATTTTTACTTTCTCGAACATTCTTTTGGCGAAGATCTTCGCATGGAAAACCGTGGTATCTGTACTTAGTGTTAGGGATTTGTGTTCTATACGCTACTCTCTTAAGAGCCTTCGAGAGGCCTTTATAAAATGCGTTGAACTTGAAAGCATGACGGAAAGAACTTGAAAAAGGCATTCACTGAAAACAGCAAGGTTTGAGGCAGTAGACCTTCCAATGCACAACCCCTTCTAACAACAATTATATTTAACACTCGCAAATTGAAATTTTATATATAATATTATAAAAAGGAAATATTTACATAAATAAACTGCTTCGAAACCTCGGGCGTGTTTCGTGCCCAATAATAGAAAATGTCTTCTAATAGCGGTCGCTCTTCGGCAGACAGTGGAAAATAAATCAAACTAACTTCATCAAAAAAATTAATACAATTTCATATATATAACGGACTTAATTTATAACAAGACTTATGGTAGGACTAAGTATAATGTTTTGAATGTTAGGACACCCTGTCTTTTTTAATTCTTCATTAGGCAAAATCTATTGTATGATTTTCTAGATTTGCGATTCTCCTATGACGATGCGGTGTATACAAGTTTTTTATGCCGCGCAGGAAGAAAATCGAAAGTGTTTTTACTTGTCGCTTAGCCAACGTACCCACCAGGCCTCCTAAAGCAAGCGATGTGTCTCAAATAGATTTTTTCCAGAAGTAAGTGGGGATTAAGGCGGTCGCTGTAGCTGAATGGGTTGGTGCATGACTGCCATTCGAGAGTGCGTAGGTTCGAGTCTTCGTGCATGAACATGAAATAATAAAAAGAGTTTTTTTCTAAGAGTGGTCGCCCCTCGGCGGGCAATGCCAAATCTCCGAGGGTACTTCTGTCATGAAAAAGCTTCTCATAAAAAATATCTGCCGTTCGAAGGCGGCATAAAACTGTGGTAGGTCCCTCCATTTGTGGAAAATTATTAAGTTGCACACCGCAAATCAAAAAAAGGAGCTCGGCTAAACACCTACTATATGGTGTAAGCGTCAATTATATATATATATATTCGATTTATTTATATATATTGCATATATATATGCACATTTTTTTACTTAAACTCCTATAAAAAATAGGAACTCCTAAAAATGATTCACAAAATCTCATCACTTAAATTTTTACCGATCTTAAACTATGAGTAAATCAACCTAATCCAAAATAGAACAATGAAAGTAAATATAAAGCACGAATATGCATTTTCCTAGAATTTGTTATGGTATTTGCATTTTTCATAGTCGTTAAGAGAATTGAGAAAATAATAGTAATTTAGTGGTTGGCACGTTGGAAAAATCACCGCCTGGTTGTGCTGCCTTTTCTCTCAGCAAATCTAAATAAATGTTTTGTCAGTTGCAAGTTCAAAAGCTCGTATTTACTTTTAATCTCATATGTGTGAATTCCCAGTTTTATTTTTTTTTTTTACTTTTACCACAATGGGAGCGACCAATTCTAATTAAATATTATTTTAAATTTACATGAATGAGCAGTGTGCAGTTGGCTCTCCCTCTCCCTATAGACAACAATTTCATCATATCTGATGATTTCACAAAAAGGTGTACTTACATGCATACAATAAGTGCATATACATAACTCTGCATGCACGTCTTTAAATATTATATGTAGTTCAGTACACACAATGCATACATACGAATAAGTTATTTTATTGTCATGCGGGTTGTTGGATCCGCTCTTATTGCAATTTGTTTTTTATTCCACTTTAAATGGCTTTGGCTTCAAGTTGTCTGTCTGTCTGTTGAAGCCAAAGCTACTGTGTTGATTGTTTTGGTAATTCATGTTTCACAACTTTATTGCATGCCACAACTGACAAGGCAATCAAAAAAAAATGAGATTACATTTTGAATTGTTATTTGCTAGAATTTAATTGGCATATTATTGATAGGTATTTATTTCAAATAAGTGTAGAGGTGTGTAAGTTTAGCGAGGGATTTTATTCAACGCAAATCTTTACAAACAAACAAAAAAACAGTGTGTGATACTATTTATTTATTTATTCATTTATTTAATTTTTTATTTGTTTATTTATTTATTTGTTTATTTATATAGCATATTTTGCAAATAAAATTTTATTTTTTATATTTAAATGCGAGGATATGCATCATTCTGAGTAGACCAGATGCTGTTCTGCAGGATTTGTGTATTTCGATATTATGTCTTTTGCTATTTTTTGGTGGAAATCCAACCATGGAGAGTTATTCTAGCAACGAAAAAACGTTTTTTTTTTGTCAAAATTATCTTTATTCATCAACGTCATTTCCATTGAGAACAACTGAATCATTCCAGTGCCACTCTAAAATTTCATTACCACTTTTTTAGAGCGATTTATCTTTTGCCTCAAAATTTCTTACGGGCGAGCATTTTTTAGGTCTGCGTAGTCGCTGGGAGCCAAACCTGACGAATATGGTGGATGTGGGAGCAATTCGGGAGTTCGATTAATGTAAAGGGTTTTCCAATAACAAGTGTTATGTATGAATGGATTCCGCTATCGAGAGATGATTAACGATTTTTTATGGTCGGAATTGGATGGTATTGATCTGGACAACATTTATTTTCAACAAGACGGCGCTACGTGCCACACAAGCAACGAAGCCATGTATCTTTTACGGGAAAAGTTTCCGGACCGTGCTATCTCCCGAAGAGGTAATCACAATTGGCCACCGATATCTTGTGACTTTTTTCTTTGGGGCCACGTGAAAGAGAAGATCTATGCCAACAGCCCAGGGTCGATTCCAGACCTCAAAGATGGAATTCGTGAGGCTATCGAGGACATAGGGCAGCCACTTTCCAATTCGGTTCTGGAAAATTTCATGAAGAAGGTATTGTCCTGTAAGCGTGGTCGTGGTGGTCATTTGCCTGATGTTATTTTCCACTATTAACGGCTTACCTTCCTCTTTATAATGAAATAAATATTCCATCATTTATATTAAAAAATAGCATTTTTCTTTGAATATCAAAATAACCCCTCTTATTGGAAATCCCTTTAGTTTTGCCATTATTTTGATTGACTTGTGGCACGGTGAGTTTTCTCGATGAAACAAAAAAGGTAGGCAAACGCGGCACCCACATTGAACAGTGGTTTCTCATAGTCATCTGCTCATGCAATATAAAGCCAACTCGTTCTTTTGATATCTTAACAATGGCAGCTAACTCACACAACTTCACTTTTCGACCACTCAAAACAATTTTGTGGATTCTTTTTATGTTTTCTGGTGTTACCACCTTATTTGGATGGACGTCCACTGAGTTGTGCATCATCGGTGCCTCTGCGACCACGTTTTAACCCAGCAAACCATCGTGTTATGATTGTTTCTGATGACCCGGGACTTTTCACTAACACATGGGTTGCTACATTCTTATATGTCGACTCTCGTTAATTCGAAATTCGAGGGACTCTTAAAATATTACGAATTATCGAGTATTTGAAATATTAAATGGTTCAAAATTTTTGAGAGAAAATAATTAAAAATTTCGAATTATCAAATGCTTTTATTTAACTGCTAACGTTTTACATATTCATAATGTGAATTAATTAATCTTTGAAAAGAACTCATTTATACGGGTTTCCTTCGAAGCACATTGCTGCTTAGACTTTTCGATATTTTTTTAAAGGAGAAAAAGTGCCTAATATGCTGTTTCATCAGTTTCGTTTTGTAGACAAAAGCTTTGTAAATTATCGCATGAGGCACTTACTGCTTTAACTGACACCGCTGCCTAGGGTTCTGATGTATCGTCTTCATCTACATCGTTGCTCTTTTCATTCGTATCTGTCGCTGATAAAATTTTGCCATCGGTTAGTAATCCTGAGACAGCAACATCTTCATCCACTTGAACATAGTCAGAAAAACTCATACCGCTTTTCTTCTCACTTCCTTCTACTTTTTCAATTAATTTCTTCTTTTCAGCAATCGTCAAACATTTATACTTTTTAGGACTCACCTCAAAATGTGCCTATGTTTTATGCGTAACACGCAACCACGCACAGTAAAGGTATTTCCAGGGGAGTCCCAAAATTCAAAGTTCTTACTAACACACCAAGAAACTGTGCAAAGTTGAATTGTCGAGTGTTTGACCATAAAAGTTCGAATTACCGCGTCGTAGCAATGATTTTTTCGTTCGAATTACCGAGTGCTTAAAATGTATGGATATAATTCGAAATATAAAGAGATTTTGTAGGGGACTCGTGATAACTTTGAATTAGTGAGAGGTTCGAAATATCGCAGGTTTGAACCAACGAGAGTCGACTGTTTAACATAAACGAAAACCAACGATGTTTTGAGAATTTTCTTCCACTTTCAGAATTTTTTTGTTTTTTTTCTTTCTTCATTCAAATAAATTAGAAATCAAAAATATTTTTATAAAAATGTAATTCTTCTAAGCCGCAGAAACGTGCAAAATTCGAATAAAAATATGTTAATATTTGGATTTTAATCCTCAAACTTTAGTATACTACAAATGCCTCGCTAAACAACAAAAATTATAATAAATTATTGTTCCATTCATATGCGATAGTTCTTATTTCTTCTTTATTTGGCTTAAGATGCGCATCATTCCGTTTAGCAGTCAAAGAGGCTGTCATAAACTCCACAACCCAAAGTAAAGACTGAAATCACTTTACTAGTAGTTATTTTGTTAATGATATTATGTAAATATGTATAGTATTCATTGTAGGCTGCTTTGTGTTCAATCTTTGTTGCTTTCTCCATCGAAAGTTCTACCTTAGAAGTTTACTTTTGCTGTTAGGTTTCGCGTAGTAATTTTTTCACAATTTACTTTACTCATTAACACCTCGAACTGCTTTTATGCCAGCATTTACGCCCAAATTAAACAATCGCATTCGTTCTCTTTCTTTCACGCTTATATTCAGCATTATTTATACTTCATTACGACATTTAAACATTTAACAAATTGTTTGCAGTTATTCGTTTTTTGGCATTCGCTTTACTTAATGTTCACTTACCTAATATGACTTGACTACCAGGTAAACCGGTTTTGCGACGCTGGTTGTTTTAATTTTTGTTTAGATGTTGGCTAGTTTTTTGCACAAAAGCTACCTATGTCAATATTTACATATATGCCTGAATAATGAGCAGTGTATAGTTTTTGTGCGCAAAACACTTTTACATTCACCTTCACGTTTGTGATCGCGAATTGTTACTACCTCTCTTAGTTTGGCCCAAATACTGTGAATATGAGCGCTGGCATTGTCACTTATGCCTACATACATACAAATGTATAAAAATATGCTGGTATTTATTTAATGCAAGTTAAAAATACATTGAATAAAATGCAATCGGATAAACAATAGTACATAGCGTTTATTTTTTGCAAGAGCATTATAATCAAAAACAAAATAATTGATTAAATTTATTCATTAGCTGAAAATGTGTTTAAAGTTTAAAACCGTTTTTCCCTAATTTTTGGTTTTTTGAGTTATAAAGTACGAGTATTCGGAATATTACGGTAAAGGAACAAATTAGCTTCGTGAATGCCAGTTTTTTATTCGGGGTACTCACACCAATTTTGTTACTTTGGCAGTTTGTTGTTTTGAAAATCGGTTTGTGTGTTTTGCTGTATAAAAAATGCCGAGCTTGCGTTAAATGCACAAGACCGCCGCAAAAAAGAATAATCAAAAATCAATGTGGTTTTTGGCCCGCTTCAAACTTCCGCTTTACTTCATTCAAATTCAATGAGATATAAAACTGTATACCCAGATTTTATCTGAAGATTCTGAGTAAAAAGTTCTAAATTTTCATGAACGTTTGCCGATTTTTTATAAATTTTGAAACCTCGACTTTTATAACAAAAACAATTTCTATAAAAAAAAATATTTATTAACAAGTGATTTCTATAAACGAAAGTTTTTATAAAAAAATTAATTTTATGAAAACAACCTAGTTTCTTAAAAAAACAAATTTTTTTTAAATAATAATGATTTTTATTAAAAAAATAATTTTTATAAAAAAAAATATTTATAAAAAACTAATTTTTATAAACGAATAATTTTTCTAGGAAATAAATTTCTTTTATAAACAAAAACTGATTTTTATAAAAAAAATAATGATTACAAAAAAAACAGTTTATACACAAAGGTCTATAAAAATAATAATTTCTAAAAAAAATAATATTTATTAAAACAGTGATTTCTATAAACAAATAATTATTATAAAAAACAATATTTTTTATGAAAAATAAATTTTATAAAAAAACTAATTTCTTTAAACAAAAATTTTATAAAAAAAAATTATTGTTATAAAAAAAATATTTTTATAAAAATATAATTTTATATACATAATTTTTATAAAAAGAAATGTTGATAAAAAAATAATTTTTCTACGAAATAAAAAATTTTTATGAACCAAAAAATTATTTTTATTAAACTTTATATTAAACAAAAATAATTTTTATAAAAAACACTGTTTATAAAAATATAATTTCTATAAAAAAAAATAATTTCTAAGAAATAATATTTATAAAAAAAGTGATTGAAATAATTATTATAAAAATAATAATAATTTTTATAAAAAATAAATTTTATAAAAAAACTAATTTCTATTAAAAAAAAAATTTATGAAAAAAATGTTTTTTATAAAAAAATAATTTGTATAAAAAGAAATGTTTATAAAAAAATTTATTAATTTCTATAAAAAAAACATTTTTTTATAAACAAAAACATGGTTTTTATAAAACAGAATTTTTATAAAAAACAACTGTTAAAAAACAATAATTTCTATAGACAAGTGATTTCTATAAACAAAGAGTTATTATAAAAAAATAAATTTTATAAAAACACTAACAAAAATTTTATAAAAGAAATGATTTTTATAAAAAACTAAAGTTTATAAAAAACTAACCAAAATTTGATAAAGAAAAATGATTTTTATAAAAAGCTAATTTTTATAAATAAAAATGTTTATATAAAAAAATAGTTTTTCTAAGAAATAAATTTTTTTATAAAAAAAATGATTTTTATAAAAAAAAATGATTTTTATAAAAAAAATGATTTTTATAAAAAAAATGATTTTTATAAAAAAATAATTTTTATAAAAAAAAAACTGTTTTAAAAAAAAATAATTTGTATAAAAAAATATTTGTACCCCACAGTTTCTTTTGACGCTGATACTCTCAGTCAAAAATTAAAATATGTAAATGAGACGCTGCTCCTCATGCGTTCAGCTTTTTGGGTCTTCTGACGCTTACGAATTGGCTTCTTTTCATCCACTGAAAGATATATCCTAGAAATATAAAATTATTAACTACAAAAATTACTTACACACTTCGTTTTTCTTCACTCTTTGATATTTTGAACTTAAACTTTGCGCCTGACAATCAAATGTAATTTGTCAAACAGTTGATTATTATTTTGCCAACTACCATTAGTAGTTTCCACTCTTCACAATGGTATACAGCGAATCCACGCGATGTAGACCGACCTGAACCAAAGAATGCTTGAGGATAAAGGGCTTCCAATTTATTACATAGAATTAATTGTGCAGGAACCCAAACAAAGATCGCGGTGCACCAGCTTGACTGTCAGAGTAGATAGTCATTAGTTGTGCTGCAAAAGTCGAGTTTCTGACCCACAGCGCAGCCTCCTTTATAGCTATGAACTCAGCTTGAAAGACGCTCCAGTAGTGAGGCAACCGTAGATTTAGCTGCTGCACTTCTGAACGGATGTCACTCCCGGCTTTATTATTTGGTCCTGAGCCATCATGCAGATAGCCCAGGGGGAAGGTTCTTAACGTTATCCCATTCACATCATTCTGGGATTCGTTTGGAAGAATTATTTTCAAAATACTTCCGGAGCAGTGCGATAGATAGTTCCTATATGTTCCTGGTAGAGTGCACAATGCAGTCAGAAAAAATACAGACATGTTTGGATATAATGAACTATATGAACAATTGAGCTCTAATATTGCACACATTTGAGTGTATTTAGTGAAGACGACTGAACAATGACTGATTTAGGGTGGTGTTAGTCACTTCGTACGGCTAATGAAGCTCATCAGGTTTTTAATGTCAATGCCTGTTGCATCAGCAGGCGTAAGAGAGAGATGAGATGCCAGTATCTTAGCCCTGCGCAGTTTCCCTCAATGTCGCTATGAACAGGAACCCAGATACCCAGCTTTGAGCCTAATATCAAAGAATTCGGATGGGATCGAAAGTGAAGTCAGTCATTCCCTAAGCAGTTTCGAGTGCACCATTATTGATCCCAGGGCTCTGATTGTCCCTTGGCTATCGGAGTAGATATTAACCTCCGTGACTGTATTTCGCAAGTAAGTAGCAAATCAGTTGCTTCTTTAATTGCCGCTACCTATGCTTGGAATACACTTCAGTGGTACGGTAACCTGAACTTGAGTCTGAAGGGGAGCAGAATACTCTACCTCCAGCAGTTTCCCCAGGCCCTGCCTTCAATTACTTCCCTTGAAGAAATGTCAGTGAACTTAGTCCGCTCGGACTATGCAGGGATGCGCATTGCTCATTCGCCAAAGGGATGAACCCAAAGGTCTTAAGGATACTTGAATGTCCGTAATTGAGGTTAAGCTTACAGTCTGAACCTCTTAGTCTGCTTTGCCTGCACTGTCTACAGGTACCACATTTAGCATTGCATTAAGAGCTAGAGCGGGAGTAGTTGGAGGCGATCCACTGATTCCAATGAGGGCAGACCTATAGATTCCCTCCAGCTTCTTCACCGATGCCATCCTTTCCAGTGTGTTGCACCAGACAACGACTCTATACTTAATGGTATTATAAAGCCAAAATACTACTTTAGGCGAGGGTCCCCATCTTTTTCCAATAGCGCCCTTGCATCCATACAAGGCTATTGTTTGCTCTGCTCAATGTTGGGCTTCCACGTTAGATACGTCAAGGATTATTTACTTCACCGTGTCTGGAAGCTCTACCGGAGCCCCCCCTATTGAGGCGAGTTGAGCTCTGGGTAATATTTAGAGGGCTCCATGTAACAAAAAAAATTGGTATTCAATATATCCCGACACGACTGTATATCTAACAACAAGATGTTAATTATATAATAAATTTTCACATAGTTTTTAATTATTATAGTTCTTTTTACAAAATCTTTGTTTTTGTATATGGGCAATGTTTACTTTTGTATTTTTCATTTCACTCTTCCTACTCTAAGCAGCAGCGAGCTGGAAATTAAAATCGTTGTTCAGCCCTGAAACTTCCCTCTGTTACATTTATGTGCACCAAAACAATTGGATTTAAATTCTTTTATCTCATGCATTTTGTGCTCTCCGCTGTTTCACTTTTATAGACTTCTACACTTTATGTGGACGTTCATTGTGGTAGAAATTCCTAACAGCAACAAAAGTAAGAGCAAAATGGTTGGCGCATTTGTGGCATGAAGAGAGTAAATAAAATTATATTTAAATGCTACTTAGTTACTCCTGCCGCCGCTTCCTCTCCAGCATCCTGTCATGCTGCCGCTCCTACCGCCTGTCACCACCATTAACAGGCAACTTCGCATTGTCTTTACACTTGGCGATTGCATCTTCGTTAGTTACCAACTTTGCACATTCTACTCAACTGCACTAACGACGCACAAACAAACAGACAAACACAATTTACGACACTGCCACTCTTGCCACTCACGCTGCAACGTGCGGTCGCGGATATTGGCTTGCGGTGTAGCTGTATGAAGTTCATAGTTATATGAAATAAGTAATATGTGAACTCGTGTTTGTTAAGACTACATTTACTGCTCATTTATTCAGTACTTGTTTCAGTTTTTCAGTTTTTTTCTTTCTCTGTTTTCCATTGTCAGCTCACTCTCAGTCGCTAAGACGCTTTGTTTTCCTTCTTCTTTAGCGTAGCTGAAAACATTCGAACAGCGGCCTTCCGAGCAAATGAATAAAATTTAAGATATGAATCCTGCGTTGCCAGCATGCATGTATGTGTGCACTTATGTATGTATTTAGTTCCGGTTCCGGTTTCGTGTTTTTTTTTTTTTTTTGTGATTGCTATGTTGCTTCTGCAACGTAAAATTGCTCCAAGCACAAAAGTAAATTAAAAATTCTTTTTACTAACTTGTATTCTATGTTTGTGGAACAACAACAAGACGCTCACCACAAACTGGAGGCAAAGCTCTGCTAAACATCTAACAAAGGATGTACGCGGATAGTAAAAAATTGTTGGTAATAAATTGCCGTTATACGGCTTTAAATTAGAATTTCTTGTGTGATGTATATTACCGAGCGTTTGATAAGTCTACAGCGTATTTGAAAGAGGATTTTTTTTTTTGTGGATTCACGTTTTTTCTTATTCGGCACTTTACCATAAAAGCCACTGCTTTACAAAGAACAAAAAAATTAGCGGTGAAATGGTTTGCTCGCCGCTTTTTTTAGGAAAATTTCGATATTAAAAACAGCCTGATTTTGCAGGGAAAAGTCTCGGGCCTAACAATGAAAACACCTTTTTTTTGTTCAAAATTAGTTTTATTCATCAACAACATTTCCATCAAGAACAACGCAATCATTCCTGCACCGCTCTAACATTTCATTCAATACCACTTTTGAAGAACAAGTTATCTTTACGCCCCAGTTTCAGCGATAACCTCTTCATTCGAGCGAAATTTCTTAACCGCGAGCATGTTTTTTAGGACTGCGAAGAGCCTCTAGTCCCTCGGAGCCAAATCCGGCGAATACTGTGGATGTGGAAGCAATTCGAAGTTCAATTCATGTAGTTTTGCCATTCTTTTGATTGACTTGTGACACGGTGAGTTGTCTTGATGAAATAAAACAGTAAGCAAACTATGAACAGAGCTTTCCGATAGTCAAATGCTCATGCAATATAAAGCCAACTCGTTCTTTTGATATCTTTACGATGTCAGCTAACTTACGCAACTTCACTTTTCCATCATTCAAAACGATTTTGTGTTTTTTTTATGTTTTCTGGTGTTACCACCTCATTTGGACGTGCACTGCGTTGAGCATCATCGGTGTCTCGGTGTCTCTAGAACCACGTTTGAAGTCAGCAAACCATCGTTTGATTGTTGTTTCTGATGGAGCGGAGTCCCTAAAACACTTTTCAAGCCCTTGCTTCGCTTGAACGGTATTTTGCCCCATTCTTCCCATCAAGAAGCAGTGTAAAATTAAAACCCGAAATTTTTTTTGGTCCATCGTTTTGAAAATAACAAAAGTAGCGTCACTCTTAGCACAAAAACTCACGAACTAATGAATAGAACATCATGAAATTTTAACAGCTGCCTCTTTAACATTAGTACTAACTGAAAAAGAGGTGAATGCAATAGAACTCGTGTGTTAGGTCAGGCACTTTTCAGCCCATGTCTTACACCACAGAATGGAAGAGAAACTCGGCTCAATCACCTATAAGGATGTGCGCGAAATGTTATAATTTTTATTTGACTAGATCTATTAGTTTCACTGCAATTTTGCATTTTCTTTATGTTAAACTCTTTTCGAAATTACACTGTACTCTTATTATTAGTTTTTTTTGCTTTTGCTGAAAATTTTTTTTTTTTTACAAACGGAGAAATTTTTTCGTATTTTGCTTTCAGTAGCTAAATGATGTTGCTGGTAATTACCTAGCACACAAACGCAAATATATGAACAGTTACTCGTGCCTCACACGTACTTCTCACACATTTGTAGGTATGTATGCATGTTTGTATGTTGGCGTGCGTAGAATCCGCTGTTTGTTTAACGAAACAAGTTCCTTTTAATTCAGCACGTGCTAACTGTTTAGTGGTACAACAACAATAGGGAAACCAAAATAACATCGTGCCAGCATTTAGTTCATTAGTTTATAGTTTTACGAGTATAAACATAGAAGTCACATACAACGAGCAACAAAACTTTTTGCTTCTACTTGCATACGTACAGTGACTAACAGAAGAAATGGTCCAACTTCTGACTAATGTTTAATTGAAGTAAATAAAATTTTTCAAAAAAAAAAAATATTGGTATTGGTCTTGCACCATAAGCAATAGACTATCCAATGCTGCCATTTATTCTCAATGTAAAAGCTTTGATGAGTTTGGGCTCTTTGTGGCATCTTTTAAGGGGTTACATGGGTATCGTGTGTTCAAAAAATCGATTTTTTTTTGCTTATTAATTCAAGAATATCTCAAGAATATTATACTAAATTTTGAAGTCGATCCGAATAATAGTTTCGGAGATACAGCCTTCGGAATGTGTACGCTCCAAGCCACTTTTATTGTTACTCAAAACTTTGAACGCGTTATTCTCGGAACCGTGTTTTCAAAGACGGTTTTCAAATGTTCTCGAAAACTACTCAACCGATCTTGATGAAATTTTACACAGGTGTTCGAGATACAACTTACTCGTGCTTGGACGAAGGATTTTGTTTTTTTTTTTTCAATTACAACTATTTAAAGAAAAACAAAATGTCAAGCAAATTTGACCGAAATTTTCATTTTTTTTGGAAAAATGTCTGCCAAAATTCCAATTTTTATTTTTTTTTCTTTCCTTCGTTCAAGCACGAGTTCATGGTCTTAACTAAAACACTTATTTTTGTTTTTTCATTTTTAATGAGCCTGTCAGGAGTTATGCTGACAACGCGGACGCACCTTTTTTTCGAGGGGTCACAGGAAATGACGTCACAATGGAGAAGTTTTAAGTTTTTTTTTTTTTTTTTGAGAATTTCAGAAATTATTCTTTAAATATAAATCTATAAGACAGAAGAAAGTTTGAATTAAATAAATAATTTTTTACATAGAAAAATAAATATTGAAAATAGGCGTTTTTTTACCCGACGAAACCCATGTAACCCCTTAAGAATAAAATAAAGGGTAGCCTGGTTTGCACCTAGAATATCTTGATTTTCTAGAAAACGGCTGCATCAACTAATCAATTTCATCGAAAATATCAAGACTATCATCACCGAAAAGCAGAAAACGTGATAGTTGTAACATGGCTCTGTCCAAACAGACAAGCGACTATAGAAAAGGTCAACCAACTATGGGGCTGGATCTATAACTCGCGAGATCAACAAACTAGAAGAGAAAATGCTTTAGCTTATCATCATACCATTTGCAAAAAGAAAAGCCGAAGTCTGCGGTAATAAGTGCCTTCATCATCATCATTGTTTTCTTGAATCCCCAGCGGGACTAGCTCCCTAACAACATCTACGCGCCATCTCATCCGATTACTATATAGCGCTTCCAGCTTAACCCGAGTTGAGTCGTCTCACGAGTGTACTGCGATAATAATAGAGTAATGTTCCGTTATGGAATCATTCGATCGTGATTATCGTGTTCCTGTACAACTCAGGGAATTTCAATGTGATTATGTGACACTGAAAAATTCTCTACTCAATTGTTTGACATAATATGTAAAGCTTATGTCGAGCATTTCTGCAAGAAGATAAGCTTCTTCGAAGTCAGCTTTGTAATTAGTTGCTATTAAAGGCTTTTGAGTTCGACTTGAAAAACATTATCTGAGCAGTATCCACTGTTCTTGGCACCTAAGGACGATCTTATACCCATAGTTTCATTTGGAAGGAAATTTGATGTCAGTAATCCAGAGTGCATTCAAAGAGGTTTGACGGATATTTTCTTTGCCGATGGGTCCAAGAATGAAATAATCCAGAGTGCATTCGAAGAGGTTTGATGGATATTTTCTATGCCGATGTGTCCAAGAATGAAATACGTTCTGGAGCCGGATGGTACTTAAACGATAATAATAAGGGGAGGAATGACAACTTTGTATCGCTCAACAAACTGCCTTGAATATCTTCCACTTATCTACGAGCTATTTTCTTTTTCCCAAAAAAGCCATTCCATAAGCAATTTTTTTTATTTTCGAAAATATTATTACAGGTCATTTTTGGTGTAAATAACATCCCTAAATGCAATACTCATCTACGATTAGTAGGTTTTTTCCCATGTACTGCCATTTTCCTCACTTTCCCCCTTGTCTGAAAACGATTATCGCCGATTTTGCAAGATTCACCTGCATATTGCATTTTTCGCAATACCTTTCTTAATTTTTTATCATTTTTCGTAATATGTACATATATATATATATCACCCGCAAAAAGTAAGTCTTATATTGTAATTGTCAATTTACAAAGCACCACCTAATTCCTCATGCGGCTGGTCATTGAGGTATAAGGCGAGAAGCATTTGGAGACAATAGACAACCTTGTTTAACCCCGGAAGTTATTCAAAATGTTCAGATACATACATACTAAAGTGGTGCACAAATGACTTGCTTATTACAAAGCAACAAATCACACATTGCATGTGACACTGTTTGTGATGACAAAAAGCAATGTAGGCACACAACTTGAACAGCAACGAAGAAAAACTGTCTTCAACAAGCAATACTACTTCGGCTCTATCGACAGTACACGAATTGCACGACGCTGCTTATATGCTTGCATGGCAATGGTAGAAAAACATTGTCATACAAGCTTTGCCGAAAGACATCAAGTACAATGTGTGAATTGGTGTCATATGTATGTATGTACGTAGTGTGTATTAGCAGAGAATATTTGCAGGCAAAGTGTAAGTTGTATTCAAATATTAATAAGAATTTAATTTTTATTCTACAAAACCATCATACCAAACATTAACTGCCTATTTGATTTTAAAATATCAGGAATTCATGTAAGTAAATAATCCACATTTGACACAATTCACTTGTTTGAATTGAATTGTTTTTCATTGCCTTTCAGTGTCATTGCTTTTCTTGCTATCTTGCCGAAATATGTGTGTAGTGACAATGCTGAGAGAGAAACAAGTCGTGCAAAAGCATGATTTGGTTTTCTCTCTAGCTGCTATTGCCTGTTACTGTTAGTTGAGAACAAAACACTGCATTGTTGTGTGAATTTAGCAAATGATTTGAAAGCACATATATGTCGACTTGTGCACCACTTTAATACATACATAATAATATTGCCTGACCAAATGATTGAGATAGATTTCTGATATATATTTTCCTCAATAAAGTTAACAAAATCGTTGCATGTATACGACGACAATATACGTAGCACATTTTTAGTGTATTGCATTTTTACATGTTCTTTGGTTAGTTTGGTATTTATATCAGCTGACCTTCCAGCAGTGGCACTTGAAAGTAGTAGCAGCTACCAGCAGAATGTACAGATAAATATCACAGCTACTACTGGCATGCAAGCATATACATACATATTTCTGGCCATCAGTTGGTAGCTGCAAACTGTTATCTGCATTCCGAGAGACACATAAATACTTAGGTTAATTTAGCCAAAAGCTGCTCTCTCACGCTCATCCTCCATCGCATCTCCACCACATGTCCACCACACAGATATATTTAGTGTCGATTTTGATCTTTGCTTTTCCTTTTGTCCTTACGCCACTGCTGGCATGATTGTGTGTGTTTGTAAATAAGTATTTATAATTTTGCCCATGCCAATAATGCTTTTGCGGCTTTGCTTCCGGCAGCAATTAGCGCTTTAATTAAACTGAACATTGAGTGTACACAAGTGCATTGCTGGCTGATGAGTTGCGGCGGCGAACCTCTAAAAGCCATGTCGGCGCAAGTGTTGCTCATTTCGGGCGTTGCTACAACAATTCTTATCGAATGATTTTTAATAATACTCGAAGCGAAATAAAGTGGCAATTCTTAGTGAAATAATTTTAAATAAATGCGGTTTTCACACTAAAAAAATTGGCTTCGGCCAAGTTCGACCACAAAAATTCTGTTCGACTTCGGTATGCCAAAACAGAGCCGAATTTGGCTGAACATTTCTTTAGATATTTTTATTCACAAATTTTATCAACTTTAGTTTTGTAACATTTTTCGAGTACGTTGATACCAGTATCCAGTATTATTTTTAAATTGCTTTGAAATATCATGCCACGCAGCATCACTATAGACCATGGCCCTGAGTGTGTCCCACAGTGGACAACCGCTTCAACCTAACCTAACCTAAAATTATCAAATAATTATAAGTGCTGAGTGCTCACCTTATTTTATACATTTTGCTTATTTAAAAACTCTACAATGTATACCTATATTGAAACTCTACACAATAACTCGTTTTCGCTCTCGAAAACCAGTGAATCACTCGACTATCGGAAAATGTTGGGCATCAAAAAGGAAAATTAAAAACAAAAAACAAAAGAATGTATCAACAGTTTTCAATTGGCTTTTTGTTCTTTCTAACGGAACATTTAACGAAGTGTCATCTGCTTATCATTTTTCATAATACTTCTCAATGTCTTCCCTTCGTTGGTTCGGTGCTGTGGAGTGGCTTTTTAGTAATAAAAAGACTGGAACCTTTAAAATATTCGCTTCGGCCGACCTTAAAAATCGATGTTCGGTCATTCTCTACACATTATAATATCCTCTTACTACGGTAGGTGATACATACAGTCACTCACACCTTATTTGATACAGATATAATTTTTTTTAATGTTTTATATTTCACAATATTTTGCGAAAATGGAAAAACAGAGTATGCCGATATATTATTTATTTTGTTTTATTTAATTTCTCAACATAAAATACAAAAAAATGTCCACTCATTTCATTGCAAAGCAAAAAACAAAAAACCCAAAAAAATTTGTTAAAAGTACCGCTACTTCCGACTCAAGTTTCAACAAACGAAATTACATTTTTAGTATGCGAGAATTTGTAAAGTGAGTTTGACATAAAGAAACTTTTTTATGAATGCTTGTTTTTTTACCGTGGCACCGCGTGTTACTTCGAAGTAGAAAAGCAAGAGTTAGTTTTTGAGTATTTCAAAAAAAAAATGTCCCATCGTAAAATAGCTGAAGTTTTACACTTAAGTTGATCACCAGTTCAGCACCTTATTGAACGCCTTATACATAAAAATCGTGTGGTAAATAAGGAACGACAGGCCCAAATAAAGCTTTCATAGAAAAAGAGTTTCCGTGGTTAGTAGCCAAGTGAAGAAAAAATCTAGCAACAAGCACTCCAAAGTGAACTGAAATGACGGAAAAGGTTTTAGGTAAGACTTGCCATCTAGAAACTGTTCGAAAAATACTGAGAGAAGCAAATTTAAATGATAGAATTGCCTGTAATAAATCTTTCGTCGGTGCTAGGAATAGAAGTAATAGATTGGAGTTTGTGCGTGAGCATCTAAATAGAACCCCAGCATTTTGAAGGACCACACTTTTTACAGACGAGGTAAAAATGAACTTATTTGGAGCAGATGACCGATCTTTTATATGGCGCGAGGCCAATACGAAGCTCAAACCTCAAAATATGTGAGCTACTATAAAACATGGCGGTGGCAACATTATGTTTTGGACATGCATGCCATCAAATGGAGTTGGAAATTTGACCTTTATCGAAGCAGCAATAAACAAATACAGTCTGTGTCAGAAGAAAAGAACCGCGATTATTCTTGATGTATAAAAGATATAATTTAAAAAAAAATTTTATATGAAAATATGTAGAAAACTACGAGTCGCAATTACTCAATAAGTCGTGTAGTGTTCATCGTTGTCTAGTATAACCTGGCATGTTCTTCATGCTTTGAACCAGCTTTTCTGCGTAGCTTATCGACAAATAGGACTAGATTTTGCGAACTTGACGTACGGCAAGATGCGTTTTCATAGTTCCCCATACATTTTCAATGGGGTTGGCGTCTGGGGACTGGGAAGGCCAGTCCAATACTGTGACGCCATTTTCTTGTCTTGTTGTTTCTCAATGTGTTTTTCTGAGAGCAGTGGTTTTGATAATGTGGGACTGTAGGATATGTTCGCTTCCTTCAGTCGACGTTCGATGGCGTTGATACTCACATCTATTCCCTTTTTAGCAAGAACTGATCGTGATTAGCGTAGTCACAAAGAATGGTCCGGCTTAAAAAGTTGGACGCTCACCTTATCCTGCTTCTTTGTCATCACTCGTTTCAAGCCGCGCTCGGTTTTTGATTTTTTAATCACTTTTGCAGCCGCGGCGTAAGATAATTTCGGCCCTTTCGATTGCGAGCATACAAAGAGCGCCTCAAAACGTTTCGCGTACTTCTCACTCATTTTTGTTTGGTTGCGTTTACGGAAAAGTTTCGAACGACACTAACCTGATTTAGCACTGTCGTCGTAGCCATTGAGTGTGACTATTATGCAGCAAGAAGCAGAACGAAATTTTACAAGAAAAAACCGGTTATTTTCTTCTGACACAGACTATGTTTATTTAAAACTTATGCAAGAATATTTGTTTCAAAGCGCTAGAAAATTACAATTGAAAGATGACTCGCTTTTATCAAGATAATCAATCACCAATCAAATAATATAAGAAAATATGACTCCATAAAAAATCTGGCGTTAAAAAGGCGATACTTGAAAAGTGAAACCAAATTACCCAAGGATACCCAACAAAGTACTAAATACCTTAACATTTTAAAATTTGAAAAAAAAATGTAATAATTTAGCTTCTGTCAGGTTTCACTATTTTTATTCAAAATACGATTCTTAACAATTATATGTTGAAAATGGCATCATTTAAATGTCCACCATGAACACGTCCACATGTAAACCCCGCCAAACTGTCCATTCGTGAAGCCTAACTGTAAAGAACGTCGAGATATCGATGCTGAAGGTGGTACAGCAACACTTTCCGCTACAGCAGCAAAATTCTCAATAAAACGTCCAAGTTTTGGTTTGCCCTTTTTCTGTCCTCGACAAAGCCAGTCTATGAAATTTTTTCAACAACCTTTGAGTTGTCAACTCATTCAAATGATTATTTCCACCAAAGAAATCACGAATTTGGCGATATGTTGTTCTTAAAGATCGACCATTTTCATAATAAGTTTGAATAATTTCAAAATCGTGCAAAATTGACATGAAAAAGGTAGCATCTAGGCAATATTCACTACAGGCATCTAGGTGCCACTTTTGAAAGACCCTTTATTTTAGACTCTGCTTTGTGCTTGAACATCAAATTCAAAGAAAAAGTTTTATTTTCTGAACTTTCTTTAATAAGTAGCAGTCACCGAGTGCTTTTCAGCCCCCCACTGCTGTTCAAAGGCATACAAATTTTAGGTTATCCATTTGTAAGCAACTACCGGTAGCTAAGTTTGAATTTATAGTTTGCAACCAGAAACATTTTATGGCTTGCCACATTCTGTTGTTGCACAAAATGGAGCTCCTAACAATTTCTTCCGAACGGCAGAGAAGGTTCGTTATCGCGCGACATGGAGTGCCGGCTATGCGAAAAAGCTCTTTTGGATTTGTATGATAACTCTTGGAACGAACTATGCAGCTATTGCTTGTATGTCATAGCACACACACTCGACTACTGCTGCTGCCTTCTTTCCTTGGAAAAATTAGACAATAAAGAAATTCAAATTAAGTTAAACGCCAAGGTTATTAGTTGACTAAAAAACTACGCTGCACTAGCCTTTGATAACTCCCCTATGATATGCGCGCTAGCTGATTTGCCTTTTTCATTTCATCAAGCACCATGCTTTCGCCCCCATCATGAAATAAATAGGAATTTTACCCAGCAATCTTATTTCCGCTTCCTGAGATTAACGACTTAAGTATTTCAATAATGAGGGAATTTACTTGATGCTAGAGCACCCAAGAGCTTTTGCACTCACACACACACAAACTCGGAAGAGATTTGTTTGTGCTTTCTTGATCTGTTCAAATTGCTGTAGTTAGTGTAGATTTTTATTTTAGAAGTGTTTCTCATAATGCGCCACTGACTGATGACATCTTTGGTATTCGTAATAGTGAAAGATTTCCCGCATTCACTAGACGCCCTTTCACCGCCCATTTCGTAGAGCTTCTCCAGCTGTTTGCTGGCAGCGCGCATCATTCAAAAACTAGTTGAGGCGTCAACATTATCATATTCATCAACGTGCCTACATACTGGCGTGCGGGTATGCGTCAGCGGTGTAGGCCAGGGCGCACCACCCACGCTTGCTTTGGCTTACTCTGCGCTTAGGTCGGCGGTGGTGGCTTTTTTGTGTCGTTAATGAAATGAACAAAAATGATAAATCATTGCGGTTTTTATGCATGCTATCACACCAGGCTAGAGCGGTGGATACGTGCGGGAGCAGGAAGTCTAGAGAGAAAAATTATAAATAGAAAAAATGGCTTTGCAGTGCTGAGTGCCGGCGCGTTAGTGGGCTCTTTTACGCCTACTTTTTTATATTTATTACAGTGATCATTTTTTATTAAATTTTACCTTTACATAAAATGCCTCAACTGCTATTCGGCGCGCTTAAATTTAATTTGCGTTTGCTTATCTAGTTAAGATTAATTTGTTTTATTGCTATTGACTGTAATCAAGTGCAGTTTGCTGCGGGTACGCAAATGTTGATGCTTTAAATTTCATTTCAACTTTTTCTAGCGCATATACAACTCAATTTTTTATTCACTGTGTGTGTATGTGTGTCCGTTTATTTAGTTGTGTAAATGGATGTGTACTCACTCGTGTAAGCACATAAACGATTCAGATTAAATAAAACCTAATCTGATTGTAGTGTGCTTTTAAAAGTGGACTTGTCTCGTTGACTTGTCACTGTGTAATTTATTTCTATTTAAAAAATGTTTTTATTGATTAAAATGATTACTCTTTGCATGTAACGGGTGGTGCAAAATGCAGTAGCATATTGGAAGGCTTAAAATTTTTGCAAATGACGTCGTACGTCAGTTACATTTGACACTTGTGAACTAAACAGCTGCAGTATACAAACAGACAAGCAATGGACCGCTATGTGGACCATAACAATTTCCATCATTAAAAATTATTTTTATTTCACAAACACAATTGGGTAATTAAATTCGCGTCGACTTTTCGGCGTCTTCAACACTTCGATCCATGAACTTCGCTAACGGATTCTTTATTTTTTTTTTTCAAGTATATTCCCACAATTCGGAAACGTTGTTCTGGCGTTAAACGATTCATGATGGCTTGCCCATTCTTACGGATCAGAAATGTCAACACAATTTGCCATTCTTAGCTGTCAAACCAATTGTAATTTTAACTTTTTGCGAACAAAAATAGCAGAGTTGTAAACAAAAAATTGGAAAAACTTCCCTAACTATTGGATTGGGGAATAATTTCGTCGCGTCTTTAGACTTTTATTTACCCAAACACAATAATTATGTCAATAACTTAATCAATTATATATCCGTTGTTGCTCTTTACCACCTCTTCCCACCTCTCGACCAATTTGTTGTTGCTGTTTTGCTAAAAGTCGCCTGGTCTGGCCCCAAAGAAGTTATTGAGCGAGTTTTTAAAGACCTCTTTATCGAAGGTAATGCCCTTTATATGGTTTGACAGGGAACGGAAAAGATGGTAATCGATCGGTGCAAGGTCCGGAAAATACGGGGGATGTTGAAGTACCTCCCATTGGAGCTCTTGGAGTGCGGCTTTGACGACTTTTGCAACATGCGGCTTGGCGTTGTCGCGAAGGAGTATGGTTTGACCATATCGATCAGGTCTTTTCAGTCGAATAGACTCATTCACGCGATGTAGCTAGACAATGTTGAGCTCCTTGCTGACCGTGGCATTCTTTTCGATCATTTCCCAGTGCACCATGCCCTCCCAGTCCCACCAAACACATGCCACTTGATCTTCTTTGAATGAAGATCCGGCTTGACTCTCGGCCTTAGCGAATCTCCTGGAGCCACCTATCCTTTCTTTGCTTCATATGGATATATGTATATTTCTCAACTCCCGTGATGATTCGTTACAAAAAGCGCTGTTTATGACTGCGTGTTGCCCTCTTTCGTTTCCTCTCGACAGTCTATTCTACTTTACCGGAACGGCCCGGATTTACTATATATCCGAGCAAGAACTGTTACTCCCGTACAGGTATGGCAACAATAGCAATAACCGCGTGTTGCTCGCTGGCGGGCGAGATGCTGAGAAGCAATTTGAAGGCGACTTTCTTTATTTTTTTTCGTTGAGCACGTGAGGCACTTAGACTCCCAATTTTTCTGTTTTTTTTGAAGGTGATTGAGCATCGTTTTATGTTTCATTTCATTTAATTTTTTCCGCCGATTCACGACTGGTTTGGCGACCATTCTCCTACAAAAGTGATTTGAGACGTTCTTAACCCTTTCGCTACATCTTTTTATTGCGCCATCCAAAAAATCCAAATTTTTGTCTAACAATACAAATAATTTTTTTTTTTTTGTTAAGTGCTTTTTTTTTAATGTTGCCATATGGCAACAAATGTTTTGTATTGGTTTCAATTGCAAATAAACTCCTTCTGCAATCTAATGCAAGTTAACACCTTACGAGAAATTTGTTGCCATATGGCAACAAGTTTTAAAAATTAGCACAGCTTTTAAAGCTGCGAGCGAAAAAATATTTATATGCCAAATGACAGATTGAAAATTTTTCTATATACTTTATTCAAAAATTGTTGAAAACATTTGCTCAAAATGCCTCAAAAATCGAAAAATGCAAAATACAAATTTCAGAGTGAAGTGCTATATGCCAGAAGGCTTTCTTTAAAAATGTTGTATTACCGATATATAATGGGCGGTTATTATTTATTTTATTTCTGTTTAACCATTAAACTTGAATATTTGAAAATATGTAACAAAAAAGTTGATATTTTTTACAAGAGAGTGTTGACGGCCTTTTAAAGTTTACTGTTGCCATATGGCAACAATATCGCGAAAGGGTTAATCGAATTCAGAAGGCCTTCCGCTGCGGAACGTATCATCGACGTCCAAGGCGCCATTTTTGAACTTTGTACTCGCCTATGACACCTTCTCCATAAGCGTCGCAAACTTCGATGAAAGGCAAAGACGAGCAGATGTCCAAAATGTTGAAATTTGCCTCGTGGGTATTCCATTTCCAACCCTCAGAACTAATAAAAAGTTAAATAACCCAAAAATGCAATTAACATAGTTTTGTAGAGCAGAAAGAGTTTTGTTGAATGAATACTTGCCCTTTGCCAGACATAAAAAAATCGTTGTAAAATAAAAGAAAATATAAAAAAGCTATGAACTTATTCCCCAACCCAATAAATTCCAAAAATATAAAAAATTTAATATAAATTTGATTACCCAAAGATGTAAAGACCTGAAAATCAAAATTTACTCAAAACAATTCGTCGTAAAATTAAAGCGATCTTAACACATTCCCGCCCGTCAATGGTTTGGGGACGGTAAGACCGGTGTTTTTAGGACTGGAAATTGTTCTGGGAGGCGTCTAATAAAACTTCGATAACTTTTTTAAATTAATAGATATGAAAATCTGAATTTTTCCAAAAATCGATATTTCAATTAATGGATCTGTAACTGCGTAATGCAGCTTTTTTCACTTGACCCATTAAGTTTATAATGATTTAAAATAATAATACCAAGAAATCACTTCATTTCAAGAATAATAACACCAACCCACTTCAATGTGTTTTGCTCTATTTTATACCTTTGTTTTTGTTGATGTTTGTATCTATTTGTTTCACGGCACAAATATGCAAGAAAAATTTTCATTAAAGTAGAAGTTAATTATGCCAAATTTTCAAGATCTTTAACCACTCCTGGTATGCCCTCAAATGTTTCTAGTTGCGTTGGTGCATTAACTTCATTCCACACAAAATTACTCTGATTTTCACTTGTGTTACCAATGTTTTGATTTATATCAAAATCGATGTCTTCATTAGATGAAATACGAGTATACCTTTTTCTAAAAGAAAATATGTCGCTATCTGAACTTTCTTCTAAATCACTTTCACAACTGCTCGGTACATCGGAAAGATATTCATAAAAGTCCTCGGCAAAAATGTCTTTTTCATCCATAACGAAGTTATACAGCTTTAAAACAAAATTAATAATTACGCTGATAATTTAAAAACCTTAATTCGAATCACTCTGAAATAAAAACCGAACTGAAAACTTACTTAGAAACGCAATGGATAGCGTTCAATAGCAGTACAAAATACCGTTATAACGAAGAAAATCACTGAAGTGTTGATTGTTATTGTTATTGAATTGTGCTTAACACCAAAACGAGAGATCTCGTTCCCGGTCACCAACAAATATCTAATGAAACAGAGAAATCTCGTTCCCGGGCGTCAATGTGTTAAGGACCCGACTCTAATATAAAAATTTCTTTTCCAATCTGCACTGTACTAAAATTAATTGAACTGCTATATGTAACATCTCATGACTACTTCAACAACTCCTCTACTAGATTAGATGAATCTAACATTTGTGGGGGGCTGGACAAGTCCAAGCAGTCAGTCAGTAGACCATTGTACTACACCCGGATTGAAATCAGGAGAAGGAATAGAGATAGACAAGATAAAAGGTGGATGGTAAAAACGGATAAATTAGTTTGAGGTCACTCTTCCACAAGTCTTTTGGATTCATTGATGCACTTTAAGAGATCCGGAAGAGCAAGAGTATGAACTTTGTCCATACTCAGTATATCGCAACCCAATATCCTAACTCTAATTCTGGAAAATGCAGGACAGCAACAGAGAAAATGCTCTGCAGTGTCGTCATCTTCAAGACAGGATAGGCATATCGGGCTGTCCACGACCCCCATGGTAGCCATATGCGGACAACAGACGTTGTGCCCTGTGATTACACCCACCAGTACTCTCAGGTCCTTCCTGCTGAGTTTTAGAAGGACTTTCGCTGTTTTCCTGTTTGGTTCTTTCACAAAGCACTTGGCTACTCTGCACGAGTTCAACTCAGACCAACGACCTCTGTGAGTAGACCTCATGAAGTCGTCAATCCATAGTTGAATCGATGCGGAATTGACACCTAGAAAGGGTTCAGGGCCTAGTGGCATACTTGCAGAGCCTTCATTTGCCAATTTATCAGCTAACTCGTTCCCTGCAATACCACAATGTCCAGGCACCCAAATAAGACTAACTTTGTTGTGTTTTCCAATACTGTTCAGTTTTGTCTTACATTCACCAACCAACTTCGAAGAGCAGCTTGGGTTAGCAAAGGCTTTCAGTGCAGCTTGACTGTAACTACAAATTCTAATATTGTTGCCCCGCCACTTTTTCTCAATTAGCCAGTACGCCACATTCAAGATGGCATAGACTTCCGTAAGAAATACCGTGGCCATCTGTCCTGTGGCATAGAAGTACTTAGTGTCTTCGTCTAAGTACCATCCAGATCCGCTTCCATCACTGGTTTTGGATCCGTCGGTGTAGAAAGTGTGCTGATATCCCGTTAATAGGTTCTCTGGACTTAACCTTTGCTCGAGGAAATTTTTCGTTCTTATTTTGCATGGAAAACGGTTTATCAGCGCATGCTTCGGCCAACATCTGCGTTCTCGTTATGACCCTCCAAATCTCTGAATCGTTCATCTCTAAACTTAAACGAAGTGCTCTCAAATATTTCTACCCAATCTTTTATAGTAAATAAAGTCTTAATTCTTTCTTTGGCAGGCAATAAAGTCAAATGTCAGCGACGAGTCATTTTCCTACATTCACAATTCACTCGGTGGTGCCATTGTTGCCGCATGACTAATTTGTATTCCTTTTAGGATAGAATAATAAAAAAATGACTAGATTCTTATCATTTGTTATAAATATTTGCTTATATCATTTTTTCATGCATACATACAAAGGTAAAAAGATACATAGCTGTGTGTGATTTATTTCATTCGCCCCATAGCCACCCTTATGGGTAATCTTTATTGGGCAGATTAGTGTATCTGATTAAGTAAATTTTTTTTTATTTTTTTTTTTATATCCAAGTATTTAGTATGATACTATCTCCTCACAAATTGTATCACATACGAGTATGCTGATTTTTTGTTTTGAGTTTTTATGTCACCGTTGGGCTTTTTCTTATTTCTTTTCTCTGGTTGTATTAGTCATGCGTTTAATTTGGTAGTTTAGGTTGCGAAGTTTTATTTTTATTTTTTTAAATTTTTTTTTGTCGTATTCTTGCGCCTTTTGTTTTCCATTTCAAATCACTTTGCATTACTTTTGCATACATTTTTAGTATTTTTGTCAGTATTTCTTCCCGATATTGGCACTTGGCACTATTTTGTTTTTGATTTTTGATTTAACGCAAGCAAGATTTGCTATCATTAGTGAAATATTTTAATATAACAATATTTAATTTTTTATAGAAATTATAATAAAACTTTGAATTGAATTTTTTGCATAGTCTGAATTAAAAATACTAATTATTTACGCAGTTTTATAGCTCATTCAATTTTAGTACCTGAACCTGAACCCTGAAGGAGCTGCACATTTTCTCCAAATAACGAATGCACGGCATTTATTTTTGTTATGCGGGGAAATGCGAAACAGCGTCAGATAAAAAATTGTCAAAAATCAACGAAATTTTGAGCGACTTTAAACTTGCACTCCATCCGACGGGTTACATACGTCCAACAGCGCCAAAAATGCGCTACAAGAAAAACTGTTTTTAGAAGGGATAACAATAGAAATAAATATAAAAAAAGTGTGTACATTGTTTATTAGTACTTAAACTTTATAAAATAAAATATTTTAATTTTTCTTTACAAAAATTAGTATATAAAAAATCACGTGACCCAAAGTACAGTGAAAACAAAGTTGCTCCACGGTCTGCATCATTGCTCCTTGAAATGTTGATGGGTCTATAAAAAGTAAAAAATTCTTGTAAAATAAAGTTGTAGTTATAGTCTGTCGAGCCGGATTTTGTTAAGATTTTGAATAATTGAAATTTCTAATAATTAAGTTTTCTAATAATTGAGATTTCTAACAATTAAGATCTTCTCTAATTACGATTTTCAATAACCAATAGCACAATCCCAGTTTTCCAGTATCGCGCAAGAAGACTGTAAATTTAAGATATCATACAATGATTGCCATGGAACGCTCACTCATTCTTCTATGCGTCATCATCTAGCAATGCGATGACCGCACAGGTCATCCACGCTGACTATTTATAAATTCTTGCCCTCTTCCCACACAGCACACAGAAAGTTCCACAAATGCCAGTATGCATTATACATATTGACAGCTTTTTTTATACATCGAAAGATGCTACGAATATTTATTCGTGCACTGACGACAAACGGCCAAGCTTTTTAAAATATGTCACAAAATGGGAGTAAAGAAAATTATTTAAGACACTTGTCACTTGAGACAATGCAAGTCGGGCGAAAATAATAGATGAACGCGTGAAAATGTGCTATAAATATAAAGATACCTATACTTACATATGTATGGGCATGTATGTGTGCATGTATATATGCATGTGTGTATTTAAGTAAAATCAATATATAATATTTCAGTTATCGTTACATGCATACAAATACTACTTAAATATATATTTGTATATGTACTCGAATCTACACTTGCTCTGGCAGGTCCTTTGCCAGCAACCAAACGCACTCTTTGCTCTAATTACTCACTCAACCGCTCGCTGGTGTCTGCGTCGAGGTTAAGAAAATTTTATTAGCCCATCGAAATTTCACGTTTCTGTTTATGTGATATTCTCATTGTCTCAATGCCAAATCTTATTGCTTATATACATATTTTTCTTTTATCCTTTTTGCATTTGTTATTTTTGTTTGTTTCTCGTTTCTAGTTTCTTTTTAATATTCGTCTTTGTATTTGGTTCTTTTTTGTTGCGGCCTTATTGCTATGCGTACGTGATTCGTGGCTTTGCTGCGGTTATTCATCCTTATAATGCCACACGCGCGCATTAAACAAATGAGTCACATCCGTTTTGTGCCGCATCCACCTTGTTGTTTTAACTTTCTTGACGCCGTCTCGCCTGTTAGCAGGATATACGAAAATTTATGGCATTTTCTGCGCCGAGTGTTATTCTAATAAATAAAATGGCAGCTATCCAAAAACAAAGCACACGAATCGCTATCAAACATTAGTAATAGCCCGTCAGCATCTGTCTCACACTAAACAGTTAGTCCTCGGCTAATATGTGCGCGGTGGTGTGGCAAATCGGTGCAAGTATGTTATACATTCATATGCTTTTACTATTATTATTAAATTAATATTATATTACTGAGGCCACTGAGTTGTGTAAGGAAAATATGGCAGCAATATCTTATTATTAAAGGAAATACATTTTTTTATTAACTAAAAAAAAAAATTTTTTATGAAGGCTGTAAATGCAGAACGGTTTTCCGAAGTACGTAGTGAAAAATTTATATCGCTCATTTACTTCAAAAGTGTCAAACTCAAAAAACCAAAATGTCGATAAAAACGGCTTCAAAGTTTTCTAGTCGCTATGCCTTCCTGTGTTATGTTAGGTTAGGTTGAAGCGGTGGCTCTGTGGGACACACTCAGGCTCATAGCGCATTGTTATGCCGCGTGGGAAGTTTTTCGTAATCTCTACTAACACCAGTATATGTATTCAAAAATTTTGGAATATTTCTGCAGAACAGAGATCTTCCAATTTATTAAAAAATTGTCTACCTAGAATGATAAATCTATGTCTGGATAGAGCAGCAATGGCACAAAAGGTGCGAGATTGTCTCTTCCTCCGCCTCAACTAGACAACTTCTACAGAACTCACGTGTTTGCACACCTATTAGGCAGTGCCCCGTTATACGTGAAACGGGTGTGCTAAGATTGTGTTTATTAGCATTGAGAGTCGGTCTCTGTTGTCGGGCGATTTTGCAGATGGCTTCATTACGCCATCTTTCGTTTGCTTGCCTTACACTTTCTTCAAGGATGAGTAGTTTACATGTTTGTAAGGGTATGCCTATGTCATTGTCTATGTACTCATCGGCCAATTTGGTGCCGAGTATCGCTAGTTCATTGGCTCTGCAATTCCCCTCAATGTCACAATGGCCAGGAACCCATGTTACCCTTAGGCGAAATGACTCAGCCATCTCGTTAAGAGATGTGTGACATTTCATGGCTACCTTGGAGGTTGTCGCCTGTTTTTGTGAGAGTTTTTATCGCCGCCTGGCTGTTAGTGAAAATGTAGATGCCATTTCCAGATATCGCATCATACTGTACCAGTGTCGCGGCTTTCACTATTGCCATCAGTTCAGTCTGAAAGCCACTATAGTAGTCGGGGGGCCGAAAACTGAAGGAGATCCCCAGATGCTCGGAGTATACACCTCCACCCAACCTGCCCTCGAGCTGTGCGCCATCTGTGTATACGTGGTAAAAAACATTAAATACTTATTTTTATCTGATAAGATGCTGTTAATAGATATCGCCATGCATTTTTCACACAGCATACCTAAAACAAAAGGCGGCCGTAGTAGCAGAATTGGTAACTCTTCGTAAAGTTCATATAGTGAAGTGTTGAAGAAGACGCCGAAATGTTGATTTGTCGTTGTTCTCAATTTGTTGGTCTTTGTCCTTCGACTACGTGGATTATTTTAGGTTGGAGTCTTGACCATTGTTTGCGTCGCATTTTTGCTGATTGGGCTCATTTAGATTTATTATACAGATTTGTTGGAGAAAGTAGTCGAAAATTGGATTGTTCGAACGGACCTTGTAACCCGTAGCCGCGACGGACTTGTACCGGATATCATATTCGCGAAATAAATGCCATGAAATTAGGGTAAAAATTAAGGTAAAAAAGAGGTTGTCTGTAAAGTCGGTTTACTGACGATAGTTTAACGTGATAACGTCATAAGAAAATACTGATTGAATAGTTGCATTTTTCAAAAGAAAATTTTAATTTTATTTGTTTGATAGATATTTTGTATGGATATAGAGAATGAGTTAACATTAACATAACATAATATACTTTAACATAACATAACATAACATAATATAACATAACATAACTAACATAACATAACATAACATATCATGACATAACATGCTGTTCAAGCAAGGTAACGACGCATGAGCAAGATAACGACGCATTTTTTGGTGCGTGCAGCCGGCTACATAAGACGTTATCACGTCAAAAAATAATAATAACATTAAAACAACAGGTATTATTAACAAACTTGGTTTTATTTTAAATTCTTCAAGTAAATCAAATTAATAAAATAATAATCAATAAGAAGGCATATGCAAATACAAATACGTCAATTTATATATGTACATATGCGCATATACATACACATATACGCTCAGTTAAGTAGGAGAGAGCAAGATGTCGAACGTTGCCGTTCGTTTGCTTTGTTTGCTTTGTCGTTCGTTCCGCGCTTTCGCTTGCAGTTCATTCAAGGTAACGGCAATGAGCAATGTAACGGCAAATGAGCAAGGTAACGACAAATGAGCAAGGTAACGACACATTTTTTCGTGCGTGCAGCCTGTTAAATCGAATTATAAGACGTTATCACGTCAAAAATAATTATTCCAACAATATTTCTGTTTTGTATTATCATTTTAAGTTCTCAAATTTTTAAAACACACTTCTCAAAACGTTTCACTTTGCTAATTTCTCTGCCAGCGTTTCTATTCTATGCTCTTTTTTAGCTCACAAACTATAAAATATTACTTTATCTAGAAGACGGCCCCTGTTCGCAATCCACTGTGTTCATAAAACGCCAAGTTATAGAAAAGCCTTTTTTTGATTAGCGTTCGCCCAGGCTGAGTGTATTTCTGCCATGAAAAAGCTCCTCATCAAAAAATAACTGCCGTTCGGAATCGGCTTAAAATGAGATAACTTTTAAATTTATTGATTTAAAAATTTGTACACATATTATGTTATATTATATTTGAACTGTATTAGTAAGACTTAGTATTAGTAAAAATATTTATTTGGAAAAGAGCTTCAGCTGATCACCGGGAGCTCCTCTCAAAAAAGACGTTTTGCGGTGACTCCTAAATCTCTGAACTGGATGCTATGCATTTAAAAAACCAAACAGTCTCGTTAAAGTAATGTTAAATCTAGTAATTAATCGAAGAAATAAACAAAATAAATTTTTTTGACAAAATGGCGGTTTCTCAAAAAAACAAAAAAATTGATTTTTGGCCTAAAATTTCGGTCTTAAATTGTTTATAAAAAAAATTATCGGTGAGAAAAAATCTTCTACGATTTAAAATTTTCTATGTGTATTCTTAAATATTTACATATATAAGAAAACAAAATTAAAAAAAGTCGATTGTTTGAAAATTCTAACTGTATATAACCCCTTAAGCAATATGGGTTTCACTCGCTCATTCATAATTTACACAAATTCAATTGGCCTACTTAACATCTACTAGAATGCCTCGCTCCTATTTCTCACGTTGATATTTACGTTTGCCACACTTTCTTCAGTGTTGCTCCCTCATCTCGAAAATTCATAAGAACAAATATAACTCTGAACGCGAACGTTACTTTAATTACATTCTAATTAAAACAACAATTAATCAAGAATAAAAACTTTGTGTGCACCTCTAACAGAGGAACAACAACAACAAACACACACTGCAAGACATCCTTGAATGCTTAAAGTTCGGCGTCAACTGAGCTACTCTGCCGCACCACAAGATATTCAGCACCTTCGTTAGCATGCAAGACTTTGGCGGTGGAAAAGTTGGAAAATGTTGTACGTAGAATTTTCAACCTTTTCAAAAAAGTTAGAAAACGAAAATAAAGCAAACGAGTTGCTGCAAAACTTCTGGTATGGCTAAATTAACGCCACACGGCGAGTCACCAATGTTTATGCAGCAATTGCCCTCCTTAAATATTGCCTATGTACTTATGTACATAAAACGTATGTATGTATGTATGTGTGCACGCATAGTTATGTTCTACCGAGTGCGCTCGAGTTTGTTTATTTGCTTGTGCGAATTTGTGTGTGTAGTGAAAATATTTGGCCAACATTTATGATTGTTGGGTGGAAGCTTTGGAAGTACGATGCGTTTGTGCGCGTTGCGTTCGCTGTGGCTGGTGTTGCCAAGCAGCAAACAAGCAAATCTACGAGTATGCAGTGGGTCGTTCAAGCTCGAGTTTCTTGGTTAAATGCGAGTTAGAACTAAATTATATTAGTAATGGAATTCTTATTCTTCTTCTTAATTGGGCGCAACAACACGTTGCTGAGTTACAGCCTGCCGAATGATGGCTCGCCAGGTGTCTCTGTTTTCCGCACACCTTTGCCAGTTTCTTAAGCCAAGATAAACCAGGTCATCTTCAATTTGGTCCTTCCACCGGACATGCGAACGTCCTCGCCGTCGACCGCCAATCACCGTCTCAAACATTTTCTTCGCCGGAACAGTTCCTACCATACGGACAACATGAATCAGCCACCTTAGTCGCTGCAGGGTGACTCGTTTGACTATGTCAATACCTCCGTAAAGCTCATACAGCTCGTGGTTCATTCGGGAGCGAGAAACGGAATTCCTTACCTGATTATTGTGAGGCATACAAGTAGTTGAGGTTTTGTAAGTAGTAAAGTTTATTCAATTTATGAATGATAAATTATATTTTTCAAATATTTTCCGCGTGCTCACTTATAGATCTCAATTCTTTTGGGAATATTTTCCATGACGCTTATGCAAAATTGGGTCTCGCATCTCGTTAATTCGAGCCTTCCTTTTCGAAGCTTCAGTAGTTTCTGATTTATGCATGTAAACTCTTTCGTTGAGCTTGCGCCTTTCGGGTGATCTTTACGGCCAAATGTACGCAGAATGAAAATATTGTATCGTTAGCTGTGTGGCATGCCGCACTCTCTTGCTGACATCTCGTATCGCCTGTAGCCGTACCATTAATTACTAATAAATAAAAATAATTGGCGCATGCTTTCAGGTTAGATGTTTGACCAAGCTCCTCCTCCCATTTGTGTTGTGCGTCTTGATGTTCGAGGAACGGAAATAGCAAATGTCTTTCAGGAGGCATGTCTTTTTCATGGCAGAAATACAGTCGGAGCTTTGCCATTGTTCGCCAATGTTTCATGCACGGAGACTCTAACCTACGCACTCCCGAATGGTAGTCACGCAATAACCCATTCGGAAATGGCGACCACCATGAATTACTGGCTAAAAATATTGTTAACATAGCCCGATATCGCAATCACCAGACCGTCACAAGACCCAATTCGCACCAAACAGTACCGTCAAAGAAATGCAAAGGTAGCTCAATATATTTCCTAAAACGCAACTACGGCGATTTTGTCTAGTTACACACTTAGCAGAAGAGAGATGATTTCTTCAACGAAATTATTCGTAGCAAATCTCTATAATTTCTATAACATTTCTGTATAAAACTTCCCATCTGTCCAAAAAGAATGCCTTGGAATTATGACACGGTCAAAGTAAGCCACTAACAAAAATGAAGCTCGATTTTAAAGCACCCTATTCAAGTGTGCATGTATATAGTGCTTAAACGTGTACTACCTTGCTCGTGAAAAGACTCAGCGGGGCGTATTCGCGATGCCTTGTTGTTGAATGCACAGCACTTGGCTCAGTTTGTATGGATCCTTTAATGAGATTTTCAAAATTTATTACATTTTCTTTTTTATGTTCGCGGCTTTTTTACGATTTTTCTTTTCTCTCCAAAATTTTTTGAAAGCTTTCTGTTATTTGCCATTTTTATTTTTAATTTCTGATTCGCTGCTCTTCTTGTCCTAATTATGCTCGAGTACTTGTGACCAGTGCACTTGAATAAGTACTATATATGTGTGTGTGTGTGCCTACCTTAAACGGAAACGATAATGAAACCCTGCAAGTGGAAGAAAACAAGTAAAAAAAGTAAGCGAGTGACACATTTATCTGTGTTGTGTGGCTAGTTTTGTGTCCAGTTGTCGGCCCTCCGACTGCGATATTGGCCTGTGCAAACCTGAGTTGTCAGACGGAGGAAGTGCTAAGCGATTTGCACATTGACGTGTCATTCAGTGTGTAATGGCGGTATGTGCGCTCATTAAGGAAAAGTTAAATTAGGGCAGCGCATAAGGATAGTGAATAAAATTTAAAGAAGTTTGGAGGTGAATTACTGACGAATTTGAGTAAAGTGCGGTATTGATATTAAAAAACTTGAAAAAAGTAATTTATTTTATTAGACCCTTTTATTAAACATTAAAAAATATACCCTACGTTTGGCCAAACTGTTCAATATCAAAAAAATACATACAGCTGGATAAAAATTTAGAGAGAGGAGTGTTGGTTTCAAAATCAAAGGTTGCTGGTTAATAAGATTCGCAAATGGGGCTACTTATGTTTACTTATTAACCCTCCGTTGGGTACTCAGGTCTGAGCAATCCTTTTTCGACTTTGGACGCGAATTTAAGATATTTCTGTTATAAATGGTTTTCCAATAACAGGTGTTACAGGTGAATGGATTGCGCTATCGGGAAATGATTAACGATTTTTTATGGCCGAAATTGGATGGTATTGATCTGGACAACGTTTATTTTCAACAAGCAACGAAGCCATTGATCTTTTACGGGAAAAGTTTCCGGACCGTGCTATCTCTCGAAGGTGTGATTTAACACCTTGTGACTTTTTTCTTTGGGGCCACGTGAAAGAGAAGGTCTACGCCAACAGCCCAGGGTCGATTCAAGACCTCAAAGATGGAATTCGTGAGGCTATCGGTTATGCAATTCGGTTATGGAAAATTTCATGAAAAGGATATTGTCCTGTAAGCGTGGTCGTGGTGGTCATTTGCTTGATGTTATTTTCCACTATTAACGGCATACCTTCCTCTTTACAATGAAATAAACATCCGATCATTTATATTAAAAAATATCATTTTTCTTTGAATATCAGAATAACACCTCTTATTAAAAAAACCCTCTAGCTAACGACTTGAGCTTCTAGGTAGCTTTCTAAAATTTAATTTTCAATCGGTTTATGGATATAACAGTTTTAAAAGGATCCTCGAACAGGACGAAAAAAAGTATTTAAAAAGTTACAACTTCGGTTTGGCACCACAGGCACCTGGCGTAACCCCTATGTATTTACATGTATTTGTATGGGAATGTGTGGAAAATACGCCACATTTGTAATTCATTTTTTGTTTTGCTCTTTAATTTGATTCATTTCAAAGAAGGTTGAAGAAGAACAGAAAGAAAAGAAAGAAAAGTTGATTACAATGAAATTTATGGTAAAATATGAAATGATATTTATTTACGGACCAACTCAATCTGTTGATCAAGGTTGTGGCTATCACTGATGGGTGTGCATATAGTTTATCGAGTTGATGATTGTAGCGTTTCCGCCACTCTCCTCTATCACATATCGCGTCAACAATTTATCGCAGAACTCTCCTCTCGAAAATCAGTAGCTTCTGTTCATCTGCATCTTTGAGTGTCCACGTTTCACTACCGTATAGCAAGATGGAAATTATAATTGAGCGATACAGGGAAATCTTTGTTGTTCTGTCTAGGAGGCGACTCTTTAGGTGTTGACAAAGCAAAAAATAGCAGAGGTTAGCCATAAGGATTTTGTGGCCGATTTCTGCAGAAATTTTGTTGTCATGATTAATGATTACTTCAAGGTATTTATGTAAATTCCTTCACTATTTCGAAACCATAGTCACCGATTTTTAGTATTTGACCCACATTGTGTCTGAGAGAGTCCGAAGTAATTGAAACTAGTGCTTTAGTTTTGGCTTCATTTATTTAAAGTATTTAATTTTTATTTTCACACTGTCATAGTGTGAATTTCGTCGAATTTCGTTTACATTTATCTTGTCAGTGTATATCGTGCCTGAAGCTTTAAGTCAAATTCCAACCTGCTTGGTTGTTCCAAATTGAGCGAAAGCTTATGCATGCCGGGTATCGGCTAGGCAAATAATATTTATTACCTGTTGTTTGCATTTTTATGGAATTTTTCAAAATGTTTGCCAACCCCAAATAACACTTTTCTTCGTATTATGCATTCATTACATTTACCCTCCACTCATACCTTCAATTCACCCCATATCACTACGCCAAAATTATATCACTTCAAAAATGCTTCATTCTTCCAACAAGTTATCGATTTTCTCTTGTTCTTATGCAATTCAAGGTGAACACAAATGTAACGTTAACCTTATTACGATAATTCTTACTACACTTTTTACCACGTAACGTATACGCCACGCGGGAAAAGCTACTCGTCATTGTCCACTATACATAACATCTGTATGTGCTCCGCACGCATGCACGACCGTCCTGTATGCAAAGCAACTTGCAAATGCAATCAGCGCGCATTGAATAGAGCACACAAATATTATGCTTTCACGCATACACTCGTAAACGCAAATTCAGCCAGACAACTTGCAAATTGTGTGAAGGACAGCAACACCTTAGTCCCGCTCTCTCTCTTTTCACTTTTTTTTTTGCTGTGGTGTTCGCGTTCTGTGGGTTTGATTTGATTTATGTTGAATGTCTGGTAGCGATGTGTGAACGCAAGTGGCTGCTTGGACTGTCCGCTGCAATTAAGAGGCTCTTCACAGAGGAACAAAGTACAAATGGCAGTTTTCAGTTGTTGATTTTTATATGGGTAAGGGTTTGAAATATTGGTCTGGAAAAGTTGCGATAAAAATAATAATAAAGCGAAAATAGAAATAAATAAATGTATATATTTATTTTTCTTCTTTTTTTTCTGAATGACGGAAATAATTTTTGCGCAAAATGCAGTAAGAAAAGAAATATTGCACACTCACTTTTTCTTACTGCATTTTCATGAAGAGGCTCATTACATTACAAATAAATACTCGTAAATATGAAGTGAAGCACTAACCTCTTTGGTTGCCAAATAGTTTCCGCCAAGCGAGTATATTTTCCTGAACTTCTCGCCTCATTTCCCAACTAGAAATAGAAACAAACCTTGTTCAAGTTAAAACCGAAAAAGCGAAAAGTCTGTTAGAATTACTTAGTGAGTGGAAACTTTTGCACTAAAATAATCAAGGGACTTGACCTGCAACTGAATACAAAATGACGCTTAATGAAAATACAACATTTCCAACCGGGCAAAAATTGTGTTATGCGAAGGCCCTCAATGTACAGAAGGAACGCATGCCAGCAGTGCACACACACACACACATTCGAGTATGTAGAGTGTTCATGCATGAGTACTAGCATTACAACGTGCATTGCTCAAGGATATTTAAAATATATTACCAACATATAAATTTTGTTGTGTTGTTGTCGCGCACAGAGAAGCATGTCCTTCATACATTTGTATTCATATACCAGCTAGTGCCCGGCATGCGTTGCAATGTCACTCACAGAAAAAATGTAAAATTTATTTCTATTGAAGTGTTTTTGCATATGTAAAATTTTTTTATTTTTATTTTGTCTAGTGCGTACACTAATAAATCAGAAGGTTTTCTCACGCATAACCCTGCGATCTTGCCACTGTAACCGTTCATGTAAGAAGCGTACGTTAGGTTAGGCTACAGTGGGTACTCTCAACCATAACCATGAAATACTTGTAGGCACACGCAGTTCCTGCGAGCCTCTTGTAATATGATTTAGAGGCCCGAAAAAATTATGATTTTCAAAAAAATTGTGTGCTCGTCAATTTCTTAATTTTACAAAAATAAAAACATAGCATTAATACATCATATTTCGACTTGACTTTAGCTAAATTTCCAACAAAAAAATTAATAATTATAAAAGTTATCGCTGTTTCTGTGGAGTACGTTTTTCCAGAAGTCCCTTGCGATGATCATCACAAGTTCTTGGAGATTCATCTAAAATCAATCGGACAAGAGAAATTAGTTTTATTAATAGATAATCTTGTGCTTGATCGAAGCTTTTTTTCAAAATGAACAATGTGGCGGCTTTACGAAATATTTTTTAGATTTTCGAGAAAAAATCCGACAATTAATTGTTTAAAAAAATCGAAATTTAAAAAAACAATCATTCGATCAGGCACGAGTTTTTTATGTTGTTTTTCAAAAGCAGTATACATTTTATTGAATAAAATAACACCATTTTCTTCGGGTGTTCTTTCTGTAGGTCGAATGCAAAAAAATGCACTGAACTTAAACCCACTAATTTTTTCACAAATTATAAAGGGCACCCGAAAGCTATCCCACCTGAAAGCATACATTGAAAATGATAATGCACCTTTCGCGATTTGTTTTACACAGATTAGTAATTTCATATGGAATTTTAAAATAGTTGCAACAATTTACTATTTTTTAATCCAATTTTTTGCACAAAATGGTTTGATCCCATTGTAGGCGAGGTCTTTTGACTAGTATATTTATTTTCTGAAACAAATCGGCACGTAAATACAGATTTTCGCAGCAATTCAACCTTCGCGGTTTTGCTCCTCACAACTCTCCAAAATTTAAACGTAAATGTTATATACCAAACAAACAGTTAGCATTCACACATATATCATATATATATTTATGTATTTATACACAAATATATGCACGTATATTAGCACTACCTGTCCAGCGTGTGCGCTTTGGTTGTTAGCGTCACAGCCGCACGCTCTATTCCATACGCCCTGCCAAGTTTTTGTGGTCAAGTGGTTTTATATGAAAATGTTGTCTATATATAGTCGCACATACATACGTTTGAGTGGTGGTGAGTAGTTTTTGGCTTTGTTGACCATTAGCAGATATGCAACAGCCCCCCTCACCAGCAGAGCAACACGTGTATGTGGTGAGATAAGTAAAACTTACATGGCTCAGTTTGAAATTTATTGTTGCCAGCCCAGGTGTTGCAGATATTTGGTTTTATTACGCGCTTTTTGTCAAAAGTAACCCGGCGCTATTTAAAATGTGTTGGCACCTTAAAAAAATATTATTTTATATAATATTAAAAAAAGTAGCTTTAGATTGCACAAGGTGGCACAGAATTAATGAAATCTGAATTTATAATTTTTGTCAATGGCGTCGTGCATCAATCATATTTGACACTTGCGAACCAGACAGCTGCAGTATACAAAAATAATACAAGCAGTGGAATGCGTAAATGTCAAAATAAAGATTTCCATTATTCAAAATCTTTTTTTTTTTTTTTTTTTAGTACAAACGTTATTTAAATACAAAATAGGATGATTAATTTTGTGCCATATTGTACTTATATATGATATATATATATGAGTATTTGTATCATATTTACTTATTTATTTATACTTGGCGCTTACACCCTTTATTGGGTATACAGCGGTACAGTGGTCAGTACCTTTGAAATGTGATTCCAGGCTTGATATCTGCTTCTTATAAGGAATATCTGCTATTTGCTATAAGTTTAGCACCTCTTTCTAACTTTAGATATTCTGAATCAGTCAAATATTGGGCAAGTTAAAAGCAATTTTTTCGCTTCAACTCGACGGCGCCCCATTTCTTAGTTAAGCACCACCCTCTTGCTAAACTTTATCTTAACCTGCAATTTTCCATCAGGTAACCAGTAAGATTTATTAGATTTTCTCCGTAAAGTTTCAAAGATCTCGGATAACAAATCTTGCACCTGTTTGAATGTATTTTTCATTTTGACTTACAAAAGCGAGCGCCAAGCTGATATTCTTCTCAACTGCTCAGCAATATCTCAACGGGCAGTGTTCTGTAACCAGTTAGAGTTCCTAAATTCTTACAGTTAAAATGTAAAAGCCTAACAGAAGTCTTCTGAAAAGAGCACTGAATCTCTTTGTTTTGGCGGCAAACTGAGCTCCCTCTAATCGGCTTAGCAATTCCGCAGTATAACACTCAGATGTTTAACAGAAAGGTTCCGGATCATGCAGTGTTTTAAGGCTCTAGTTTTAAATCTCTTATTGGCTTCAAAGCCTTTATGAATCGGAACACATTACAATATTACCTCATCATAAGTTTCCATTTGGTGCAGAATTATTTTGTAGTCGTCTACAAGCCACGTTGTCGTTCTGAAGGCGTTTATATGCGTCAGGTACGTGTGGTAGTCACGAGATCCATGTAAAATGGCGAAAATTTTCTCTACCGATTTTTGACTGTTTCAAAAATTCACTTGTGTTATTATTAGTTATTTCTCACAAATATTTCACTAAAGCAGATTTCCAGACATTTATTTATGTATACAGAAAAAATTCAGTCGTCATGCACACTTGAAAGTAGATAATTCCGAGCAGCTACTTTCAGCAAATATTCTGAGACGGTAATAAAAGCCATTCGCGGCAATTCAAGGAAAGTGAAAATACTTAAAAAAAAAAAATTATATAATTTCATTTCAAAAGCACTAGTGGCTGAGCGTAAAAATTCTTAAATGCACAGACATGCAAATTTGCTTGGCCAAAAGGCGGGTAGCAAACACTCAAACGCACTCAAAGGAAAATTGTAACCAAAGCAAGTGTGAATGAATAGAAATGCAAATAAAAACATGCACTTAGCTGCTATAAAGTTGCCATAAATATCCATAAAATATGTTTGCACGCCTTTCGCTTACACCGATGCCGTCGCCATTTGCATATATTCAAGAGATTATTTTTGGAAATTTCCTGAAATAATTTTATATTTGAAAGCTCTGCTCCGCATACGCACACACACAGACTAAATATGTGTTCTTTTTTTTTGTTTTTTTTTTTTTTGTAGAAAAGAAGCATTGAAACTGTACGTATGAATGTCTATGTGTGCATGCCGATACGGTGGTGACTGTCAATGGCGTCGCCGTCGGCGTCACTTTGCCATTTAATGTCAATTGATAAGGTGACGTCGACAATGAATGCCAAGGCAGGCAGCGTCACGGCCAAGGGTAAGCACAACTGCTGTATTATATGCATAAAATGTTATCATTTTTCAAGCATGTATGTGCATGTACATATATGCATGTGTATGTGAGTGTGTGCATAATTGAATTTTCTCACTTAATTGTTTTGAGACTACATTAATTTTTGTGTGCAAGTAGAGCGAGATAGAATGCAGAAATGCAGTGAACTTAATTTTGAGAGCGCACAACAAGAAGAAGATCGTAATGAAACTTTTGAATGCAATCACGTCAGTGCTTGTTGTTAGTGTTTTATAGTCAACTCATTGTTCTCTTTTTTTTCTCATGATGAGAAAAAAGTTTAATCTGTGAGTAGAAGTATTTCAAGCTTGAAATCAGCAAATTACAGCAGCTAGCAGTTAATCGAATTAGAAAACTATAATTTTTCGAATTAAGGTTTTTAACCAAACACTTTGTTTAGACTATGAAAGTGGAATGTTTTAAATGTAGTATCAGCTGAAGACCTTGCAGTTAGAGCTGTAAAAGTTTGTATGCAGTAGAGTTATTTATTATTATATTTTATGTATTTTAATACATAAATAAAACAACAACTGCTACGAGTGTATATGTACAGATGAATGTATAAATAGGCTAAAGCTATGCCTTCCTCCTACTTTAATTTTTAAACAAATTTGATGAAATATTAGTTTAGAGAAGAAGGAATAATTTTTTTTTTTTTTTTTGTTTTTTTTTTTGAGTAAAATGTTTTCACGAATGGCTTAACACTTTGGGGACGAGTGTCGGCATATAGCCGCCCAAGCCGTTTTACCGTTCCAGACGCGTGCAGGCATATAGCCGCCCAAATTAGTTCGTAGCTGCAATACACGTGACGTCTGTAATTCTGAGCGATAAGAAACGCATAGGTATAATAAAAGAGTCACGTTTTCATTCAAAAACATTAGGGTCCATTGGCGATGAAGTCTTATCTTCCTTATAATGTAAACTTACGATGTGAGAGTCAGAACCAATTTCACTGCCAAAGGAACCAGCAGGCTTTTTATATATTTTATCCTACGCACGATGGCTAAGCGATCTAGAGATGATAAGTTAGATAGTGACAGTTCTGACGAATATTACTTTGAATGTGATAAGACGGAAGATGACGGCATTACTTCGTCAAGTGGAAGTGAAATCCGTGCAATAAGGAATCCACTCAGGCATATCACCATTAGCAGTGATAGCAGTTTGTTTATAATTATTTTTTGATTTTATGAAAATGTTTTCTTGTGTTAAATAAAGCCTTAGTTTTTATAACGTTCAACGTATTTATTTTCGTTATTGCGCACTCCAATATCTCTCGTCCTCAGCGACACTCCCCCGACGAGCGGCTCTGTTGCCAAAAAGTTAAAAATGCTTACAAATTTAATCTTCAAAATAATAGCCATCGCTAGCGACACATTTTTCCCATCTCTCAGGCAATTTGTGGATGCCGCGCCAAACAAATTGGCCGTCTTTGGCCACAAATCAATCACCGAGCCATATTTTGGCTTCTTCGTGAGAATTGAAGCGCTGCTCGGAAAGTACGCGGCCCATCGATGCAAACAAATGATAATCGGAAGGCGTCAGGTCTGGTGATTAAGCCGCATGCACCAACGGTTCTCAATCGTACATCTCCACCAATTCCCGGGTCGCTCTTGTTCGATGTGGCGGTGCATTGTCATTAAGAAAAAATTAAGAAAAATTATTTTGTGACGCCGATCGGCATCTTCTGGGCGTTTTCGGTGTATAGCGCTGTTCAAATCGGCCAATTGTCGTTGGTAGGGTGCACCGTCAACTGTTTCACCTGGTTTTAATAGCTCGGACCAAATCATACCATGCTGATCCCAGAAAACACACAGCATTGCCTTGCGACCGAAGCGATTTGGTTTGGCCGTTGTTTTTGGCTTGTGGCCGGACCGAACATACGATCGTTTACGCTTGGGATTGGAGAAATACACCCATTTTTCATCACCCGTAACGATTCGATGCAAAAAAGACTTCCTTTTGAACCGGGAGAGAGCAGCATTTCACAAGTGGTTTTTCGATGTCCGCAAATCCCAGTTTGAAGACACGAAATTCGACATTTTTAAGAGCGACAAAAATGCATTATTGTATAAAAAGTAACAAAGAATGAACTGAATATTGTTGACAGATGACAGACGAAAAAAAAACAAGACATTTGGGAAGGTTTAAAAATACTCCTAGCGACATCTATGAACTAATAGCTTAAAGTCTCATTTCATAGGTATATACCTGGAAAAACTGTTTTATGGTCCATCATTAGCTCCCGGGCGATGCTACGACTTCTAACTTGCCGGTTAACTTCGATTATTTCTGTGATTTTATGTGACATTCGACGACAATCGACGAAACCAAAATTACACCTAATTAGCTGGTACAATATCGGCACCATAAATGCCATTAATGATTTCAGCGAGCTGGCTTGCATTTTCTAGATTTCCTAGCATGTTCGGAGACATTAATTCACTTTTAAGGGCAAAATTGGCCCAAAGTCCATACGTCTGCTACTCTGCGATAGTTTTTGCGACTGATCTCTGTATATGAAAAGAGTTCTCTACAGGTATAATAGAAAATTATAATATATATTATTAATGGCGAACGATAGAAATAGAAACAATAAGAAATTAAAGATATTTAAAATTAAGTGCAACTAAATCCATAAACTACTTATTGCCCTATCAATAAATTATTGGCATTCCATATACGAGTATTTGTTATCTCTAGCAAATACTTTGGGAAAACAAGGAGTCTTTATGTACGAGGTGCGGCTACGAAAATTATATGGCTGACGCTGTAAGCATGTTCCTTTTTGTATTTTTTAATTATATGCTTCAATATAAATACATATCTCCGCTAGGAGAAGGAATTTTCTGTTTTTCGAGAGTATTTTTCTGTCGACTCCTTCTGAGTGCGTGACGCTTTCCCCTTAAAAGCTTCAGTGGATTGCACCTTTCAAAAGATGGCAACATAGAAATTAGATAAAGGTCGCAAAGCGCAAAATCCGACTAAGAGAGCGCCTGGTCTAACACCGTCATGCTGCACTTGCCCAGAAACCTTTTGGCAGACAATGCGAATGAGCAGACTCATTGTCCTGGTGGGGAATTCATGACTTAGCATTCTTCATATTAGAAGGACTTGGCTGCACTTGATGTGTCCAACTGGCACCTGTTCGCTCGAGAAAGCAAGCAGCGGGCGTTTGGTGCATGCGTACTTCTTCTATAGCAGCGTCAGTCACGTTATTTATTAGCCCCACCTCGTATATGTATGTGCTTCATAATGCCAATTTCAATTGATATAATCGTATATGTGCAATTGTTCATTTACGTATCAATCCTCTTACCTATTTGATTGATTCGTTACTTTGAGCGTCAGCCAGAGAAAAAGTCAATGTCAATTAATGAGTCAACTTCGTGGCTGCTATGACTAATGTGGCGGCAATGTTGTTTACGATAACTTACACTTTTTTATATTTCTTACTTATTGTAGTTTGTTAAAGTTGGTAAAGTGGAATTTCTGCCACGTTTGAAATTGAAATTTGAATTGGGGGAGCCAAGGAGCACCAAGAGATTTGGTGGCTCCTAAAACACTCAGGCTAAAAAGCTCATTGTATTTAGAGCTCTGGAAAGAGGGTAGATAGTCAAGGGGGAAAGGAGCAAAGTATCAGAGAAAGAGATAGGAAAGAATAGAGACAGAAAGAGAGGAAGTTAGTCCTGTGAGAATTTTCCAGATTCTTTGGTAAATCTGTAAATATACCCCAGTTTTAGAAAACGAATATTACTCATTCTCACGACATCGGAACACAAAATTCATAGTCTTGCTCGGCCAGTAGTCTAATAAGTCGTACCTTGATTCAATATTTCACCAGCTTATCCACTAGATAGAGATGCATTGCCTGAGAGGCAGATTACAAACGGTTTACCTGGCATAGACGTAATACATGCGCTGAAAAGTTCCGGGCCTAATAAAGAAAATACTTTTTTTTTGTTCACGATTAGTTTTATTCATCAACGTAATTTCCATCAAGAACAACGCCACACAGCGCCGCTCTAACATTCCAATACCACTTTTGTAGAACGATTTATTTTTTGCAGTGTAAAATTAAAACACGAAATACTCTTGGATCCATTTTTTTTAAAATAACAAACGTAGCGTCACTCTTAGCACAATAACTCACGAATAAATGCATCGAATATGATGAAATTTTGACAGATGTCTTTTTTTAGGTTAGTACTAGGTGGATGCAATAAAACTAGTGCCAGCTATGTGTTTTCACTAAATTTAAATAAATAATCAAAATTTCCCTCACGCGCAAAATTTTTTTTAGTAAAAAAGTTATTCAAAAACAAATTTTAATGATTAATTTTGCACCATCTTGTAGAAGTTTTCTTACGCGGTGTTGAAAGTACAAGTTTTGCCATAAATAAAAATATTATTTTTACAGCTGAGAAAATTTTCACTGCTGAAGAAGTTTTTAATAAGCAAAGCGAAAAAATCTATGCTTCTAAAACCGCAAAAAATTTTGTTCCATCCATACCATCAAGCCTCCCCTCAGAAAGCAGAAAATCATATCCATGAAAATATATGTTTTGACCAGATCCATGTCAAAACAAATTAGAGATGATCTGCACATGAAAGCTTTCTGTCGCTCCACTGGTTATCTTTTGACAACAGACTTGACAGATGTAAGCAGCTTCTTCGGTGGTCAACGGCCATAAAATATTATTTTCACAGATGCGATAATTTTCACTGTTGAAGAAGTTTTTAATAAGCAAAACGACAAAATCTATGCTAAAACTTCTAAAGACCGCATCAATTTTCTTCCAAGGGTTGAGCGTGGCCACCATCACGCTTTCCTAATGGTTTACTGGGGAGTGTCTTGTAAAGGCGTTACATCATCTTTTCATTTCTGCGAAAAAGGGGTTAAGATCGGAGCAAAAGTGTGCCAGTAGGATGTCTTAGAAGGCGTGATGAAGCGCGTGAGCAGTACTCAGTTCAATGGAGAGCGTGAGATCTTCCAGCAAGATTCCGCTTTAGCCCATAAGGCAAAAACCACCAGCAGCAGTGGCTAAAAAACAATATTTCTGGGTTCATGGCCGCAGAAGATTGTCCATTTGGACTACAGTTTGTGGTCAGAATTGGAGAACAGGACCTCTGAAAGTCCTCACAGAAATTTTGAGAGTCTCAACCAGTCTTCAGTTCGAGCAGCGCCGTTCATATCCATGGAAACCGTGCGACCTACAATAACTGAATGACCTAAGCGTTTGAAGGCTTGTGTAGTGACCATTTCGAATGAAAATTACAAATATTTTTTTTTTAATATTTACATCATCAAATAAATTAAACTTCATTAAAAAGGTATTATAATTTCATATATACAGGGTGGGCCATGTAAAATTTGCTTTTTGAATCGGCTATACAAAATAAACTAATCAATATTTTTTCAAACTTTTTGTTTTATTTTGAAGATTGAACATTGTCAATTATGAATGAAAAATAATATCGTTCAAACGACTGCCACGACTGGCTTTACAGTAGGCCATTCGATCAACCTAATTTTTAAGCACATTTTCGATTGTTTGGGCTCCAATTTCATGAATGGCAACTTCGATTTCGTGTTTTAAAGCATCAATCGTCTCTGGATGGTTCGCATAGCATTTGTCCTTAACGGCTCCCCACAAAAAATAGTCCAACGGGCTTAAATCACAGCTCCGAGGCGGCCAATTGACATCGGAATTTCGGCTGATTATTCGGTTTTCAAAAACGGTAGCCAAAAGTTCGAGTGTAACTTTGGCAATGTGACAAGTTGCACCGTCCTGTTGAAACCAAACGTCGCTCATGTCACGGTAACGCTCGCCATTTACTGTAACCGCGGAAGAAGAAGAAGACTCACCAGTTTGGAAATAGGTTTTCAATATTCCCCAATTTTGTTCAAGCGTATAGCGTCTCATTTCGTAAATGTCAAACCTTTAAGTAAATTATGAACACATTTGACATGTCATTTGTGTTACCATTCTCAAAAAAATAGGTGATTCAAAAAGCAAACGCTATATGGCACACCCTGTAGTTGCGGATTTTTTTTAGAAAAACAAATACAATATTTCATGGAGCTAAATAACTTTATTCTGTAATGTATTGCCTATTTTGATCACTGACCTTTTGCCATCTTTAAGGCAGCATCATAATTCCACGTTCATAAAACTTCTGGTTTTTACGGCAGGCAATGGCAAACCTCCGGCCGCCGTAGCCGAATGGGTTGGTGCGTGATTACCATTCGGAATTCACTGAGAGGTCGTTGGTTCGAATCTCGGTGAAAGCAAAATTAATAAAAACATTTTTCTAATAGCGGTCGCCCCTCGGCAGGCAATGGCAAACCTCCGATTGTACTTCCGCCATGAAAAAGCTCCTCATAAAAAAATCTGCCGTTCGGAGTCGGCTTGAAACTGTAGGTCCCTCCATTTGTGGAACAACATCAAGACGCACACCACAAATAGGAGGAGGAGCTTAACTAAACACCCAAAAACGGTGTAGGCGCCAATTACATATATATATATATATCAGTCGTTTTAAAAATGGATCATTTTCATTACGTTTCTTTAGCAAATCGCAGCTGTTAATGCGTTGCGTTAAATGCGTTTCTTTGAGGAACCCATGTATCGAGTTTTCGAACATAGCCAAATTGTTTTAAGTGATCTTCAATGCATGTATGTGATACATGAAGCTTCTCTGCAATCTAACGTGTTGTACTGTGATGATCCGATTCGATTATTGCTTTGATTAGGGCGTCATCCACTTCAACTGGTGGACCAGAGCGTTTTTCAACTTTGAGTGAAAAATCACCAGAAACCAATGTTGACACTGCCGTTCTTTTAAGGCTTCGTCACCATAAACAGCACATAACTTTTTATGAGCTTCCAATGCGGTTTTCCCTTTGCGGAAATAAAAAAGCAAAATATTATGAAAATGTTCTTTTGATTTTCCATTTTCCAACGAACGCCAAACGAAAACTACGCAACCGATCTAAAAACTGTTTTTACTGATTGACAGCTGAATTGTCAACTATCAAATAACAAAATTTGTACTACGTCTGTAAAACCTAAAAATTCAACTGAAGCCATTTATAAGTGAAATCCGCAATTACTTAGTTGCCAATCCAATATTAAGTCACCTTTACTCAGGTCGCTGCCGTTGCGCTTGTCGGCAGCCCAAAACAGTTACTGCCAACATTACATTCAACAACACATACGAAGTCAGCAGGTTGTAGGTAGGCAAGTAATACATCTAATTAGCAACATTGAGTTACAAAGGACTACGCCTGCAACAAACTTTGCCGGGTGGCAAAAAATTGTTACATACAAGCAGGCGTCAACAGCACATATACATATGTGGGAGGGTTGTGCGAGAGTTGTGAGTCGAAAAATAAAAGAAACAATGTTTTTTTTCGTGTACCAGTATGACACGCTGCCTACCTAAGGGCGATGAAGGGGCGGCGTACTAAGTCAGTAGAGGATAGTTTGTGTTTTAAGTACAGCTTATGTATGTATGTGTGCGCGAACGTGGACGTGTGGGGGCGTATTTTCAAACTTCAACTTTCAGACATAATTCAGGTTTCATGAGGTATCTCATGTTGTTGTTATTACTACCGCTCTAACTCTTATTATTTCCCATTTGTGTGCGAGTTGAGTGCGAAGTAATGGAAGCTGCAAAACGCTCGTACATAAACCTTCAACTCTTCTCCATTATTTTTGTTAACGTAGTTGGAAGCAAGAAAATTTAAATTACTTTATTGTAGAGAAAAAAATTAGTTATTAAAAAATGCTGAGCTTCGAAAAGCTGAAAATAAGCGTAATACCGTAAGAGGGCACAAGATTGAGTGCATTAGAAGTTTTCGTACTTAGCTGAAAATGTTGCAAAAATTGGGTTATAAATTGTAAGCATAAAATTGAAGCTCTACGCTGAAGCTATACTGAGCTCGAAATTGAATTGCAAGTTGTTGTTGTTGTATGGTTCTAACTATGTTGGTGCCACAAAGTTTTGCGCAGTAGTTTAAAGTTTTTACTACTTTCACAAATAGGAAGCAGTTGACACAAAAAAAAAAAACAAAAAACAAAAAAAACATTAACAAAAAAATAAAAACATTCAATAAGCTTTACATATGGAAAAATACATAGTTAGTGCTGTCATAAGTTTTGTTACAAGTTAAGTCCGTTATACAAGTACAAGGTGGGCCATATAGCGTTTGCTTTTTGAATCACCTATTTTTTTGAGAATGGTAACACAAATGACATGACAAATGTGTTCATAATTTACTTAAAGGTTTGACATTTACGAAATGAGACGCTATACGCTTGAACAAAATTGGGGAATATTGAAAACCTATTTCCAAACTGGTGAGTCTTCTTCTTCTTCCGCGGTTACAGTAAATGGCGAGCGTTACCGTGACATGAGCGACGTTTGGTTTCAACAGGACGGTGCAACTTGTCACATTGCCAAAGTTACACTCGAACTTTTGGCTACCGTTTTTGAAAACCGAATAATCAGCCGAAATTCCGATGTCAATTGGCCGCCTCGGAGCTGTGATTTAAGCCCGTTGGACTATTTTTTGTGGGGAGCCGTTAAGGACAAATGCTATGCGAACCATCCAGAGACGATTGATGCTTTAAAACACGAAATCGAAGTTGCCATTCATGAAATTGGAGCCCAAACAATCGAAAATGTGCCTAAAAATTAGGTTGATCGAATGGCCTACTGTAAAGCCAGTCGTGGCAGTCATTTGAACGATATTATTTTTCATTCATAAATGACAATGTTCAATCTTCAAAATAAAAAAAAAAGTTTGAAAAAATATTGATTGTTTTTTTTTATAGCCGATTCAAAAATCAAATTTTACATGGCCCACCCTATACTTAGTTCACAACCCTATAGTTAGGCTTACAAAGTACACTTGGAGGGGAGGTAACATCATTCTACTATGAATTTCAATTTTTTTGTTATTCGAATTTTTTTTGAAATTTATTTATATTATAATTTTTATTTTATTACAATTGTAATTTTTATTATTATTATTATTTTTGTTTTTTGATAATAATATATAAAATAAATAAATAAGCCAAATGTCATTATGAAGCGATTCATAGAAGCCTAAAAAATATAAATTAATCGAAGTTCTATCGAATATATTTCAATTGCGGATATCGTAGTATTTTTAGCTTTCTAGCTCTTTTTCGATTAAATACTTTGCATATCTGTCTGCTATATTTTCACAGCCAATTGTGCAATGTGTGTGCAGCAGTTTGTCCATTGCACAGTCTCCTTTCTAAGCTTTGACAATCAATTTGCTTTGTAATAGCTTCCGAATGATTAATGTCTTTATCGAGTTAACAGAGCAACTCCCATGCCGTTTAGTGGATTGTCCAATAGTGGTTCACAATGCTGATGCAGCTGTTGCATGCCCGTGCGTTGTGTCTGCCTTTCTGCTTCTACCACTTTTTGGTCTGTCATCATGTCAAAAGATGCTTGTCGTTAGTTTCAATGAAAATCAGCCAAAAAGAGTTGAGCCGAAAATAAGCAAAAAACGTAATCGACAAGGAGTGCACAAAGTGTGGGGTGGCATACGAGTATGTAAGTGTGTGTATGCAGCATGCCGCTTACTACCACAAATTTATATTGTATTTTTCGAGAGCGTAGCTAAAATGGTGTCGACGGCCAAAGGCGCACATCCAAATTAGTGTGCGCTGTATGTACTTAAAAATTGATGATATAGAGGGGAATTTTCTGAAATATAAAGCAGCAATTAATAGTCACTTCGTCGGAGTGAGCAGAAAACACACAAATATGAGTAGTTAAAAAAAATATCAAAAAAATAATCGGTAATAACGACTAGCGACTGCTGTTTGAAACCCGGCATGAAGCCGCGTAAGTAATCATTCACAAAGAAACCAAATTTTCACTTTCGGCAATAATAAACTAAACACAATAAAATTGTGGTCCTGGAAAGTCAAAGATATTTGCAGATCATTGAACAGAAGTCGGAACCCATTCGTTTATGATTTTTATAATAAAAGTCTCTAGAAAAACGAAATTTTTGTTGCATTTATTTTAGTTGCAAAAAACAAAATTTCGAGCTCATAGAGCGCACAGATAGAACTCAATGCGTTCATATAAACGATATAAAATCGATTGCCATCAAAGTTACCTCATGTGCAGCTCAAGATAGTCATCTCTGGCTAATATTGCTCTTAAGCTTTGTTAATGATATTCCAGAAGCTTTTGTAACATCGAATTGTCTGATGAGTGCAGATGACCTGCAAATTTACACCTGTATAGAGGTCGTAGCTGAGGACTTCAAGAGGACTTAACAAGTTTGGAAGTTTGGTGTGATATAACTCCTTACTTCTTAATGCTGGTAAATGCCGGCGCTTGTCCTTGAGTAGACGCAAAGTTAGGATTGCTTTCGATTACAAGTTGGGCACTACCGCCCTTAAAAAAATTTATGAAAAGAAAGACTTTGGGGTCATATTTACATCGAAAATGTCCTTTTCTAGATATGTAAACTTTTAGATTGCTCAGCTTTGTAGTAAGGAATTCACAGGAGGAGTTCCAGCAGCTTTCTAAGCTGCAGAATTTATATTTTTCTCTTGTTAGATCACACCTCCAATATTGCAGCATTATCTGGGATCCATTCTATTTGGGGTCATCTTCAAGAATTGAGAAGGTTCAGGAACGTTCCACTAGATTTGCCATTCATTTCCTTCGTTTTTCTTGTAGTTTGTCTGCATATAAAAGTAGTTGCCTTTTGTTAGCATTGCCAACATTAGAAATGCGAAGTAAAATTTCATCGGTAACGTTTATGAGGGACACAGATACGAATCATATCAAATCCCATTTCTTACTGGAGCTGATACTCGTAACCTTTGACTAAGCAGAACTTAATCTGGAGTTACACTTTTAGAATCTTGCCGTATTGTTTACCACAAATTATATGTAAGCTTTAGTATTAGTAATCTATTTACTTCTACTTCAATTGATGAATGAAAGAATAAATGAATCAAACCTCCTCTATAAGAATCCTGCATAACTTTTATTTTTCTAACTTTTCGGAAAAAGTCAAATATAAAATGCTAGAAGTGGTATTTTATTTTTTCAGTAAATTCAAATGTGATTTTAACATTTTCCGGCAAAAATAAAAGACTTAACGACATAATAAGATAGATCTCTTCTGCAAATACTCAGCGGCCTGTTCCGCTTTAAGGCTTAGAGCGAGCTTACAATGGAAGACTGTCACACATGGATATTCAACCATCTTAGAATCCTATACGGATATACCCAGTGATTGTGATTACCGTCCCTCCCATTCTCTGCTTCGAAAGAAATTTCCTAATGAAAATTCTTTCTAGACTAGAATGGCTTGAAGAAGATCCATCACCTAACACATCCGTTAAAATCTACACAAACGGATCTAGAATGGGCACCGATGTAGGATCAGAGCGAAGAGCTTTTTATCAGTGAATCCCTTAAACTACCGGATCACTGTAGTGTTTTTCAAGTGGAAATAAACGCTGTTCATAAAGCCTTAAAATGGTTACAGATAAACAGAATATCATCAACAAATATCTGCATTCTATCAGACAGCCAAGCTGCCCTACAAGCCCAGGATGCATTCCAAATAACATCAAGGAGTGTCGTACATTGTCGCCAATCTCTTCATGAGATGGCCAAACAATATCTTATCATCTTATGCTGGGTTCCACCCCACAGAGATATACCAGGGAATAGTAGGGCTGACCAACTTGACCAAAAGAAGGTACCTGTATGCCAAGCATAAGTAATTTATTATTTGTAAGCTTCTTGTCAAGGACTAAGGATTAGTGGCAATATCTGTGAAATTGCTAAGCAAATATGGCCAAGGCTAAATCTAGGTCCGTCCAAGAATATTATAAAATTGAGTAGACTTCAAATTAGGACCTTAGTAAGGGCCCTCACAGTACATTGTCTCATAAGAAATCACGCAAGGGAATTAGGCGTTTACAAGCATGAGTTCTGTCGTAGCAGCAGGAATGAGAAGGACTTGAAAACAATTCAACACCTTTTTTGCACATGCCCAGCTCTAGCCGGAAGCAGGACCCGATATCTAAGATCCCACTTAATGAATATAGATAATCTATGCACTTTCGGTATCAACAAACTTTTACGCTTTGTCAAAAGCTCAGGATGGTTCAATATGGAAGGGGATATGTAGCCCAAGACCTGCGGGTAACAACGGACCCATTTTGTGGTCTAAGTGGCATCGTTGTTTCTATGTGCGATGCGGCTGCTAAACCTTACCTAACCTAACCCAGCATTTTGCCCGTGACTTTTTAATTTTTGCAAAATGTGACACTAGGCGGTTTAACCAGTTTTGCGGCGTGGTAAGAAAACCACAATTTTATGGTTTCAAATACATTTTGTTACTCATTGTAGTCCCCATGAACATTGATACACTCCTTTCAACGAGACTCCAATTCATGAATTACATCCTTGAAGTGAGAATCTGGAACGGCAACAAAATACGCTTCTACAGTTGTGATGACCTCATCATTTGATGAAAAATGCTTGAATTTGTTTAAGTCTGGACACGACTTTCATGCTAGGTGCCAGATCTGGTGAATGCGGTGGATGCTCCAACAATTCGAACTTTAATTCATGAATTTTAGCCATTGTCAAAATGCTCTTGTGACACGGTGCATTGTCCTGATGAAAAATATTTTTTTTCTTTTGCAAACTGCAGCTTTTTTCACGAATTCCATCCTTCAGCTGGTCTAAAGGTAATATTCAGAATTTATTGTTTTACCAGTTTGCAAGTAATCCACAAACAAAATTTCTTTCGCAAACCCAAAAATTGATGCTAACACCTTCTTGGCCGATTTCTGTACATGAAGTCGTTGCGGAGCCAAAGAACCAAGCCCAAACCACTTCTTCGTCTCTCTTTTTTGATTTAGGATCATGGTTACAGAGTCAAATCTCATCCATAGTGATGGATCGACAGGCAAAAGCCACTTTGGCCTTTCGAAAATGCGCTAAATGTTGCTGAGAAAGTCGCATTCGAATGTGTTTTTATCCATTGTTAGCGAATGCGGCATCTATTGTGCGCACAGCTTTTTGAAACCCAATACTTCTGTCAAAATATTGCTTATACTGCTCAATGTTCCAACACTGATGACGACCCCTGCAAACGAAATAAGGAATACGATTTGAGGGCATGCACCTGGAATGTCCGGTCCCTTAATGGGGAAGGTGCCTCTGCCCGGCTGGTTGATGTCCTCGTAAGAGCAAAGGCTGACATCACTGCCATCCAAGAGATGCGATGGACGGGGCAAGGCAAGAAAACCATAGGACCTTGCGACGTCTACTACAGCTGCCATGTAAAGGAGCGCACATTCGGTGTCGGATTTGTTGTGGGAGAGAGACTTCGTCGCCAAGTACTGTCGTTCACTCCGGTGGACGAGCGTCTCGCAATAATCCGCATCAAAGCACGTTTTTTTAACATATCGCTAATTTGCGCCCACGCCCCGACGGAAGAGAAGGACGATGCGACCAAGGATTCTTTCTATGAGCGCTTGGAACGTTCCTATGGGCGCTGCCCCCGCCACGACATAAAAATCGTGATTGGCGACTTCAACGCCAGGGTGGGCAAGGAAGAAATTTTTGGTCCCACAGCCGGAAAATTCAGCCTGCACAACGAAACATCCGGTAACGGACAGAGGCTGATCGACTTCGCCGGGGCCCGAAACATGGTAGTCTGCAGCACCAGATTCCAGCATAAAAAGATACACCAAGCTACCTGGCTGTCTCCTGATCGAAAAACGCGAAACCAGATCGATCATGTTGTGATAGATGGAAGACACGCTTCTAGTGTATTAGATGTACGTACGATCCGAGGAGCCAACATCGACTCGGACCATTACCTTGTTGCAGCCAAACTGCGCACACGCCTCTGTGCAGCAAAAAACGTACATCTACCTACGCAAAGAATGTTCGACATCGAAAAGCTGCAATCACAACAGACAGCCAGAAGATTCGCCACTCGACTCTCACTCCTGCTCTCGGAGAGCACTGTCCAACACACCGGCATGAGCAACATTTCTCGTTCCCTACGTACCGCCGCCGAAGAAGAAATCGGATTCCGGCGAGCCCGAAAAAACAATTGGTACGACGAGGAATGTCATGCTGCCGCCGAAAGAAAAGATGCCGCCTATAGAGCCACGCTGCGATCGGGCGCAACGCGAGCCATGTGGGATCGCTACAGAGAGCTGAAAAAGGAAGAGAGACGTATTATCCGACAGAAGAAACGAGAGTCCGAAATACGTGAGTGCGAGGAGCTTGAGATGCTGGCCAACAGGAACAACGCCCGAAAATTCTACCAGAAAGTTCGGCGGCTTACAGAAGGTTTTAAGACCGGGGCGTTTTCCTGTAAGAACAAAGACGGCGATCTGGTGACTGACGTACAGAGCAATCTTAAATTATGGAGGGAACACTTCTCGAACCTGTTAAACAGTGACAGCTCCGCATGTCGTAGAGAATGTGAAGATCCCGATACCCCAATCGATGGCGACGGAATTGTAGTTCAATATCACGGCTAAAGAACAGCAAAGCCGCGGGCGCCGACGGACTGCCGGGTGAGCTATTCAAACATGGCGGCGAGGAGCTGGTAAGGTGTATGCATCAGCTCCTATGCAAAATATGGTCGGATGAAAGCATGCCTGCCGATTGGAATTTAAGTGTGCTCTGCCCAATCCATAAGAAGGGCGATCCTGCAATCTGTGCCAATTACCGCGGGATTAGTCTTCTAAATATCGCCTATAAGGTTCTAGCGAGCGTATTGTGTGAAAGGCTGAAGCCCACCGTCAACCAACTGATTGGACCTTATCAGTGTGGCTTCAGACCTGGAAAGTCTACCATCGACCAACTATTCACAATACGCCAAATCTTGGAAAAGACCCATGAAAGGAGAATCGACACACACCACCTTTTCGTCGACTTCAAAGCTGCATTCGACAGTACGGAAAGGAGTTACCTGTATGCCGCGATGTCTGAATTTGGTATCCCCGCAAAACTAATACGGCTATGTAAGATGACGTTGCTCAACACCAGTAGCGCCGTCAGAATTGGGAAGGACCTCTCCGAGCCGTTTGATACCAAACGAGGTTTCAGACAGGGTGACTCGCTGTCGTGTGACTTCTTTAACCTGATGTTGGAGAGCATCGTACGAGCCGCAGAACTTAATCGCTCAGGCACAATCTTTTATAAGAGCGTACAATTGTTGGCGTATGCCGATGATATTGATATCATCGGCCTTAACAACCGCGCTGTTAGTTCTGCCTTCTCCAAACTGGATAAAGAGGCAAAGCGAATGGGTTTGGTAGTGAACGAGGACAAAACGAAGTACCTCTTGTCTTCAAACAAACAGTCGGCGCACTCGACGTATGGCGCAGAAGCTTGGACGATGACAACATCCGATGAAGCGACGGTTGGAGTGTTTGAGAGAAGATTTTTGGACCTTTGCACGTTGGGAACGGCGAATATCGACGACATAGACATAGCGCAGCGAATAAAGATCCAGCGGCTACGTTGGCTGGGTCATGTCGTCCGAATGGATACAAACGCTCCGGCTTTGAAAGTATTCGATGCGGTACCAGCTGGTGGTAGCAGAAGAAGAGGAAGGCCTCCTCTGCGTTGGAAAGATCAGGCCTTCTCCACTTGGATTCACTTGGTGTGTCCAATTGGCGGCGGTTAGCACGAGAAAGAAACGACTGGCGCGCTTTGTTAAACTCGGCCAAAATCGCGTAAGCGGTTATTGCGCCAATTAAGAAGAAGAAGACTGCTCAATGTTATGACTAGGGCTTCTACTAAAACGCTTTCAGTCACTCGACGATTCTCCATCAAGACAATCTGTATTTTATCTACGATTTCTGGTGCTGTTGCTGTTTGTGGGAGCCCTTGATGTGGATTGTCTTCAAGGCTTGTACGACCACGTTTAAATTGAGCAACCCGTCTTCCTTATACACATTGAATATTCGTTCATTAACTTCCTTTTCTTTTACACCTTCCAAAAATAAAACTTCAATCGCTGTGAGTGATTTAGATTTTTTCCATTGTAGAAAATGCTGTAACACGTCGATACTAAATGGCTTGTAAACAAAGAATGAATTGACAGATGGGAATGAAACTTTGTGTACGTTCATATGAAGAGCGTACCAACATAAAAAACAAACAACGCCCTTTCTTATCGAAACGCGAAACTTATTGAACAACCTAGTGCACAGTAACTGGGCTTGAAATTGAGATATCTCAAAGAAGCTTGCCATTCGTTCACTGTTCGATGTGTTATAAACACCCAAAATCATGTAGTAATGGTAATTCTTAAACTTCAAAGTGCTATATAACCTGCAGATATTGGATAGTTTTCAAAAACAAAACACGTGTCTAAAAAGAACAATACCAAATATTACCTTACAAACAAGTTTCTTGATCCCGCCTTGCAATATCGTTATACATACATACAATATTTATATTTATATACTTATGTACTACTCTACGGCGGCCGCCGTAGCCGAATGGGTTGGTGCGTGGTTACCATTCGGAATTCACAGAGAGAACTTAGGTTCGAATCTCGGTGAAACACCAAAACTAAAAAAAAAAACATTTTTCTAATAGCGGTCGCCCCTCGGCAGGCAATGGCAAACCTCCGAGTGTATTTCTGCCATGAAAAGGCTCCTCATAAAAATATCTACCGTTCGGAGTCGTCTTGAAACTGTAGGTCCCTCTATTTGTGGTACAACATCAACACGCACAGCACAAATAGGAGAAGGAGCTCAGCCAAACACCCAAACAGGGTGTACGCGCCAATTATATATATATGTATATATTATATATATTACTCTATGTGTGCGATGTTTTGCTTTATTTTGTTTATTATAATTTTTTTTCTGAAAGAATTTCAGTTGCCGCAGTTACTAACGCCCCACTTGCCACATGCTGTCACTAGCAGTAAACAAACAACCAACCAACCAACCAACTAACTAACTTGTCACACCGCTGCCTTTGCTCCAACTGGTGCTGCTCTGTGCGGCTTGGGCTGCTGTTGTTAAGTTGCGCCATTGTTGTTTTAAACGCTTGTCCGCCACCTAACAAACAATTGTTTATGTCGAAAATGTGACAACAATGGCAGCGACACGAACTGGCGGCGGCGAATTCGCTCACTTTCTTTCAAGCAACATTTCACTCCCCTTTCTCTTGATTTATAACACAAATCGCCGCACATCCAAAGGGGTTCGGAATATAAAAAAAAAAATACTACATTGGCAGCCATCGCAACTACAAGAAATGTGTTGCTAAGAGTATTTGTATGTAGTTAAATAAATACAGACGCAAGTGCAAACAAATAAATACATCATTCGAAGCACTTATACATACGCATATACACACATACGTACGCACATTTGACAGCATGCATTCATAAATTTAACTCAATAAGCTGCTACTAAATTTAATAAAAACTGTTTGCTCACTTGCCCAATCACTTTATGGTTGTATAACTGCTTGTCGTCAGCCGTTTATCGCACGTTTGGGTACGCGTTGGCGTATGAGTAATCAATAAATGATGGCATGTTGTTGGCTGGGATAAATACCCGCCTACGCGCACGATTACAGTTTAGCAAAGATTTGATGACATTTGTTGAAATTGGCTGAAGACAGTTAGTTACTTGGAGTTGTGATGGCAGAGAAATTGTGAAATCAATATGTACACTTGTGGTCAAAATAGTAGGAGCGCGAAGAATTAGCAAATTTTTTTAAATTTATTAATTTTTTATTTTTTTTTTGTTATTTTGTATTAAATTTTTTTATGTTTTTATAAAAGTTCAGTGCATTCTACAATAAAAACTAATTCAAAACTCTAACTTTTTTCAAAATTCAGAAAAATTTAGCAAATTTCAAGAACAAAACAAAACAAAAAATAATTCCACTTTTTATTCAAAATTTTTCCGAAGCTGTAAACGTTTCTTAACATAAACATTTTTGTAAGTGTGGGTTGTTATCCCAACGACTAACCCCCTTTTTAAGGCAGTGGGGACTGCGAAACAAAGGTCACATTTATATAGCGAGCCGCTTGCTACAAGACAGACGCCCGCTCTGCATGTTTTGGTCCACGGGTGGTATTTTATTTCCCACCTACCCTGCATATCTATCGAGCTTTCCCCTATCCGCCACCTTGGGACGCGTCCGATGGAAGACTGCCAACTTCATCCTGAGCTGTAATCGCTACTTGATGATGATGATGATTGAAAATTTTTGAGAAAAAGCAAAATGCAAGTTTCAACTGACTCAAAATTCCTCTTGATTTTCGACAATTTTTTTCGCTAAGGTTTCGTAACACGCATAACTTCCACATAACGGTGGTACTAAAATTTGGAACAAATGAAAAACTCTAAAAAATATACACCTCAAGTAAAATTTCTAAAAATAGGCGGTTACCCACTTTTGGGTAAATGCATGTATCTCGATTGTGTAGTAAAGCCGTCTCTCGACGAACAAAACTAACACTCTACAAGGCTTTCATCATGCTCGTCCTTACGTATAGCGCAGAAGCTTGCACGATAACAACGTCCGATGATGCGTCCCTTTAAGTGTTTGAGAGAAAGATTCTGCAGAAGATTTTTGCACCTTTTCATGTTGGTGACGACGAATATCGCAGGTGATGGAACGATAAGCTGTATAAACTTTACGACGACATAGACATAGCGTAGCGAGTAAAGATCCAGCGATTTCGTTGGCTGGGTCATGTCGTCTGAATGGATACAAACGCCCCGACTCTGAAAGTATTCGATGCGATACCAGTTGACGGTAGCAGAGGAAGACGAAGGCCTTTTCCGCGTTGGAAAGATCAGGTGGGGAAGGACTTCGTTTCACTTGGTTTGTCCAACTGGCGCCGGTTAGCAAGAGAAAGAAACAACTGGAGCGCTTTGTTAAACTCGGCCAAAATCGCGTAAGCGGTTATCACGCCAATCAAGAGGAACATTTGTGTTGCTCGCTAGCTTCTTTAGGTTCGTCCTGAATATTATTGAGTTCGGATTGGAACCACGTCCACTTTTTATAGGGTAAGACTAAATTTCCGTCTGATATTGCAAGCTACACCTCTCATTGTCTATGAGTTAGATTGATTAAGAAAAGTTACAGTCAGCGCAAATAAAATTTTACAAAAATGTGTATGAGCGTATAAACACCGATCCGGACCGAATTTCGCACTTTCTTACTTGTTTTAAGTTGAAATTTATATATAATTTTTTACAAAAGTATCAGACGAATATGCATTTTTCATAGAATTCCCAAGTATTGTCAAGCCTTCGACTGCCGTTTGGCTTCTCTGCTTATATTCATGTGCATATTCGTGTACGTTGGTGTTCATGTATGGCATTAAAGCCAAACATGGTATATGCGAGCAAAAATTTGCTCATTAAATTGTGCTCGCCGCAGCCAAGTAGCTGCTGCTAGTGCAACGGAGCCCATAAATATTCGAAAGTTATGGATGGCAGCATCAGCAAAAGCAGCAACAACTTTTTAACACGCGCACATATTGTAGTTGTATGTGCCTAGCTTACACAAAATCAATAGTTTCCAATCTGTTTTCAGACGCCGCACAGACTCCTGAGCTGCCTCTAAGGCGATGTGTGCCACTCCTGCTTTTTATGCTGCAAGTTTTTCGTGTTTTTTTTTCTTATTTTTTTTTGTGTTTGGGAAGAAATGTTTATGGCTTGTCTTGATTTGAGTTTGCCTGCGTTTCTCGCCAGCTGCCAGCTGCTTACTTAACCGTTCACGCAACATACTTTTCACCATGAATTCTGTTGCAAATATACATACGCCACCGACATATACTTATATGTACTTGTATATCAAATGTGGATGCATTAAAAATCATGTCTATTTATCTCTATCCGTTTGTTGCTCTTTTTATCCAAATTGCAACTTTCAAAAGTTTCAAGAGCTCCTCCGACAGTCTTTCAACCGCTTTCACAAGTTGTTGCTTATATTCGCAATGCCTCTGCATCAACCTGAACTTTGGTGTCTTGCTTCATCGGCTCACACAACAACAGCTATAGTTGGTTCTTCTTTTGACATTATTGTTGTAGGTGTTTTCGCAATTTCGGTTTGTGTTGCTTGCTTGTCGTTGCTGCAATTCCGGCAGATAGTTGTCGCTGTCGTTGTCGTTGTCGCTGTCATTGTTATAGTCGCCATCTCTTCGCTCTTCGCTGTACGGTCACTGCCACCAACCATCCGCACACATACACAGTCCCAAAAGTATTTGCCATTAAGAATTTTATTTTCATTTCTTAACTTTCTGCTGCAACTTTGTTGCTTTGCTTCCACCCCGCCACCCTAATTGCATAGTGTGTTTTCCCCCAAGTCCACAGCAGTGTATCAGCTTGTCCTTCCGTTTTATGTGCGCATGTACTGCGAAAAGTGTATTTGTATTTGTGAGCGCATGCCACTTTAATGCTGTTGTTGCATATCAAGGTCTTCTTCCTCTTTAAATTTGATTTCCTTACGTTAGCTATTTATGAAATGCATTACTGCCAGCAGCATGAGCGGGGGAACTCGAAAAGAAAAAGCGAAAAGAAAGTGCGGAGCGTACACGCTACAGTTCATTTTAAGTATACAGCTGCTGGAGATCATTGAGACGTAAAATAAGTTACCAACTCAATTTTTTTTTTTTTGCTTTTATTAAGCAAACATTTAAGAGTGACAGAAGGTGAAAAATGTGCACTTTTATAGACTCACATAAATACATACATACATACATACATACTTGCCATGCTCTACCAAATTGTTGAGTTCATATGGAATTTTTAATGCAGCGATTTGATTTTACGAGCGACTGTATTTAAAACTATATGCACTACTGTACCCAAGATCTTACGTCTTACCAGGTGAATTTTCAGGTTAGTTTCTATCAACTCCCTCCACAATCACGGCTTCCTCAAGCTTACACAGCAAGTTATACTCACAAGTCCTCAAACTTAAACAACTTTAGGCAAAACGAAGAAGCTTCTCGCATTTACTTAAAAAACCTGTGTTAAAAATCACAAAAAACAATTTTTAAATGTTACACAAATATAGCAAATGAAAAGTCACACGCAATTTCTCAGCTTCAAGTGCTTATAAGAGGTGATCAGATTGGAGGTAGTTTTCCCAATAGGGGTTTTTTGAGAGATCACGTGTGTACTGTAAAACTAAATACATAACTTTTTTTATTATTCATTGACATTTCATCATGGAAAGACTTACGTTTCATCAACTTTTACAAATCGTACAATTCTAATGCAAAAATAGACGCTCTGTGGAAAGTATTCACTGCGCGCTCAGGTCAACGATGAGAGCTCAGTGATGAGGCCCAGTTTTGGCTTCATGGCTTCAGGCTGAAGTGCAACTCGAAGCCATTCCAGAACAGTCATTTGGGTAGAGTAAATGGCTGCCCTTGCGAGGGGCCCTCTTGGACAAAAATTCAAAATTTGTGCATTGTTGTACCATAACGGGGGGAGAGGAGGGGAAAAGACGAAGGGAAGGTTGAAGAAAAGGAAGAAAGTGCTTTGAATTAGAGGATGATGACCAACAGTGGCTAATTAGCTTCGTTTTAACCACTTCAAGCTACTGATGAATTTCACCTTATATGTGATATTTAAACCCGCAATATCCGCAGGTGTAGCAGAAAGTGAGAGCCTAGATGTATAAATGTTTGCCCGACAAGAGCAGGGCAGCTGAGAAGAAGGTGCTAAAATGATTCCACCTCGTCCTCCAATTGGACTGCAGAAAGTAATTGAATCAAACCCAAACCTCACATAACGGACGATGTCCGGTAAGGACACCTACCAAATTGGAGAGCTGCGGCTTTGTCAGCCTTGAAAGTTCCCTCGAACGCCCCCGATCTACCCGTGGCCAGAACGATCTGATGACTTTGCACGTTTCCGCACTAATCCAGCGCTCGCTGTGTTAATGTGAAATTCAGCTTTCCAGGAATAGACCAAGGGTTCTCAAGGGAACCACAATCCTCTCATTTTGCGATGAAACCATCACCTGGGCCCCCTGTCTAGCCAGCTCATCAGCCCAATCAAATGTCGGCGATCTTTAGCTGATTAATTTTGCCATTCATCGTACCGGCAGCTTCTTCTTAATTTCGAAAGAAATATGGACCGATGATGCCGCCAGTGCTCTATGAACTGAGAGAACAGATATATTTATTATTATTATTTTTTTTTTTAAAGTAAATTTTTTTTTTCGAAGCTTTGTTCTGGGGTTAAACGGTTCGTGACGATTTGCCAAGCCTCACTGAACAGAAATACCAACACAGTTTCACATTCTCAGCTGTCAAATCATGGTTGGCGATATCGATAATTCTCATCCAGCTAACAAAAAACAATCGGCTAGTAATTATTTTGAAATTTCAGTAATTTTCTAAAGCCGTGAAGTTGCGTTAAATATAATTGTTTAAAGCAAATGATGCTGCGTAATATGAAAAAAATAAAAACGAAATGCTTAAATCCATTTTGTAGAATTTTTCAACATTCGATGTGGTTTCACACGTCATATATTTGATAGCACCAAAAAAGTGCGATTCTTTTGTAGAATGTAGGCAACGTCCAGAATTTTGAGTACGGCATTTAATAGAGGCATCAAAAAGTCTATTCGAATTCGTTTTGAAAATATAAAACATACCTTAAACTTTTTTTGACCATCATTTAGAATTCATGAAAATAATCCACAGATTTGCTGCGTTGTTTCAAAATCTTTCAGGCCGGTATATTGAAGAACACAGTTTAAGCAAGTAAAAATATGATAACAGCACCCATTTTTTTAATATTATTAATTTGGCACGTGTTTCGTTTTAAAACTTAGGTGCATACAAACATTTTCATAGTTAATATAAAAATTCACAATAATAAATTTTAGGGTCAAATAAGACTTTTCATATAATTTAAAATTTCTTAGCCTAACTAACTAATTTCTCAATTTAAGATTTTGCTATATTTTTTGTCGCCTAACCCCCTCCCTCCTGAACAGCGGCGAGGAAAAGGCATCTCCCAATAGTGTGAATCGCCTATGAAAAGCGAAGCAGCCGTGGCATGGCTATGGGAGCCATCATCGATAACGCTTTCAACAAACGATGCCACAAAATAGTGCGAAAAATTCCAAGAAAATCTCTAAAAACACGGTTGATCACTCCCACATACGCGTGCTTGTGTATGTGTCAATTATTCCCAGTAATCGCATTACTTATACGCTCCGTCATGCATAAACTGACGTGTTAAGGTTTAATTAAAAGCGGCATAACAGAACACGATACATGATTAATATCTAATATAATATGCGGCATACGATCATACACTAACACGCATATGTGTTCGTGCTTATGCAACGGTACTTGCGAAATCATCAAGTGCACATACAGCAGTGTACAAAATAATAGGAGTGCAAAACAGTACAATCCGCGTGGAGTGAACTAATTCGTGCAAGGCCTTTTCGCACAACCCAAATTGTTCATAGAAGTTAAATGAGGCAGCATTCAAGACCCTTTTAAGTTAATTAATTCTTTAAATAAATACACTTTGCTTAAAATATCACCTATTTGTTCAATAATAATAATAATCCCTTGGCAATTATGCTACTTGATGAAACCAATGAAATTATAAGACTCAACAGACATCATGTTTTGGACCTTCCATTTAGAAGAGATAATTATAATAATAAGAAAAATAAACTATGTCTGTAATAAAATCCGGTTTAAGATGGTGAATATTTATGCACCTCACCTCACTGGAGATCAATAATATAAGTCAAATAGTAACCTGGTTACTTAATTTGCTTATTATTATTATTAAAATACATTAGAAATAACAGTATTAAGGGTTTTAATATAATAATAGTATTATTTTCCCCCTTTAAAAGATTTCTCTACGGCTTCATCTTCAAAATTTCAAAGAGGAAGTATATTATTAAGGGGTTATACGCAGTTATGACTTTCAAAAAAATCGATTTTTTTATTGCATTTTTGTAATGTACATATATTCAAAAGTATACACACGAAATTTGAAGTAGATCTAAGCAATACTTTCGGAGTTATACCTAAATATGTAGAGATGCCTCGGCACGTTTTAAGGTAGGTATTGAAACTTTAAACGTGTTTTTTTCAAAACGGCATTTTTCAAGTCGGTGTACACGATATCTCGAAACGAAAAGATACATTTTCTAGTAATTAATCGTTCCTTTTGTAAATCTGATACTTATTTTCCATTTTATAATCAATTTACGGCCAAATTTTAACGTAAAAATCGAAATCATTTCTTTTAAAAGCTGCCATTTTGTGAAAATTCACTATTTTGATTAGCCGAACGATTAATTACTAGATAATCTAATATATTAACAAAATTTGTTTGGTTTTTTGATTTCAGATAATCCAATCCGTAAATGGTTTTTTTTAAAGGAGGTTCCAGAAATCGCCTGCAACGCGCTCTATAATCAACATTTTCATAAATAAAAAATTTTGTTACGTTCTTGAAGGATGCTTTTATAACCGCCAAAAATTTTCAAATTAAAATATTCTGAAGTTTCTTCAGGATAAATCCTTGACAACCCGTCTTTTATTTGCTTCATAACTGCGTATAATCCCTTAAGATAATACCTGTTTCCTTCACCCCATTGATGGCCTTACCAAAAGCTTCTGTACAAAGCAAATTACGTGTTCACTCTACAGAGTACTCAATGAGAAAAATTTGGTGTTCACTCGCCTTGTCAAAAGCTGTAACAGCTTCAGACGCCGTTATAACATTCAAATAAAAGTATGTATGTACGTATTTTGCATAAAGATTTGGGTCTTATAAAGTCCAGTTAAGACAAGAATTCAAACCAGCCGATCACCAACAACGTCGTGTCTTTGCTGATTGGGTCCCTGAAATAAATGAAGCTGATCCGGAATTCCATCGAAAACTCATCTTGAGTGATGAGGCCCATTTCCACCTCGGTGGCTTCGCCAACAAGCAAAATTGTCGGATCTGGGGCTCAGAAAATCCAAGAGTTATTGTTTAAAAGCCTCTGTATCCTCAACGTGTGACGGTGCTGTTTATGGTCCGGCGGAATCATTGGACCTTACTTTTTCGAAAATGAAGCTGGAGCAACAGTTACGGTGACTGGATTGTGCTATCGAGAGATGATTAATGATTTTTTATGACCGGAATTGGATGGTATTCATCTGGACAGCGTTTATTGTGGCACTACGTGCTACACATGCAACGAAACCATTGATCTTTTACGGGAATAACACCTCTTACTGGAAAACCCTTTACTTCATAATTCATTCCGTAACAAATTGAAAGTTCACTTAGAAAATGAAAAGTCAAAAGCCAAAGAATTTGAAATTTAAATTATGTCAACTTTGTTTGTGTCAGAGGCATAAGAGGCATAAACCGTTCTAACGCGCTCTAGAAAGAATAAATCATTACCCCCACAAAACCTTTCTTTTTTTACCAATTGCTACACGTAAATGTGTCATAATAGACCTGATTAAGTCTTTCACCTTCTGGCAAAAATTCGTGGTGTATAAAAGTTGTACTATAATCCATAAAAACAGTGAAAATCATTTTATTTTTTGACTGAAAAATACGTGGTTTTGTTGGTCTCGCCTGATGTCTGGATTGCGTGTCGTATTCATAAATTCACATCTGTGTCCATTAATGATGCATTTGATGAACATTGGATCGGATTGAGCATTGGAAATCATGTCTTCTTCATCCTTTGTGACCAACTTTGCAACAACACGGCACAAACACAAATCATTAACTACAATGTCCTGAACGAATCCATCAGCAATGTTCAAGACCTCTGCCAGCTCTCTGATGATTCATTTACGGTTATTGATTAACTTTTCTTTCTCTTTATTGAAGCTTTCAACAGTTTTCGATGCCGACGGCCTGGCGCTAGTTCGTAATCCTCACTGAAAAGTTTGATTTACTTAGTTTTGGTTGTATTTTTATTGAAAATTAGTTAAAAGTAAATTGCCAATACTTCCGAATCTACCACACTGCTATTATTTTGTACGCAGGTGTACCTAAATATTAATTGCATATAATAAATATTTTGCAGTGCCAATACATATAAATATGTGCATATTGTTCATATATTTCTTTCGCATAAAACTTTTAATACCTGCGCTTGTGTGTCTGTGCGCCAGTTAGCTTGACCTTTTGACACCATTGTCGTGTTACACACATATAATACTGCTTCCCAGCCCACAATTACAACCCAGTTATATATTTTAGCACACACACACACGTACATGCATATCCATAAATGTATTTGAGTGTTCATGGCCAAGAACAGATAATCAGCTGCAAACCAAGGCAAAATGTTTGTAACTGCATATCAGTAATTACACACATACATACATGCATGCATAACTGGGTAGCTCAAAAGTGGGCCTGTGTGCTTGGCGCTGGCACTAGCGTTGGTGTCTCTGCTGGCGGCCGTTGCGGCCTATTTTGCTACATCAGCTAAATCTCTCTGTTAAAAATAAAACTAAAGTACGCCTCATATGTTTGTTCACTCACATATTTGCTGTGAATCTTTCCGCTCTGTGCTTTACTCGGCGGCGTAATCATTTTTTTTTTTTGTTCATATTAGCAAACATTCACAGACTATTAAGCAAAAACAAATGCTTGCGAACGCACTTAAGCACGCACACATGGATGGATGGGCAACTACATGTTCAAACATACGTACATACATACACACATACATACGCACATATACAAGTGCATATGTCATTCTCGGCATATTGCTTTGCTCACTAATAAGAAAAATTGCACACTTCCTCTCCGTCTTAAGCAAATCGCACAGTTGTCCTTATGATGCCGCGTACGTTAAGGCAAAATTATTTGTAATTTTCATAATTCTTGGCACATCCCCGACAACAGCTTGTTTGTTGTGGACCTTTTGTCACTTCACTTCCTAGCCATGCTAATTCAAAGGAAGTACTTTCGCGCCGCTACACATCTATTCCGCTTTTTGGCAAATATGTACAAGCAATCGAGGGGTTGGTTGACTGGCGGAGTTTGCCTTTTGCGGTCTGCAATGTAAATTCAACCGCAAGCAGGAGAAGAATATTACTTTACAGCTTTGACCTCAAAATCCTCGTTTTCTCATCATTTTTGTCGCCGTCATCGTTACAATCACCAACCTTCTCGCGCATCAAATCGCTTGCTAATGCCATCTTTGGCACAATCATCGACTATTTGTTTAACCGAATATGGGTTAATGGGTTTCTTATGTCATCCAAAACGCATTGCGCTCGACTGACACGCCTATTCGCGGCGGCGATGAGATGACGATTTAGGAGAGCCCGCGTACCCGCCACGGCTGTTGCAATAACCCAGTTTTACTTCGACTCTGTATTGCTGAATTTCGCAATTTCCCTTGCTCCCTGTGTATTTACATTTTTTTTTTTGTACTTGCTATTGCGCCTACTTTTATGGAAATTTTTTCTTTTTTCTATTTTTTTTTTTGTTTTTTTTTTTGTATTTCGGTCTGTACAAATACACCCACATCCACCCAACAACGAATTTATTTGCAGATACTTTTAGGCCGATAAAAGTCAGTAAGTTCGCGCTTGCCTGCTTATTGATCGATCGATAATTGTGGCGAGGAGTGGAGGCAGTTGGCAACAGCGGGTGGCATACAATTCAATCTCAATAATTTGCATAACAAATCGGCATTGCTTTAATAAACATTCGAGCCTTAGATGTATATAATTTGCAGTTTATGAAGGAAAGTTTGCAAATTCTACATCATTAAAGTGATTGGAATTTGAGTGAGAATTTGTGTGTGTCTGAAATGAGAGAGAGAGAGTCGGGTGCAATATGTGGTGATTATGGTGGGCGATACAAGCCAATTACCAAGTTAGTAAAAACTATGATTAACTATGTATAAATATTTCTTTCTTTTTTAAAAATAATTACTTTTTCCCTAGAAAATTCTTATTGAAAACTAATTCATTCATTTACTGAGAGATAAAAAACGGGGATACCTTGTGGTTTTACCACTTTTAGTTTTATTTCCAACTTTAAATTAATTTTTTTTGTTGCTATTTTAACCTATTATTCAATACATAGACAAATGTTACTTATGTATGTTTAGAAATAAAATATTTCGTTCTGGAAACAACTCCACGACTCTGAACAAAATTTGTCGGATTTAACTCGACTTTTCCGGAAACAATTTCGTTGTTTTCAAAAATACTATCCACGATTCTCAACAGAATTCGTCGGATTTAACTCGAGTTGGTAAACATATGTGGCACAAAATTAATCATCTAACCTTGTTTTTTAATATTTTTTTTTACTAAATACAGTTGAAAAACATTGTTTTGAATAATGGAAATCTTTGTTTTGACCTTTACGGCTTCCACTGCTTGTCTGTTTGTCTACTGCAACTGTCTAGTTCACAAGTGTCGCATGTGATTGACGTATGACGCCATTTGCAAAAGTTATAAAATAAAAAAAATGTAATTGTTACACTCGTACGCTACCATTTGCAACAAATACAAATATTTCGATAGGGTGATTAATTTTGCGCCACCTTATACGTTCGGTTTCGGTGTTTCCTAACTATCATTCTTACGAACCCCAAGCTCGAAGCTGTTATATTGCTATTTTTTAGAATTTTTTTCAAGATCTCGATGTACTAATTGATGTGAGCCTCTTTAAAATCATCAGTTAATATCGGGTATTTTTTAGCATGAGAATTTTACATGAGATATCGATAACTATGGTTTCTGTTCAGTAAGGTTCGGCAAATCATCGTGAATTGTTCAACGTCAGAACAACGCTTCAAAATTAAGGAAATTTACTTTAAAAAAATAAATCTGGGGATTTTAGAGCACTTCGTTCATTTCATGTTCGTACGAATTGCGAAATTGCGCCTATTTTTTTTATATTTTTCTTATTTATTGCATGGTTTTTGATTTCATGGCCACCGTAGCCGAATGGGTTGGTGTGGGACTACCATTCGGAGTTCAGAGAGAACGTAGGCTCGAATCTCGGTGCACACCACAATGAAGAAAAAGTTTTTTCTAATAGCAGTCGCTCCTCGGCAGGCAATGGCAAGCCTCCGAGTGTATTTCCGCCATGAAAAAGCTCCTCATAAAAATATCTGCCGTTCGAAGGCGGCATGAAACTGTGGTACAACATCAAGATGCATACTTCAAATAAGAGAAGGAGCTCAGCCAAATACTCAAAAAGAGCGGTTTTGTATTATTATAGATTTTATTTATTAAATATTATTTTTTTTGTTTTTATTTAATTTAATTTGTTGTCTATTTGATTTGAATTAATTAATTAATTAATTCTTGTTTATTGTTATTATATAAATGTTTTTTTTTTGTATTATTTAATTAATTTCGATGAATTAACTTTATTTTTCTTCATTATATTTAATTTTTTTGTTCATTTATTTATTTTGTTTCATTTTGTTCATTTTATTTCATTTGTCTTTTTTTATTTGAATTTTGTTTTTTTGTTGTTTTTTAATATTACATATATAAATATTTTATCAATTAAATTTTTTTACTTATTTTACTTTATTTCATTTTTTTGTTTTTATTCATTTTATTTCATTTTTCTGTTCCTTTTATTTAATGTTTTTGTTTTATTTAAATTTATTCTTTTTTTTGTTGTTTTTTAATATTATACAAATATTTTATCAATAAACTTTTTTTACTTATTTTATTCAATTGAATTTATTTTATTTTACTTTATTCCATTTTATTTCACTTTATTTCAATTTTTGGTTCATTTTATTTCTTTTTTTTTTGTTCTTTTTATTTGGTTTTTTTATTTTATTCTAATTTTTTTTGTTGCTTTTTATATTATATAAATAATATATTATTTTATCAATTAATTTGTTTTACTTATATTATTCCATTAAATTTATTTAATTTTACCTTATCCCAATTTGTTTCTCTTTATTTCATTTTTTTTTAATTTGTTTTAACTTTTTTTAACTTTTAACTTTTTTTTGTTATATTTTCTTTTTATTATTTTGTATATCCCGTATCGAATTCTTTCATAATTCCAGTCTCTCCTCCGAGTGTTTCCTGCATCCCCGCTAGCCCTTTACTTGTAGCCTATGCCTTTATACAGTTGTCGCTTGTGAAAGGTATTCGTAGCGAACTCGTACGTGTCACTCAACCATTTCCTTTCCGCAAAGTTTCCAGCCCAAATAAGTTGTTATGCAGATGTCAAAAGCATATACGAACATGCGCAGTTTTCCACATTAGTTGCATCAAACAGAAAATGCAGATGCATGCACATTTAGGACAATCGCTTGCATTATTCATAAAAAGCAAATTCTTTCTTACTAAGAAAGGAAAAGAAAAACGAAGAGAATAATAATAGAACGCAGATGTCATAAAACATTGCAAATTGCTTTAATTTAAATCACTTCAGACCTAAACGAATCTCTTCCCTAACCATAAAAATAGATACTGCAAATGTTAGCGTTTTTATTGCTGTACTCTCAAACCAAATTCCAATAACAATTGCACTCTCCAAGAGCACTACTTAACATGTCGTGTGATAGATTAATATTCCATTAAGTTTATTACTCACATACCCCTCACATGTCGTGTATACATATTTAATGCAATTATATTTATATAGCACTCATAATTTGAGAATTTAATAAAATATACAACGACATTTTTATGATAGCGAATGCCCGCACATACAGCATACGCTGCTGCTTCCCCTGCTACTGTTCTGTTATTAAAATTACTTGCGTATGCACATACTCGTAATACAACTGCATTTTCTCTCAGTAAGCCGTTAAAGCGCTCATATATCTTTATAGTTGCATGCATGACTTTTTATTTACAAATTCATTCGAATATTCAATGCAATCAGGTCGAAAAAAGGAAGAAATATGCAGAGCGAATAATTTGTACAATTAACTATTCATAAGCGGAGACATAATAAGGTGTTATAGTTGTATAAATGCAATTCATACCTTTACATATAGTGAATTTGTCACAGTCTCTGGTAGGTGCATTGTAATTACGACAGGTTCTTCTGTCATCTCAAGTGCCCATTACTGGTGAAACTACTGCAATATTGGAAAGTGTGCACATATTTATTTATAGCTTCCCATTCATTGTCGTAGATTAATGCAGTGAAAATACGTGTAACTTAAGCCACTACTGTCGCTTGCATTCGCTTGTGAATTTATTGAAATTTAAAATCAGCAAAGTTGTCGGCTTAGTATGGTGGAGATTATTCACATTGATAGCTGCATTGCTGATTTAAAATATGACAAATGGCCTGTAAGATGGGATTATGAAATATGCGATATGGTGAATGCGCTGGAAGATAAATGGCTATATTTTATGCATCTAAATTTTTACAGAGGAAAGAATTTTTTTATATTTTTTTTTTTTTTTATTTTTATTACGATTTTTTGTTGTTTTAAATTTGCATATTTCCCCGCGCATTGAGAGAATTGGATTGCCTTGACTACCTGTGGTCTACCCCGGAAAGGTGGACTTTGCTCGTGGACTCCAACACAGCGAGTGCTCAGCAAGTACACAAACCTGTAAGGTTGCGTGAGCCTTCTGGCCATGGATGGTGCGGAGACACTCAAGGTTGCTTCTATGATTAACAAAGCCTCAACTCTCGAATTTTGTGGGTGCTCTTACAAGTCATACATGCACGAAGTATTCGTGCTGTGAGACTCGGCACTACTTCAAGTCATTCTTGCGTCAGCTTAATAGAGGATGAGCTGGAACTATCGCAGCCTTTCCTAGGCTGTACTAGGCGCTCTCTTCGGATATCCATTTAACGTAACCTAACTTAATTTATGTGTATATAATTGGCGCTTACACCCTTTTTGGCTGTTTGGCCGAGCTCCTCCTTCAAATGGAGCGACCTACAGTTTTAAGCCGAGTGTAGTTTTGCCATTGCCTGCCAAGGGGCGACCGCTATTAGAAAAAAACTTTTTTCTATCATTTGGTGTTTCATGAACTTCCGAATGGTAATCACTCACCATCCCATTCGGCTAGTGTGGCCTAATCTAGTTTGCATATTATAAAAATTCGTAAATAATATTCTACATTTGCTTTCTCAATCGGTTGTGTGTTTTGCACCCCTTACGTGGATGAAATACGAAATATAAAAGAATAAATTAAGTTTTTCGTTTCCTGAATTGAATAGATTAGATTAGTACGTCCCAGGAAATAAGTTTATCTCTATCCTTGTTCTAGAAGCATCCTGATATTTTAGGCGAATACAATAAGGTAAACACACAAGACTATGCCTAAGTTGTCCAAATTCTTAAAAAAGATGTTTCCTGTTCTTTGAAGTGCGGTTTATTTGCGCAGCGGATGGTTATCTCTGCAGCTCCTACAAAAGTTGTTTTCTGGCGCTCCAATTCCAGTGGTCGTATAGTCAATATTTTTTTAAATTTAATTATTTCAGGTTTATTATTTTTATTCAAAATACGGCTTAATATACGTGAAAAATTACATCATTCTCGCATTCTTTTTGATCTCCTCTATCGACTGAAATCTCCTTCCACGAAGTGGTAACTTCAGCTTGGGGGAAACAAAAAGAAGTCGCACGGGTCCATATCAGGTGAATACGGTGCTTGCACGATGGTATTTACTTAGTGTCTGGTCAAATAATCCAGCACAATTTGGGTTCGGTGCTATGGCGCGTTATCATCATGTAAAATCCAAGAATTGTTTGCCCACATTTCCAGCCATTTGCGACGTTCAGTCTGTCTGTCTGGCCCGATGGAAGGTACCCATGGTGCACTACGCCTTGGCAATCGAAGAAAACAGTCATTTCGGTACTTTTTGATCATAGGGTATATCTTTTTTTAAAATTTCAATGATATATAAAATTTCTTCAGTGTTAAATTAGATTCTTTTTGAGATTTGCACTTCGATCTCATGGCCTTTTATGACCTCTGCTCATCACAGTACCTCATCCAGACACAGTTCCCTTATTAAACTCAGAATGGAGCTGGGTTCGATGGAGCGAATGTGCCTTTCTTCTGGCTGCAGTTGGCCAAAATGTTTGGACCTTCTCCACGCTACTAGCGCTGCATTCCAGGACAGGGTGCATTGGAGTCTCCCGCGACTGGTCGCAGAAACGACAAGAGTCCGTAAACCAAATTCCGATTATGTGTAGATAGCTTCGCAGTGTGCAGGGATCCAGCTGGCCTGTGAGAATATCCCTGAGCATTCTCAGTTTATCCTTGTGGAGGGTTATGAGTTTTTTAAACCTCTGTTGGTTGTGCGCTTCCAGTAGGGATTTCGCGTAGCGTAGTCCCTTTTTTGGTACCAGCAAACCTCCCTTAACCATAGCTCTTTACTCCTAAGAGACCGCAGCCTTTCTCGCCAATGCGTCCGGTATTTCACTCCTAGTTGTACCCCTGTATCCTGAGACCCAAATTAGCCGGAAGCAATTTTGCGTTCCTAGTAGATTAAGTTTCTCGATACACTCAAGGACCAGTGAGGACTTGATCTCACAGGAATAGGGCCATGAGTGCCGCCTGACTATCATTCAGAATGGCAATTCGCTCATTCCGGAAATTTCTGTCTAAATTTATATCTGCACTTGATTCTAGGGCCGTAAATTTCAGGGCCTATGCCTTTTGGGGTCCTCGAGCCATCCATCATTCTTTTCAAATGCAAGTCTACTCCAGTTTAACTTATTGTTCAGTTCAATTCTGAACTTCTTTGATTATTTTAGTGATATCACCTCTGGTAACTGGGTAAGGGGATGGTGCAGCGTCAGCACTTCCATGTTTTTAGATGGTATTACTTTTCTTTTACTGAAAACCTTCCCTAGTAATATTCAACAAGGTACGCTTGGCTGATTGCTGAATAAATAAGTGAAGCGGTGTCAGCTCGAGCATCAACTCCATCGCCCCCGTGATGCACACGCATGCTCCGAAGCTTAATTAATGCTGCCCACGCTGTCGATGGAGCGACTCTCGATACCCAAGCAACCGCCCCATATGTTTACATTGGCCTTATTGTCATGATGTACATCCATCTCAGGATTCCTGGATTACAGTCGTAGGATTTTCCTGCTAGAAGTTTGCAGATCAGGAGAGCCTTTGTTGCTTTGGACAAGGTTGCGTCGTCTTTAATGTTAATCTCTAACTAAAATTATTGGCTATATAGAAAATTAAGCAGATTGGATAATTCCCTGCTCAAATTTTGTATGGAGTCGCTAGTCGCTCCAACAAATGATATATTGTGACATTTCGTACGAGTAATCCAAAATAGCTCATCTTAGCGAGCTATTATCAACTCAATTTTCAGGTGACTCGTAAACGTTTTTAGACCTTCCTAATTGAGTGCAGAAGTCATACAAAGACTGTCCGAGTGGGTGTTATAAATTTATTGCCTGGCCTTTTCCATGCGGCTTCCGACAGTGGTCGTCAAATCAGGATGTCTTCCATTAAAATATACTTACGCACATATAAGTAAATGTTATCTTCTAATAATCCGCCCGAAATACAAAAATACTTTTTACGATAAAACTTAGAAACTGCAAGCTAAAGTAATTGTATTATGAAATAAAATTTGTGTATCATTAGAATAATATATAGAATAATTATAGAGACTATCGATATACTTGAAGTCTGAAAAGTACATCCGCGCAGGTAAAATTTTTGCTTTACAATTTGTAAGTTTTTATTATTTTTGGAAGCATTAATAAGCAATTATTAGCTGAGTCTCTCAGACCCACTATTTAGCTTACAATCATAAATGTACCATATTGTTCATTTATGTGCATGGGGCCCTTGAAAAGTAAATCGCGTGCGCCTCATCAACTATGCGTTCATCATTAACTGCTCGTATTCAAGTGCCTCCACTGACTGCCGTGGCTCTTCAACAATGGCGCTTCAGCGGCGGAAATATTCACCCGCATCAACGCAGCAGTCAGCGTACAATAACAATCATGTGGCCGCGCGATAATTGCGTGTAAGGTCGTCGACTGAAGATGGTGTCAATGATAATCGTGCCTCGGAGGGAGATGGAGCTCGGATTTGGTATCGGAACGTTATTGCATGGGGTAATGGCGCGCATAGCTGCAGCAATAACTGTGACTGAAGTGCTGTTGTAGGTATTGCTTTACAAATAAAATTAAGCTCATTGTGTTATTGTGTATTGGTTTTTTAAGTTGCTGCTGCCCGACAGAAAATAAATGGCACTGTAATGTGGGCGGGGTATAGTGAGTAGTGGTTGGATACCAAGCGGCGCCATCGATTGTGTTGTTCGCCTAATTCCCCTTCACTTGATGTGTGTAGGGTTTTTTTTTTTGGAATATTCGTTGTGTGCCATTGATGACTCAATGATATTGTATCACCCTTTTGATTTGCGAAATATGTTGATTAAGGGGTAACACCAGTGTAGAAATTTCCAAAAATTGATTTTTTTTTTATAAGCTTAAACAATTCTTTGAACCTTTTAAAATACAGAACAAAAAGTTTTATACGTTACCGAAGTCTATTTCATAAATATTTTAAGCTTTTAACCAAGCGTTAGTGACTGCTACCTAACGACTTCTCCAAATTTCCAAACTTTAAACGCGTTTTTCTCAAAACACGTTTTCTGAAACTGGCACGCAGCATAACTCAAACAATTTTAAATATTTTTAATCAGGTTTTTCACTACGTCTGTATAATAACCTTCTTAAGGGGTTATATACCTTGTGTTTTTCAAAAAAATCAAAATAAATTTTATTTCTTTATCGTAAAGTACAATCCCTTGAGAACATTTTCCAAAAATTTCATAGAGATCTGAGCAATAGATCGAAAGTTACAGCGTTTTAAATTGTGCGTCGTCACGTCCTGAGCGTACGGCCTCATGCGGCGCTTGAAACTTTAAACGCGATTATCTCAAAAACGTGTTTTTCCAAAAATGCTTTTGCGGTGGACGCGATTGCAAAAAATGTATTCAACCGATTTTTATAATTTTTTTTTTAAATTGTTCGTAATTGATGTCGCCTCTTAGTGAACGATCAACTTTTTATGTATAAATTTTTATTTTGCAGATATGAATTTTTTAATGCCAATTTTAGGACTGTAGAAGTGGAGTTTTTTAAAAACATGTTCCTATTTTCACAAAAATCAAAATATTTAATATATTGATCGTTCACTAAGAAGATATAACCCTATATTAATGAAATCTTTTCGATTTTTTGATTTCAGTTGACTTGGTGGACTTGAATCGCGTCCACCGCAAGCCTCTTCCAAAAAAAGGGTCTTGGGGAAAACGCCATAACTCCGCCATTTTTAAATATTTTTACACAAACAAAGCCTTTTTTTTTTCTTTAAACATTGTAATATCCAATAATAAAAATTTTTATACAATAAAATTATTGCTACATATCTTTAAAAAAAACCCAACTTTCGCTAATTTCACCGGACCACAAGGTATATAACCCCTTAAGAGAAGAGCGTAGGGGATTTTCGATAGATTAATTTAAACGATTGTTATAATTATTTAAGTGCCGTTTTTTTAGTCCAAAATAGAGTTTTTTCCTTCAAATGCTTGCTAATTCCACAAAAATAAATATTTTTTAAATCCCCTACGTGTTTCTCTAGCTATTCTTATCTATATTAAGAAAAAAAATTTTTCTTTGTTCCAGATTAAAATTTGCACCCTCTGTGCTGCGTGCCGCGGAGCTCCTTCAAGAGAAACCTCATTACAAAAATGTCTCCAATGCCGCCATTTTGTAAAATTTTTCGATCAAACTTTGTAGTTTTGTATTTTAGTATATAAGTAATAACTTCCCAAATCAGAGTGATTGTTTTCCCTTTCCTTCTATACAAAAAAAACTCTTTAAAAATCGTGTTTATTTTACGCGTGTATAGTGTTGTTACCCCTTAAGGAACGCACTCAAATATATGAACTCATGTGCGTGTGTGTTCCTGTATGACCTAAGGAGCCAGCTGATTCTCTATGCCGACATGAATATTGCGATTATTTGTTTCCGTGAAAGTTTTCGTGTGACACCTTAAATAGATGCATATTCACAAGCTCAATTTAATCTTAACCCAGCAAGGCAATCTATTGGTTTCTAATGGATACTGACACATGGGCTGAAAAGTACCGGGCTTAACAAAGAGAACAGGTTTTTTTAAATTCAAAATTAGCGTTATTCAACAACGCAATTTCCATCAGGAACAATGTAATCATTCCAGCGCTCCTCCAACATTTCAATGCCACTTTCGTAGAACGTTTTACTTTTTGCCTCCAAATAGGCTTCAGTTTTAGCGATAAACTCTTCATTTGCGCGAAATTTCTTACCGGCGGCCAATTTTCTTAGGTCTGCGAACAGTCGGCAGTCGCTGGGAGCTAAATCTGGCGAATACGGTGGTTGTGGGAGCAATTCGAAGTTCAATTCATGTAGTTTTGACATTATTTTGATTGACTTGTGAATCACTTGTTTTTGGTCAACAGTGAGCACCCACTTTGAACAGAGCTTTCTCATAGTCAACTGCTCATGCAATATAAAGCCAACTCGTTCTTTTGATATCTTTACGATGTCAGCTAACTTACGCAACTTCACTGTTCGATCACTCAAAACGATTTTGTGGATTTTTTTGATGTTTTCTGGTATTACCGCTTCATTTGAACGCCCACTGCATTGTGCATCATCGGTGTCTCTACGCCATCGTTTGAAGTCAGCAAACCATCGTTTGATTGATGTTTCTGATGGAGCGGAGTCCCCATAACACTTTTCAAGCCATTGTGTCGGCTGAGCGATATTTTTTCCCATCAAAAATATCCATTGTTTTGAAAATAACAAAAGTAGTGTCGCTCTTAGCACAATAACTCACGAACTAATGAATAGAACATCAGGAAATTTGAACAACTGTCTTTTTAAGGTTAGTACTAACTGAAAAATAGGTGAGTGCAATAAAACTACTGTCATCTATGTGTTTCGCCCGGGACTTTTCAGCCCAAGTGTTGTAGTTCAAAACTATCTATTTATAATATTTTACTGACGTGAACTTCGAGACCGCTGTTCACATAGCAGATTTCTATTTGATAGCTTTACTCACTGTGCGAATACCAAATAATCAATTTTGAACCAGTTTAGACCTTTAAAAGTATATTTCTAAGAAAAAATTTAATGCTTAAGCAGAAAAATTATTAGAAATAGCCTTCGACTATAAACCAGCCGGCGGAGACTATATATCTGTGCTCACATACCTACTTATTCAGATGTTCTAGTGTTTTTGTGAATTCTTTCTATACGAATACACTTTCGCATACTTAAAATTGCAAGTTTTCACAGCGCATCCACACATACACATTTTACAAATTGTCTATCTTCCTCGTCTTGTTGAGACTCGGCGCCATCAGTAGTGTCATTGAAATCGTGAAGGAATTTCTAATTCCAAGGCAAAAGTCATCAACAGCCAAATGTGTTCAACACTTTGAAAATTACATTTTTGCGACCTCTGCACGTAAAATGCGGTTTCTTTTACTTTATTTCGTTTTTAGAGCAACAAAAAGGAAAATTTTATTGTTAAAGGTTAGAGAAATATTGAGTACTTCACAGTCATTGCAATGTAGTTTCTTGACAACTTTCAGCTGAGCTTGGGTTTTTGACGTGATAACGTCTTATAATTCGATTTAACAGGCTGCACGCACGAAAAAATGTGTCGTTACCTTGCTCATATGTAGTTACCTTGCTCATTAGTGTTACCTTGCTCTTTAGTGTTACCTTGCTCATTAGTGTTACCTTGCTCATTGCATTGAATGAACTGCAAGCGAAAGCGCGGAAGGAACGACAAAGCAAACAAAGCAAACGAACGGCAACGTTCGACATCTTGCTCTCCCCTACTTAAGTGAGCGTATATGTGTATGTATATGCGCATATGTACATATATAAATTCACGTATTTGTATTTGCATATGCCTTCTTATTGATTATTATTAATTTGATTTACTTGAAGAATTTAAAATAAAACCAAGTTTGTTAATAATACCTGTTGTTTTAATGTTATTGTTATTATTTTTTTATTATATCTGAAGGAAAAAATGTATGGTAATATTTACCATATCTATACTAATATTATAAAGAGGAAAACTTTGTTTGTTTGGTTGTAATGAATAGGCTCAAAAACTACTGGACCGATTTTAAAAATTCTTTCACCATTCGAAAGCTACATCACGAGTAACATGGATTATATTTTATTTTGGAAATAGGGCTCGAGATATAGGTCAAAACGTGGACCCGGGTAACCTTCGGATGTGTATGTACAATATGGGTATCAAATGAAAGCTGTTGATAAGTGCTTTAATACGGGGTAATTTTCATACCTATTGATGACTAGGGTCTGGAAATATATGCCAAAACGTGGACCCGCCGTGTCTTTGAACCGAATTAAACCAAACTTACACACATTGTTAAGTAGGTATTGAAGATGATTTCCGTATAGTTTGAATACCTATTGGTAGATAGGGTCTCGAGATATAGGTCAAAACGTTGACCCGGGTAACCTTCGGATGTGTATGTACAATATGGGTATCAAATGGAAGCTGTTGGTGAATGCTTTAGTTCAGAGTATTTCCATCCGCTCCGTGACTAGGGTCTCGAGATAGAGACCAAAACGTGGACCCTAGAATGTGTTTGTACAATATGGATATCAAATGAAAGCTGTTGATAAGTGCTTTAATACGGGGTAATTTTCATACCTATTGATGACTAGGGTCTCGAAATATATGCCAAAACGTGGACCCGCCGTGTCTTTGAACCGAATTAAACCAAACTTACACACATTGTTAAGTAGGTATTGAATATGATTTCCGTATAGTTTGAATACCTATTGGTAGATAGGGTCTCGAGATATAGGTCAAAACGTTGACCCGGGTAACCTTCGGATGTTTATGTACAATATGGGTATCAAATGGAAGCTGTTGGTGAATGCTTTAGTTCAGAGTATTTCCATCCGTTCCGTGACTAGGGTCTCGAGATAGAGACCAAAACGTGGATCCTAGAATGTGTTTATACAATATGGATATCAAATAAAAGCTGTTGATAAGTGCTTTAATACAGGGTAATTTTCATACCTATTGATGAGTAGGGTCTCGAAATATATGCCAAAACGTGGACCCGCCGTGTCTTTGAACCGAATTAAACCAAACTTACGCACATTGTTAAGTAGGTATTGAAGATGATTTCCGTATAGTTTGAATGCCTATTGGTAGATAGGGTCTCGAGATGTAGGTCAAAACGTTGACCCGGGTACCCTGCGGACGTGTATGTACAATATGGGTATCAAATGGAAGCTGTTGGTGAATGCTTTAGTACAGAGTATTTTTCATGCCGCTCCGTGACTGGGGTCTCGAGATATAGGTCAAAACGTGGACCCGGGTAACCTTTGGTTGTGTATGTACAATATGGGTATCAAATGAAAGCTGTTGATAAGTGCTTTAATACGGGGTAATTTGTTATGTTATGTTATGTTATGTTATGTTATGTTATGTTATGTTATGTTATGTTATGTTATGTTATGTTATGTTATGTTATGTTATGTTATGTTATGTTATGTTATGTTATGTTATGTTATGTTATGTTATGTTATGTTACGTTATGTTATGTTATGTTATGTTATGTTATGTTAAAGTATATGTTATGTTAATGTTAACTCATTCTCTATATCCATACAAAATATGTATCAAACAAATAAAATTAAAATTTTCTTTTGAAAAATGCAACCATTCAATCAGTATTTTCTTATGACGTTATCACGTTAAACTATCGTCAGTAAACCGACTTTGCAGACAACCTCTTTTTTTTACCTAAATAATTGGAGAATGTTAGTACCTTTTTTACAGTAGAAAAAAGCTTGAAAATTTGGTTTATTTTGTGTATTTTTTCGGTATGATGGCAGGGGCAGCAGGATCAATCATATAACCTTTAGATTAACAGCCGATATGTCACAAGTGTGCAAGGTCACGCAATTTAACAGGGATATTAGATGATGTAACAAGTTCTCAGAACTTTCCACATTTCATATCGAGGATGGAATTAACGTAGCTATAATTATCATTATGCATAAAAAGCGTTTTCCAATAAGAGGTGTTAATTTGATATTTAAAGAGAAGTGCTATTTTTTAATATAAATCATCGGATGTTTATTTCATTATAAAGAGGAAGGTATTCTGTTAATAGTGGAAAATAAGATCAGGCAAATGACAAGCACGACCACGCTTACAGGGCAATATCCTTTTCCTGAAATTTTCCATAACCGAATTGCAAAGTGGCTGCCCTACATCCTCGATAACCTCACGAATTCCACCTTTGAGGTCTTGAATCGACCCTGGGCTGTTGGCGTAGACCTTCTCTTTCACCCTAGCCCCAAAGAAAAAAGTCACAAGGTGTTAAATCACAAGATCTCGGTGGCCAATTGTGATCACCACTTCGAGAGATAACATCGTCCGGAAACTTTTCCCGTAAAAGATCAATGGTTTCGTTGTTTGTGTGGTGCGTAGCGCCGTCTTGTTGAAAATAAACGTTGTTCACATCAATACCATCCAATTCTACCCATAAAAAATCCGTTAATCGTCTCTCAATAGCGATAGACAACACCTGTTATTGGAAAATCCTTTAGTTCGAAAATATTTATTTTATGACCAGGTACGCACTTTCGGCTCCAATTTCATGATTCATATGTTTTTATCATTTTTTAAACATTTTCGACAATTGTAATATACTGTGTCAATTGCATACGAATCTGTATTTCAAATAAAGTAAACATTTATGATGCCTTCTCAAGGTTGACCATGTTTTGTGGTGCGCAAGTTTGGGGTGTCGACGAATAGGATTCAACTGAGAGACGTTTCTTTATAATTTTTTTTTTTTTGCCGCCAAATAGTTCGAATTATATGATTCACATCGAAACAGATTTTCTTCCGCAATATCTGCATGCACACCGAGCACATTCTACTTTGTCTTGCGGTGTTTTACCATATTCTGCCAAGTCACAGGCTTCCGCGCATCCTTGCTGCAGAGATTATTCTCTACGAGGCGTAAGTAAGTTTACAGTAGTGAATATCTGAAAAGTAACGCATTCACCATTATTTGACTGCTTGGTTCCATCATCATCATCATGATATTTTTCTCTGCTCTGCTCAATTTCGCCATCTACCAAAAGTATTTGAAGATCTCTGTGATTGTTCGTACTTTTGACGTACCATGAGGCTGCTGATATTGTGCAATTTGCAACATAGGGCCACGTTTGAATAGCCGTAAAATGATCTCTACAGGAGATGAAAAGATGATATCCGTCAATGATTATGAATAATTTATTTTCCTGCCTGTGTATATTTCCTTCCTGTAAACATCTAATTTGCGCCCATTCTAGCGAAACTACTTTCACACTTTCGATATTCCATTTCAATGCATGTGAAAATTGTAAATATACTCATTAGCAGCCTAGGCGCCACACGCAAGCACCCAATCAGACAACAATTCGCTAGCGATGAAAACATGAGCCAACAATGAAACTCTGCACTCGAATTACGCTCCCTAAATCAAATAAATAAATATAATTGAATGTACAAAATCACGTACATGAGAGTACTAAATATGTGCGAGTTCAAATAAATTTAGAAGCAACTTTTGTTATATAACAAGCGCCAGAAAAAAATGCACATAAAAATGGCAATAAACATGAAGCACGTGGCCCATTGTACGCTGCTGGCAATAGGCACGATCGCTTCACAAACAACCAACTGCTGCCGCTAGTCAACTCCTGCACCACACACAAATACCAAGAATGATGGAATACGAGATTTGTGAGAATTGTGAGAGTAAATTTGGCTGCGACTTAATAGAGGACTTTGCCAAGAATGATAGAATATAAGACTGCACCCATCAGATAGATGCGACGTCACACTGGTACATACGAGGGGTGCCTTTTATATTTCGGGATTTGGCAACCCTGGTGTTGCAATCTGGCAACTGACAGCTGTATCGAAAAATTTGACATTTTTTGGCTTTTACGTACTCAGAACGTTTTGAAATACCAGCGCTATTTGTGTTGTTTACAGTAACTTAAAAGATTCATCTCGGTCCAAAAATGGAATTAAATCGTGAACATTTTCATGCGATTATTTTTTACAACTTTCGACGTGGTTAACTCAGCAACATTGCATGGATGAACTCATTTTTTGGCGATGAAGCTCCATCAAGGACCAATGTTTATCGATGGCATGGTGAATTCAATCGTGGTCATAGTTCACTCCAAGACGAATTTCGTGAAGGTCGTCCAAAATCAGTTGTTGTTCCGAAAACCATTGATGCTGTGCGCGAACTGATACTGCAAGATCGTCATATGACCTATCGTGAGATTGAGACAATCTTAGGCATTAGTGGGACCAGCATACATTCAATATTGCATAAACATTTGACTGTCAAAACAATTTGTTCGCGTTGGATCCCACACAATTTGTCAATCGCTAAAAAAAAAGGCTCGTGTCGATTGGTAGAAGGAAATGCTCAAAAAATACGATCGCGGGGCTTCGAAACACGTCTATGACATCGTGACAGGTGATGAATCATGGATTTACGCGTATGAGCCCGAAAGTAAACAGCAGTCGACTGTATGGGTGTTTCAAGATGAGCCAAATCCAACAAAAGTTGTTAGCGCACGAAGCACTTCCAAGCAAATGGTCGCCTGTTTTTTTACCACTAGAACAACGCCGAACAGTAAATTCTGAGTGGTACACAACCATTTGTTTGCCAGTTGTCTTCCAAGAAATTAGGAAAACCAATCGCCAAAGACGGATCACTCTTCACCAGGACAATGCGAACTCTCACACATCGGCTCAAACAACTGCATTTTTGAGCACCCAAAACATCGAATTTATGGGTCATCCGCCGTATAGTCCTGACTTTGCACCGAATGACTTCTTTTTATTCCCGTACGTAAAAAACAAACTGAGAGGTCAACGTTTTTCGACACCTGAAGAAGCGGTTGCGGCATTCAGAATTCATGTTTTGGAGGTATAGATCTTCATGGAGAATATTTTGAAAAATGATAAAGTGATTTTCGATGATTAAAATTTGTTTTTGTTCTCTAATCCCGACATATAAAAGGCACCCCTCGTATTACACCTATTCTTACGCGCTTCCAACCAGTCATTGTTCAGACGGCAACTAAGTAACATTTAACAGTGGCTACGTTGATTTTTTCGTATATGACCAACACAACCTCAGTTTCTGCCGACCTCCATTGTAAACGAACTGCTATTATCACACTTATTACAGCAGCAAATCAGCTGATTCGTTCAAATTTGCTAAGAGCCGCATAGCGATTTGATGTTGGCTGGCCACACCTTTTCATTCTGTACAGCGTGCGAGTATTTTCATCATCACCATCATCAGCGCAGCTCATCGGCGGCGGCGGCATTATTGTGACGGCAGCATTTGGGAATTTTTAATTTACATTAGTTGCACGTATTCGTAAACATTTCGTATGCAGCGCTTTGGCATTGCCACCTGCCAACCAATCGACTACGTATGCAAGTATTCGTTCAAGTTGATAGTTTGTATTACGCATACGCCATGGCATACTTGTTGAATGATTTGGATGCTGCCTAATTCTTGTATGGCTTTTACTTATTTCATTTGCGAGAGTTTGGCAAGCGTCCAAGTTATTTTGCTGCACAATTCGAACGCAATCCCCTGCGGCCAACAACTGCCACAGTGCTCAATGTCCGTGGGGCATTCTCAGTTAATGAACTTGTATGGACGAGTATTTGTGCTTAAGCCAAAATTAATTATAAATCAGTGCATTCGAATTCAATTTGGTACAAATCGATTGAATTGATAATGGCCTGGATGGTGGCCAAGATAATTTTTTATATGTAGGGCGCTTACTGTCAAAGCTGCACTGTATTATGCGTCCGTATGAATTCGATCACGCAAAATTATCTAAAAACTTATGCCCATAATTATTTTTAGATTTTTGCAATATGTAACTACTAGCAGAAAAAGATAGAAAAAGTGAAGTAACTAAAAATAGGTTAGTTTAAAAAATTGGAAAATACTTATAAGAACTCATCACATCGCAGGCAGTCAAACCGCAATCAACGACCTGTGATCGGAGAACCAAGTGAGTCATATGAAAAACTGAATATAATATTGAATCTTCTTTGAGTCTGAACAAATCGGGGTACCGACTGCGAGATGGCACTACTGGCGCTTACCTGGGTTATGTTTAGTTAATAGCATCTCTTGGAAGAATACACACCACGTTTCGGCCAGATCGCTATATTTCTTTATGTTTACTACTCTTTTGAGTGATTTTCAAAAAGTCTTTCCATCAGGACAATACACCAGCTCTCGCCTCGGCAGTAGTGGTCGCAAATTTAATGAAAATACTGCTCCAACTGGCCTCACATACCTGCTATTCTCTAGAATTGGCTCCCTCGGATCCCTCGGACTACGCTCGGTTTCACGTTGTCAAACCCGTTAAAACCTACCTGGAAACACTGAAATGGGAAATCTTACCCCACCCGCCATATTCTTCAGATATTCCGCTGTTCGATTATCACCTGTTCCGATCGTGGCACATAGTCTAGCTAACCAGCAGTTCCATTCATATGAAGGGATCAAAAAATGGCTTGATCCGTGGATAGCCTCAAAAGATGAACAGTTTTACCGCGACGGTATACGAGATCTACAGAAGGATGGGAAAAAGTTTTCATAATATAGTTGTATTCTCCGCACCTTTGAAATACCCTTTTTTTATTGGCTGCGTTTTATTTTATTAAACATTTTTTTTTTCAATATTTATTTTATTTTACATCATTTTATTTTTGTTTGTTTTTACGCGGTTTTTTTTGCTTTATTTACCTGTTTTTCATATTATTTATTTTTTTTTTATTATATTTATTTTAATTTACATCATTTATTGTTTATATATTTTTTGTTGTTTGGTTTCATATCATTTTACTTTATTTACGTGTATTATTTGACTGCACTTTATTTTTGTTTATTTTTTTTTTAATATTTCTACAATATTATTTTTTTTATGTTATATCATTTTACTTTTTTCATTTTGTTGCATATATTTTTTCAATATGTATTAATATATATTTTATAATAGGTCTATGAATAAGTTCGTGCGGTTTTTTTTCGAAATTTGAATTTCGGATCATTCCCATGGCTTTTAAACGTTTGGAAATGGTTGATTGATCAACTCCCAAAGTTTTTGCAACCTCTTCTTGCGTTTGAGCCGGATCTTGATCGAGCAATTCCTCCAATTCGGTATCCATGAACTTTGGCGGCGCGGCCAAAATCACCACTTTTAAAGCGTGCAAACCACTTCTGGCACGTTCGCTCAGCTAGAGCATGCTCACCATAAACTTCCACCAAGATACGATGACTTTCGGCTGCTTTTTTCTTCATATTAAAAAATTCCCCGCAAAAACACATTATTTGGCACGAAATTCAACATTTTCAAGTGTGGTAAAAATATTGTTGTTTACGCTTCAAATAAAAAACTTATACTGACGTTTGTGCCTTACGACAGTAGCTCTCCCATGAATGTTTGGAAATGTGGATCGATGGAATAATAATCAAGTTACGCCATCTGTTGTAAAACCGCACGAACTTATTCATTTTAATTTTATTTCTCTATTTTTTATTTTTTATTTTTTTTTTTATTATATTTTATTATATTGTTTTTCTATTTTCTTTAGTATTTTTCTTGTGTATTATTTGACTGCGTTTTGTTTTACTTTATTTAATTTTTTATATAAGTTAGTTTTTTTGTATGTTATTTTTTTTTATAAATTTTTATTTATTTTAATTTACATCCTTTATTGTTTATATATTTTTTGTTGTCTCGCTTCATAATATTTTACTTTTTTACGTGTATGATTTGTCTGCACTTTATTTTTGTTTATTTTTTTTAATATTTTTTCAATATTTATTTTATTTTATATCATTTTAATTTTATTTCTCTATTTTTTTTTTTTATTATTATATATTGTTTTTCTATTTTCTTTTGTATTTTTCTTGTGTATTATTTGACTGCGTTTTGTTTTACTTAGTTAATTTTTTATATAAGTTAGTTTTTTGTATGTTATTTTTTTTATAAATTTTTATTTATTTTAATTTACATCCTTTATTGTTTATATATTTTTTGTTGTCTCGCTTCATAATATTTTACTTTTTTACATGTATGATTTGTCTGCACTTAATTTTTGTTTATTATTATTATTTTTTTTTTAATATTTTTCTACAATATTAATTTTTTTATTTTAATTTTCTTTTTATACCATTTTAATCTTATTTCTCTATTATTATTTTTTTATTTATTCTGTTTTATTTTTTGTTATTTTATTTTTTATTTGCTTCTTAATTTATTGTTTTTTTTTTTGTATATTATTATTTTTTTACATTTTTTGTTATCTTGTTTCATATTATTTGACTTCATTTCTGTCTATTATTTGCATGCGGCTGAACGTGGTGCAATTACAAATTTGCTGCCTTAAATTGCAGAAAATGCACAGCAGCGCAATTGCATGAGTTGAGCCGCTTTAGCTCACGTAGCGATACATAAAAGTCTGTGGCTGCCAACGCCCATTTGAATTCCAATTATCTACATCAACAACAACTGCATTGTTTTCTACGTAATCGATTTTTATATTTGTGTTCTGTTTGCCACGAACTTCCGACCAATAGCTGCAGCCTAGGCTACTTTGCCAGGTGCTGGCGTGTGCAATGGGTCAACGATAGCCCGCGTTTAGTTTCATGTGTTGCATTCTAAATTTACTTTTATTTCTAAACGTATCAGTCACATAAAAGATCAATCTAGTGAATGCCTGCCCCGCTGATGTTTGCCTTTTTATGTGTCGCTTGGGTCTTTTTTTTTCTCCACCTAACCTACGGCAGTATGCAAGCGCAAATGTTACAGTGTTAATGTGTTGGTAAGTATCGCAAGCAACAACTCGTATGTGTTTGTTGTGGGAGCGTATTGCATGCTAAAATTCGCCAACTAAAACGCAAGCCGACCATTTACATAGCGAACATCGGTTCTGCCACTCCACAAGCAGTTGTTTGATGGTAGGCATGTTAGGCCTCAGCTCTTTATTTATGGTATTCTGTGTGTGCGGATGCGCGCCTATGCAAATTTATTTTCTAACTGTTTTTGCGCGAAAATGGTACTTTGCAATAATTCTCCACCAAAGTACACGTGTTCTTAACCCCAGTGTGTTTTGCATACAAAAACGAGTAACTGGGCGAGCTAACACCTCAACTTAAACTCAACACATACGCGAGTACAAATATAGCCTGCACAGCTATGCTTTGTGTTCTTGCTTACATGTAAATACAAGTACAAAGTATACGAATGCCCGAAGTGGTTAGTGCATTTAACGAAGCGAACAGCACCTGTGCGCCGCTGTATAGCACCGTCATGTTTATGTCAGTTAACAAAGTCGAATGCAATTTCACGCCAATTGGCATAGAGTTCGTAAATAATGCAGTAAAAATTGGGCTTCGAGCGTGGCAGTGAGTAGGAGTGTGGGCGGGTCAACCAACTCATTAGCATCCCGCTGCTGAATTAAATGTATATATGTAGCTGCGTGCATATATATGCATGTATGTGCGTAGATGTGTGTACACAAAGTTGCAATGGTTTATATGAGGAGCTTAATTATTTTTTTTTTTGTGAAGTTTTTTCACATATCTCACTGGACAACAGTCGATTGAACCCTTGGGAAGTGAATGAATTAGTCTATATGTAAAGTAATCTTAAATAATATACTTTATAATATACAGGGTCCAGCACTCGAATGGTAACCAATTAAAAAGGCCATGCATTTAGTTTTGAAAATTACTTTTATTCAATTCAAAGTGCAAAATTTGTGAAAATAATACAAAATTAAGAATAAATTTTCTTTTTCTCGATATACCCACTTTTTGCCTTGGATTTTTTGGAGCGCCCCGAGACGGGAGAATGTTTTAGTTCGGTTCCAACGGTCTTTTGAATTTGAGAGCGTCTTTTGAATTTGAGAGCCATTGTGTGGACGTTATGAAGTTCGAAACGTTGTTTTTTAGCCATTCTTGGTTCATTCGAGTTTTGTAAGACGGCGTCGAATCCTATTGAAACGTCCATGGTCTGCCACGGAAATTTAATTTGCCAGGAATCGTCAAAATCACTAGCAAGAGCATAGTTTCCTTTAGCGCTGGCCAGATATTTTGATATTTAATGTACTTCTTGTCTAGAATGGGTTAAAATCTAAATGCCTTGGTGCCTAACTTACTAACTCTGGTGCAAGTTTTTCAAGAGTGGATAGCAAATGACCATCAAATTTTCTCACCACGACACTGCGATTCTCCACATATCCACCGAATCTTTGCAATTACGTTTTTTATTATAGAGGTAAAATCAGAGAAAATTAGTGCCATAACTAAGCGTTACGAAATGGATCGCCGTATGTTTGAGCAATGAATTCAATTCGAAATAGTGCAAACTTACTTTTGAACAACCGTTTGACGACCTCGTCTTCTAATCCAAAGTCCCCTCTTCCTTTTTCCACTCCGCTCTATGCTTCCCCTTCCATTTTTCCTCTGTATGGTATCACAGTAGGCACATTTTATTCTTCGTCCACGTGGGTTCTTGCATGAGCAGCCATTTAACCTAATTTAACTTCTGAATTGAGTGCTGTGTTGTCCAAACTGTGCGTTAATTGAAAAGACATTTCGGGCGAGGAGCGTCAAACAAAATTTCTCCCGGGTGGTAGGTATCGATAATCTCGCAAGTGATTATCAAAAGTCGGACAGATCTTCAGAGTGTGGAAGTTTGTTGAGCATTTTGGGATGGTGACATCTTCATTTACTGGAAATGCTATTTAGTTACCTTAAAGAGTTATGATTGAAAACTTTTTATGTATTGAAATTGAAGACATCAACCTGGTCGATCTTTGGTCGCCGTCTTGGTGATATCAACTGGCCGCCTTGTGTCTGAAATAAAACTAAGGGAAATTTTTTTGTAGGTTTTCATTAAAAATCGGTGCTACATGGGTAATGAGACAGACCCTTAAATAAATAATGCCCGTTTCAAAAGGTCTTAGAAGATTTGTATGATAGGATGAGCTACCGCAAAGCCAGCCAAGACAGCCATTTAAATGGAGTTCTATTTCATAATCATTGGGGGTTTTACTCTTTCCGATCTATTAAAAAGCATTGAGAGATATTGAGCACCATTTTACGAATAAACCAGCTAATGGCCCACCTTTTGTATGCGGCAAAACATATTAAATTAAATTAGCTTTAGTAGAAACCATTAGAAATCTTATATTTGCATAGTTTATGACTGTAAAGCTAGTGGATATATATTTGATTTACGAATTTTCTATTAATAAATGCTTTAAGCAAAACTTTCCGCACAAAACCATTTAAGTTGACCACCAATACACTTACTAATTTCTACCATTAAAAAATCGTGACCACATTACATTTAAGCTCGAACGAGGGAATGTATAAAACGTGCCAATGTTATAAAAATCATTTCTTTTCCCTTCGGTAATGCACCACCCTCGCCAATTCAATTCTCCAATCGAAGTGAGAAAGAAGAAGAAGAACTATGTTTCAACCGCTAAGCAGTAAGTAGCGAATGCTTCTCCTTGTAACGGGGAAAATATTTAGCTATTACAGTCAGGCGTATAACGTCATCAAAGATAAAGGTGCGTTAGACCACACGAACGACTCATTTTCCAAAAATACTACACACAAGTCGCGTGACCCAGCCCAACAAACGCTCACAGCATAAACGAACACAATTGCACATACCCACACACACCCGCATGATTTTATTTGTATGCCTCGATTGAGTCAAGGAAACCCGTTAAATGACGCGGCACAACCACAGTAAGGAATAAATTATTGGCTTACGTTCACAGACGGTGCTGGTTCATTAGACCTTTTTTGTTCTATTTGTTTTGCGGTTGCTTTTATTTTTTTTTTATTTTTTTATTTTTGTTTGTTTTGTTTGGTTTGTTATTATTGCCCAAATTTTTTGTCTTTTATTTATGTAAGCTTTGAGAGTTTTCCCACATTTCCCTTTGTTTCGTTAAGGTTATTCGTGTGATTAGCAATGGAAGGTCAAACGGAGTTCGGGATATTTTCTCTTTTTCTTTTTGGTAAAAATTTGTTTCAAATCGAACTATTTTAAGTCTTTTCGGCACGCACCTATACTTAAGCACAATTCCTGCTCAGTTTTTTGATTTAGAAAAATCTGGAAAATGATATTTCTTCCCTTTGGCCAGCCAAGTATTAAGGGGTGGGGGGTAACTATTTTGCTCCTTACTGATTATTTGAACCCATGCGAAATCAACACTCTCAATGTGAAGTAGCTGCGTGTTTTGGGGTGAATATTCCCTACACACATTCGCTTACAAATTAACTGAAATTAATACAAGGACAAAAATGCATAAAATAAATGTTTAAAAAATTAATCGATTTTTTGAAGCCACTTCTTACATATGACAGTAGGTATTCGCGTCCTCAATTCCAAATACAGTATGACCCATTTGGTATGGTCAAGCGTTTTGGATTTAAACTATCAACTTTTTTTACTCTGTGAGCTGAAATAACATCCGTGACATATCAGAAATTTGGTTTTTAGTTAGACATGCTTTTTACCTTTAAGCAAGTGTGGGAAATTTAAAATCGAATGTCAAAAATCAAAAATCGAATATCAAAAATTGAATAATCAGCCGAAACCATGTTGCGATCTGACTCCATTTGTATGGAGCACCACTAAGGATAAATGTAAGAACAACCATCCAGAGACAATGCGAAATTTGAAACATAAAATCGAAGTAGCTGAGATGAGTGCCGAGACTCCTGAAAATTTACCGAAAAATAGGGTCGATAGAATGGGCCACTGTTCCATCCATATTTAACAGCAAGTTTTACTTTTCCAGTAGAATAAACGTATTGGAAAATATTCAAGCGCCTTTTATTTATGACCAAATTAAATTAAACTCCAAACGGAAGATGGGTCACCTTGTAGAAAACACGCATGAATATTTTTTTGGATTTTTTTTTTCTTTTGGTAGGGTTCGAAATGCCTTTGTACTTACAGCGACCGTCGTCTACTATGTCGAGTGATGGGACCACTAAAAGAATCAATCCTCCCCTTCTAGGGAGACTCCCTCCAGGGACTTCTTTCTGCATTACTTCAAGGCGGCCCAGAATGACGTTCATGAAATGGACCAGTTTTATTCGCCCATGTCTCGGGCTGTCAGGCCCCGTTTTGTTGTACCGCTTCGAGGTCTATTTTATTCTCCATAATATGCCTTCAACGTATCCTTCCACGCGTTCAAGCATCTTGCCGATCACATTGGTCAACGCTATGTCGCCAATCTGCTCCCGCAAGCCATCTGTCGCAATTAAAGAACGTGTGTTCGGCGTCATCACTCGGCGCTTCGCAATATATGCACCTGGCGTCACTTACCGTACCCTTGCAGTATATGTATTTCCGGAAGTATCCTTGGCCCGATAGGAACTAAGTCATGAAATAGCCCAGTTCCTTTGGACCCATTTGCCTATTATAGGAATCAACTTCGCCGTCCATCTGCCACTCGATTCCGCTGCATGGTTTGACATCTGCGTTCCGCGGCGTTAGTGGTGGCGTGGTTTTTCCTAGTATTCCACGTATCCACTCCTCCCAAAATCATGGGATCAAAAGGCATCTCCCCGCTAATCACAAACACTACTGCGCCTGAGACAGTGCGAATCAGCTCTAAGTGCCGCTGTTCGCTGTACAGCCTCCAGTGATTTGCGCTTAGTTTGAAAGTTTAGTGCGTCTCCCCTCATCTCGCTGCCGTACAGGAGTATTGTGTTTGTGGTCGCTATGCTCAGCCTTTTTTACTCTGGTTTGTTCCACCGATGTTGGCCATTAGTCTGCTTAACCGCGTGCCGTATCTGGGCCCAGAGCGTAGGCCTGCAATCGAGTTGTATGCCCAGGTATTTCACCACCTTTTGTGTTATTAAGGACGTGCTGCCTAGTTGCATGCTGACCTCGAGTGGCATGTGATCTTGGGTCATCGGGATGACTTCGGTCTTATGTTTGGCTAGCTCCAGGCCATGGTTTTCAAGCCAAAATTGGGTCCTTAACATGACGTTGTTCAGCTTCCTCCTGTCATCCTCGGTATCTTGCGCTGATATGATCGCCGCTATATCGTCCACGTATCCCACGATATATGTATCTTCTGACATTTCTATGCTCAGGATCTCGTCGTAGCTCAGATTCCAGAGATCGGGGCCGAGAACAGATCCTTGGGCTGCACCAGAGCTTACCGCTTTAGTTTTCTGACCATCTGGTATGTCGTTCACGATCGCTCGAGTATCTCTGGAGGACCCTATGCGGGTATTCGAAACCTTTCTCTCACTACTATTATTATGTCTGCTCATCATAAGCTATTAAAGGCGTTTCGTAAATCAAGCGTGGCCAGAACAATGATGCGCCTCGGGTAGGAGCGTCCGTCGCCTTTACCCTTACTGAAGATAAACGCTTTGTATTGCCATCCCTACTGCAATTCTGATAATAGATAATAGCCACAGCCTGTTAGGTTTTACTTACATCTTACTTTGTCAGCTAAAAAAATTGCAACAAGTCAACAGGATTTTTTCTTCCATATGCGCATAACGACCCTGTTTAATCTCTGAATTATTCAATTTGAGACTTTATTTCATCATTAACGCGTATAAAATCGGCTTATTTTGGCTTAATTTGCCAGTGCCTTTTGGGTTACAAAAAACAATATGAAGAGAAAAATCCAGCGGTTGTGAATGCATTGCGTCGAAAAGCCACTATTCAATATATTTTCTGGGAAGTCAAACCGAAATGTATATATGTAACACATGGGATGAAAAGTCCCGGGCCTAACGGAGAGAACACGTTTTTTTTTTGTTCCAAATTAGCTTTATTAACCAACGTAATTTCCATCAAGAATAACGTAATCATTCCAGCGCCGCTCGCCGCTCTAACATTTCAATGCCACTTTCGTTGAACGTTTTATCTTTTGCCTCAAAATAGACGAGGCCTCTTCATTCGAGCGAAATTTCTTACCAGCGATCTTTTTTTAAGGTCTGCAAACTGCCAGTAGTCGCTGGGAGCAAAATCTGACGAATGTGGCAGTGGATGTGGAAGCAATTCGAAGTTCGATTCATGTAGTTTTTCCATTATTTTAATTGACTTGTGACGCGGTGCGTTGTTTTGGTGAATCGAAACAGTGAGCAAACGCGGCACCCACACTGTACAGAGCTTTCTCATAGTGAAATGATCATGAAATAAAAAGCCAAGACGTTCTTCACTTTTCGATCATTCAACACGATTTTGTGGTTTTTTATGTTTTCTGGTGTTAACGCCTCATTTGGACATCACTTCGTTGTGCATCATCGGTGTCTCTAAGCCCTCGTTTGAAGTCAGCAAACCATCGTTTTATTTTTGTTTCTGATGGAGCGGAGTCGCCATAACACTTTTCAAGGCATTACTTCGCTTTAACGGTATTTTTCGCATTAAAAAACAGTGTAAAATTAAAAGCGAAACTCGTTTTGATATATTTTTTTTTGCAAATAACAAAAGTAGTGTCACTCTTAGCACAGTAACTCACGAACTAATGAATAGAATATTATGAAATTGTGATTGCGGATCTTTTTTAGAAAAACAAAGGCAACTTTTTCATGGAACTAAATAATTTTATTCTGTAATGTATTGCCCATTTTGATCAATAACCTTTAGCCATCTTTCAGGCAGCATCATAACTTCTTAGCAAAAAATTGAATCTGGTACGATTTGACATCATCATAATTATTGAAATTTGGTGGATGTGGCAAAACATCCCAACCAAGCTCTAATAGTTTTTGCCGAGTTGCTAAAGTTGTGTGTAGCCTTGCATTGTCATGATAAAATACAATACTTTTTCGATTTGCCAATTCGGGCCGCTTTTCTTCAACTACATTCAATGTAGAAATCAAACTGATAACAAATCCTTCTTTTGATGAATATCATATTTCATCGCCAATTATCAGTCGTAGCCGAATGGGTTGGTGCGTGAAACACCAAAATTAGGAAAAACATTTTTCTAATAGCGGTCGCCCCTCGGCACGCAATGGCAAACCTCCGATTGTATTTTTGCCATGAAAAAGTTCCTCATAAAAATATTTGCCGTTCGGAGTCGGCTTGAAACTGTAGGTCCCTCCATTTGTGGAACAACATCAAGACGCACACCACGAATAAGAGAAGAAGCTCAACCAAACACCCAAAAAGGTGTGCGCGCCAATTATATATGTATATACAGGGTCCGCCATATAACTTTACGGAATTAAAAATGCTATAAAAAAAAAACTACTCAATATTTTTCCAAACTGTTTTTTTTTTTATTTTGAAGTACAATCCTTCCGATTAATGATGGAACACAACTTCATTCATATGGCTGCCTCGGCTAGCCATGCACCATCCCATACGATCGGTCCAATTTTTCAACACATTTTCGATTGTATGCGGCTGTATTTCAGCTATGACATCGCGTATGTTGGTCTTCAATGCATCAATTGTTGCTGGTTTGTTGGCATAACACTGGTCTTTGACGGCACCCCAAAGATAATAATCCAACGGCGTCAAATCGCAGCTCCGAGGCGGCCAAACGTTATCAGAATTTCGGCTGATAATGCGATCTTCGAAGACAGTGCGCAAAAGATTGATCATAGCATTCGCTGTGTGGCAAGTAGCGCCATCTTATTGGAACCAAATGCCACCAATATCCTCCTCTTCAATTTCTCGGAACAAAAATTCGTTCAACATGGCCCGGTAACGCTCTCCATTGACGGTTACGGCCACTCCTCCTCATTTTCGAAGAAAAATGGACCAATGATGCCTCTCGACCAAAATCCGCACCAAACAGTGACTCGTTGTGAATGCATCGGCTTTTCTTCGAGTGCGTGCGGGTTTTCTGATCCCCAAATGCGGCAATTTTGTTTGTTAACATATGGAAATGAGCTTATCCGAAAAGATGTCATGCCATTGGGGGACATCAGAATTCGTTTTAGAGGTATGGTTCCTTCGGCAAAGTTTCTTATTTTGATCCCTAGAATATGATTTTCACAGAGCAATGGGCGATTTTTTTGCCTCCCCACAAATCGATCCGGCCTAATATATATATCAGTCGTTTTAAAAATGGATGATTTTCATTACGTTTCTTTAGCAAATCGCAACTGTTAATGCGTTGCGTTAAATGGGTTTCTTTCAGTTTATGAGGAACCTAAGTATCGAGTTTTTGAACATATCCAAATTGTTTTAAGTGATCTTCAATGCATCTATGTGATACATGAAGCTTCTCTGCAAGCTCACGGGTTGTACTGTTACAATCGGAATCGATTATTGCTTTGATTAGGGCGTCATCAACTTCAACTGGACGACCAGAGCGCTTTTCATCTTTGAGTGAAAAATCACCAGAACGAAATTTGTCAAACCAATTTTGACACTGCCGTTCTTTTAAGGGGTTAGGGGTAGTCAGAGGCCCGAAAAAATGATGATTTTCACGATTTTTTTTTTGCTACTTAATTAATTTATTTAACAAAAATAAAAACATAGCATAAAAACATCATGTTTTAACTTGACTTCACCAAAATTTCAAAAAAAAAATTAATAATTGCAAAAGTTATCGCTGTTTGTGTGAAGCCCGTTTCTCCAGAAGTCCCTTGCGGTGAACATCACAAGTCCTTGCAGATTCATCTAAAACCAATCGGACAAGAAAAATTAGTTTTATTAATAGATAATCTTGTGCCTGATCGAAGCTTTTTTTTTTTTTTTCAAAATGAACAAAATGGCGGCCGCAGAAAATTTTTTCCAGATTTTAGAAAAAAAACCAACAGTTAATTGTTAAAAAAAAATCGAAATTTTTGAAAAAAAAAAATCCTTCGATCAGGCACAAGTTTTTTACGTTTTTCAAAAGCTGTATAAATTTTATTGAAATCTACGTAGCGGTTTTTAAGTTACAGTGTTCACCAGTTTGAAAAACATAGTTTTGAGAAAAACGCATTTAAAGTTTTGCTATCGGCTACGGAGTGGCCGAGCGCCCTTTGTTAATTGTTGAATAACTTGAAAAGTATTTGTCGGATTCACTTCAAATTTTTACACAATATTTTTAAAACATTATACTTTAAGAAAATGCAAAAAAAAAATCGATTTTTTGAAAATTCTGACTACCCCTAACCCCTTAAGGCTTCGTCACCATAAACAGCACATAACTTTTTATGAGCTTGCGATGCGGTTTTCCTTTTGCGGAAATAAAAAAGCAAAATATGACGAAAAAAATTCCTTTTGATATTCCATTTTTCAACGAACGCCAAACGAAAACTACTAATAAAAAAGCAAAATATGACGAAAAAAATTCCTTTTGATTTTCCATTTTTCAACGAACGCCAAACGAAAACTACGCAACCGATCTAAAAACTTTTTTTACTGATTGGCAGCTGAATTGCCAACTATCAAATAACAAAATGTGTTTTACATTTGTACTACGTCTGCAAACCTAAAAATTCAACTGAAGCCATCTATGGGTGAACTCCGCAATTACTTAGTTGCCAACCCAATAGTTCCATCTAACGTGTCTATGTGCATTACATAAATTTTAACCTACTTTGTTTTTATTTGGGTTTTGTTTGTAATCGTAGTTGTTGTTACTGACACAACAAACTAAAACTACCATCAATTCAGGACATTCGTAGAATAATTATGAGTCACTCCCATACCAAGACAAAGCAAATAAATAGCACCTTAGGGCAAGAAGCTCGCACAAATATGCGTACACTTACATACATTCACAAATAGGATTACTATGTTCTGCATGTACATATTAAGTAAACAAATACTATGCATATATGTATGTATATCCGGATAATTGGCACTTGTATCCTTTTTGAGGATTTTGGCCCAACTTCTGCTTAAATTTGGGTAGTGCGTCTTGATGCTTTTATGCCACCTACAAACGACAGTTAGTTTTCAAATGTTAGGCAATGCCTGTAAAGAGGCACTTCAAATGCATGTCCGCAGTGCGAATCGTACCCGGTACTAGCCGAAAGGTTGTTAAGTGGCAAAAGCACACTCGACCAAGGCGGCCGCTGTGAATTTGATTGTGTTGTTTGGTATAATAAATGAGCGTTCGCTCAAAGCGAAACAAACGTCGAGCTTTGCATTTAAACTCAAATGCTGCTGCCATTCGTTTAGTGATGTTGCACTTGTTGTAATTAAAGCTTAAGGCTATCAAAACGTAAAGTCGATGAATTTTCTTAAATCCACCCACACATACATATGTACTTTACCGCCCACCGCTTTCGTTTCATACAAATTTCTTACACATCTTAATCCCTTCCCATTTTCTATTTGCTCCGGTCCAATTTGCTACGTTTGCCCTTTTGCATTACTCGACAAAAGCTGTAGCTTTCGTTATTTTATTTACGGTTAAACAGGAGAAAGCGTGGAAGAAGTGGAATAAAAGGCTAATTCAGAACTAAGTATCAGGTAAAAAAATCGGTTTTAATTTGCGGGTAGAGTTTGCTAATGTCAAAGTAACCACCTAAGCGACTTTGACAGACTTCAACAAAGCTTGCAGTTGTGCTCTTCCCGTGTTAACTGACACCAATAAGGCACAAGGTGATGTTTGGCCCTTTTCCACTTGATCTTTCCAACATAAAGGAGGTATTTCTCTTTCTCTACTACCACTACCAGGTATCCCATAGAATAATTTAATTGCTTACGTTTGTGTGTCCATTTGTACGATACCATCTAACGAGCAGAGAGGCGCGAGCTCAATTCTCTGAACTATGCCTGAGTACAAACTTTAAAATACTTATATCAAAACTTAACAGGATACTTCACTGGTACACCCTAAGAGTCGCCTAATCATATATTGTCAGCGTCAAGCCTCCAAAAGATAGTACGGGCATAAGAGAGACTTGGGCAGTTGTCATCCGAGGCTTCGTTTTCATTGGACGGGATTTTTACGTGGCGAGTCCCAAACTCAGCGCACAACCAGCTATCCTGGGTTGCTTCGCCTTCTCACATCAGCTCGCTCCCGAACGGGTGTTCGAAAGCTAACCAGAGGATACGTGGGCTAATCCCGGACGTTGTGAGCTGCTTGAACCATATGTAGAAGAATCGTCCTGGCCACTCCCAAGTGAATGGCGATCAGTAACTTTCCCCACTTGCGTGAACTTCTATATATGGAATCATCCTCCAGCTGAGCTGTATGAGCTTTACAACGACATAAACATAGAGCAACGAACAAAGATCCAGCGGCTATGTTGACTGGGTCATGTCGTCCGACTGGATACAAATGTTCCAGGTCTGAAAGTATTCGATGCGGTACGAGTTGGTGATAGCAAAGGAAGAGGCAGTCCTCCTCTGCGTTGGAAAGGAAAAGTGGAGAAGGATTTGGCTTCACTTGGTGTGTCCAATTGACGCCGGTGAGCACGAGAAAGAAACGACTGGCGCGCTTTGTTAGACCCGGCCAAAGTTGAGTAAGCGGTTATCGCGCCAATCAAGGAGAAGAAGAAGATAAGGAGACTTATATAATGTGAATTTTATGCAATCAGAGAAAGTGCATTACTCCTCAACTGCCTACTTAGCCCAAAGTAACACTTGTTGGCAAGATTAATTTTGCGTTGGATTTCAGGGACATTTAAGCTGATTCCCAAGTAAGCGAGGTCCCATTTCAAAACTGTAACTGTCAACAGCGAAGTGGATGTCAAGGCACATCTGCGCTGATTGTAGGTTGAGTATAAGTACGGAAGGCCAGCAGTTGCCCGCTTTTATGAAAAATGGTGCCTGACCGATTGAACTCTATAGGAATCAGGGAGTCGGACAAACTTTTCTCGCATCAGACTAATAAGACACATAGGAAACTACCTATCTTAAACTTTTTTTAGTATCGAACGTCTCGGAGCTCAATTGTGCGAGCTCTGCCATTGCTCAGCGTTATTTTGCAAAACCGTACTTATTTTGCGGGAATGCGAAATTCCAAAACCGTTCCAAATGTGTAGCTCACTTGCTATAGAGAGCGGCTTTAAAATCAACAAAAAAATTGTTTGGTTAAATTTATTGCTTTTGGTTGATTTTCCCGAACTGAAGCCAAAGTGACCTGACCTGAAGCTGACTGAAACCAGGGGCCTTCAGTCTTTCACATTATATGCTCGATAGAATCGTATATAGGATTTTCAGAAAAATCCTCTATTCGGTTTTAGGGTAAAGAGAGGCAGAGCGAACTAGTAGTTTCCTATAGGGTATGTACAGCCCGCGGCAAACGCAGAGTAGGGCATAGTGCACTAAATAATTAATGCAATCAGCGGATAGTTAAAACACTGAAAAACTGAAGATTTAGTTATAAAGAAGCCCTTATTTTAACTACCAAAAAAAATTAGTAGTAGCGCAATTTAGTGGTCGAGTCCTGGGCAAACGATAGCATCTCAACATTTCGATCAGCTTAGACTTTTTTTTGTTTGAATGCCCATATTTTTTTTTATAAAATTATAGTCCAACCCTGGGAAAACAATAGCTTCTCAATATTTTGATCAACCTTATTTTTCTTATATTTTATTGTTTTTTGTTTTTTTTTTTTTTTGAATGTTCATTTTTTTTTATAAAATTATAACTCATTGTCTAAAAAAACATACAAATTCTGGTTTCGGACTTTATTAAAAAATTAGAAAAATTGCAGAGACTGCATCACAATTTCTCGGGTTTTGTTTATACTTGTAATTTCTAGAACAATTTTACATTTTAGTACAAAAAAGTGCAAGTTTGAATTTGCTAAAAAATCCCGTTGACTTTGTTTGTACAAAGTCTTTTTCATATGGAAGAGAGGGCATAATACCGTCAACTAAAAAAAGTACAAAAATCATGTACCTTCTGCTCAAATATGAACGAGACGTTATCAATAAAACGGTCCGCGGATGACATATGGCAAAAATAATTTTTTTATTTTTTGGTAGGACTGTTATAAGCTTACATGGCAAATTTCAGCGTGATATGTCACATAGTTTGTTTTTTGTGCTACTGTAAACAAGTCAAGCGCGAGTGTGTTCTTCGAATTCTCTTTTATGACTTCAATTGTCTCAAAATGTTTTCCACGGAGCGGCAACTTGAGCTTGGGAAACAGGAAAAAGTCACATGGAGCCATATCAGGCGAATACGGTGCTTGCGGAACGATATTAACATTATTTTTGTTCAAATAATCGCGAACAAGACGTGATGTGTGAGCTGGTGCATTATCGTGATGCAAGAACCATGACTTGTTGTCCCACAATTCCTTCCTTTTAAGACGAATGTTCTCGCGCAAACGCTTTAAAACATCTAAATAATATTCAGCGTTAACCGATTTTGCGATTTGTGCGATTTTCAAGTACAATTTCCTTTACTTTTCCGATGTTTTCGTCGTTTACTGATGTTGCTTGACGACGTTCATGAAGCAAGTTTTCAACCGATGTACGGCCCTCTTTGAACGATTTGTACCACTGGAAAACACGTGCACGCGATAGAGCAGAGTCCCCATAGGTTGTTTGCAACATTTTTAAGGCGTCTGAAGCCGAAATTTTGTTGGAATAACAAAATTTCAAACAAATTCTTTGTTCAACTTGAATTTCCATCGTTAAATTCGAAGAACACACTCGAGCTTGACTTGTTTACAGTAGCACAGAAAACAAACTATGTAATATATCACGCTGAAATTTGCCATGTAAGCTTATAACAGTCCTACCAAAAAACAAAAAATTTATTTTTGCCATATGTCATCCGCGGACCGTTTTATTGATAACGTCTCGTTCATATTTGATCAGAAGGTATATGGATAGGTCAATACCGAAAAGTGAATATACTTATGTGTGCATAGCTTAAATTTCCCCTTGGGGTGATGTTTCGGTCTTCATATTCCATTGGCTCTTAAGTGAGTTAAATAAAAAATGCTCATATGTTGCCGAACTGCAGCCGAGTGGGTGTTTGTTGCTCTTTTATCAAATATGCACATAAACATAATCACAAAACCAATGAGCTGGGATTCCAAGGTTTAATATTGGAGGTTTTTAAATTCGCAAAACTATTTAAGTATTTTAATTTTATTGTGTTAAAAACGTCATTTTAAGAGACGACCGCTATTAGAACCCACTTTTTCTATTCTCTTATCATTTGTTGATTTATGCCCAATGCAAGTTTGGAATGCGTGACAACCGAATGGTAGTCATGCACAAACCCACTTGTCTACGAAATTTCATGAAATTACGAAATCGGAAAAGAATGTACCTTTCCAACGCATAGCGTCACATAAAGATGACGATACTAGAAATTCGTACATTTCCGTAGTATCGTTTATGCAACTTGTGTATGTACATATTTTATATATGTATGTGTGTACATTATACAGTACAAGAAATTAAAATCTAGCTTATGTAAATTCCACTTGCATACAAGCGTGCTTAGAAATTTTCCTATCAAACGAGCTAGCAAATCCTCATCAACTCATAAAGCTAAAGCAACTGCCTAACAGAATTCAGCCCCTTTTTCTCTTCTCTATGCCCTCATTAACCATTCGTGTAGTTGTTTTTCCTTTTTTAATGTTATTGATACGTTACTTATTTATTCTTATATTTGACTGCTGGCTATTTTCGTTGCTGTGGAATTACAAAAATTTCCTAAATTTCCTATAAGCTACTCAAATAGTTACGCAAATATCCGTTTTGTCATCCTTACTGTCGGAACTAAACCAGTTCTCCTCTTTCCACTCGTTCTCTTCACGTTGCCTCAGCCACGAAGCATTGCCGAATACTGCGGTGTTGTTATTATCTGACTTCATTGCCTAGTCATTCTCACAAATTTTGTAAATCTGATTGGTTGCCTTCACTGTAACAATGCGCCTTTTAGGGCATTTGCTTTTGTATTGACGCGAACTTGTGTTTTGTTATTTTCCAATTTGTTGTTTTGTTCTTTGTATTGCCTCTTTGCATTGACCATTTTCCTGATGAGAGATTTTGTTTTAGTTAATATATTGTATTTCCATGGATTTTGTTTTTGTTCCTACTTTAGAATCCATGCAAAGTTGTCGATATTTTAAAAATGCACGGACTGCTTTAAACGGACTTTCGTTTTGTCATCATATTATTTTTGCTTGCAGAGGGTGGCAAGTGGGTTGTTGGTAATTTAATTTTTTGTGCGGGTGGATACCAATTTATTTCTTCTTCTTCTTAATTGGCGCGATAACCGCTTACGCGATTTTGGCCGAGTTTAACAAAGCGCGCCAGTCGTTTCTTTCTCGTGCTAACCGGCGCCAGTTGGACACACCAAGTGAAGCCAAGTCCTTCTCCACCTGATCTTTCCAACGCAGAGGAGGCCTTCCTCTTCCTCTGCTACCACCAGCTGGTACCGCATCGAATACTTTCAAAGCCGGAGCGTTTGTATCCATTCGGACGACATGACCCAGCCAACGAAGCCGCTGGATCTTTATTCGCTGCGCTATGTCTATGTCGCCGTAAAGCTCATACCAATTTATTTATTAGCTTGTTTTAACAAGGATGTTTTTATTTCTTAACTATGGATTGTATAAGTACAATTATGGTGATAATTATGTCCGGCAGGAGTGTGTGTTCTATGCACGCAACCATGGATTGGGTAAAGAAACGACTGGTGCACTTTTTTGAACTCGTCAAAATGCCCTGGAAAAAGTGGATAGTTTATGATAATTTAAAGATTTTTGACAATCATCATAAAGATTTCGTGGGAACATGGATCAATAGCGACTGCCAACCGCACAGATCGAAAATGAGCTTGAGTTTTGTCATATGTATTTTGATGATTTGGAGTTTACGTACAGTTACGTACACAAAGCGGTTTCAATATGAGGAAAGGCACGATACAATATTATTCTGAACTGGGTCCACCATATTTGTAGCCAGCTTTCATGCTATAGGCTCATCTTCTTGTGTCTCTATCTGTGCGGCTTCGCTTTGTTGCACTGTGTTGAGGTCAATCTTTTTTTTCAGCCCGGCGCGATGTCGCCCATCTGCCCCCTCAGAGCATTTCTTTCCGCGAGCCATCTGTCACACAACTAAAAAACGTGTGTTCAGCGTCTCGGTATAGATATCTGCGGAAGTATCCGTGGCCCGAGAGGAACTGAGTTAAGAAGTAGTTCACTTCCCCGAAGTTTCTTTGACACGGTTCAGTGTCACATCGGCTTTGCCACCGCAGCATGGTTTGTCATGTCCGTACTTAGAAACTAGTGATGACGTGTTTCGTCTTCTTGGAGTCCCACTCATCCCTTCGTTCCCGGACCATGAGGTCGACGGGTACCTGCCCGCTGATACTACATATTTTCCTTTCCTTTCGCTATGAAGTTATTCTATTTACCAATGGTCCCTCCATGTTGCAGTTCTATGCCGGCTCTGAAGTGCAGATTTTATTTTAAGGGAAGCCGTGCAACGACAAAAATGCACTCGGATGTTGGCTATTGCCTACCGACGGCGGACTGCTATTGGGAAACAACTTTTTACTCCCATCTGACGTTTCATGACCATAGCGGGCATAGGAGCCGGGACCACTCGATTGTACTACTTACTGCTAAATATGATGACCACATTGTTACAGTCTGTGGTTGTGTATGGATGGATGCCATTATCTAGTTTGCTCGAGTGCTTTACATAAGGAAAGTAGGTAATGCGATTCTCATTGAAAGCATTTTATTTTTAATTATTCATTTATTTATTGCTTTTTATATATGCATTTGCATATCTAAACATTTTTAATCGAAATCGCCTTCTTTAAATACGCTTCTGTGTGGTAAGCATAACAATGTGCCAACAAATACCTTTAAATTCAAATTCACCCAAAAATGTCGCCTATGACAATCGCCTATAAGGTTAAAATCTATAACGCAGGATCTCCTAAGCTGCAGTTCCCTTATTATGAATATACCAAACAAACAACAGATCGATTACTTCGAAATATGAATTTGTTTTGCGTATGCTACCAGAACAGTGCCAAAGAATTGTGCGCAGCTATTTTTAAGAGTGTGTATGTGCAACTATTTGTCTGTGTAATGCTTCAAACTATGGAAAAGTAGGAGTTGTTTCCAGTATTTTAGCGTACATTTCTGTTACTGCAAATTACATTTTATGAATAATAACATGTAAGTCTATAACAGTTTCCTGTTATGATATTATGATTGAGAGAGGAGAGTTATGTTACCCATTTTAGAGCAAGTTATGTTAACCGAAAATAACGCTTCGATCTGCGATATTTTCATATAAATTAATCTATTGTGATTACCTACCGCTACCTTTTTCACACTATCTACAAAAAAAGTGACTGTAATATGTAAGCAAATTACTTAGCTCAAAACACACAACAACAGCAAACAAAAATGTTGCCTGCATTTAAAAAGTATCTTCTGTAGTCACAAAACGTTGCAATATTTTTTCAGAGTTTTGGATTAGTAAAATGATTGCCAACAATAACGTACGATTCAACATTCCAATTTGACATTTTACTATTTTAGAAAAATTAATTATTAATTTAAAAAATTAGACAAAAAAACGAATAATACGTTGTTACTAGTAGTTTTTGCCGATTTTTCATAGCGAAATGTAATATTTCCATTGAACTTTTATGATGATGGAATTTCAAGCTGTGCTCTGATTAATGATTAATAGCATCAAATGCTGCAATTTAGTGCTTGACACATGAAAATGCTAAGTCAGTTTATTTTATGGTATCAAAAGTTCGCACATTCATATATGTATGTATCACATTCATATGTATCATTGTGCTCTACTCCACAAATTTGGTAATTATGCTGCGCCACAAAATCGATCTGTCACATAATTGTCAATGTCAATTCTATGATTCCATGTCACCCCATGGCCACTCAATGTACTTGCAACAAAAATTTGTAAATATATATCTGTAATGCAAAACATATTTGTTTAATATAATTAATTTTTATAAGGACTGAATCGAACAAGTAGACTGGTAAATTTTGTTTCATTTATTTATTTATTTTTTATTTTTTTTATTTATTTATTTTTTATTTTTTTATTTATTTATTTTTTTTTATAAGATTATTTTATAAGATTACATAAAAAATAAAAACCATTATTCCATATTTTACGTAATCGCGTTTTATTATTTTTTCGTTTATTTATTGTTTATTATTTCTTATAAATGTCTGGCTCATTATACGTATGAGAAGTACCATATAAATTCAAGTTTCAAACTGGGCGCAAAAAATCTTTCCAATTACTTAGAATTTTTAAATTTTTATGCTAAATTTTAATGAAATATTTGGGTACGCAGCTTTAAATAAAAATAAATAAATAAATAATTGGCGCGTACACTTCTGTTAGGTGTTTGGCCGAGCTCCTCCTCCTATTTGTGGTGTGCGTTTTGGTGTTGTTTCACAAATGGAGGGACCTACAGTTTCAAGCCGACTCCGAACGGCAGATATTTTTATGAGGAGCTTTTTCATGGCAGAAATACACTCGGAGGTTTGCCGTTGCCTGCCGAGGGGCGACCGCTATTAGAAAAATGTTTTTATTAATTTTGCTTTCACCGAGATTCGAACCAACGACCTCTCAGTGAATTCCGAATGGTGATCACGCACCAACCCATTCGGCTACGGCGGCCGCATCTTTAAAGCCCATGTAATTTTAGGCGTAGTAGCTCAAAATTCTCATTGATTTTTAGTAGTTTGCCCCCCACCCCTGAAGTTGTTGCGCATTTTCTCCATATGACAAATGTGCGATATTTTTTTGTTTTTGCAGCACATGCCATTTTATACTTGGCTGCACGTGCTCCACGTTTTGTTAAAGTACAGTATATGCCATATTTCTGGGACATAAAAAGTAATATTTATTTATTTTTAACTCTACAACGAATTCGGTAAACGAGACCAAAGCATGCCATACGTGGCATACCAGCATAAAATACGTGGCATACCCAGAATAAGCGATTATCATAATTTTAATGAGGTTTTAATGCAATAGATGGTTTTTTTGTGTTTCTTAATTTAAATTTATAATCCATAAATATTTCAGTAAATAATATGAATAAGAGAACCAGAGTGGTGTGACATTTCGTTCCCGTTGTGAGAGCAAAATCAAACAAATCCACTCTCTCTCTCTGAAATTATTTTTCTAATAAAGTACCGTTCTAACTCACATTTCATTTATTCGCTGTTAACTTTAGATGTTTGTATGTAGGTATGTCTGTTTGCGTGCTCAAACAAATTGTGGCATATCTGCAACGGGGCGTCAATCATAAGGTTGGAATTTCCGAGTGCCGTCACTACAACAGAGTGCCTATAAAATATGTAACTAAGCGAAAAACTTCTTGCGATTACATTTTTTCACATTTCTAGGGTTCATAATATTGTAAAGCTTATTGGTTGTACATATATAAAAGCTAAGCGTATAACGAATGGGCGAAATTTTTGTATATGGAAGAAAATATGCAACAACTTCCGCAAAAAAATATCGAAAATGCGTTTTTTTTCGCTAATTTAAGCTTGCATTTAATTTGATGGGTTGTAAAACTGTATACTCAAAATCGTTCGAAAATTTCTTTTTAAAAAGATTAAAATTTTAATAAAAGTTTGTTGAAATTTTTGAAACTTGAATTTATGAGAATGTAAGAATGAACTAATTTTCCTAAAAATGTAGATTAGTGTATTTTTTTGTGTTTGCCATTCGTTTGAATCGATTAAGTCGAACATTTAGTTATAGAAGCGCAAATGTCTTCAACAGTTCACAATTTTCCTGGGTACAATTCGAAAGGAATAGCTTTCAAGACGACGAGTAATTACAAGACGAAATGCCGTATTAAATAGTTAGCTGTTCACGACTTCAAAAAACAAAGAGAAACGTCCTCGCTCCGCATTCACCGCAAAGTAAGCTTTCAAGTGGGAATTTAGTTTTGAAAAATCGCCTACATTTATGGTTTTCGCCGCATGCAAATTGCTGAACATTTCTACGAGTATTTACGCGTAAAACAACTGGTTTCACAATCGTCGCACGAAGCAAAGGAAAGTTTCTAAAGACCCAACTTGTAATGACCAATTGAGTGCAAAGGACTCCAAAAGTTTGAATTTCGGTTATGCTACGTACGTTTGGAGATCAATCACAGTAATTCTATTAATCGTTTCAAGCGCGTACAGAAAGTCTTTCTTAAATTTGCTTTGCGATCTTTGAATTTTTCTGAGCCCACGACTTCTTCTAACTCTCGTTTGCTTATAATAAGCCTTGAGACTAGGAGAACTTAAGCCAGGAGAACTTTATTCTCTCTCTTCGTTTAATGTTGTTAGTGGCTCTCGCTTGCTTATAATGAGCCTAGGAGAACTTAAGCACGGAGAACTTAAGTCAGGAGAACTGTACTCTCACTCTTCTTTTTGTTTAATGCCATTAGTGGCTCTTTAGGCTGTACTTCTTTATTAGATTGCATCAATTCTGATATTCCGATAGAAATCCTACATAAACTTCCCCCTTTTTATGTTGCTAATTGGAGAGCCGAGTATGCACGTAATGCCCCAATTTCGCGTGCACTTAGTGAATTAATAAGAGCTCGAATTCTAAAAATATCAATTGATTTTTCTTTAGAGGAATATGAATTTGCTAAAACTTTGAACCCAGGTTAGGTAAGGTTAATCCGACTGACATAAAGCCACGCATAGGCATCACATAGGATGTCAAGGCTTTTAGCAAACCTAGTTACTCTGGAGGATCTATTTTTGAGATAGCCTCAAGACCCTCAAACTGTGAACCTCTCAGGCATTTCGAACGCGTTTTTGATAATGCCTCTTACTTTCCTAAGTTTTTGTAATTAATTTTTAGTGCTTTTAGTAATCAACTTTTTATTTCCCTAAGGTCTATAAGAAATTTGTATTTTCATAGACCAAATTTATGTGAATATAAATAAACTGAATAAACTGAGTTCGCAAATGTTTTCTTACGACCTTACCTCTGTCACTTCTTTGCCAATTTCGGAAGCACACAAGTACGCTCTGGCAGTTTGGCTGGCTGGCTAATTTACCGGAATGCTTTTTTTTTACTTATTTGCAGTGTTTACGAAAAGGTGTATGTGTGTGTATACAACAATGCATTACAAAGTCTAAATTTTTCAGCTTAGTGGAAAAAATTCATTGTTGGTGCGAAAGCAAAAATTCTTCGAATTGAAAAATACTATTGTTAGTGAGAAAGCAAATAAAAATAAAAAAAACCCACTTATTTAACCTAATTTTGGGTCAAGGTCTAACACGGCATAAGGAATTTTTAATTCCGTTTCGCTTCATTGTGAGCAAAATGTACCATTATAACTCAGTGTGTAGTTTGTGTGTGCATACATACATACATATGTAAATTTGTATTTTACTTGCCAGCTGTAATTTTCGGCGTCTACGCCTCCACTTGAAGCTTAAGCACGCGCTGTTGTAGGGGTGTGTGCAATTTGCGTGTTGCTGCTGGCTAGTAAATAAATGCAAATGCGTGCCTACTCATACCCAACAAACAAAAAGTGCAGAAAACGTCATAGTTACTAGAAAATATATTTATATATGTATGTATATAATTTATAATAATTTTTGCGAGTTCATGACGAGATTATTATCATTTGTATTCACTCCGGGATACCGATTTGGAAGACCGAAAAAAGCGAATTTTCCAGAATTCTTTCTGAGAAAACTTTTAAATTTATTGATCTTAAAATTTGTAAACATATTACGTTATATTTTAACTGTATTTTAAGACTTAGTATTAGTAAAAATATTTATTTGGAAAGAAACTACAGCAGATCTCCGAGAGCTCCTCTTAAAAAAAGACATTTTGCGGTGATCACTATATCTCTGAACTGGATCCTCTGAAACTAAAAAACCAAACAGATTTCGTTAAAGTAATGTTAAATCTAGAAACTAATCGAAGGAATAAGTAAAATAATTTTTTTAACAAAATGGCGGTTTGTAAAAAAAAAGCGATTTTTGACCAAAATTTCGGTCTTAAATTGTTTATAAAAAAATATTTATCAGTGAGAAAAATTATTCGATTAATTACTAAAAAATATATATTTAATAAGCTCGTGTTAAAATTTGAGACTAATCGGTTTAGCTGTTTTCGAATCATGTTGGTCACCGACTTTGAAAACACCATGTTGAGAAGAACGCGTTTAAAGTTTGAAAAGCGAAGAAATTTGCGTGTAACTTCGAAAATATTCACCGGAACGATATTACATTTTCTATGTGTATTCTTAAATATATCGCACCCTAAATACAAAAGGGTCACAACTCAAAATACTAAGATTTTCAGGAGAGACGAAAAACGTTTTATGTAAAAATTATTGTAATATTTAAAGAAAATATTGTTCCATCATGAAAATATACAACATTGAAGAAGGTTCTACTATATTTTTTTCAATTTTATATTATGTTTGCGAAAATAAAACAAAATTTTGATTTATGACTCTTTAACTGAAATTTTTTCGATTAACTAGTGATATTATCTTAAGTTGTGCCTTTTTAACTGATAAAATGTTTTAATTTTATAAGTTTCCTAACCTAATTGAACTCACTTTTCACAACTAAAGAGGCACAATGCAAAATAATATACCACGAAATTTATCACTTTTTACAGTTATAGAGGCAGAACTCAAAATAAAACTCTTTATGTGTAATAAAAGTAATCAGCTGCTCTTGAGCCCATTAACGCAACTAAAAATAATTCTCTTTAGTTGATCGTGCAAAAGCAACACACTTGATATAAAAATAGACATAACTGTATTTTTCCAGTTAAAGAAGATAGTTATGAGAACGAAATATTTGCAGCAGTTAGAAATGTGTACTCTGAATTAATTTATGCAAAAAACTCAGTTTTGGAAAATTTTGAGTTGTGACCCTTTTGTATTTAGGGTGCGATATGTATCATACATTAAGAAATAAAATGCATTTGTTGAAAATTCTAACTGTATACACCTTAAGGACCACGAAGTTTTTTGTGAAAGCTTAGTACTTACAAGTAAAACACATACAAATGAGATTATTTAACAAGTTAGGACATTTTACTTGTGGCGCCCTAGCATTTTGCGCCATTACTATTCTGTATTCGTTACCCCATACGTTATTGCCTGTTCGCCGCAGAGCTGATTAAATGAGGCTGCTTGACTTCGCCGGATCTCCTTTTCTAGCTTTTTTCTATTATAAGATTCTTAAAATTTGCCAGCCTAATTGCGAAATCCGCAGTAGACTTTGGCAGATCCTTCTCTCTCTCTGAAGCATTTTGCCCTTAGTTCTTTGATAGTATCATTCCGATTACTCCTCTTATTCGCTTCCTATGACCTCGTTAAAAACAAAATTGAATAGAGGTTTGTCCAAGGTTGTCGATCTCCATGCTTGGTGTAGAAATTTACCAGAGGAAGTTGATTTTATGTTTCGTTTTTCTACCAGAATTTCTATAAGTAGCTCTTGATGATCGCTCATAAGAGTAATATCTATAATGACTCTTTTAGTATCCTTATAAAAATTAACTGCCCGTCCATCGTTGGCTTTGTTTAAATCTAGCGGAGCGAAATCCTCCGCCGCTGCGCCTCTGACGCTCGTTCTCCTACTACCCCATTTCACTACCCACGCATTAAAGTTGTCGGCTATGACGACCGGGTGACAGCGTCTCGCAGACTCCACAATATGGTTCAGGAACTCTTGGAACTCTTGAATCGTCCCGCTTTGGGACGCAAAGCAGCTGCAAATATGGCAACTGAATCCGCTTTCTGAAACGCGAATTATATATTTAAAGTGGAACAGTGAGTAGTTTGCAAAAAACATGACTTTAATCTTCAACGTCAACTTAAGACTAATCTGTACATTCTAAAATAAATAAAAAAAAAAAAATAATTGGCGCGTACACTTGTGTTAGGTGCTTGGCCGAGCTCCTCCTCCTATTTGTGGTGTGCGTGTTGATGTTGTTCCACAAATGGAGGGACCTACAGTTTCAAGCCGACTCCGAACGGCAGATATTTTTATGAGGAGCTTTTTCATGGCAGAAATACACTCGGAGGTTTGCCATTGCCTGCCGAGGGGCGACCGCTATTAGAAAAATGTTTTTTATTAATTTTGCTTTCAGCGAGATTCGAACCAACGATCTCTCTGTGAATTCCGAATGGTAATCACGCACTAACTCATTCGGCTACGGCGGCCGCTAAAATAAATTGCTTATTACCTAAAACAAAGCTGCATTTTATGAACAGTTAAACAAAAAGCATCACGCCACCTAAAAGTTCAGTTGCAATGGTATTTTTCCATTCAACATTCCTTTTTACTATATGTTTTTTTGTTGTTGCTAGAACTGTTTACTTTAGGTTCCCCAACATTGTTTTTCCATTAACACTTCTTAACGTTTAACATCGTTTATATTGTTTAACATTTGTTTAACATCACTATTAATAACATAGCTCTCTTATTAACAGAGGCTTATACATAACTCGCGTGGCCACCGTGTGCCCATATTGCTATTTTTTGGGTCACATCTGCCAGCAAAATTTCTATATAAGTACTTTATTAAAGCTTTCCCGAGCTGATACCTGGATTATTACCATTTTGTATGCACTTCTGGATACCGATTTGATGATGGACAGCAATATACATACTTCATAATACTTAAAACATGTATTTTCCTGTTATTTCGAAGTTAAGTAAATTTCATAAAAATTCTAAAATAATAAAAATAGCTTAATTGTTTTTCAAAATATTCTCCTTGGAAGCCTATACACTTCTGTTTCGCTTCAACCAATTTTCAAAGCACTTTTGCCACTCAGAAGTGGATACCTCCAAAACGAGCTGTTTAAAGACTTGAACAGCTTCTTCAGGCGTTGAAAAATGCTGAGCTCTCATTTTATTTTTGGTGCTCGGGAACAAAAAATAATAATTAGGTGCAAATTCCAAATCAGAGTTGTAAGGCGGATGATCCATTAATTCGATCGTTTGTGTACTCAAAGACTCTTGGGTATGTCGATGCGTGAGAGCTCGCATTGTCTTGGCGATGGATGGGATAATTCGTCTCCGGCAGTTGGTTTGCCATAATATTCCGAAAACTTGTGACAAACAAATGGTTGTGCACCAATCAGTATTGACTGCTTTAAGTTCATTGGGTGATACAGCTGAGACATGGCCAGGATTTCCGAAAAAACAGGCGACCAGTTACTTTGAGTTGCTTCTTCCGCGAACAATTTTTGTTAGACTAAGCTCTATACTGTCGATTGCTGTTTTGCTTTCGCTTTATATGCATAGATCCAAGATTCGTCACCTGTTCGACTTGCTTTGAACCACTGCTGCTGAATTTCTTCAACATTTCTTTATACCAGTCGACATGAATACGAGCCCTTTTTTTGGGCAATTGTCAAATTATGCGGTATCCAACGAGAACAATTCTTTTTGGCGACTAAATATTCGTGCAATGTTGAATGTTTGCTGGTCCCACTAGTGCCCAAAGATGCCCATATCAGCCGATATGCCACATGGCGCATCATCAATTGACGCACAGCATCGATTGTTTCTGGCACAACAACCGTTTTTGAACGGCCTTCATGAAATTCATTCTGCAAAGATCGATAGCCACCAAACTTGGCGTTTCACAGTGGCTAAGTGTGATACTTCAATGCCAATAGTCGAAGTAAGATGATGAATGTCTCAATGTCGATTCTGTCTCTATAATCCACATCGAAAATCGTAATAAATCATCGCATGAAAAATTTCACAAGCTAATTTCATCTTTTGGGTGTGATGAATTTCTCAACTCTCTGAAAGAAGAATAAATAAATCTCGTAAGTGAAACCCTTGTTTTAAGTTTATGCTAAAAAAAAACAAAACAATAAAAATATCGAATTACAGCTCATCACATTTAATGTTGCAAATACGCAAAATACCAAAGGCAACCCTCGTATTTACGATAAAATTTTTGAACGCGTTAATACTCTCGGAAGCTTAGTATTGCGCATAAAATATTTCACTTTCTTTCATGGATTGAGATCAAAAATGTTTGTATTCACTAAAATGGTTTTCTTCGTGAGAAATTATCGCTTGCAAAGTTGGTTTACTGGGCACATAGGCGCATACTGATAATCACACATATGAATCACATTGAAACTCAACCACAAAATAATTGCTGCTCATTATTCTCCATGGCGCAAAAGTGTTTAGTATTTGCGTTTCATATTGTTTTAGACCCTTTTTCTTCAGGTTATGTTCGTTGTGCTGTTTACCATATAAATCATGGTTAATAAATTATTAACACGAAATTCACAACGCTGCTGCTGCTGCTGCTGCTTCTGCTATCACCCACTGAGTATGACGAGTGCCGTTGGAATGGCTTGAAAGGTTACTGATAGGTGTTGGAATTATACATATTTACAAGCAAAAAATGAACAGCAAAAATATTATACGTTATAGTGGGGCGTATATGCAGCATGACTTTTTTTTCTATTTGTTTTTTTGTTTTTTATTTAGAGAATAGTGTAAATATTTACTGCAGATTAATTCTTGTTCTTTTTGTTGTTCATGTTCAACTTATTTAAATAGCTTACTATCGCTTACTTCTGATATTTCTGCTTATGAAGTTCAGTGTTTTCTTAGTTCACTCATTCCTACAAATATATAAATTTCACCACTCAGCCCGCCCTAATCCGTCTCGAACTGTTGTTTGAAGTGCATTATTCCTTAGCATTCACACACAAACAGAAGAAGAGTGCGCACATTTCTCAATTTCCCCATTCGCCATTAATCCGCTCACTTGCTTATGTTCACACACTATGTACATAAGTATTTAGTCTGTCCACAAGTGCATTGCTTAAGTACTTAAAACATACAGTCTGGTGAAAACCTACGTACATGCAAACATCCATGTCATGAGTTATACAAAATTGTCCGGATATAATTTAGTTTCCGCTCGTGCTGGCAATTTTCGAATCGCTTGCCATTTCAAAACCATCACCCGAACAACGACAACAATCAACACTAAACCCCAATCACTGTTGCAGATGTTTGCGCTACTGCAGCTTAATTTTTTGGGCATCCACTATGACTTGAGCAACCATTACAAATCCTATGCCACATCCTCTTCCTAATTTCATATACAACTTATTTTTCATCAAACTTGCTTGTTGTGATTTGTATTGCTGCACATACATATGTATGTTCAAGTATATCTGCTGCAACCTCACTTTAATTCACTTTGACTCGCCTCTCTAAATCGTTGCGAACATTGCTGTCCTTAGCAGCAATCTTCCCCTCTTCACTTTATTCCCTAGCCCTTTGGAACACTTGCACTTATTCCCCCTCTGTCTGATTCGAGAGCGTGTGTGTGTATGCCACTCTCTGTGGACCAATTCATTGCTGCATATTTCATTTGTTACGCTTATAAACCATCATTCGATTTGCCAGAGTCATAAAAACAGGAGAGCACAATGATGTCGGTCAATATGTACTTGTACATGGCGTTAGTGAGTGGCTGTGCACTCACACTGTGTGTGTGTGTGTGATGTATTGTGAGGTTGTTTGTTTGGCTCCACATGAAGATCATATGTGCAGGGTGGCGCAAAATTAATCATCAACTTTGTTTTTGATTAGCTTTTTTAGTAAACCAAAAAATGGTTTTGAGTAATTCAAATCTTTATTTTGAGCTTTTCGCGCTACACTGGACTTACATAACAAATTTTTATTCGTACTTTATATAAACTTTTTTCTTTCCTTTTTATTTATACTTTTTATTTGCAGTCTATTTTAATAATAATAAGCAAAATAAATAATCAGTTTAGAATTTGACTTATATTATTGGCATTGAATTGAAATCTCCAATATAGTCGAGGCTTTAAGCTTGGCACAATATTTTTTTTTCTTAAACTTATCGATTTCGACAATTTTCTACGTTAACTTTTTTAAATGTCCATACATTTTGGCACAAGTAAAAAAATATCTTTAGCCGTATGCCCTGGTAGCTGCTACTACTTTTCTTTACAAAATAATACAACAATTTTGCATAAAATAAATTTTAATATAAACGGTTTTTCAATAAGAGCTGTTATTTTGATAATCAAAGAAAAATGCTATTTTTTTAATATAAATGATCGGAAGTTTATTTCATTATAAAGAGGAAGGTGTGCCGTTAATAGTGGAAAATAACATCAGGTAAATGACAACCACGCTGTTGGCGTAGACCTTCTCTTTCACGTGGCCCCAAAGAAAAAAGTCACAAGGTGTTAAATCACAAGATCTCGGTGGCCAATTGTGATCACCTCTTCGAGAGATAATACGGTCCGGAAACTTTTCCCGCAAAAGATCAATGGTTTCGTTGCTTGTGTGGCACGTAGCGCCGTCTTGTTGAAAATAAACGTTGTCCAAATCAATACCATCCAATTCCGGCCATAAAAAATCGTTAATCATCTCTCCTGTTTAACACCTAACACCTGTTATTGGAAAACCCTTTACAATAACAAACCGTAAAGAATTTAGCTGAAATCTTCTTTTTTATGTTATGTTATGTTCTGTTATGTTCTATTATGTTTTGTTACGTTATATTATGTTGTGTTATGTGCTATTGTGTTACGTTATGTTCTAATATGCTATGGTATATTAAGTTTGTTGTTTTTATGTTGCTTAACGAAATGATGTGCCTCGCCCGTCAACATTTTCTGCCCAAAATTCGAGTTTGACAGGCGTCGCCCGCTGTATGTTTTAATATTTTTTTGTTTCATCTAAATTTCATTGTAAAGTTTTTATTTTTCAATTCTGTTTTAATATTATCAATACTGCATAAATATGTTGTGTTAAAAATGAAATAGTAATAACTTTTCTATAAATATATTAAATAAAAGGAAACATATTTAAGCTTTATCTTATTTTAGAGAAGTCCACGCACAGAAGTGCGCTAAATTTCGTTGTCTGCACGCCTACTATTCTTCGAAATTTAATCATAAGGCAAGGGGTTAATACTACATTGTGCATTGTTATGTTACACTCAATTTTTTGTTTTTTTTTATACACCTACTATATTGCATTTAATTTTCCCCTCCCTTAATTTTACGGTTATTTGCTCTCACTTTTAGGAAAAGAGTGCAGAGTCACTTTTATATTATATAATGCAATGTTGTTTTTTTTTCAATTATGCCATATTGCAAAATATGGACAAAAAATTCTGAGATCTGTTACTTTTACTTACATTCAATTTTAAATACAGTATTCATTTGCATACATACTTACGACTGCAAATATACATAGATAGAGTGCAGCAGAAAAACGTTTGTTCACAAGGTCATGAAGGGTAAAACCACCTCAAAACCAATGGTGACACTAAAATGCTACAACAACGCACATTTTTTTATGTATTCCTTTTGCAGAAAACAGAAGCAACATCGAAAGACAATGTAGCCGAGCAAGAGACACTGGAGCAGCGCAACAGAGGCTCAGTGCACAGGTCGCAAACACCACAGCTTTAATGCAATGCAGCAGTGACACAGCGTTGTGTTGACAGCGCAACAGGATTTAAGCGACGTGAAATTGTTTTGCCGAGCATAGACATTAACAAAAAACGCTTTCCCCGCATACTTTCCCCAGTACTGTTTGTTTCGTTCTTGGTGAACGAAATTAAAATGGAAATTGGAAAAGTTGCTGGAAAATCGTTGGATTAAATAGAAGAAAAATTAAAACAAAATTTTAGTTGTAAACAACGCGAATTGATTAATTTCCTCTTGAAATAATTTTTTCACCTTTTGCACGATTTCAATTATTTTTTTCATCACTTCCCGCTGCATATATTTATTTCTTTTTTTTTTTTTTTGAAATTTCATTTGATTGAATATTTTTGCAGACTTAAATTGTTCAGGCGTTAATTAGGCCGCAAATGTGTTGTATGCGAGTGTTTATGTGAAACATTACAATGAAATTTATAATTAAATAAAATAATACAAGTAATTGATGTACTTATGTATGTAAGCCAGCATGCGCGATTGGATGCTTGCACAAATACAAACGAATACGTTACGTGATTTCTGTTTCATAAGTAACGTACTTTATTTCATTACATTGTTGTTACTGTTATGTTAAGTATTAAATGTAATGAATTTATGATGAAAGGTACGATTTTTGTTTATGCGCACTTTAAATATGCCAAAGGATATATTTAAAACACGTTTATCATTTTCGCATGGCATTATTGCTCCATGCCTTTTTTCCCTTAACAAAAATTACATTTTAAATTGTCTGTGCTGTATTTAATATAATAGAAAAAAATGGTGTATTTATCAATTAACACTTGAACGAACGCAATAAGTTACGTACATATTAAAAATTATAAATAATTAAATTTAAAAACTGAATGCATAGTTACATGTGATGTACATACATTGAAATATCATACAGTGAAATGTAAGCGATATTGAAATACAAACAACAAACAAAAAACAAAAAACAGTAAGCAGCCTTGCTATAAAGAACACATTAACATATGGTGAATACAAATGCAACCAACAACACTTGTGGTGTGAATAAAAATTGAAACTGCATGGGGAGAAATAGAAACAAATTATAACAGAAAAAACTTACATTAACACTATTGATAGTAAGAATTATTGTAATGTGATGTTAAACTAAATAAAAAATGTAGTAAAAAAAACTAACAAAAAAAATTTAATTAGTAAAAACATAAAAAATGTAAAACCAAAATGTGCAGAAACATTATATAAATATTAGAAAAATCTTGTTAAATATTTAAATTTATACATATAAAATTAAAAAAAAAAACATTAATTTGAATAAGTAGACATTTTTTGAAATTTAATATACTATTATATATACATAAATTATACAATAAATTATATAATATATATATATATAATTACATGCAATTACAATTATACTTATAAATTGGATATAAATATATAAATACTTACATACATTTCCACCTATTACAATATATATTAAACAAATTAATTTTTTGTTTATTTACGTGAAATTGGCTCTTCTTTTTTACTCGCTCGTACATTTTCCTCAAATTGTCAGGAAAGCGCCTAAACAAGTATTATTACATTTTTTTTGTTTTTGTCAATGTAAAAACCAAACTTCTAACACATATACAAGCGCATATTAATGTATGAAAGTGTGAAGTTGTTGCTGCCAATAACGAGTGAAAATGGTTTGTTTGACAGCAAGGAAGAATGTGAAATATAACAACAACTACAATTATAACAGCAGCCATAGTTAAAAACCGCAAAATACTTAATCGCATTGCTAAAGAAGTGATTGAAATAAAATTAAATTTAAATTGAAATAAAATTAAATTTAAATTTACCTAAATTATAAATACTAAATGTACATTTTAAATGCACAAAAAAAAACTCGAACAACAATTTCCTCCATCTAGTATGCCCATACCTCGCTACTACACAGCTGCTCTTTATATGGCATTTCTCTACGGCAATTTTTCGATTAACGGCCAATCGTTTGGTTGGATCTTTTCTTACCCCTTATTGTACCACGAGCGAAACTGAGTAACGCGAATAAGTAAAGCTTCGTGCACGTTTATAAATCGGGGAACAACAAAATTATGTTTTGGTAAAAAATTATGAGGAGTCAGAGACCAGACAACTAATAGCATACATCTTAACGAATGCGCTTTTTTATTACAATATGATGCCAATGATATTTCGTATTTGCCGAACATTGCAAAACAAGATGAAAAAAAGAGGAAGAGCGCAGACAAAGTTCGACGAATATTTTGAATTCAGTAAATGAACAACAACGGAAATGGACGGCAGCAGCATATAGCGATTTTTTTTTATTTCGAAGTGACTCCTGCTACTAAACATGGCAAAAACAAGAAGAAGAGAAGGGTGGAGCGGGCAGTTACTTTACAAGAACAGAAATTGATAACGGCAGCATTTTATCAGATTAAAACAGCTTTCAAACATTTCATAATTTCTGTATGTGGATATTATGATCTCTTTGGTTTTTCCTTTCTAGCTTGAATTTTAATTGTTCACCCTTTGCATTTTTTTTTTTTTTTTTGTGTGCTCTTTTATTTTTAAGTAAGTATTTTTATAGGAATAAAAAGAAACAAAATTATGATGAACTAAAATATTTATTTAATTTATATATATTTTTATTTATATATTAATATTTATATACATATATTGTATATTTTCTTATATGTATATTAATTGGAACCGATCTGATTAAATTTCAAAGAAAATAATTGATTCATTAAACGGCTTTTCGCCTTACGGCCAACTTTTCTGCCACGTATCTGAGCCGTTAAGCGAAGAATGGGTGTAGTGGCTTTTATTATTATATTAATCACATTTTGTGGGCAAGTTCTTGTAACGCATTGCAGACATATATTTGTTTAGCTCTTTTCAGTTTACAGGCTATTTAAAAAAAAAACTTGAAGCTTTTTACTTTAACCGACCCAGAAATCAAATAAAATTTCAGCAGTGAAATAATGATAATTTCACTGGGAAAAGCAAGAGTAGGTGCTAGTTCTGTATTGTGCTACAGCTGTCAGGTAATAAGCTTTCTGTTTTAATAGAATTTACCAATGCAATGCAATATCAGATATGAGTGAAGTGTTTTCAGAGATAATTTTTCCATCAAAAACACTCGCTTTCCCGTGTGTACAACTAAACAGTAGCAAGTTTTTAACTTTTTGTAAAGTGATGTAAGTGGGTAATGGAAATGGTTGAAGTGAAATGACACTCCCCAAGTGCCACTAAAGCACCGTTTTGATAACATTGTGAGACCTCCAACAGGTAAATATCTACAGCCAACCAGAGCTGTTGATGTAATGGAGAAGATTGATGGGATTTAGGATGGCTCACTACCCCAGGCTGTCGAAGAAAAACATTTCTAAGAGTTTTAGTGCTATCAAACTGTCTTCCATTCCTGAAAACCGCTTGAGAAAGTATTGTCTATACACTTTCGATTCGGTTAAGGTCAACGTTGAAGGCAGGCCATTCTAAAATTGATATTATTTTTGCCGAAAACTCTCTTGTTTGCTTTGGAAGCATGAACGGCTGCATTGTCATGCTGGAAAATTCACTCCTCATCGAAATTATCATCAAAAATAGTAATAAGTACTTCATCTAGAAGCACTAGATACTTGACTCTATTCATCTTTGGAGATATGAAACATATGGGCGTTTTACCTTTGACACTAATGACTGAACAAGCTATAACAGAACCCCCTCCGTAATTACGAGTCATTCTCTCCTGCTTTTTCTTTCTTTTATCATGCCAATACATTTGGGTCCCATCTGGTCCGTCTAGATTGTATTTTTTTTTATCAGAAAAAAATTACTCTTTTCCATTCATCCTCTCAAAATTGGTACTTTTCTGCAAATGTCAATATGTGGGCAACTTAGGTTTAGGTACTCGTTTTACATATTCTAGACTGGAACTCGCTTGTAAAATTTGTTGCATATGACGGGGAGTACCTTCCAAATTAAGGATGTGTTTGTTTAATTTCAGCTGTGCTATTTGATTTATTTATACCCAGATAAACGTTTGATTTTCCGAACATCTCAGGCTCTAAGTTTTGGTTTTCTACCACTGCTCTTAGTACATCCGTACTTTCCTTTCAAATGGAAGTATCAGAGAACCACATTTTTGCTTCTTTTTAATATTGAAGCAATCTCTCGCATTGTTAGGCCTCTTTCTGTCAGTGCTAAAAGTTTCCCCTGATCAAATTCCCTCGCTTTGCTAGGCCTCTCTCTCTTAATGCTAAAATTTTCCCCTGCTCAAATTCAGACAAAGCTTTTCCGCGCGGCATGTGTTTTGTTTCTAAACCAAAACAACCACATAAATACATATTGGAACGAAATAAAGCGATCAAAAGCACTTATAATAATTTTATAATAACTTTAACATAAAAAACTTCTAAATTAAAAGCAAAGGCTTTTGGTCTTATCACTTTAGTTATTTCGCTTTGCAAAGAACAAGAATTTGCGCGTTACTAAAATACCAGCAATGCGGCATAATTTCCGTTAAGAGACCCCGTTTTAAACATACAAGCAACGAAGCGATATTGGGGAATTTTTTCAATTATTACTTTACTAGATCTGATCATAATCATTTTGGTCATATAACTTTTTCGTGCGATGTATATAAGTAGTCGTGTGTACATTTCTGCTCATGTTTTATTTATAAACTCACTTTGTTGTATAAGCTTGAACGGAGTTAGGATTTTGATGGATAGACGAGACGACGTCTGTTGAAGCTGGAGCACAAATAAATAAATGCAATGCATGCAATGTGGCTTTGTATTGGAGCCAAAGGTCATTTTTTATTTATGTATCTATTTATTGATTTATTTAATTTTTTTTCATATTTATTTAAATAAATACATGTACATATGAACATTTTTCAATATTTGTTTACCTTTTCTTCATATTTGTGTATTTTCTTCTTCTAATCAAAATTACAATAAAATTATTTAAGAAATGCAAACTTAGCAGCGTAATAAGTGGACGCTTGGTATATATGGAAGTCAACTTAACCAAAAGCGAAAACATCAGCAAACGCTGCAAGAAAATTAAATTTAAAAAATCGTAATGCAAAAATATTAGCCATAAATTAAAAAGTGATTTTTTATGGTTCATATTAACAGAAAAAAATCTAGAAAAAAAAATTTATATTTTAAGATGCTCGCAAGTTCAATTAATAAAATTTATACATTAACCGAAATACATAAAGCAAAAAAAAAAATAAAATTTAATTAAAAGGTACTAATTCGTTTTAATATAGGGCATCATAGCATGGCGCATAAAAATAAATTAAAATTATTGGAATTTACCAGAACTAATTAAATGGAGGAAAAAGTGAAAAATACAAAAAAAAAATTATAAACAAAAAAAAACAAATAAATCGCAAAGTTTATATTAAAGGTAAAAAAAAATTTATAATAGCCGATATTATTAACAGCAACTGAATTACCCAATATGCAGATGCAGGTGAACCACAAAAACAATTTTCTTTTGCCAAAAAAAGTTGTATATGTAAAGGAGTTCTGAAAAGTTCTAAATAGTTTTTGAATATTTCAAAATTAGCTAAAAAGAAAGACGCTGGCTGTATTTATTTAGCGCGAATACTTAGAATTAATTTAAAATTCGCTTTTAACCGCTTCAATGATTTCGAGCGAACAGAGCTCGCGTGCTCATCACCAACTCTAACGCAGCAACCCGAGGGCTGCTCGCAGGTTTCGACCTGTTCGTATCGTGAACGAATCGTGCTTGCCAATAACTACTTCTCATTTGTTACTTTTAATTTTAAACTACAATATATAAACTTTTTAAATACAAAGTACAAAAACCTGATATTTTTCTGGAAAAAAACTGGAAAACAAGTGGTTAACTTATAGGAGAAAGTTTTTTTTTAGTGAGTAAAATGAGGATATTTATGTTAATTCATCACTTGCCGTCTCCCACTAAAACTTGAATTAAAAACCCTATTTTTAAGTTAATTCATGCAGCTAGCGAGTAACGAGTTATTGATCATAATTATGACGAGAACAGATTGACCTCAGCCCTTAGCTTACCGGAAGGCTCCCAGCAGAATGAGCGATTCTCTTGACTCGCACAATTTTTGCTTACTTTATGTTGGATATGTTTATCAGGCTACCAGTTTGCACTTGCTGCAGGGCTTGTGGTGACTAATTCGATTTCAATTAAATTATATTTACGAACCTCAATAAACTAAAGGCTAGTACTATCTTCACAGCCGTGAAATGTTGCTAGCAACATTAATTTTATTTACCGTGAAATGTTGCTAGCAACATGAATTTTATTTACCGTGAAATGTTGCTAGCAACATGTATTTTATTTGTCGTGAAAAGTTGCTAGCAGCATGCATTTTATTTGCCGTGAAATGTTGCTAGCAACATGTATTTTATTTGCCGTGAAATGTTGCTAGAAACATTGATTGCGAAATGAGAAGAAACATTAGGCAAATTTTGGTAAAAAAGGGTTTTTGAACAAATTAACATACAAAGATATACATACTTATATTGACAAAACAAAGTTTAGATCTACTACTACTACAAAAGATCTACTTACACTCTTTGCGCAGACGCTTCGCTTAAAAATGCCATGTCTTTGGGGTATTTGAACTCGCAAACGAACTGTCAGTTTCCGCTCAATTTTAAATGGGTGTGAAAAAATGTTGCTGGCATGTTGCGCGGTGTTTTCACGGCGTAAACTGAGTACTACTTTGCCGTGAGATACATACGAAATTTCATGCATATTTTACGGCAATGCAATTTGTTTAATGGAGCCATTTCACGTGAAACGCGTACTTAATAATGAAGTCAGAAATGATTTACCATTTCTTTACATTGTCTTTGTTACGCCATTTGTGAGCAATATTTCACTACTAATGGATATTTCAATACCCGCGGATAGTTTCTTTAAATTTTTTGGGACTATTTCGAACGCGCAAAGGTATGCTAATAACCCGAAAACAATTCCTAAATTGGTAGATATGTTTTTGTTGGAATTGAGCTGATACTAATATCGAATTTTTGTTGACATCGAAAATTTTGTCAAAAGCACAACCATCAACAGTGGGTTTATTAGATGCATACATTTATTACAATAAAAAAAAAAAAAACAAAAAAAAAAAAAAATTTCTTAATGGAACACCCATTTTTCATGTTAAAGCTTATGACAGAGATTCCTAATCTTTTTTGCACTTCACTTTTGCGTCGCCCTTCCCAGAAAAAAACTCAAGTCCGCATTTTGCTAAAACATGACTTTCTTTATTATACCTATACTCGTAATGAGTTGGTGCATGACTACCACCATTCGGAAGTGCACAGGTTTGAATCTCCGTGCATGAAACAAAGTTTGCCGCTGCATTTGAAGTATTATTTAATTTTTGCTGCCTTTCTTCATTCAAAAGTATTATTACCGCATATCCAGTATCTTTTTTTCCAGGAAAGACAACTAATTATGAAATACAGCTAAATAAATCATTTTTTACAAAACATCCAACACGTTTTTCAAGTTCATTTGAATTCAGCGACAACTAATTTTCCATACTCGTGTTCGTAACGGACGTTTTGTATTTGTAAATTTTCATCGACGAACTCTGTGATAAGGCTGCATTAGGGCAGGTCGATTTAAAAATCGCTCATTGCTCTGTGAAAATCGTATTCTAGGGATCAAAATAAGAAACTTTGCCGAATGAACCATACCTCTAAAACGAATTTTGATGTCCCCCAATTTATCAAATATCACCATTTTTGGCCTTTACATGAAAAAATCAGCTAAATGGCTATGTTTTTTCTTTATTTTTATTTATTTATAATAAAATTTATTATTTATTTATAATAATATCTATTTGTTCTCTTAAGAAAAATTATTTAGTCAGAACATATGTAAATGAAAAAATTAATTTAAGTGAGTTATAGAAAAGAAACTAAAAAGTTTGACCCAAATTGGGGGACACGAATTCGTTTTAGAGGTATGGTTCCTTCGGCAAGGTTTCTTATTTTGATCCCTAGAATATGATTTTCACAGAGCAATGGGCGATTTTTTTGCCTCCCCACAAAAGGCACTAAAAGTTCGACCCAAATTGGGGGACATCAGAATTCGTTTTAGAGGTATGGTTCCTTCGGCAAAGTTTCTTATTTTTATGCCTAGAATATGATTTTCACAGAGCAATGGGCGATTTTTTTGCCTCCCCACAAATCGACCCGGCCTAGGCTGCATATAATTCGGTTCTTTCATTTCTCCTTCTCGCCGCCGTAGCCGAATGGGTTTCTGCGTGACTATCATTTGGTATTGCCTGGACACGAAACAACAAAATTATAAAAAGCCTTTCTTTGTAATAGAAAAAAGTCCTGTGGTCCCTCGGCAAGCAATGGCAAACCTTCGAGTGTATTTCTCCTCATAAAAAATATCTGCCTTTCGGAGTCCGCTTATAACTGTAGGTCCCTCCATTTGTGTAACAACATTAAAGCACACACCATAAAAAGGAGGAGGAGCTCAGCCAAAGACCTAACAGAAGTGTAGGCGCCAATTATTTATTTATTTTATTTTTATTTTAATGCAAGTGCAAATACGAGTTAATTCGTGATCGTTCAATAACATGAATTACAAGCTTGTCTTCAGATCTGAAATATATTTTTCTTGCAAGAAACCTTTTAAAACCAGAAAACAGTCAGAGTACTTTTTAGCTCCTCTTCTATTAAATTCTATTTTCTTCACAATAGCAACTTCTCTTGAGTCGCTACAATTTTATTAGCCAGTTCCAAAAATATGTGTTTAGTTTTTTGGGAATCAGGATCACAGGGTCCCATGCACAGTTAGCGAATTGCTGGCTAGTGAGCATAAACCTCGTTTCTCGCTTCGCATCGTTTGTGGCGCTTGAATGAAATATTTTTTAGTCAACAAATTAAGCAATTGCAGTTTGCTTTTTTTTGGCGAAATCCAAGCGTTAGCGTCGGGAAAAAAATATTTAAATAAAACCAACACTGGCCACTACATATCAAATACAAGGTGGATGGCGGCAAATGCAGACCAGAAATGCTCAAATTTTTATTAAAATATTTGATAAAAAAACCAAAAGGAAGCTACTCACCGTAGGCTGCAGAAATGCTGCGGTTTAAATGTATCAGAATCGAGAATGAGAAGAAAACAAAAACAAGACCAAAATTTTCAATCACACCACTCTCACCAAATACACCACATTACTTGCCTACATATTGTATAAAGCAACAGTTGTTAGGGAAATTTTCCAAATTAATGATTGTCAATAACGGTTAATGTTATTTCCAACGATCAAATGAGTACTCAACGCGAACCGATTGGGGAAATGTTTAAAGTTAATATCTAAAAAGCAATAAAAAATAATTAAAATAAAATATTAAAAGCAAAATACATATATATGTATATACATATATTACATATATATATGTATATATTACATATTTATATTAAATTATATATTTTAAATATAATTAGCATATACTATTTAGCATATACCAAAGTGAATTACAGTTAGTCAAACGAAACTACATGCATACATACACACATACATACGTATATGAAGTAATAAAAAAATTGAAAATTAAAAAAAATTAAAAAAAAATATTTACCAAATGAATTCCAATTCAAAAATGGAATATCGAAAAAATAATTTTGCATACAGCCATAAAAAAATATCAATGAAAAGCTATCATTTTGCAGTTTGCAAAAAATTTATGATAGCAGGCGCCAACAAATGCAGAAATTGTAACCTGGGTAGGAGCGAGTTTATTCGGTGTAGCAGAAAATAAGCCGTTAGCCAACCCACACACGCACACGACACGGGGCCGAAAAGCCTAAAAATTACATATTGTTAGCGAGAAATAGTAATTAAAAATAATAAATTAACAAATTTAAATTTATTACATAGGAAAAAACTAAATGGAGCAAAAATAAGTTAGCTATGGTATAACTGCAAAACAGCGTAGACGCACGCAAAAAAGCAATAGATTTTTGAAAATTCGCACACACAACTATTACATACATACATACATACTTTGAACTGACTTACGGAGAAATGCAGCACCTAAAATTATGAGCGACTTCAAAAAACATTTTTTTTTTGGTAATACCAGTGAAGACGATTTTTAGTTAAGCACACTTTGAGTATTTTTTAATCCCAAATATTTTAAATGGCGATTCAAAATGCTTACTACAGCACATGCACTTGCACACTCACGAAGAAGTCTACTTCTTGGCGTATACCAACTGCAGTTGCAACATTTTGAAACACCAACAAGCACAGGATTGCAATAGGAAAAACAAATAAAACTTTTCCATACACAACACCGAAAATATGTAAACACAAAACAAGAAATCGTAAAAAGAAAAAAGGAAAAACGAAAATATGAAACTTAAAAATTTTGAGAAAACCATTACTCCATTCCCTGGCATACAAACAGTCTGTAGATCAATCAAAAATTTGTAAGTGTAACTACAACAAATGCAATGAAATTTACAATCACCTTGTGGATTGTGTACAAAATCACAAAAACAAAGAGAGTTGAAACAAAAAGACATTGAATATTAAAAATAACGCGCAAAGAATAGCGCTGGCAACAACCCGCCGGCAAACGCAAGACGCGCATGCGCAGCAAGCAAAAGTGTTAAATAACAAAAATGTATAACAAACAACAAATTTTTTGGTGGAAAAATACTCATTATTGTTAAACGGTTTAAATGCAAAATATTTAAAAGAAACTTGCATAATAAAAAAACTAAGGAAGAATAATTACAAAATTAAAACCTAAAAACAATGAATACAATAACAATTATTAAAAAATTAAACAAATTAAAAACAAAATATAAATATATATATTTCAATAGTAAAAAAGTCAACATGAAAAAAAAACAAAAAGAAAAAACACAACTACATATTATCACTTTTCTCTCTTTAGTAAGTTTAGTTAATTGATTACTGAGTTAAAATTAAGTGTTAGAGATACATACATGAAAATTAATAATTAAAACGAAAAAAATAAATAAATAAATAAAAGTACACAAAAAAACTCATAAAATCCACAAAATCCATAAAAACGCATTACAGCAGTGGTTATATTAAGGTAAAAATATAATTAATTAAATAAAAATACTAGTTTTCATTATTTGTTATTATTATTCTTTGGAATAATTAATTGGATAAATGATTTAAATATTGATTGAGGAAATAAAAAAAAACTATTAAATAAATGCAAAAAAAAACAAAGGTTTTATAGTGTTTCTTTTTGGTAAATGCAGATCAGCCAGTGAGTATAGGTTGGTTGGTTGGTTAAAGTGGTGATTCTTCCAGAATCCAACTAGCGCTTCCGCACCATTTTGTTGCCACATCCTCGTTACCAACTTGTTTAACGGTTATTTACAGCAAGACTATGCGGTTTAAGAACCTTATTGGGTTGTTGACGTCTAAGCCAGACAGTTGTTCGAGATTCTCGAACAGCGGTTGGCCCAGGATTGACATTCTCTCCATCCATAAGGCAGGGCATTCATAGAAGAAATGGAGACTCGTTTCCTTTTTCTCTGGTTGTTTACAACTGTGCCAGTGTGTGTTGTGAGGGATACCCATTTTGGCTGCTTGTTCTCCGATAGACCAAAAGCCAGTTATGACTGCCATTAGTCTCCAGGTGTCCCGTCGTTTCATTCTTATTAATGCCGACGATTGTTTGAGGTTGTAGGTGGGCCATAACGTTCTGCTAATTTTGCATTTCGTCTGGTCTTTCCACCTACAATCCGCGATTCGAAGGTATTTTTGGGAAATTGCATTATTGACTGCACCTAGTGGTGTGAATACCAATTCTGCAAGAACGTTACTCATGGCAGATCCCCTCTTGCCAGTTCATCTGCTTTTTCGTTACCTTCAATGTTCCGATGTCCCGATGTCCCGGGACCCAGATTAAGGTAACTTTATGGTTTTCAGTCAAGATGGTGAGGTTATTCCTGCTTTGTTCCACCACTTTAGAGGTTGTGTTAGCCAAACCCAGTGCCTGGATTGCAGCTTGGCTATTCGAAAGAATAGCGATATTGCCCTTAAGAGAAATCTCTGATTAGTAGTCTACAGGCTTCCCCAATGAGTGAGTGTGAGTATAACTTCACCAACATTTATTATATTTACTGTATATTTATATATTTTTTATTATATTTATTGGATATTTATATATTTTTATTATATATATATATATTTTTATTATATATTATATTTTTTTTTTTTATTAGGGTCCCACCAAAAACATTTCTGCATATCTGTCCGCCGACAATTTACTTTTGAAATTTTTGTCTACATAATTTTTCACTTGCAATTTGCTAATAATTTTCTCCACTGCTCTTAACAGGAGGATAGCTTATCAGTTTGGAATCGCACCGCCACTGACCACCCGAGTACGACACGTATCCGCGATACGCTACGTAGGATATTAAACATACCTCTCACAACAGCAATGGAGTATAAGATACACTGTGATAGCCTTAAATATGTAGCAATGTAAGTACAACAACAAATAATATTTACTTGAACTGTTTATTATGGTACTAGTCTGGTCAAATACTCATTTTTTATAGATATTTTTTAGGAATTTTATTTTAAAGAAAATAAAATGCGATCGTTTTGATTTTATAGTATGTTATTATTGACATCAAATAGTATACAAAAACAATTTTTCTTTAGGTCAAAACATATTTTTTTGTAGTAGTGTGTCACCAAAGTAAGCGTATTAAAATATTAAAAATAGGTGGCTTGTCAACAGGATTTTGGCTCTTCAGGAAATCTGAAACGAAAAAGTTAAACTGATTATTATTCTGTAGGCTTGTCATTCTGGCAGGTGCTACAATGGGACAATTTGAAAACAAGGTATGTTTTTCGGGTGGAAATCAGACTGTAGTATGGAAAGTGGCAATGGGTGTGACTCCATTATGGCTCTCTTTCGTGATATTAAAAATATTGCTATACCGCCAAAGCAAAGTCATTTTGTGTAAATACGATTTTTACAAAAATATCTCAAACCACCTCGGCGCCACCTAGCGGATCTAAACAAGATTACAAATATTCTCGGTCAAGCTCACAAAAAAATAAAAAATAAATAATTGGCGCTTACACCCTTTCTGGATGTTGGGCCAAGCTCCTCCTCCCATTTGTGGTGTGCGTCTTGATATTGTCCACAAATGGAGAGACCTACAGTTTTAAGCCAACTCCGAACGACAAACAGTTTGTTATGAGAAGAAATACACTCGGCGGTTTGCCATTGCCTGCCAAGGGGTGTCCGCTATCAGAAAAAACTTTTTCTATCAATTTTGTGTTTCATGAACCTACGCACATCCGAATGGCAGTCACGCACCAACCCATTCGGCTATGGCGGCTCAAACTTACAATATCTCATCGAAATTCCATTAAAACTGGTACAATGATTTCGGAGTCTATTTGCCACATATACACGCACAACTAAGTTTGTATAATTGTATGGATTGTACTAAGTTTGCCTTAAGCTGACTATATTTAATTAATTTAAATTTTTTGCTGACCTGCTATGGAAGGATTGGGGGCGTAATGTTTAAATACAGCTGCGGTCAAAATCTTAGTAGTGCTTATATGTAACATGAAATGGGTTAAATAAGTGCGTGTAATCGCTTTTATAAAAAATTTAATTTTTTTCCTGTTATAGCCCAAACGTTCAAAGGTTCACTGAATATAACTTCTGCTCAAATATGAACGAGACGTTATCAATAAAACGGTCCGCGGATGACATATGGCAAAAATAAATTTTTTGTTTTTTGGTAGGACTGTTATAAGCTTACATGGCAGATTTCAGCGTGATATGTTACATAGTTTGTTTTCTGTGCTACTGTAAACAAGTCAAGCTCGAGTGTGTTCTTCGAATTCTCTTTTATGACTTCAATTGTCTCAAATGTTGAGCTTGGGAAACAGGAAAAAGTCACATGGAGCCATATCAGGCGAATACGGTGCTTGCGGAACGATAATAACATTATTTTTGTTCAAATAATCGCGAACAAGACGAGATGTATGAGCTGGTGCATTATCGTGATGCAAGAACCATGACTTGTTGTCCCACAATTCCTTCCTTTTAAGACGAATTTTCTCGCGCAAACGCTTTAAAACGTCTAAATAATATTCAGCGTTAACCGATCGGCCTTGCGGAAGGAACTCCGAGTGCACCACACCTTCGTAATCGAAAAAAACAGTCAGCATAACCTTAATTTTTGAGTGACTTTGGCGTGGTTTTTTGGGTTGATGTACGGCCCTCTTTGAACGATTTGTACCACTGGAAAACACGTGCACGGGATAGAGCAGAGTCCCCATAGGTTGTCTGCAACATTTTTAAGGCGTCTGAAGCCGAAATTTTTTCCATCGTTAAATTCGAAGAACACACTCGAGCTTGACTTGTTTACAGTAGCACAGAAAACAAACTATGTGACATATCACGCTGAAATTTGCCATGTAAGCTTATAACAGTCCTACCATCCAACAAAAAATGTATTTTTGCCATATGTCATCCGCGGACCGTTTTATTGATAACGTCTCGTTCATATTTGAGTAGAAGTATACAGCAGTGGTACGGCCTATCATGACATACGGTGTCTTAGTCTGGTGGCCAACCATCGAGAAAAGGACAACAGTAAAATGTCTAGAAAGTATTCAAAGGGGTGCTAGTCTCTACATAAGCGGGGCACTAAAGACTATGCACACGGCAGCGATGAATGTCATGCTGCACCTATTACCGATTGAGGCCTACAGCAAACAGCTGGCGGCGAAATCGGCTCTTAGGTTAAGAGAATCTTCCAACTTAGCCACTAACAGAAGAGGACACGCAAGAATACTAGACGAATACCCCTTCCTACATCAAACGACAGACTTTTGTAGCTCAGTGGAGTTGCATTTAAACACACCCTTTACCACATCTTTCCCAACGAGAGAAGATTGGGACAATGGGGTAATGGACAATAAAAGCGGAATCCATCTATACTATACCATCTATACTGATGGTGCCAAGCTAAATGATCAAGTAGGCGGAGGCTTTCATTCTGAAGGTTACCGGATCACTGCAGCGTATTTCAAGCTGAAATATTGGTTATCAGAGAAGGCCTGCTAGCCCTAACTAAAAGTGTCCTCACAACAAGAGATGTAAACATATATTCAGATAGTTAATTGGCCCTGAATGTATCGACGTTTTGACAGAACTATCACAGTACTATGTAATAAGCCTGCTTTGGGTGCCGGGTCATAGAGACATAGAAGGCAACTGCAAAGCAGATGAGCTGGCGAGATTGGGTACCACATTACCGATCCAACCAGACAAAGCGAACATACCAATACCTTTAGCAACTTGCAAGATACTTATAGATAAACACACTATTAGTGCTGCCAACAGGCTATGGTCTCAGTCCCTGACCTGTGTAACTAGTAGAATGACGTGGCCGGAATGGAACATGGGCCGCACAAACCGACTGTTGAAACTAAACAGGAAAAAGATGAGAAATCTTCTCGGGGTCCTAACAGGGCATTGTCTGATTGGCAGGCATGCCAGTATACTGGGAGCGCCCTATAACGACTATTGCAGAAGCTGTAACGACATTGAAGAAGAAGAGACTATAGAACACTTTCTATGCGGGTGCATGGCTCTGGATAGAAGAAGGTTCAATAATTTAGGAAAAAGCTCCCTGAATAACTTGGCAGAAGTACCCAATATAAAAATAACAAGTCTTGTTAGATATATCAAAGCCACAGGTTGGTGCAATGAGGACAATGTAAAGTGATGAGAGGGGACAGCCCCGGTGGCATCACAATGGGTCTACAGCAGGCCTAGGTGTGTCAAACGACGACCACTATACCTACCTACCTCACCTACCTACCTATAGCCCATATGTCAAACAAAACAAATCCCAAGGTAAAATTATATTTAAGAAAACTGCAGCGAATTTTGAGCGATCGAAAACTTAGCAGTATTACAAATTGTAAGAAAAATTTTGACAAATTTTATTTTTATTTTTACATGGGGTTTTTTTGAGTATTTAAATTAGTATTTTGCTGCACGACCCTTATTCTTTAGAATTGCAGCACAATGGCGTTGCATTGAGTCTATGTACAAGTTTTTGGCATCTTTCAATCGAAATCGACACCCATGCGCTCTTTACAGCTTCCCATAGCTGCGTATTAGATGTTGGCTTGCGTTGGGCTACTGCCTCCTTTGCATCAACCCACAAATTTTCAATGGGGTTTATGTCTGGTGACTGTGGCGTCCATTCCATTACGTCAATCTGACTCTGGTCAAACCATCTTTTAGCAACTTTGCACGTGACAACGACCCCAAAGTCTTGCTGGAACTTCCAAACAAGCGGCATTTCGTCTCTGGCATATGGCAGCATGATGTCCGAGAGTATATCAACATATGAAACGCTAGTCATCATTTTCTTAACCCAATGAATGGGTCCCACGCCTAGCCAAGAAAAGCATGCCCAGACCATAATGCTAGAACCACCATGCTTTATTGTTTTTGTTGTACACTTCGGCTGGTATTCGGTGTTAGGTGGTCGTCTTACATTTTGGCACGATCCCGTTCCACCATACAAGACAATCTTCGACTCGTCCGACCATAAAATGTTGCGCCATTTGGTCGAAGGCCAATTTATATGTTCTTTGGCGAATCGAAGTCTCTTTTCTACATGCATTTATGTCAATAATGGTACTTTTCTTGAACTGTGGGCACCCAGGTCGAGGCCGACGAACAGTCTCAACGCTCGAAGAGCCTTTTAAGGCATCTTTTATCTCAGTAGCAGCCGCAAATGGAAAGTGCTTTGAGTATCTGACGACAGACTTAACTTCTCTTGCGGACATTGCTAGCTTTCTTCCACGCTTTTTGCCTCGCTTTCGGTTTGTACTTGATGGCATTACGTACCATTGTTGGTGAGCATCCAATGATATTTTGCATTTCCCCATAAGTTTTTCCATCAGCAATCGATTTTTTTATGAGAACGCATTTCTCGGGTGTGCCATTTTTTCTTCTGGAAATGACTGAATGAGGAATAATAAAAATTTGGCCATTAGCTACAGAATATCAATGAAATAAACTTATCTCAGCGTCTTTTTTTTAATTTTCACAAAGATAGTCGTGATAATATTAATTTTTCACACACTTTTTCACGCACTACTCAAATTTTGACTGACTAAAAAGCCATTGCAACTAAAATTTCATGCAAAATTAACGAAACCAACAGGTTAAGTTTAAAAAATGATTGCATAACTTGAAGCCGACTTCTTAATCTAACGGATTTTACAGTGGATGGCGAAAAATTGTTGTGATAAAAAAACGTGGCCACTTAAATATAATGAGCCATAAGTAGTACTAAGATTCTGACCGCAACTGTATAACAGCTATATATCCAGGGTTTTTTAAGAGCTTGGGAACTTAAAATGATAATACAAAACAGAAGTATTGTTGGCATAATTTTTTTGTTTGTTATAATCTGGTATATACGAGGGGTGCCTTTTATATGTCGGGATTAGAGAACAAAAACAAATTTTAATCATCGAAAATCACTTTATTGTTTTTCAAAATATTCTCCATGAAGATCTATACACTTTTGCATGCGTTTGAACCAATTGTCGAAGCACTTTTGCCACTCTGAATGAGGTACCTCCAAAACATGCATTCTGAATGCCGCAACCGCTTCTTCAGGTGTCGAAAAACGTTGACCTCTCAGTTTGTTTTTTACGTACGGGAATAAAAAGAAGTCATTCGGTGCCAAGTCAGGACTATACGGCGGATGACCCATTAATTCGATGTTTTGGGTGCTCAAAAATGCAGTTGTTTGAGCCGATGTGTGAGAGCTCGCATTGTCCTGGTGAAGAGTGATCCGTCTTTGGCGATTGGTTTTCCTAATTTCTTGGAAGACAACTGGCAAACAAATGGTTGTGTACCACTCAGAATTTACTGTTCTGCATTGTTCTAGTGGTACGGTTGCGACATGTCCAGTTTTTCCGAAAAAACAGGCGACCATTTGCTTGGAAGTGCTTCGTGCGCGAACAACTTTTGTTGGATTTGGCTCATCTTGAAACACCCATACAGTCGACTGCTGTTTACTTTCGGGCTCACACGCGTAAATCCATGATTCATCACCTGTCACGATGTCATAGACGTGTTTTGAAGCCCCGCGATCGTATTTTTTGAGCATTTCCTTCGACCAATCGACACGAGCCTTTTTTTGAGCGATTGACAAATTGTGTGGGATCCAACGCGAACAAATTGTTTTGACAGTCAAATGTTTATGCAATATTGGATGTATGCTGGTCCCACTAATGCCTAAGATTGTCTCAATCTCACGATAGGTCACATGACGATCTTGCAATATCAGTTCGCGCACAGCATCAATGGTTTTCGGAACGACAACTGATTTTGGACGACCTTCACGAAATTCGTCTTGGAGTGAACTATGAGCACGATTGAATTCACCATACCATCGATAAACACTGGTCCTTGATGGAGCTTCATCGCCAAAAAATGAATTAAGTTCATCAATGCAATGCTGCTGAGTTAATTTACGTCGAAAGTTGTAAAAAATAATCGCACGAAAATGTTCACGATTTAATTCCATTTTTGGACGGAGATGAATCTTTTAAGTTACTCTAAACAACACAAATAGCGCGTGTATTTCAAAACGTTCTAAGTACGTAAAAGCCAAAAAATGTCAAATTTTGCGTTACAGCTGTCAGTTGCCAGATTGCAACACCAGGGTTGCCAAATCCCGACATATAAAAGGCACCCCTCGTACTTATAATTTTATTGTATTTTTAATGACATCCGGCTTATGCCCGTCGCGGCTACGTAGTCGACCATTCGATCAATCCAATAAATCGATTGTTGAGCGTTGCACCGTCAACATTGAAACCAAATGTCGTCGATGTTTAGCTGATTAGGTTTTGGAAAAATTCAAAAATTCAGTCAGCATGGCTCGATGACGCTCGCCATTCACCTAAGCGGCAGCTCCTTCATTTCGAAAGAATTAAGGACTGATGAAAGCCGCCAGTGCTCTATAAACTACGCGACCAGATTTACCATCTTTTTTTTTATTTTTTAAAGTAAATTTTCACAATTTGGAAACATTGTTCTGGCGATAAACAATTGACGATGACTTGTCAGCCTTACTAAACAGAAATATCAAAACAGTTTGCCATTCCCAGCTGTCAAACTATATTCAAATTATCAAACTTGCAAAGTGGGGTAAAGTGAGAGAACAAAATGCCATTTCATTTTGAGGGAAGTTGCAAGTTTTTACTGGATAAATTATTACTTGTAAGAATTCGCAAGCGAGAAAAACAGCTGATCGCAAAGCAAAAATAAACACGAATTAAAAATTGCGAATTGCAATTGCAATTGTAAATGCAATGTTCTTCATCTAACAGCGATGATGAAATGGAACAAATTATTGTGGACAAATGAAATCATGTCATTTCGAGGCTCGTTATTTTGCAATTTATTTGCTTTATTTTTTAATATAATATGAGGTAACTCAAGTGAAACAAATTTAAATCTTAGTAATTTTTCCTGCCAACAATTTAATCAGCTGTTCGTAAAACTTGTAAATAGTTACTGGTTTTGCGTTCATGTACTTGTTTGATATTTTTCTCTTTGAGAGAGAATTCTCGGAAATTAGGTTACTGGATAATTTTTACATGCACAGACGTCATGTATCCAAAAAACTTGCAAAGTTGGGGAAAGTGAGAGAGCAAAATGCCATCTCATTGCGCGGGGAAATTTCGTTTCGCATTTTTTCTTTGTTTTTTTTTTTAATTAATTTCTAAGTTCTTGCATTTTATTAATGATTTATTTCGGAAATTTTTTGGTGCAAACACTTTTTTCAATTCCAAGCTAACGAATTTTTGTTTTTTATTCTTTCTTCTATTTCACAGTAATAAAGGCCCTCTGAAAAGCTGAAATTCAGTAAATACGTTCAACGCAACAAAAATAAAAACAATTGCAGATGATACAACACCCTTTGTGGAAAACAATACTAGCAACAACAACAACAACATCAATGGCAACGGCAGCGGTAGCAGCACCAACCAAATCAATACAAACAGCAATAATCACAACAACCATGGAGACAACTACAACTGCAACAATTGTTCACACAACAATACAACTGACATTGCTAAAACCTAGAACACAAAATAAAAACAAAAATACAACAAAACCTATCCTCTAACCACCGTACCAATAAAAACAGCAAAGAGGCATAGCAACGCAACTTATGTACACTCTGGGACCACATCGCCTACCACAGTACGGAAAAAGCTAAACTGGATATAAATAATTGCAAAACTTTAATTTTCATGCTGAATGCAAATACATGCGTACACACATACATATACACATATGTAGTATGATGCATTAAGAGAAGCAACATTTTGCGATTATTTGCATAAAGGTTTGCGATTTAATAAATAGCGAAACTTGGACCCCAACTCAAACGAAAACACGGCTGCAACCTCAACTTAAATATCAACCTCAAACCGACTAAAATTAAATTAAAAACCGAATATTCAACATTTGCCATTAGCGTTTGCTGCAAACACGAAAATTCTCTAAAAATGTTGTTGCCACATAATATTGCATTAATATATCACGATTATCACGTGAATACTGTCATCTGCGCGACACCACAAATCGCCTAAATTGTTTTTGTTTCATACCGATTTGCAAATAATTCTCGATGAATTTCTGTTCAACATAAAAATCCAAAAAGTTGGTACCCACCCCTTTAAAGAATATTGAGTGAAGAAAAGTAAAAATTTTTACAAAAATTATAAACCAACTGAATAAATCTAAAAGAAAAACTATCAGACAGCAAACCTACAAAGATACATACATACATACATACATACATACAAATAAAACATACTAAACCAACATAAAACAAATAAAGAAAACTTAAATACTGTAATAAAATTTATTGAGAATTTCCCCCCACGCAAAACAAGTATATAAAGAACGAAAGATGAAAAGTTATAAAAAGGTTTAATAAAAAGTTATTAAAGTTGCAAAAACATAAAACAAATTAAAATACTGTGTGTTATTTTCTACTGAGTAGAAGGACGAATGGCGGCCGCCGTAGCCGAATGGGTTGATGCGTGACTACCATTCGGAATTCAGAGAGAACGTAGGTGCAAATCTCGGTAAAACACCAAAATGAATGAAATTAAAAAGTTTTTTCGACAGGGTGGCTGATGAATTTTGCTACATTAAGAAACTCAAATAACTTTTTTTTTAGTGTATGGAATTCATTTATTTTTTTTCAAGTTGAAGGTCATTAAATTTTATTAAATGTAGCTTAACTAGTTTTAAAAATAATTGAATTTAAATGCCCCCCATGCTCGTTGACACAAGTGCGGCATCTTAGTAAAAAGTTGTTCATTGCTGCTTTGAGAGTTGCGACAGGAATAGCCGCAATTGTTGCCCGAATGGATTGTTTTAGTTCATCCAAATTTGTTGGCTTTGTTTTATAAACTTCTTGTTTACATAAACCCCACAAGAAAAAGTCAGGTGCAGTAAGGTCAGGCGACCTGGGGGGCCAACCAAATTCGGAGTTTCTTGAAATCAGTTTATTGGGAAATTTTCGTCGCAACTCTGTCATAACAGTCTGGGCTATGTGAGACGTTGCCCCATCTTGTTGAAACCACACAGAGTTGAAAGGAATTCTCTTTCGGCGTAGTTCTGGATAGAAAAATTCTTTCAGCATTTTCAAATAACGGTCTCCAGTAACCGTAACGGTGTGACCATTTTCTTCAAAAAAATAAGGCCCGACAATACAGCGTGAAGAAACCGCACACCACACTGTCACGCGAAGAGGATGCAATTCCGTCTCGTGCAGTATCTGTGGGTTAGAAGTACTCCATATTCGACAATTTTGTTTGTTCACATTGCCGTTTAAATCGAAATGGGCCTCATCAGACATGAAAAGGCAGTTTAACATGTTTTGGTCTTCTTCCACCATTTGCAGGATCTTCTGGCAAAATTCCAAGCGAACCGGCAAGTCTGCTGCTTTCAGTTTGTTAACCATTTGAATTTTGTAGGGAAATAAGTCTAAATCTTTGTGCATTATTGTTTGCAAAGACTGTCGGCTGACACCAAGTTGAGCAGATAAGCTTCTTGTTGAAACCCTTGGATTGCTTTGTATAGCTGCAGCTACAGCAGCGATCGTTTCCTCCGTCCGAACTGGTGGGTTTCGATGATAAGGCCTTCTTGCGACTGTTCCTTGCTCAGCAAAATTATTCACCAGTCTCATTATGGTCCATCTGCTCGGGGGATCGCCGCCAAACATCCGCCTGTACTCTCTCTGTACCAAAACTACGGACTCCAGTGCGTGATAGCGGCGGACTATCCAAATTCTTGTTTGCGTGTCCCAGTTATCCATTTTAATAAATTTTAAAGATCAATCTGCAAATTAAAACAAAAATGGAACAGATAACTTAAAAAGAAAAAAAGTTATTCAATTTTTTTTTTTTTGGTAGCGGCTTTCATCAGCCACCCTGTAATAGCGGTCGCACCTCGGCAAGCGATGTCTAACTTCCGAGGGTATTTCTGCTATGAAAAAGCTGCTCGCAAAAAATATCTGCCGTTCGGAGTCGGCTTGAAACTGTAGGTCCCTCCATTTGTGGAACAACATCAAGACGCACACCACAGATAGGAGGAGAAGCTCGGCCAAACACCCAAAAAGGGTGTATATATATATATATATATATAAGGAAGAATGTGCATATCGTTAGCCAAAATGCACAAAGCGCCTAACCAATATTAGAGCGGAGCAAAACGAATTATAAACTTCTAACAAAAAATTTTATTTTTGCTACACAAAATGTAGGGCGACCAGATAACAGTGATTGTTGATCTATTTTTTATAAAGGGTTTTCCAATAAGAGATGTTATTTTGATAAAAGATCAATGGTTTCGTTGCATATATGGCACGTAGCGCCGTTTTGTTGAAAATAAACGTTGTTCAGATCAATACCATCCAATTCCGGTCATAAAAAATCATTAATCATCTCTCGATAACGCAATCCATTCACCGTAACTGGAAGCAACAGCTTCATTTTCGAAAAAGTAAGGTCCCATGACTCCGCCGGACCATGAACCGCACCAAACAGTCACACGTTGAGGATAGAGAGGATTTTCAACAATAACTCTTGGATTTTCTGAGCCCCAGATCCGACAATTTTGCTTGTTGACGAAGCAACCTTCACCTCGGTTGCTGGGCCTCATACTCAAGATGATTTTTCGATGGAATTCCGGATCATTTTCATGCATTTCAAGGACCCAATCAGCAAAGACACGACGTTGTTGATGATCGGCCGGCTTGAATTCTTGTCTTAACTGGACTTTATAAGCCTTAAGACCCAAAGCTTTATGCAACATACGGTGTAATGACGTTTGTGGAATGCCTAATTCCAAAGAACGACGAGGAATGGACAAACCTGGGCTGTTTTCTTCAACACTTTCGGCTACAACAGCAATATTTTCGGCTGTTTTTGAGCGACGTGCGCGGGTTTTATTCTTCACATCATTAACTGGTCTCAACAGCTCGAATTTTTTTACCAATTTCTGTAATGCGGTCCGACAAGGTGCTTCACGATGACCCAAAAATGTTCGAGTTTTACGAACCGTCTCTCCCAAATTTTCACCATTTTTATAGTGATTTTTAATAACTTCCATGCGTTGTTTAAGTGTCTATCGTTCCAGTTTTATTAATGGCGTAGTTTCTACTTGTCAAATATCAAAAAATTACAGCTTGAAAAGTGACATCTACCGAAATAGCGGGCTATTCAAAATAACACCTGTTATTGGCTAACCCTTTATTTCAGCAGCTGCCAAAGTTAATAATAATATCCGATTGTTAAAATATTCAGTATGGTTTATCATTTCAGCAGGCAGCCGCCGTAGCCGAATGAGTCGGTACGTGACTACCATTCGGGAATGCGTAAGTTCGAATGTCCGTGCTTCATGCACAGCAAAATGCTAAAAAAAATTTTCTACCGTTATTTTTCGAAAATACTTACTTTCTTACTTTCTTTCGCTAGGACTTATTTTTCGAGGGACGCCAAAAATGAAAGTATTTTTATATATTTTTATTTCATATTTATTATTATTATTTATAGGGGATATATACAATAGAACCCTAACTTAATTAGCACACAGGCTACAATATTTATTTTACAAGGTATACAGAAATTTAAATTTATTCAATTACGTACAGTCATGTCATCTTCTTCTGGAACAATGACATACATAAAATTCTGAATTCTGATTTTCTTCCAAATCCATTTTTTGTTGAATCATTGGTCCGAATCTCTCATGTCTTGCGATATAGCTATGGTTAAATAAATACTTCTTGTCGAAGTAGCCTGTTCGTAGTGCATTGGAAACATCATTCTCAGTTATCATATTTTGTCCCACGAATTATTTACCCAATTCAAATTTTCTTGTAAGCCTGGTTTTACAAAATTATCTCGATGGTTAGATTAGGTTAGGTTAGGTTAAATGGCTGCCCTAGCTAAAGGGCTCACTTGGACAAATGTTAAGAAATTCGTCCGTTGTGGTGCCATACATGGGAGAGGAGAGAGGAGATGGGAGGGAGAAAGAAGGAGCCTTGGGATTAGATACGATGATGACCATACATTTTACGACGGCGCCGACGGGGGCTGATTTACGTTCGTAGTTAGCCGTATCAAGCTACTAATGAACTTCACCAAATTTATGATACTTACGCCGGCTATATCCGCAGGCGTAGCGAAAAAGTGGGAGCCCAGATTTCTAAGTCTTTGCCAGACGAGAGCAGGGCAGCTGAGAAGAAGGTGCTGAGATGATTCCACCTCGTCCTCCAGACAGTTTCTGCAGAACGGACTTGAGGTAATCCCAAGTCTTACAGCGTGAACACCTTAGGAGTTCCCTTGAGCGTCCCCGATCTACCCGTGGCCAGAAGGATCTCGCGACCTTGCACGTTTGCGCACTAGCCCAACGCTCGCTGAGTTGTCTCGAGGCCCATCTTTCCAGGAGCAGACCACAGGTTCTCAGGGGAACCCCAATTCTCTCATTACGCGACGAAACCGTCTCCAAAGTTCCCTGTCTAGCCAGCTCATCAGCCCAGCAGTTTCCCTCTATGCCGCTGTGACCGGGAACCCAAATGAGCCTGATGATGAAGTATTCGGATGCAGTCGAGAGAGAAGCCAGACATTCCCCGACTAATCTCGAACGCACAAACAGCGAGCCCAAGGTCCTAATTGCCGATTGGCTATCGGAGTAAATATTTACTTCCTTAACGGTAATTACCGAATTAAGCAACCAGTCCACCGCTTCCTTAATTACGGATACCTCCGCTTGGAAAACACTACAGTGGTCCGGGAGCCTAAATTTAAGTTTGATGGGAGGCTCCTTACAGAATACTCCCCCACCAACCCTTCCGTCCAACTTCGAGCCATCCGTGAACATGTTTGCCATGCCTTGCCGCCGAATGTTGCACCCCGCCCACTCATCCCTTGAGGGAATGTGAGTAGAAAAAGGTCCGCTCGGATCTAGCGTGGGTGTACAGTGGTCCAGCACCGTAGGGATGAACTCAAAGTTTTTAAGAATGCTAGAGTGTCCGTAACTTAAGTCTAGCCTATGGCCCGAACACCTTAATCTGATTGCGGCGCGTGCAGCGGTAGTTTTTCCCACAATGTCCACGGGCGCCACATTCAGCATGGCGTTAAGTGCTAGAGTAGGAGTGGTACGGAGAGCCCCACTGATTCCAATGAGGGCAGACCTTTGTACCCTCTCCAGCTTCTTAACTGATACCATCCTTTCTAGCGAGTTCCACCAGACAAGGACTCCGTATAGCAAGATTGGTTTTATAATCGTATTATAAAGCCAAAAAGTGACTTTAGGCGAGAGGTCCCATCTTTTGCCGATAGCGCCCCTGCAACCATACAAGGCGACTGTTGCCTTTCTGATTCTTTCCTCAATGTTTGGCTTCCATGTAAGACCTCTGTCGAGGATGTGTCCCAGGTACTTCACCTTGTCAGAGAGCTCCAACGGAGAAACACTTTTGGTATTTTGTATTTCCTCGTAAATAAGACGAGCTCCGTCTTCAGAGGATTTATCGATAGGCCGCAATTTGCGGTCCAATTTATAACTAGATTCAGATAACCCTGCATCAGTTCCATCAGAGTATCTAGAAACTTGCCTCTGACAATAAGTGCCACGTCATCCGCGTATGCAATCACCTTACAGCCCCTCCCCTCCAGCTCCTCCAGCAGACCGTTAAGTACGGCAACCCAGAGTAGTGGCGAGAGAACACCGCCTTGCGGAGTGCCTCTGTTCACTTGCCGGCGGAGAGAGGTGAAATTATCTCGATGATTTCTCACCATTTTCTTTTCAATATATTCATTGATTTCCATCCGCAAATGATCTTTGAATGGCTTGTTTATTGCATTGTGAAGTGCCTGTGAAGGTAACCAGTCATTCCTGCCGGAATCATTATTTGATCAATCTTCCTCTCAGCAAGAAAGTTTTTCATGTCTTTAGCGCGGTGAGTACTGGCTGAATCCCAAACTAGTAAACCTCTATTCTGACCCCTCAACAGTGGTTTCAGCATAAAATCCACACACTTTCTTATAACTGCTTGGGTGCACCAGGCTTTTTCACTTACAAAGACATAAATTCCTGCAACACGTTGAATCTGGTCTTTTTTACCTTTAGTAATTAAAAATGGTGATACTCTCTTGTCATCTAGACGAATCGCGAAAATACAGGTAAGACGTGCACTATCGTAACTGGTAGAAGGGACGTAAATTGACGAAGAAGCGTTGCGGTGAACTGTAGTTTGAGCTCCTTGGCCTAGGAATACCGCGGCCTCATCCATAGCAATCGTGTTGAAGAGTTGGTATTTCGAAAAATCGATGCCATCAACAAAAAGCTTAAACAGAAGTGACGACTTCATTGTCTTCCAGCTTAAACAATGTTATTGATCTCCTTAGAGGAAGTTGTCCAACCAGTGTGACGTTGCCATTAGTTAACACAGGTAATCGTAGTCTGCACGCCATTTACGAACCATACGGAGATCCAGCATCTTCTCTTTGCAGAATGCTACAAAATTTACATCCCTTTTTGTACTCGACGGAGTAGCTCTTTCGTTTTGTACTAATTTTAACTGGGGTTAACGAGATGCTCGACTAAACACCTAGCAGAAGTGTACGCGTCAATTATTTATTTATTTTTTGTAATTTCATCAGCATCGATCGTTTGATGGCATTTGATGCTTTTGCTTTCCGGATAACCAGCTGAACTTAATCGCTGGTGAAAGTAAGCGGTGCATTATTGTGAGAAACTATCGTCGTTTATCTAAGGTTACCTGCACTGGGCCATATACCACAAATGAACAATTTCTAAGAAGATGTCAAAAAGGACGGGAGTTACAGAACGGCATATTTGAGGCACATCTTTCTAGATACTTATTATGCGTTACTCCACATCATATTCGTGGCATAGGACGGAGGCAGATTTCATGGCTCAGAAATATTCTCGAATTGGTCGGTCTGAGGGCGATTGGAGAACTCATCCCTACTGCCCAAGATGAAGAAACGTTTTCAAATTTTATTGCAAACTTGTCCTAGCGTAGTTTACTTTGTTGGTATAATTTTGTAATTTATTTTTTGAAGTGATAACGTCTTATAATTCGATTTAACAGGCTGCACGCACGAAAAAATGTGTCGTTACCTTGCTCATTAGTGTTACCTTGCTCATTGCCGTTACCTTGCTCATATGTCGTTACCTTGCTCATTGCCGTTACCTTGAATGAACTGCAAGCGAAAGCGCGGAACGAACGACAAAGCAAACGAACGGCAATGTTCGACATCTTGCTCTCTCCTACTTAAGTGAGCGTATATGTGTATGTATATGCATATGTGTATGTATGTACATATATAAATTCACGTATTTGTATTTGCATATGCCTTCTTATTGATTTTTATTAATTTGATTTACTTGAAGAATTTAAAATAAAACCAAGTTTGTTAATAATACCTGTTGTTTTAATGTTATTATTATTTTTTGACGTGATAACGTCTTATAATTCTATGTAGCCGGCTGCACGCACCAAAAAATGCGTCGTTACCTTGCTTGAACAGCATGTTATGTTATGTTATATGTTATGTTATGTTATGTTATGTTATGTTATGTTATCTTATGTTATGTTATGTTATGTTATGTTATGTTATGTTATGTTATGTTATGTTATGTTATGTTATGTTATGTTATGTTATGTTATGTTATGTTATGTTATGTTATGTTATGTTATGTTATGTTATGTTATGTTATGTTATGTTATGTTATGTTATGTTATGTTATGTTATGTTATGTTATGTTATGTTATGTTATGTTATGTTATGTTATGTTATGTTATGTTATGTTATGTTATGTTATGTTATGTTATGTTATGTTATGTTATGTTATGTTATGTTATGTTATGTTATGTTATGTTATGTTATGTTATGTTATGTTATGTTATGTTATGTTATGTTATGTTATGTTATGTTATGTTATGTTATGTTATGTTATATTATGTTATGTTATGTTATGTTATGTTATGTTATGTTATGTTATGTTATGTTGTGTTATGTTATGTTATGTTATGTTATGTTATGTTATGTTATGTTAATGTTAACTCATTCTCTATATCCATACAAAATATCTACGTAGGCTCGCTCAAATGTAAAACGAGTGTAGGTATTTAAATTATTGAGTATAACCGCCAACATCCAGTTATGACTAGGCCGTTCACGAAAAGTAGTATGAATTATCTGCTAAAAAGGCTCGCGCATCTCTTCGGGATAGACGAAGCAGATGACTTCCATTATGACATCCTTCAATGACATCGATGGCCTGTGTTCCAAAGTGAACAACTATCTCACCGACCTTTCTCGCTTTTTCACTGCGAGGAATCTCCAACTTTCCCCCACCAAGTCCACGGCGACCCTCTTTACCATCTGGACAAAGGAGGTCAAGCTGTCCCTTAAGGTAAAAGTCGACGACACACCAATTCCGACAGTAAATAACCCCAAAATTTTGGGTGTAACCTTTGACAGCTTGCTCTCCTTCTCTGCGCACACAACCACAATTGTCACTAAAGTCCAAAATCACAACTAGGTCCTCAAATCGCTGGCCGGCAGCACTTGGGGCAAAGACAAAGAACTGTTGCTTTCGACATTTAAGGCAATTGGCCGGCCGGTTCTAAACTATGCTGCGCCTGTCTGGTCGCCTGGAACTAGTGATTCGCAGTGGACAAAGCTACAGACATGTCAAAATACCGCCATTCGGACGGCGACCGGGTGCCTCCTGATGTCTCCCATTCAACATCTACATAACGAGGCACAAATGCTCAACAAACTGCTCAGCAAGCAGTTCCTGCTGGGATGTTACCGCAGGTTTCACCCCTGCAGATACCTGCTTGAGCCTGAGCCGCCACCCAGGTACGTCAGGAGACACCTCTTAGACTACGCTGACGAAATCCCAGTTCCTGCTGGGATGTTACCGCAGGTTTCATCCCTGCAGACACCTGCTTGAGCCTGAGCCGCCTCCCAGGCACGTCAGGAGACACCTCTTAGACTACGCTAACGAAATCCAGGACAAAACTGACCGCAACCTACGGGACCGGACAGTATTTAGACAGTCAACAAACGACATCCACCGGGAGACCGTTACCACCTTCATGAACTCCCGTCCTGTGAATGCCGTAATCGGAGTCCAACCACCACCTATTGCAGACGAAGAGCTCCAGCTTCCCCGTGAGACTCATGTAACACTGGCACAATTACGTTCTGGATACTGTAGCAGGTTAAACTCATATCCAGAATCGACCCCGACATACCAAACACATGTCCGACATGTGAAGGTACCCCGCACGACACTAACCACCTCTTCACATGCCCCCTCAAACCGACCTATCTAACCCCCCTCTCCCTCTGGACCAAACCTGTCGAAACAGCATGTTTCCTGGGCCTACCCCTAGATGAGCTAGACGAAGACGACCGATGATATGCCTACACAGACAGGGCTACATATGCTGTTAAAACAACAAAAACAACAACAACAACTTCCTTTATTCTGTTTCACACCAAAGGTGAATTTGCAGATCTTCAAGTGGTCAACGCATTTAGTCCACTTATGGTGGCTTACCAGTTGCCGTTGTTGTTCTCATCAAATTCCACAAAGCCGACTAAATCAGCTTTTTAAGTTAAATAGGCGTATTCAAAAGTTTATCGACCGAGACGATGAGAGTGTAGTTCGATGCTAGGCATAGTATGGGTCGTCACTTTATACTTTTGATCAGACGAGCTGCTGCAGCTATCCACTTTCCTGGTGCTGAATGTCGAATCGTCTATCTGCTCAGCCATAAGTTGTTTGACAGGCTTAAATGCCAAGGATGGGAATGAGAGAGGGGGGAATTATACTTCTCGAATGAGCTCCGCTCAACCGTGGACGTTCGATTTTATGTGGCTTTGGAATGGCAGCGGCGCATTGCGCGATGTTAAAGCAGTGGAGAGCAGCTTAGCGCCACATATCATATACATAGTCTACTCCCTGCGAAGTTCTTCAACCTCAAGAAGTCTTAAGTTGGCTCCAAACGTTACATTGATTGCATTTAACCGAAGTTGCGTTCCGATTGTGCCTTCGTGGGAAAAGGCAGGTGGAGAAGCTCTTGGCTTGACCAACTGGTGCCGGTTAGCACGAGAAAGAAACGACTGGAGCGCTTTTTTAAACTCGGCCAAAATCGTGTGTGCGGTTATCGCGCCAATCAAGAAGAAGAACAAACAATGTTACTTTAGTAGGGTGTTGTTGTTGTTGTAGCAGTAACTTTGCCCTGTCAGTGTAGTGTAAACAACGGTCGTCTTCGTTAGGCTCATCTAACGGTAGGCCTAGAAAACTTGCTGTTTCGACAGGTTGGGTCCAGAGGGAGAGGGGTTTTAGATGAGTCGGTTTTAGGGGGAATGTGAAAAGGTGGTTAGTGTCGTGCGGGCTGCCTTGCCATGCCGTACATATGTTTAGTATGTCGGCTCGATTCTGGATTGGTAGGAGTTTAACCTGCTACAATATCCAGAACGTAATTATGTCAAGGTTACGCGGGTCTCTCGGGGTAGCTGGAGCTCTTCATCTGCTTCATCAACCACCACCTGGTTGGACTCCGATAACCGCATTCGGGGGTCGAGAGTTTAGGACTGTGGTAAGGATCTCCCGATGAATGTCGCTTAATGTTTGTTTGCATACTGAATACGGGACCGGAATTCTGGCTAGGTTCCTGATTTTTCCCCCAACAGTTGTGAGAAGAAAAAGTTCGCCAGGAATGATGTAAAAAAAGTCTTTAAAAGAGAAATATGTAACAAGTCAGTAAATTTTATCCGTATTGATGCATTTACCTCAGCGAATGCTAGAAAAGCAAGCTTGAAACTAATTTTTGTTGCTGTTGTAGCAGCATAAACATTCTCCATACATGTAAAGGGAATGCTGCGGTAGCGACAGTCCTTGGCCGCATATAAATTCGCGTCGTTCCGGTAACGTAGAGCCGACTATCAACCTTTTGATTAATATTAATTTGAGGTAAAAGAAATCCACTATTTTTGCAGAAAATGTTTGCGGAAATGGTTTAAAACTGTTTATGGTCGATCCTTAACTCCTGGGTGATGCTACGACTACTAACTTGCCGGTCAACTTCGATTATTTCTGTGATTTAATCGACATTTCGGCTTCATAAACACCATTCACAATTTCAGGAGCCTGGCTTGCATTTTCGCCTTTGTCAAAGAAAAACTGTAAAATGTACCGAATTTTCTCTTTTTGTAACTTCCATTGCTAACACCCTGTAACTCACAACTGAATGGAACAAATGGCCTCGGGAGACGGTCCAGCATGCTTGACTGAGCTTTGTGTGTGTTAGTGCAGTCGGGTGTCGTCGTGTCACACATACTTGTTGTCGGCTTTTGAATGATGAAAATAAAAAATTTTAGATATTAGCGTCAATCAGCCGACACGCACACATATAAAGTTCTTGTCAAACAATGCTTGCCCGTCACCAGAGGCCAAAACGAAAAACAACATGCATCTTTTTTAGTGTGAAAAGTCACCATATAAACGAGCATAAACTTTAAATTGTTCGATCGATGCTTTACGAGATATCGATCACTACGGCCATGAGAACATAACGGATTTTTTTTTTTTACACAACTAATACTTTTCATATTCCAATTTTAAAAGTCTTTATTTTTACTTACATACATACATACATCTTTTATTCCCTATGAATGTGTTCGTTCGATTAATTAAAGTACATATGTACGTATATGGTGAAAAAAAGATTGTTAATACAAAATTTAAATTAAGCACTGTATGGTAGTAATCTTTCCTATGTAAATAGATTAGCTTTTGGTTTTTATGTGAGAATATAGAATGTCTGCATATGAAAAATTAAGACAAGTAAATTAAGACACCAGCAACAGCAACTACTTGTCATCGAAAACGCTCAGATCGAATAAGTAAACATTCGATATCAAACAGTCGCCCTCCTACAAAAATAAAAAAATATACTAAAGTCAATCACTCGAAATCAAAGTTGTATTATTCAGATTTACCGCAGGTGTTATGCCCACCAAAGCATCAGCATGTCCATAGAATTCCTCCTTCAACGAAATAACAATGGTCTGCAAATTGTTTGTGTGATCGCGTATGTAGGAGGCCACCTTGCCAATATTGGTATTGTCGAGCGCTGCATCAATTTCGTCGAGCACAAAAAACGGCGCTGGTTGATAGCTGCGAAAAAATTGAATTGCTTGCATTAAAATCCAATCCATTTAAAAGAATTCATATCCACACTAATTTGCACCTGTGTATGGAGAAGAGCAATGCTAAAGCGGCAATTGTTTTCTCACCGCCACTCAAATTGCTCATGGGCTGGAAACGTTTGCCCGGCGCCACGCAATTATAATTGATGCCATCCAAATATGGTTCTTCCGGATTATCGGGGCCCAGATATGCTTGTGCAGCTTCATTGCGCGCCAAGCTCTTGTAGATGCCATCAATTGCATCGGATATGTGATTGCAGCACTGTATGAATTTCTCGGATCGCTCATTTTTCACTTTCTCAAAAGCAGACTTCGCCTTTTTCGCTTTGCGACGTGCATTCTCGAACTCCTCATTGGTGGATTGTATTTTTTCAGTGACAAGCGTTAATTTCTGCATTGCCTTCATATTGGGTGTTTGTATGCGTTCGAGTACGTCTAATTTCGCCTGCAAATCCTTTTGCAATTGATCGTTCATTTTCTTGAAAGACGAGTCATCTTTCAGTTTGCATATTTCGCGCGGCAAACTGCTGTAATTGACTTCAATTCTGTTAAACGACAAAAAAAAAATAAAAATAAAAGCTTTTCAAAACTAAAAGTAGCAAGCATATTTACTGATTTTCACGCTCTAAAATGAGTGAAGTAGAGGTGGTATTCGTTTCAGAATCGCCTTGACGCACAGCATCGTCGAGGGATCCTTTGAGCAGCGGTATAGGTATGCAATCCATCTGTGGATAGTACAATAAAGTGTATAAAATTTAGAGTTGAATTTAATTTAAAAAATTTGCAGGTTCTACGGGAAAAGTATAATCGAATTTGCGCTAACGAAACATACTTAGTCCTGCCATAAGTTCTGTTACAAGTTAAGTCCGTTATAGATATTATAATACTTCTTTTAATGAAGTTAGTTTTAATGAATCATGTAAATATTAAACAAAAACTTCATTCAAAATGGTAACCAATTGCTTTGACACAAGCGTTTAAACGATTAGGCCATGCAACACGCACGGTTTCCATGGATATTAACGTCACTGCTCGAACCAAAGATTGTTTGAGCCCCTCCGAATTGGCTGGTACAATTTTGTCGTTAGCCCCGTTTTCGGTCTTAACCCCGTTAAGCGCTTACGCGATTTTGGCCGAGTTTAACAAAGCGCGCCAGTCGTTTCTTTCTCGTGCTAATCGGCGCCAGTTGGACACACCAAATGAAGTCAAGTTCTTCTCCACCTGATCTCTCCAACGCAAAGGAGGCCTTCCTCTTCTTCTGCTACCACCAGCTGGTACCGCATCGAATACTTTCAGATCCGGAGCGTCTGTATCCATTCGGACGACTTGAACCAGCCAACGTAGCCGCCGGATCTTTATTCGCTGCGCTATGTCTATGTCGTCGTAAAGCTCATACAGCTCACCATTCCATCGCTTGCGATATTCGCCGTTGCCAACGTGTAAAAGTTCTAAAAATCTTACGCAGAATCTTTCTCTCGAACACTCCAAGCGTCGCTTCACTGGATGTTGTCATCGTCCACGCTTCTGCGCCATACGGAAGGCTCTCATGTGCAGACAATCTTTAATTAGTCCTGATATGGATCTGGTCGATACATTTATTTTCATGGACATGATTTTCTGCTTTCTGACGGAATTTCTGAGAATTCTTTCTCGGACGGCTTTTATGGCTGCACTGGTTCGAACCACGCAAGCACGACCACTCTTTTTTCTGTCTGTCACTTCAGACATTTGAGAAACACGATTGATCGTGCGGTAAACAAATATTCTCGTATTATTAAGTTTTTCAATAATTCGTAAATCTCACTTCCACTTTTACTCCATTATTAGCAAGCGAAATTCGCCACCAAACTGAGTATAATTTATGAGTAGGCAATGAATCCGAACAAAGGCAAAAACGAATGGAACTTTTTTCTGCGAATTTGTTCTCGCCGTATGCATTGTAAAATTTGTCACAGAATTTATGGTCAAACTAAGTACAAATTTTCTAAATGAGTCGGCTACTCGAAGCCGACGACCACAAGAACCTAACCTAAACTAAGTATTATACAAATTCTAATAGCTGCGGGAAAAGTATAATCGAGTTTGCGCCAACGAAACAGCGATACGTAGAAGCACTTTTTATCGCTGGATCTTACTATACCTTTGCCTGCATCAATATATTATGACGTTCATTCTTTTTAGTTTCAATTTTCGCCTCTATGGTTGATATCTGACTGCCCAAATTGTGAATTTCCTTGGCCAAATTCGACACATCACGTCTAGCTTTGGAAATATCCTCTTCCATGTCGTCAGCAGCTTGTTTTTTCGCCTGCTTGCCCTGTTTGAGTTTCTCCATCTTCTCCTTGTCTTCATCGATTTCTTTAAGATATCGTTTTTCAGCTGCTTTCATACCCTCAAGTGCGTCCTCTTCATCTTGTACACTACGCTCCCACCGCTCCAAATTTTCTGTTATAATTGAAAAATAAGTAAGTGAATCCTAATGAATTAAGGCATAATTTTGTTATCACTTTTAGTATCCTTTTGCTTCTCAAAGTCTAATTGCGTATTAACTGCATCAATTTGCTGCTCAAATTCTGCACGTTTTCGCGCACGCTCCTGCTGCATAACAAGCTCACGCTCCTCGTACTGTCGTATATTCTTTACGCCCAATCGTTTGCAGAACGCGGCGAACACCTTATCTTCAACATTGTTCATATTCTCCTTAATTTCTTGAATATGCTCCTCACGTTTCGTCATACGTCGTTCAATTTCACTGATTTTAGGCTGAAATTAGGTTGAAAGCAATAAAAATATAACTACAAAAAGTTGTATTAAGCTCTTACGCCAAATTCATCTAATTGACTCTGCACCATCTTCAATTGATTATCGAACTGATTGATTGATTTTTTCGATGATTCCAGATCTACCATACTGTACTTGAGACGATTTTCTAATCCCTATAAACGACCGCTTATTAAATTTACGTTAGGAAATAAATTATTCATTTGCTAAAACCTTAATTTGTGATTCAACCGTTGCCAGTTCACTTTGTTTGCGCGATTTCTTTACCAACTCTTTCAGCTCCTCGTTTAATTTGTCTTTTTGCATTTTCAACTGTGCCATATGCTTTTCATCCCAACGCTTGGCTTTGCGCGCCAGATCGTGGCTACCACCAGAGAGAATGCCAGACTTCTGGTAGAAGGTGCCATCCAACGCAAGTGCATCATAGCGTGTGCGGTCGATTTCGTAAGCCACTTTCATAGCATCCTCGGGTGTCTCACACACCAAAGCATTGTTAGTAGCGAATAGTACTGCGCGCTCTATTTCTGGGGGTTCGAATTTAAGTACGTCGAATACGAGTTTGACGTTGCGCGGCTCAGTGATGTTACTGCAAGGATAGGCGCAAATGGCATATTTATCAAAAAAAAATATATATATATATATACATATATTTTATATCATTTAATGCATACCGCAAACGCTCTTTTAGTGGCTTTACTTGCAAGTAGTCTAGCGGCAGAAATGTTTCCACTTCCAACCTGCCCTCTTTTAATATCTGAGCAAAAGAAAAAACTGCTTTAATTTACTTTATTTTGCTAAAATGACTCCACCCACCTGAATGCAGTGTCTTGCGGTCTTTTCCGTATCAACAATTATGGCCTCCATATATTTGCCCAACACCTTCGTCACTGCTACATTGTAACGTTTGTGCGTCGGCTGGCACATGTTTATCATGCGATCATACTGAAAAATATAAAATATTGCACACACAATGTTATCAACTCCACTACAGTTACGGTTCGACAAATAGTTATGTTCACTCACCACACCCGGCACCTGCTGTTTAAATAACTCGACTACTTCTTGCTTCTTTTTGCGATGCGCATCTTCGTGCTTGTCACTCTTCGCATCACCCAATTGATCGCGCACATTTTCCAGTTCGCGTTGTTTTTCAGCAATCTTCTCCTTGGAACAGCCCACATCGCGTCGCAGTTCATCTTTAATGCGATTTTGCTCCTCCAATGCGGCTTGCGACGATTTTATGTGATCCATTAGCTTATCACGTCGTTTTACCGCTTCTTCGCGCTGTAGTGTCAATTTCTTTAGCGACTCTTCGACAGAAGCTTTACGATTGCCTTCACCATCTAACATATCCTGATCTGATTTCTGTTCACGATTAACAGAATCTAATTGTGAACGATATTGCGTGGCGGTAGCCTCCGCTTGTTGCTTGAGACGATCATACTCTTGCACCAGACCCTCTTCCATTGTTACGCTTTTGCCACGACGCTGCGACTCATTTTCGATGTCGTCCTCGAAACGTTTTTTTAATGTTTCCACATCTGCTAGCTGCTTTTCCAGCTTGCGTATATCCTGTTGATGTGCATTATCTGCCTCGCGTGCCGTCTCCAGTGTTTTCTGTAGCGATGCCAACTTCTTCTGGCAATGTGCCACCTTTTCCTTTGCTTTAATATACAGTGGACGCTTTTTGTTCATTTGCGTTTCAAATTCACGTATTTCTTGCTCAATTTTTGCCAAATCACGTGAAAACTTTCCCGCATCTTTCTTTTTCTCGCGTAACACTTCATCCGCTTGCTCCTTGCGTGCTTCAACTGCCTTAACATCTTGTTGTTTAGTCTCCAAGTCTTGATTTAACTTTTTAATATCGTTCTCCACGTGATAGAGCCGAAATAGCTGATACTCCACCTGTTTCTCATTCTGAAATTAAAATACGAATTACGAGTTAAATTCGATCAATAATAATTATTTTGTAGTCTAGCTTTATTCAAACTCACATATTCATTCTTTAAGCGTGCATAACGCTCCGCTTCCATCTTTTCGTGCTTCGCTTCTTTACGTTCAGCAGCCATGCCTTTCTTTTTCTGATACGTAAATTGTGTTTCCTCCTCGGCCAAATTCATTTCTTGTTTCAAACGATTGTAATCCTCTTTAAGCAGCCCAGAACTGCAATCACACAAACAAAAAAATTAGTTCTATTTTTGAGACGAGTAATTGCTAAAAAGCCTTTACCCGCTGATCTCCTCAAACAACGCCGTGCGTTCTTTTGGTGTTTTCATTGCGATATTCTCTACAGCGCCTTGAAAAACCAAAAAGTTTTTTGCTTTTACGTTTATACCCATCTTTTCAAGCTTACATAAGTAGGCACTACTCGTTACGTTCTATTAAAAATGAGAGTAAGTATGAAATAAAAATTTTCTGATTTACGCGGGAAATCATTACTCACATCCCCATTGATACGATATTCGGAAGAACCGCCAATAACTGCTCGCTGAAAATCCATCTGCTGCACGTCGTTTATAAGAAACTTTGCAGTTACGTAGCAACTACGAGACACTGGCTTACCAATTGATGACCCATGTATTAGGTCATTAAGGCGCTTCACACGTAAACTCGAAGTCTTCTCACCCATAACAAAACTAATTGCATCCATAAAATTGGATTTTCCTATGTATTAAATAAATTACCATTACTCAGCAGGCAATAATTAAGCAACTTCACACATTAATAACACACCTGAACCATTGGGTCCAATGACCGCAGTGAACTTCTTAAGAGGCCCGACAATTACATGTCCGCGATACGACTTAAAATTTTCCATTTCAATATACTGCAGGAAATATACATCATCCTTTGGCGTAGAGGTGGTCGCCTCCACCGGAAGTTCTTCATCTTCGGTCATCTTAAACTCTTTAATTGTGTTTTTAGAAAAAGTGTAAAGAAGGCCAAATTATGAGAAATTGTATGTTTATTTTTTATTAGAGAATACTACGCGCTGCTTTTCACTATTCCTCCATTGCATTCGACTTTTGACATCTAATTTGATGGCATCAAATAAGCAGCGCCTACATCAAGGCGAATTCATACAAGGTGTGTTTACTAGAGTAAAGCATGGTACTCAATTCGCCTTGTCCAAAACAGGATCAGGCAAAACAATTTATTCTTCCTTCTAAACAAGAATGATAGAATACTCAGTTCGCATTGCCTTCTAGAGGTGCGTAAAGTAGGCTCTTAAATCTGGATGGAAGGGACTTACGAATCCGAATATACGAACAAGTGTCTGTTGTTTTTGCGAAATGGGCGATGAAACTCCAGAATACATTCTCTGCGAATGTGTAGCTCTCGCAAGGCGATGACTCGCTCACCTACGCATTGTGACTCTGGATCCATTAGAAGTATGGAACAAACAGCCCGAAGAAGTATTCAAAATTCATTAGAAGCCTTTGTGGTTAAACACAATAGATCAACTCAAAGATCGCAGTGCACTATGGCCTAATAAAAAAAGCTCGCTCCAGCAGCTGATTTGTGTTTTTTTCATGTCATTAGTGTGATTTGAATGTCAAAGTTAGATGTTTTGTCTACATTCTAATTGTAATAGGGGAAATCATGGAAAGTAGTCAGCTAATTTTGACATCCAAACCAAAACACATCAACAAGATACTATCAGCTGATTCGAGTTTTTTATTTACATTTATTTTATTATAACTTTATCTGTTCCCGAAATTGTTAAAATTACCTTTACCTTTGCCGACAACAAAAAAATATACTCCATTGTTATTTGTGCTCTATTGCTAATGTATGAAATGTACATTAACGTTTTCTGATTGCTGTTTGCAGATATACCTGGTTTATGATAAAAATCTGGGAGCAATCCCGTGACTAAATTATGAATTATGTACTTCTATATACGCTACGTGTTGTGAGCGGCCTTTATTAAATTGTCTTTACAAGCCTATCGCAAATTAATATTTTGTTCTGCAGATATTCATTCGGTGGCATGATGGGGCATGTGGAAAGGTGGTTAATATCGTACGGGGTGCCTTCACATGCTGGACATATGCTTATACGAAACGGGTAAATTTTATATAAATTTAATAAATTTATACTACCGGGTCAATTCAATCCCATGGCATCCTATTCTACATTACCGGGATGACTCGGGCTTTTTCCCGACCAACGGCTGCCGCCCCAGTAAACTAGCCCTGTCCAGTGCACCGTACCTTACCCCTCATTGAAATATCTTATGGCCTCTGGTGACGGTCAAGCATTGTTTAACAAGAACTTTATATGTGTGCGTGTCGGGTGATTGACGCTAATATCTAAAATTTTTGATTTTTACCGACAATAAGTATGTGTGACACGACGCCACCCGACTGCACTAACACACACAAAGCTCAGTCAAGCATGCTTGACCGTGACCAGAGGCCATTAGAGGTATCCACCACATATACGGTACGGTATAACGCGATTTTATGTTGTAGTTGTTATAGCAGCATAAATATGCTGCCCCATGCACACCTTGCCCATGCATATACGAGGAATGCTGCTGAAGTGACAGTCCTTGGCGGGATATAAATTCGGTTCGTTCGGATTACGACTGTCGTGGGAATGATTTTATATTGCTCGTATAAAGTGGTATTTCCCATATTTCTGCACTCTGAATTATTTGTAGAACTCGTAATTAAATTTACATTGTGTTCAATTTTTTGAAGTGTAAATAATTTCATTTTAATAATTATTTATTTTAAGTAAAATATTTATTTCTCAACCATGACAAGTAAAAGAGAACAAAATCTAAATTAAAAGGAAATTTATTTCTCTACAACAAAAAAAATACGAGAGAATACTCCAACAATGCGGAACCAAACCACCGTGTTATAGGGTGGATCACTGTATATTTGCTAGATTGTTATATAATACAATCAGTTTTTATTGTAGGTATAATCACAGCTAACGAATAATTCACAACTACATGATCAAATTTAAATCAAATAAGCTTTTAATAAGGAATAATCTAATTCTCACTGAGATAAAATATTGAATACTTCAAAAAAACAGAAGCATTCCACATACTTTACCTACGGCGTTAACTATGTAATTGTTTTTCTCAACAGAATCAGAAGTTAGAATCTTCTTCCCACTGATATCTATTTCACGCACATGTTTTCAGGTTTACTTGGACTCAGCAGCTAACCTGAATCTGTACTCGTGGTACCTCATTTTAAGAATATTTATTTAATTTTTGACTAACTTTACGAGTTGCATAGCATAAGATGTCACTTCTGGAGCATTTCCATTTATGATTCGCACCATTTCTAACAGCTATTCATTTTCTAGTAACTAATGCCGCAGAGAGATCAAAATTATTGTTCATGTTTTCTTGGAGAAAGCTTATTTGTTCATCTGTCAATATCATATGTCGCACATATACCCAATTCATACAATGGACGCTTGATTTAAAAAATAGAAAAACGATTCAAAATAATTGTTAAATTAATATACATATAAAAAAAATAAAATATATTTATTTTTGGAAGAAATACTTCATTTTATTTACAAATTTTGAAGCCACTGTAAGTCTTTTGAAATTTCTTCATCCAAATCAGATTTTCTGTGTTTTTTCCTTTTCTTGACACTCTCTTCGTTTGTAGATTGTATTTCGCTTTCTTGATGAATAAGGGAGCCATCGGAAGGCTTTCGTTTTCTTTCACTTTTCTTTCCCTTGGACTCTCCATCGAATTCTGCCTCATCATCATCAGTACTATCAATACACACAACATTTCTTTCTTGGACAGCCGTTACTGTATTTGATTTTTGCTTCTGCTTGGATAACCCAAGATTCCGACTTTTCGCATTTTTCCGATTCATAATTGCTTCATGGAGTATTTTCGCCGATATTTCGTCCGCTTTTTTAAGTCGTTCCGCAATTGCCCTGTCCACGCGTAAGCTTTTATCAAATTGATGGCCATGTAAAGGATGACGAACTTTGATCATATCGGGCAAAGGTACACGCCCTTGCGGTGGATATAAAGCTTCTGCATTTTCTAATATCACTGCTTCAGTGGCCTTCAGACGTCCACGCAGTAAAATGTTTCCCTTTACTGGTAATAAACGCAACGAATAACGACCTTTACGATTGCAATAGCCGAATGCACGTAATTCTGGCAAGTCATATTCAACTGCTACAGCTTCAGACGAATTGAAATTGGTCCGCCCGGGGATCTTTAATCTCTGATCCTCCAATTCCGATTTAATATCAAATCCTTTAGGGCACTGCAGCAACCAAACTTCATCCTCGATTTCATCAATCTCTTGAAATCCACCGATTGTGGTGACTTCTTTACTGGGTTTGATTTCTTTGTAATCCCCGTTTTCTTCAAGGAAACTGTCTTTAATGCTTGTTTCCATTTCAAATAATTGTTTTATGACACATTCATTTAAAATATAGTCTGCAAATGAAAACAATTCACGTGCACAATGTTGTTAAGTCTGTTTCCTTACCGGTCAAGGCGAATTTATTACAGGTGACAGCAAACACATATAAGTAAAACCCTACATGTATTTGTTGTTGCGTTTGGTCCAAGCATCACGTCAAAATCAGTAATCAAATGTAAACATACCAATACATACAAAGAAAGCATATCATTTTGACGTAAGCCATACCTACGGCGAAAAATCCACCTTGTTACCGTAGAATTTGTAAACTTTATAAATATTACAGCTAAAGCGAGTTCATTAAAATGGTGACACTCAAGGCGAATTCAATACCAAAGGTGGCGCCTTCACAAAACCGTTACTTTAGTTTTCACGATTTTGACATGTGACGTCATCATAATTATGCAAAACTAGCAAAAGGAGGGGAAAGTACACATTTGTAAAAATTCAGTGAACAGCCAAGTAAGTAGTAAACAATTAGAATTGCAAGCATACTGCTGCTAACTATCTTATATGCCCTGAGGTAGAAAAAAAATTTACACAAATAATACTCGAAGGAATTACACAAACGCGACGTCACACTCTCAGCGATTGTGTCAAATTCTCTCAGAGCGAAATAGCATAACATAATGAACATCGTGTAACATCAAGGCGAATTGAGTATCTAAGGTAGCGCCATTAAAACACAGTTACTTTATTTTTCGCGATTTTGACAAGTCTGACGTCAGCTCCCTTCGCAATACAAAAAAAAAACGAGCAAAGCATACAGAAGAAAGAAAAATTAGATGTTTGTGAAAATTCAGTGAATGGCTTGGTACTATTGTGATTTGTGAGATGTACACAAATTAATATAAAGCAGAAGACGCCGTCGCAAGAAAGTATGTGTGTATAACCTCTTGTGTTTGGTTGATTCCATTGTTTACGCCTACTCTTCTTCTTCACACACAAGTAATTACCCTTCCTTTTGCTTGTTTATTCATGGGCTCTTACGACACGGCAAAACAACAAGCAAATGTTCGCCAGCATAACTACGGCCTTAAGCTCCATAACCGCATAAATCAACTGATCGAACCAACCTCTGGACAAAGTTATCGGACAAATGATGAACAATGAATATATAAATATCAGCTGTTTATGGCTATGGCACTAATAACAACGCTAACAAGTGGCGAATAGATGAAGCAACGGCTATAAATGAAGATACATATATTGGCACCGCGGGAATAAAGCTTCCTTACATGTGTTTGGACGACAGTGAGTTATACCAGTCTAATGTGGTATAACCATACTCGCTAGTGGCGAATATTGCTCGATAACTCTGTTGTTGCTTTCACAGGCAAATTTTTCGTCAAGATAATCGACCATAGATGTAGCGAGCAGAGAAGTGGCGAACAGAAGGCGCCTACTATTTCATGATACGAATTACCAAACTCATTCAATTTACTATCTTGATAGTCAATTTGATTGAAATTAGCCACAAATTTAATGCCGAGATGCCTAAGAAAATATTGCCATCGCTTTCAATTAAATTTAACAGTTGTTATTAAATGAACACGAAATGAATGAGTGTCGAGATGTTAAGTAAAATCAGCTGCCATTTTGTGGTATGATAACTCAATTTCCATTTTACCGCGCTACAACGAACCGATTTGATTGACGTAATTTTCAAAACGAAATGACGGGACAAAGTCAAAACAGAAATTTTATAGATATTAAAACGCATTTGGTAAAAGGTGTAAAGTAGAATCAAAATCAAAGAGGAAAGAGAGGTATTGGAATACATTTTCAATGAAATTATATTTCTATGAACCTAAGGTGAATTAAGTGCTATTTTCTATCATCCTTGCATTAAACTTTGTTTTAGGTTTTTTTTGTTTTTTCTTGCAAAACGGTGCGTATTCTTTACTTGTTCCTGAATTTATTGCCTACCAACACAGAAGTGAAAACTTAACAAATAATACAGTTAATATTTATATTACAAATTTGGTCTCATGGCAGTCATGGTTCAAATCAACAAATGTCAAAAAAATTGTGTACGTGTTTATAAAGTACAAACGTCGGAAAAAGAAATTGAGAAAAAGTCAGGAGAAGCAGAACTGAGTACAAAGCGAAAAAATAAATTTTCAATTAGTTTTTGGTTTTTTGAAAGTTTTTGCATTATAATTTTTATTTTGTTAAACGCGTATACAAAACAAAAGGAGCAGACGTTTGTGTGCGAGTGCACATTCCGAATAACCAATTTTTTGTAAGTATAATATTGCATGTTAACTTTTATGGTTTAGGAGAGGGTGCTGAAGGTGTTTGGATGCAGCTGCGTTTGCAGTTAATGCATTTTCAACATTGCAATGCATCGTAATCTGTTTTGTAATACTATATATATTTTAAACGTTGGGAATTAGTTTTCGTCGTTTAGAAATCAGATTAGTAAATGATAATGCCAATAGCACACGCACTTATGTATTTTGATAAAAACGGGAAAAATATAATCAATGCATTTTTTCGCACATTGCAAAACTGTGCAAAACCAAAAATACAACAAACTTTATGGAAAATTCATTGGTCTTCGCAAAATTATTCACATTTTACTTATTGTTTATTTTCAGTTATAAAATCTATAAAATAGCTGAGCGATTGCTGCGGCAGCTAAATAATAAAATAAAAACTTAAGGAATATATACAGGTATCCGCCGAAAATCGAATTTGTTTACGTAACCAACTCTTCCAAAACATGAACCTATCATCGGCTTCTAATCGTGACATGTCTCGGACAGACTCCCAATCACCACCCACAACAGCTAGAAGCAAAGGCAACATCTCGTCATTTGGACAACTCAACGACACAAGCTTGAACAGCACTAGTATATACGACAGTGCTTTAGAAAATCTCACCGCATATACTTCATTTGACGGTAACTAAATGACTTTAAATGTAATATTTTCAGGTATTTAGCGCCATTCCCAGTCGTTTAAAAATGAATTTGTTCTAACATTGGGCTGTGCAAAGTGTTCAATAATAAATTAAAAATACCAGCCATCACGAAATTTCCAGCGGCCAGTATAACTGCGCTTCTTTGCTGCAATGCCTTCTTAGGTGCGAATTCCGGCTTTGTTAATGTTTGAGAAGCTTCAGCTCGCTTTTTGGACGACTGTACACCAGTACTCGTTTGCTTTAAAAGTAAATCAACGTTATTGCGTCTTTTTCATAGTTCTGTATATGGAATTATTATTCTATATTGAAATTAAAATGATGGAACCATGTCGATATTATTTTTCTACTTACCGTATCTTTAAACGACCTCTGTGTCATGTGTGTGACCGCAGTCCAATACATTATACTGTAAAATTACTTATAATTTGCAGAAAGTGCCAATAATAATTCACACCTTAACATATCCACCGACACAACATTGAACGGCAGTGATTCACATCGAAGTAACACAACCACCGGTTCGTGCAGCTCCACCGCCACACGTGATTTGAATACGAACATCAGCGCCAGTATGCTTCTAATACAGTCCGAGAGCACTGAGACTAATACTTCACAAGACGAAGTCGATCCAAAATCTCAACTAGCAAATAAGACAATATTTAAGACGGATAATCCAAATTTGTCAATTATAGAAATTAGTGATAATTCAATTAAAGAGCAAGATCTTGAAAATTCCGTACTGTTAATAGAATCATCATCGGATGATGAAAGCGTTCAACAACAAAAAGCGGACAAATCTGATGGTTTCGGAGGGGTTAAGCAAAAGACGTCGCCGCTAAAAGCTGGAGATGCTGCTCTTGCTGCATCGGCAGAGAAGCGACGCAAAAAGGCCGAATGTTTGATACACTCCAGTAAACAAAAGCTGAACGTAGAGATAGCTGAAGCGGTCGCTGCCGAATCAAAAGCTGATAGTGGGGACAAAAGCGAACCGCACGGAAGTGTCGAACTGGAAATACAAGAAGGGCAACCAAGTGGTACCAGGCGTGAAATCCAAATTTACGACACAATAGAAGAGTTCGAAAAACACTTGCCGTCTACGGTAACCGTGCTAGATACGCCATTCGGTAGCAGAGTATATTTAGTGGGTACAGCTCACTTCAGTGAGGAATCGCAAGATGATGTTTCTTATGTGAGTACCGCCCCATAAAGCGAAGAAATTCTATACACTAGAAAAATTCATTTAAATGCTATTATTTTTTAGGTTATACGCAACGTCCGTCCAGAAGTGGTGATGGTTGAACTATGCCCATCTCGCGTACATATATTGAAACTCGACGAAAAGACACTGTTGGAGGAGGCAAAAAATTTTAATTTTGCTAAGGTAAGATGACTTTTAAACAAAGTACTAAAGCAAAATTATAATAAATTTATTAAAACTTGCTAAGGGTGCGTGCATATGTGAAAAAAAAAATGTATTTAATAATGCAAAACTTAATTTATATTACGTGTTATTTAACAGATACGCAGTATAATACAGACGCACGGCTACATCAATGGCATCTTCTTCATTTTGCTGTTGCAGATGAGCGCACAAATCGCCAAAGACTTGGGCATGGCGCCAGGTGGAGAGTTCCGACGTGCGTTCGAAGAAATTCACAAACTTCCTGGCTGCATGCTACATCTGGGCGATCGACCCATCCGCATCACACTACATCGCGCATTACGCGCACTCTCGCTATGGCAGACTATAAAGCTGGTGTGGCGTCTAACCTCTACTGATACCATAAGCATCGAGGAGGTAGAAGAATGCAAGCAGCGTGATTTGCTCGAAAAATTAATGCAGGAAATGGCCGGTGAATTTCCAGCTTTTTCGGATGTTTTTGTGAAGGAACGTGATCTGTTTCTATGCCATTCCCTGCAGTTGGCTGCATTGCCTCAAACCCCAGTCGATGGTTCCGGCGTACCGCGACCTGTACGCGTTGTTGGTGTTGTAGGTAAGTATTGTTTGCTAGTATTTGATTACATTTAGCACTCCAAAATTTAATTAACGACAGTATTATTGTTATTATTATTATTATTTTTTTTTTCAAAGGTATTGGCCACGCTAATGGCATTGCAAAAATGTGGGGTCTTGTCGATCCACAGAAGATACCAGCCATCATGGAAATTCCACCGGCCAGCATAAGTACGCGTATTTGCAAGTTTACCTTGAAATATGGCCTAATTAGTTTGACACTGTATGGAGCGTTTAAGCTTCTACGACCACGTCTGACGCATTTCCTTTGATTGCTTTCATTGTATATATAAAAAAGGTATAATATATTAAGAGGGCTGAGAACTACTTTATACAAATCGTAATCGATTTACTTACTATATATATATATATATATGTTTATTGTAGTATGTATTGTAGATGTTTGAAAAGCATCAAATCAAATTTAAAGTAAACCCTTACGTTTCGTCAAACATTTTTGTGAGTGTGAGTGTCGATGAAATAAGATTGCATTAGAAATACTTTTATATGAATCATAGAATTTATGTGTATGTATATGTGCATATACACACAAATTTCCGCACAAATAATGATTCCGTTTTGCTTGAAATTAATTCAATTCGTAATTGATGGTTTTCATAGGCAGCCAAAACCCTTGTTGGACTGGGTTATTGAATATTGAAAAGTTCGTTTTGAAGTAGATAATTTGTATATAAAGTTGAATCAAAATGAACATGCGAGCATGTAGTTATAAGAGACATTTTAAATGAAAAACAATATTGATTGCTACTTTTAGTGTTAATGGATATATAATATCGCCATCCATTTCCCTGAGTCTGTGCATACATATGTATATCTCTGTCCTGTGGTATCTATACAAGAAATTTTTCAACCCAAAAAAACGAAAAAAAAAAACGGATTTTAACATAATCAATATAATTTATGTAATTTGTTTGAAGTGGAGTTTAAACAAGTCCTTAAAATCTTGCAACTCAAATATATCCTAAAATAAATATTTACGCTTGAAAGGCCAATCGAAAACAGCGAATCATCAATAAAATACGTGAATTAGTTTTCAGCATTTGTCATTCCAACATTCCCAACAGTAAGACACTCAAAAATTCGGAAATAAATAACTATTAAACTTTCCAAATCGATGTAAACTTAGATGTAAATTTAAAAAAAAGTAGAATAAACGATGGAAAAAATAATAATTTAATATTTTATGTAGTTTCTAACTGAAATGTACCTATGCCTATCTATCTATTGTAAAAAATGTATAAATACAAAATGATGTAGAATAAAACATTTTCCAAGTGATTTATTTACACACATTTGGTATGCAATCATCGAGACAAGAGGTGAGTTCGATTTTCATTTAAATTTTGTCAGAGGCCCGAAAAAATGATGATTTTCAATAATTTTTTTTTTTTGCTAGTCAATTGCTTTATTTTACAAAAATAAAAACAAAGACTTGACTTTAGCAAAATTAAAAAAAAAATAATAATAATTGTAAAAGAGCGGCCGCCATAGCCGAATGGTTTGGTGCATGACTACCATTCGGAGTTCACAGAGAGAACGTCGGTTCGAATCTCGGTGAAAACACCAAATTAAGAGAAATATTTTTCTAATTGCGGTCGCATCTCGGAGGGCAATCGCAAACCTTCGAGTGTATTTCAGCCATGAAAAAGCTCCTCATAAAAATATCTGCCTTTCGGAGTCGGCTTTAAACTGTAGGTCCCTCCATTTGTGGAACAACATCAAGACGCACACCACAAATAGGAGGAGGAGCTCGGCCAAACACCAAAAAAAAAGGGTGTACGCGCCAATTACATATATATATATAAGTTATCGCTGTTTGTGTGGAGCCCGTTTCTCCAGAAGTCACTTGCGGTGATCATCACAAGTCCTTGGAGATTCATCTAAAAACAATCGGACAAGAAAATTAGTTTTATTAATAGATAATCTTGTGCCTGATCGAAGCTTTGTTTTTTTTTTCAAAATTAACAATATGGCGGTCTCAGGAAATATTTTTCAGATTTTAGCGAAAAAAATCGACAATTAATTATAAAAAATAATCGAAATTTTTGAAAAACAAAACAGTGCGTGTAGCGTAGTACACATAACAGAAGTGAAACTTTCAAGGCAGACAAAGAAAGAGGCAGAAACCCGAGAGAGAATGAGAGAGAGAAAGAATATATATCTAAATAAATACACAACATTTGTAGAGAATACAAACCGTGGCAACAACGCGCACTACTCCGAGCGTTTATCACCCGCACAAAAGCAGGAACACCAGGACCGCAGCAACGGTACAAATTACCACAAGGCAATATCAATAAATTCGACGCCGGAATGGATACCACTTTATAGTACGCACAAGCACTAGTCAGGAAACGGAAAAAGCGGAAAAAGTAGGCACCCGAAAAATTGGGACCAAAAAAGGCCCCAAACAGTAGGCGCCAAGGAAATATAATGCCCAAAAGTAGGCACCAAAAATATATTTCCTACAAGTTTGCACCAAGAAACAAACGCCAAAAAGTAGGCAGTGTTATTTCTCACTAGAAATTAGCAACCACAAGGAAAAACTCAGGAAAAATAGCCTAAAGTGTATCTAAGATATATATGAAGTATAGCTCTCTCTCTCTCCTTTTCCTCTACGTTATATTTTTTTTCTCTCTCGCGGAACGAAAATGCCCAAAACGTTGCATGGCCTTGAAATTTTACTCTACATTCTCGCTCGTCCATCAACGCCTAAGAAGTTTCACTTCAAAACGCATTTAAAGTTTTGCTATCGATTTATGTAGAGTTATACGTCACTGGTTAATTGTTGAATAACTCGAAAAGTATTTGACGGATTCACTTCAAATTTTCACAAAATATTTTTGAGATATTATACTTTAAGAAAATGTAAAAAAATCCAATTTTTTGAAAATTCTAACTACCCCTAACCCATTAAGCAACAATCAAGCATGGCATACATGCGTTCCCCCCGTTTTGAAGATTCGTAAGTTTAAGAAAGACCGACCGTAATAACGGACTGGCGAGTACAGTTAGTATGAGCTGCTGTAATAACGGGCACGCAAGTAATGTTAGACAAGTGCAATTTGATGTTAAAATACAATTAAAATAAAGTGGAATACCCTGGCAATTTGTGGATTTTTATCAAACGGAAAGCTGATGATCGACTGACGCGAGGCGAATTGAAACGGAAGCAATGGTTCACCACGAACGATGATGATATGATGATGATGATTTAAATAATAGTACAAAATTTAAAAATAAATAAATAAGTTTTGTTCAAATTCCAATTCGTGGTTCCTATACTCTACTCTACATTTGCTCTCCATTTGTGATGGGCTATAGCATGCGAATTGTTAAACTCAGGGCATGCGAACCAATAGTCGCGGATATATTTTTTACGTGGGCCCGTTATCGCATAATTCTATAATAAAAAAATGGGAACAAAGTACTTTTTTCGTTGCCGAGCAAAAGAAAAAAACATCCGGCTGAAGACACATTCAACAGATGTAGCAGTAGAGCAATAACCATGAGGGCATGTATTTTGGTCTTGCTTTTGGCCCTTAACATTTTAAAACAACATTACAAGGTTTGACCATCCGACACGAAATTGTGAGAATAACTTTGGTTCTTACGTCACAGGAGATTTGGCAGAGAGAGGCGAATGAAATGAAAACAAAATGCGAAGAGTGTAGTTAGTTGAATATCAAGAATGATACTTGCTTTTGAATGGGAAGAGTAAGCCAAAGCAATTGAAACGCCACCTCTACCATCTGTACTCCCTGCATTTTTTAACTTTATCGAGTGATGCTACGCCGGCAGAAATATTAATTAGCTATTTTTTAAATAAAAATTGCGAATCTGGCAGTTTCCACAGCTCACATACATACATATATAGGTATAATACATCTTTACTGGGATGGTACAACGAAAGGAGGTTTAAAAAACTCATAGCACTCCCCAAAGATAAACTGAGAATGCTCACGGGCATTCTGAAAAGCCACTGCAGAGTGCGTAGTCATCTGCACATGATCGGGATTTGGTCTACTCACTCTTGTCGTTTCTGCGACCAATCCCAGCAGACTCCAATTTTTCTCCTGGAATTCAGCGCTATAGCGCGGAGAAGATTGAGACATCTCGGCGAACTGCAGCAAGAAGAAAGGCACATACGCTCGCATACGAGAACTGGGTCTGGAAGTGGTACTGTGATGAGTAGAGTGCACAATAGTGATAGCGATAATTGGGCATGCGCACCAACGCGTTAGCGATAGAGTTACGATTAAAGCTTTTCATTTGAATTGTGCGAAAATATTGTTTTTAAAATCTGGCTAACGTTTGTGAGGAAGAAGAAATGTTGCTTTGACGGAAGATGAAGAAAAAGAAGGTAAATACGATATTATGGAAAACCCTTATAGACGTGTATATAACTAAAGGATTAAACCTTCCTATTTACATAAATTTAAAATTTAATGATTTTTTATGCAACAAATCAATTTTCCCACAATTCAAACCATAAATTTCGTTACAACCAACTTTTTAAAGTTCCCTTTAACCGTAGAACTAATTACGTTGCATCAATCGCCGCGGTGGATCGCGTTTGGTGTGCACGCCACAATTTGAAAACACTTAATGTTGTTGTTGTATAGGTTTAGGAAAATTTTCTACTTTTTTGTCCACATATCGGAACTACCTACATAATATTTTTTTTTTACTTTATTTAATTTTTTTTCGTCAATCAAATGTACATTATTTTCTTTATTAAAATAAAAATAACTAAATGAAATTATTCCAAGTAGAAATAGTCTTGGGTACGTATTTGCACAATAGTGATTTATGATTTTGATTTCCTTCGCAAACAACCTAAGATTCAAACACCAGTGAACCAGATGCATAGCTAACACTCGAATCATCCATGTCCTTGCACTGGCTGCTTTGCGCATACTTGAGAAATTTAAAGCTCATGTTACTATAACCTTGATTTTGCAACACCTTTACAGCGTTGAGCATCACACCGATCGGATGACGCCCACAAATGGTATTATTGTACTTTCGTAGATATTCTGTAAAATCATTGGGATTTAGTGTCTCAATGATCGCCATGGCCTGAGAGAATTAAATTGGTTAAAAACAAATATTTCATGACAAACAATATCCATAAATACTTACATCCTTGTCAAGCTTTTCAATAGAAGAGTGAATTTGACCGCAAGAACGATCGTAATACGTATAATTGAAACGATGTCCCCAATGGCAAAAGTCCGATGATATCACAAATAGGTTTTGCGGGTCCGTAAAATAGTTTGCTAAAAGGTCGCCATACAAGGCTTCCTGTTCGGGATTAAGAGAACCGACTAAAATTGGCACGATCGTGAACTGATCTTTGAAACTAAAAATTTTGAGACAAATGTGAAGATAAATTAGTCAGCATTTGTGAAAGAGATTATTGATATATAGTGCATATGTATATGTATATATGAATATGTATACAACACTTTTTATAATTGATATTGAAATTTCACGGAAATCACAGATTTCGCAGTGACCATAAGCACATTAGATATTCTAATCTTTGTAGGAACATACATACGTACCAGAGTGATAAAACGCCTGATTAAAATGTGCCTACTGGAGTTTTTATTGATAGTGTCTGAGCTGAAGATTTTCTTCTAAAATAATCAAAAAGTTGCTTTTGGACCGGCGCGATGTGTATACACTAAATAAATTCACCGACAACTAAATTTGGCTTAGAGTTCAGCTTTCGAAGGGCATCATCAAGGAGACGAAAGAGTAAAATAAAAAAAATATTTTGTAACATGTGACTGGTGTTTTCAAATTCTCGTTTAGCGGAGGCAATGTTGGCTTGCTTTTATGATTCCAAGGCCATTGAGCCAAGTCTTTCATCCGCAATGCTATTTCGGCGCTTTTTTAATGTGGAATAAAATCGGATTATGTATAATTACCATTCGGTAAGGCTCAGATCCGAATACCAGGTTTATAAAGATTTTTTTCTAATATAATTATAAAGGTTTTTTATAATACCCCTGGCCAGACAAAGGCAAACACCTCCGAGTGTATTTCTGCAGTGAAAAAGCTCCTAATAAAAAACCAACTGTCGTTCGGAGGCAGCGTAAATCTGTAGGTCCCTACATTTGTGGAACAATATCAAGACGCACAACAAAAACTTTAGGAAGAGCTGGGTCAAACACTCAAAAAATACAGTGATTCACAGCTTATTTAATGTAGGTAATACCTTTTTAGAAAAAAGAAAATGACTCGATGTTTATTAAACTTAATAAAAAAAATGTATACGACTTGTAATGAGATATGTACATATGTACTGTTTACCACTGAAGAAAGAACAATAACAAAAACACAGCTTGCTGAAAAAATATAGAAACAAATAGTTTTCTCATTAAAATATGCTCACAGCTTAAATGATGCATTGTATTTTATATTTTCTCTGAGAATGCAATAACGGTGAATGTATTTTTTTCTGTTAAATTTAGCGTCTTAAGTCATTCTCAAAAAATGTTTGTAAAGAAAATTTGAAAAAATTAAAATTTTTTTAAATGGGAAAACGGACCTCAAAAAAAGGGAAGACGCTATTCGTCATTATAAAGAGGGCAAAAGCCAACGAAAAATTGCAGAAATTGTTGCTATTAGCTTCTCAACTGTCCAGCACATTATAGAAAGGTTTCGCCACGAAAACAGGATAGATGATAAGGGCAGATCTGCGCGAAATAAAATATTTAATGATGTAGATAAGAGGTGAATTGCGCGAAGAAAATGTTTATGGAAGGACTGCCCGAAATAAACCGTTGATTAATGCTCGTAATAGAAAACAAAGAAAAGAGTTTTGCAGACAACATTTGAACAAAGACATTTCGTTCTGGAAGCTCGTTGTTTTGCGGATGAAAGCAAATTTAACCTTTTCAGGTCTGATGGGAAGTCCTGAGTTGGGAGAAAATCAAACACCGCGCTTCAACCATGTAATTTGCTCTTTACAGTTAAACACGGCGAGGGCAGTGTGATGATATTGGGTTTCATGTCCTATTCAATTTAATTTAATAAATTTTACGAAGGAAACATGAATAAAGAGATGTATCTGGATCTGCTAAAAAATAGTTTAGTACAAAGTGCGGATAAATTGGGCATTAGGGATTCGTTTAGGTTCTACCAAGACAACGATCCCAAGCATAAGTCTGCTATTGTAAAAACTTGGCTCTATGCCACATGTAGTACTAATACCAGCACATAGTCCAGATCTCAACGTTATTTAGAATTTGTGGTCTGTGCTGGATTATTTTAATTTGCCATATCTTTCTTATGAAGAAACATTTTTTGTTATTAAATAAAACATGTTATTTAATAATAAACATTTTTTTTTTTTAGCCGCGTCAAATAAGCTGCGAGTCACTGTGTATATATACGTATATAAGTGATAACGCCATATCTCATCGAACACTCTCAAAGTGCTCCATCTTCCACTACATTCAAAATGTATACAGGAATATAAATTGTACATATGAATTTAAACCGTTTTTATTATTGAGAAAACTGTCTGTTTAAGCAACTTTTGCTTAAATTCATTCCCGCCTGTGAGGATGCATTTCATTTGCCGATCAGATGGCTGCATCTCTCAAAAAGCTGATGAAACCTATAGCGTAACTGCACCGCCGCATCACGCCCTACATCTACGTGCAAGATTCCTCCAAAAGTTGATTAGAGGCACCGCTCTAGTGTGGGCTAATAAACCTTACGAGTTAACAAGCTCAAGTAATACATATTTTCATGATTTTCTTCTATCAAGGGCTAATCCCTCACGTTAAATAATGCGCACAAGATGACTCTGCCCCCGATTCCAGCACTCTTCCTAAACTAACACCAATTGCTTGAAAATCATTTGAGGGAAAAGATTGGCGTTCTGCCCCTTTAAATACGCAAGTTACGTCGAGAACCGCTGAATCCTACGCCTGATTGTAAATCTTATGTACCAATACCATACTTACTCTTCCATTACTTTTGCTATATATGGCAAATGCATTTCGATGCTATGTTCATCTTCGTCTATTTTCATATCCATCCAAGAGAAGTTTCCGGTATTTTGTAATTCAGTATTGACTATAAAAACAATTCGTTAATGCTTATGATGATTGATATTAGCGATATCTTTACTAAAGATGTTTTACTTACTTTGAGTATCAATCTTGAGATCATATAGAGGGGTTTTGTATTTCTTCGCAGTCGACAAAGCACAGCCACGCAGCCGTACATGATGAGATGGGCCCAATATGAAAATTCGTTTGCTAAATCAGACGAAAAGGAAATGCGTGGTACATTTCAGTACGCATTAAATTAGTGTAATATATTTTCATACTTACACAACGGCGGGACTAACTTGTCGATAGGCGAAAGCACCACAAGCTCCACTGTAGGTATAGCCGGCATGTCTGGAAATTATAATTAATAATTACTTCAAATGATTAGTATTTCAAGAACTTACGGCGCAATAATTGCACGCGCAGGTCCATGCGAAAGCTCCGCAGCGCCCAGCCATCTATCCAATTGACGTGACAACTCTGGACCTATAAACATTTACAGACAGGGCATTTATACTTGTTTGATTTCGTAAATGTTTTAATTGCGTCGGCCAGCGAAGCCTTAGCAACCAGCGAAATTGTGTACTGTGCCTAACAATCATTTTTTAACTTATATTACATTGCTTGTAATTTGGCTTTTGACAAACTTTATTGTCAAATTTATTAAAATAAAAGTTAAAAAATAATTTATTAACAAATAAAAGTAAAAAAAAAAAAAAATAACTGCTGATTTCTACAGAAATATGGCTGACGGCGATTATTCTGCAAATGCACTTTACGATCTCATAAGAAAAGAGCTGAACTCGATTATCAAAGAAAATGGGTGAGGATTCAATAAATAAGACAGGGAATTAAATAATGACATTTGCTTATACAAATATAATTCAATTACAGCGCTGAGTCAAAAATATCAGAGACAGCAAGCTGTACAAATTTGGTCAACGATAAACACGCGAATAAACAGCCGCCGCAGTCAACAGAGAATCCCAGTGAATTAAATGCTTCTTCAGAGAGTGGTGAACTCAACGAGATACCTAATTCTAAAGAAAACGTTTCGACACTACTCTCAACCAAAATGCTGCATCTACGTGGAGATGAAACTCAGAGTGCAGCTATTGACACTGATCTTCAGAAAATGCGCCGCGATCTTCAACAAAGTTACGAACTGTTTCAGAAAATGGGCGAAAGATTCCAAAGCATAAATTTTAGTTCACTCAAAAGTCGCATCAAAGATCTGAACCTTGGTAAAAAGGATCAAACTTCCAAATTAGAATCGGAAATTAAGAATATCTTGCAAAAACACGTGAAGGACAACACTATGGACAGGTTGACTGCCGAAATGGGTGTCAAATTTCAACAGCATCCTGGCGAGTTCGGTAACATACCAGAGCTGAGTGAATTCTTTCAAACTTGCACCCAACTACAGCATGGTCTTGAGCAGTTAAAAAGACAACGTAATTCCGTTGAAGAGATGACAAAACGTCTCTCCAGCTCTGCTGAAGCCTCATTTGGACGCATCGATGAAATTCATAACATACTGCATTCAAAACAAGCCATCCATAAACCAAAGCTTGAAGAGCATACTCAAAATTCCTAATTTATAATCCTTGTTTTTACATGTAATATATTATATTTCAAATGTTTTTGATCATAAATGTTCGGTTTTTATGCATAAATAATTTTACCCTTGCATAATATTATTGTTTTGTAAATAATAGGAATATATGTATACTTCTTACGTCTTAATACATCTTCAAGCCTTCAATACCGTTATGACATTGCAATTGAACGGAAATATGCATATTATAAATACTTGGTAAATAAGAGATTATTTTCGATTCCAAATCATCATCCGAGGGAGGAGCTTAATAGCGAAACTGCCACTGCTCTAAAAACGAAAAGTTGCTAATTTTCTCTAAAAACAAATATGACAATGCTGAGGCATCTACCAAGTATTAAGGATACATTTATATTTAAAACTCCTGCTTCTGGTGAGAATATAATGTTTACTCCATTAAAATTGCTTAACACAATGTTTACCTAAGTTGGTGTACCAACTTCCGGAATGAGTTGCTTTTCTGACAGCAGACATTTTCACCAGTTAATTTTTCTTTTTTCCTTTGAATATTTACAATTTTTTCACTGTGGTTCTTTTCTAACTTTTTATTTGCCGAGGATTTATAGTCACTTGGTATATTAATTACAAAGAAATCGAAGCTAGGATGAATACACAAAGAAAATTAAACAACACCTGCTTCGCGTTTGTGATAAAATGGACAGGCAATTGCAATGAATGCAATCGATAGATCACAATAGAAAAACGGCTGATTTACAAAGTTGGTGCTGCCACACAAAATATTGCCTGATGAGCAATTGTGCTTAGATAGTTTTGTTAGGAAGCAATATAAGACAAGAAAGAAATCCAATTATTTTAAATAATGGGATAAGTATTCTAAGTAATATACATCGTTTCACTGATTGCAACAGTATTAAAACTTTAGAGACTTGAGAAAAAAATATTAGAAGAGTTATGGAGTGTTAAAAGTTAATTGCAAGCATTTTAGAATCGTGAGTATCTCCGAAACTACTTGAACTTTTACAAATATAAATATTTTACTACAAATAGAAATAAAAGGTGGTCTAAGCTAATACTTCGAATAGTATAGCCATAGTTGGTTCACTTAGTTTGTTACGACTCGTTGAACGTAAAAAGCGTTCACATAAAAAAAAGGTACAGCAGAATCGAATAATTTGCCACCTTGAGAAGTTGAAAATCCTGATAATTCGTAACAAAGTTGACTTCTTTGGATATACTCGTAGTTCCCAAACCCAAATAACTCGAAAATCGTGAAAACTCGTAATATTTTGGCGGCGCCTTTGATTATGAGTTATCGCGATTTGACTGTATTTTAAGTATCATTTTAATGATGTACTTGGATTAACAAGCAGTCAAGTTGGTAATTTTTTAAGGTACTTGAAATGCGTAAAATTTGCTTGTGACCTTCTATATAACATTAATTTTTAATGTTGAGTACAATGGTACTCAGCTCTTAAAAAACTCTATAAATTTTTTTGTTTTGGCAAAGGAATACGCAAGTTCCTAACGCACCAAGTTTAAAATTAGAAGTCTTGCAAAATTGTATAAATACAAATAATTGCGTATTATGTTGACCTCTTCTTCATTCTCAGTGAATTTATTGAGATGGCCTAATTTTAAGTTTATGTTTAAATTTCTTTTTTATTATCTTCTTTGCTTACATTAATCAAACCTATCTTTTCAATTTTGTTTAAAACTTTTGCTATTTCCCATCGTGGGTTTTTCAGAATCTCCTATTTCTGTCCAAAATGAATTTAACAAAGTGTGATTGAATTTTTGCTCTCGTTAGAAACGAAGTATAAAATCTAATTGAAAAAAATGTTCACCCGTTTTAATTCGTTTGTTTATAGTTGTTGACATTATAGTACCTTATTATTATTTGTAGGACAGATAACCCTAACTTAATTAGCACACCGGCTACTAGGACATTCATGGCATACTTTAATCGTCTTGTCAAAGGTAACATAATTTAATAGAGTGGATGATACTATATGTAGTATCAAATGCGGTAGGCTTTTAGGAATATAGTACCTTAAAAGAAAGTCGCACTGAGTTTTCAACCACAACTTATTTAATACATCATGGTTCTATCTCACACCATATCTAGATTTATGTCACTTCCGTCTAGGTTATCTTCTCTCCGATCATTTTTGGATAAGTCTTTTAGTATCAAAGTTTTTATTGCGAATATTGTTTGAACGTACCCCTGATGCGACTCTGAACGTTGAAAATGCCGCATGGCAACGTGTACTAAAATAATTCTCAGTTTGTTACGATTCGTTGATTATTAATGCTTGCAGATCGTGATATCCGCTGCGCTTTTGAATATTTTTTTGCAGGAAATAAATTGAATATCTTGTGATTTGCTGGAAAAAACCAAAGGTTCGTGTAATTTTTCAGGCGTTCTTGCGACTACTTTGGAATAAGTATATTTTTCATAAAAACTGAATTCGACAATACCCAACGAGCTGGTGAAAACTGAAAATCGGCAAATATAACGAGTTAACTGTCAGTGCGGCGATACAGTTTTCACTCGTTCGTTGGAAAGGCTTGTGCAAAATGCACTATCGCGTCATTTATGTACTAAAATATTAGGGAAGAAGAAGCAGAGCAGCAAAAAGAATCGCCGTGTTCTCCACCATTTTCCGCCATTTTGAAAGCTACGAGTGTAAAATATAGTGATTCGTCAGGGAACGCGTTGCTCTTAAAGATTTGCGAAAATTTTTAAATAAAAGCATCAATAATAACGAAAATAAGTGGAATTTGTTGGTGGGTCACCCACGCAAGTGTTTGTGTATGAAAAATAGTCGTTGAAAAGTTGTGTTTGCTCGATTTATTCGAGAAAAAATTTCAGTTCTGTACCAGCGAAAAGGGCTAACCAAACGCAGAAAAACGCAAGCCTTCCGCAAGTGAGCGAGTAGCAACACCAAATCCACGGTCTGTCGCCGCGGCCGTAAAAACTAAAAAAGGCTGAACCTTAAAACTGCAACTGAAAAAAAGTTTGCTAATATATTATAATCTAAAAGTTTGTTGACGTGTCTGTTGATAAAAATTGAAACTGCAAGTTGTCGCGCATTCTTTCTTGGTTTCGTTTTTAGACTTGGCCACAGTTGCAGAACATATTTAAGTCGGTCAATAAGTACATACATAGTGGCCATTCAACAAATCGTTTCGTGAATGTTGTCCCATTAAAATAGTGAAACCTAAATGTGGTAAGCGTTGTTCTTAAACCGAAACGGCTCTCTAAACCAGTTGTCGGGAAAAATATAGAAAATTTATTGATATTAAGTGATTTTTTGTTTCGAGTTGGTGGATGGTTTTTCAAGTAAAATTGTAAAACCATACGATTTATTAAGTTATAGTAAATTAAGTTAGCCCTTTACTACGTTAAGAGCATTAATAGTTTATCGCAACTCATATCTAGCTGACAAGCCGTTGGCAGAAGGCTTTGCAGTAAAACTCTTCACACTTGCACGCCGCGCAGGGAAAGAAAGTAACGAGTAATAAAGTGAAGTAAAAAAAGCAAAAAAAAATATAGTTGAATATTTTGGCGAGTTCTGATGGCGCGAGTGAATAACTAGTGGAAGTATGGCGGCGAACATTGTTGACACATTTTGACGCGGAATTGCAATTTTTGCCATTGCTGCTACAAAATAGCATTCAAATGACTAAACGTGACCAACAAAACTGACCTGAACTTCTCTGGTATATAAAATACACGACTGAACGAAAACAAAATGTATTTGATAGTCCAGTGATTTTATCTGATTGATTTTCCATTTCGTTGTTGCTATTGTGTGTTTGTTCGAATTGTTGGCTTGTCATCTCGCATTTTGCGATTCGCTCCGTTTTTTTTTTTTTTAATGTACGCGTATGCTTTTAATAATTGTACCAACATACACAATTATTTTCTTCTTTTAGCATAATTTTCTTAAACATATGCCCATAACCTTAGCTGTATGTAGGTGAACTTATGAAAAGGGTATCATGAGCATGGGATTTACGTAAATTTAACTTAAAAATAAAGGTGCTTCATAGAATGTCTGTTTAACAGGGGATGGGTTAAATTCAGTAGGGGAAAAGAGTTTAAAAACACTTTCTGACTATAAAAAGTTACTGCGCATACATACATAATACATATCTTTAAATGAACATGCGTTTTGCATGTACTTGCATATTTTGTGAAGTAAGCATAAACGAAAAATCTGCTTTGTCTGCAATTTAATTAGAATTGAACATGAATTCAGAATATCAAATACTCACATGTTTATTATTCAGTAACGTTATTCCCACAAATATTGAGTTTATTGAGCTGAAATTTGTTTTTCATATTAAATACTTTGGTGGTGTCAAATGTAATAAATAATTCTAAATATGAGATAAGTTGAGCAAACCCAAATAAAAGTGTATGCATATTTTCAATTGATATCTATTTAAAAACTAAGAAATGAATTAAAACCATATTGGTTAACGTGTTTAAGGTGCAAGCAAAAACCTCTAATTTAATAGATAGGATAGAACGAATATATATAGTACAATAGGAGTAGTGACCTACTTTATGCATTATCACAGATAGCTTGACTCGCGAAATCGTCTCAAAAGAAATAGTAACTTCTTATGCACATGGATACGAACAGCTTTGAATATTGATTACCTACATTCTGCTGATGCCACCAAAACACCAATATTTTAAATAATTCAATAGAGCCGTATAATACAGCTTACTCATACCATATTATGGAGAAACAATTTGTCTACCAATATTTTCTAAGGGGAGCGTGTCATTATTCTGTATTACAAAATTCTGGGTGACAAAATTCTGTAAATTGCAAAAAAATTCTGCTTTTTAAAATTCTGCTTTCCAAAATTCTGATTTTTCAAAATTCTGCATGTTTAATGCGAAAAATTCTGCTTTATTCAAGTTTTGTGTTTTTCGTCATACAAGAAGTAACAAAATAAAAATTTATTCCATCAATATACATATGTATGTATATGTTTAAGCGATAACAATATTTTAGTTTTGCCAATTACAATATTTTTTGGAATTCTTTTTAAATATGTAGTGTGACTTAATTCATTTCTTTTCTTAATAATTCTTCGCAGCTGTTCGTTTTTTTTTTAGAAGAGTTCTACGCAAAAATACGGTGGATTGCGTAGCCGGAGTTGGACTGATGAGGGTTATTTTTTTGAAGCGCGGCCGAAGGCCGCCCACGCGAAAAAGGGTTCACAAAAATACGGTGGATTGCGTAGCCGGAGTCGGACTGATGAGGGTTATTTTTTTGAAGCGCGGCCGAAGGCCGCCCACGCGAAAAGGAGTTCTACGCAAAAATACTGTGGATTCTATCGAAACTGAAGAAAAAATTATTATTATTATTATTTTTTATTTAATATCTCGAATAATAAATAATAAAAAATAATAATAAATTAAATAATTACATTACCTCTTTAACATTGTTAACATTATATTTTAATACAGAATTTTGTTTTTAGGATTTTGTACATACAGTATTTCGACACCAACCCTTTTCTAAGTGTACCTTGCGTTACAAAAATTCAAAATAGATATTTAAACTCAAAATTTAAAGTATTTTCCATTGGGTAAGAATAACTTTTGGATCGCACCCAGGACGAACAGTTCCAGGTAATACTCTCCTTTACCTGGAACTGTTCGTCCTCGGTGCGATCCAAAAATTAAGAACTCCTTTTCTGTCAATATTCGAAATGGTCTTATTATTCAAAAGTAATTCTCTCTCATTCACAATTCTCTCTCATTCACATTTCATTTGCCTTTTGAGATTATGAACGGACGAATATATGTTAGAGGATTCTATAGTGTTATCGATGCTTAGCAATACAATTTTTGTTGTGGCAATAAAAATATTTGACGCTGAACAATCAACAACTTTTCTTACTTGCAATTCACTGTTTTGGAACATAAAGCAGGTGGTAAGAGTAGTATCGCATTCTACTTTACGTATTATTCAACAAGTTATTCTTACCAATCATTCCCTTTCACAATCATTAGGTCAGTTGGGGATCTAACATTATTATTCAGGGAACACCTCTTCGCCACAACCTTCTTTGGTTTTATAATCAACATTGCGGTAACTTAGAACATCCTGTAGTTTGTATGTATTTGGTTTTAGTATTAAATAAGTATTTAGTATTAAATAAACAAACAAATCATTCATTTTTGTACTCGTTAAGGGAAAAACCCGTACTTTCTCGTTGTGATATTATATTTCTTATCTTATAGCGATTCCATATAATAAGCTCTAAAAAGGAAAATCAACTAATAATTTGAATGCTTACATTGCTTAAAAATATTCATATCACGATATTTTCGCTTGTGATTTCATACTAGAAGAGTTTTTCAATTTGGTTTTCCATGATTTCACAAATAAAATAACCAAAAAAGTGTGTATATAATACGAATTTACAAATTTTGTCACTAAGATATCGTCGTCGCTACAATTTCATTTGGTTTTAATAATTACTACATATCCCTGAATGGGAAAAAGCGGGTTTGAACAAAGTTAGAAACAGGTACTACATTCGTTTACGCAAATCTATGAATGCGTTCTCTGCCGACTGGTCAAATGTAGTAGGTACACAAATTCTGAAATACGTACGCATGAACCATGTGGATATACTCAGTATACATATGTATATACACAATTCATAACATTGCTGGATTACGAGTGCCACCAACGCAATGCCATTGTTGCTTGCTATTACTCGTACAAATGCAATAAAAACGGCAACAACGTGCATGCGCGTAAAGAACAAAAGTCAAAAATCGACAGCTAAACAACGAAGAAGAAATTCTCCAATATCAACCATACATATTTAGTATATGTATGTTTATATAAACATACAATATAAATATATTGACGAATTTTTATATGCAACTTCCGATATATATTCAAATGTAAATATGTGTTTATTTTAACACACAAGCGAATCATCGGTTTAAGCGAGTGTAGAGCGAAATTGCAATTAAGCTGCTTAAATTTTCCGGCTGGTCTATCTGGCGGTCGGTCAGTCAATTACAAGCACGTTTAACGCTCCCTTGCCATTGAGATGCGTAGAGGAGTGCATGACGTTACAGCACGTTTTGTGAAGTCAATAAAGCCACATGTTTTTGTGACTTAAGACGCCGATAGCGACGTTAGGTTCTTCGTATTTAGCAAACGTAGCAACAGCAGCTGTGAAAATAAGCCAGTTTTTCGTCTGTGTGTTCATTTAAATGGCTGTGCATGCCAATTGTTGCATTTTGGTGTGAGTTCTGAGTTTCAGTTTTGCATATGTGGTATGTGTTGTTGCTTTTTTTTTGGATTTCAGTAATGGTATCGCGTGCGGCGTCTTGTTTGAAATAAACGTACCAAAATTGTCTGCAGAGCTTGCGCATGCCTTGTGGGCTCAACTCGTTTGTTTATAGCGTCCATGTTGTATTTTGCCTACCTGTCGCACAAGTCGTTTTTTTTTTCAACCGCTAAACGGCGTACTGTGGAAAATTCTTTAAGTGTCAAAAATTGATCTGCATTTATAAAATTTCGCTATATAGGGGGGCGCAGGGCAAAATTTTTCCAACGAGTTTACCAGACCGTGAGAGTAAGGTAATTTCTTAAGGCATCTGTAGTGGACGCAGTTTAAAAAACACCCTCAGACAAACACTTGACTATCCGATCACATTGTATGGGTTAACAGGAAACGGCGAAAATCACGCTCCATATATGTATGTATATGAAATATAAATTTTATGAATAGTATAGACCGCTATCTAATAAATTGCTGTGCAATTTATTTCAAAAGTTGATGCAATCCAATTAACTGCTGGAATTTATTTGATTTGTGTAAGGTTTGTATGTCAAAACGTTTGTTATAAAGGTTAATACATAAATTTCCGTACAATTTTTATGTGGCTTAGTATTTTTTACTATGTGCTTGGGTTATCAATGTAACAGAATTGCAAAAAACAAAAAACAATGACAACCGTTTCCACGGTAGTCGGTTCTGCGTTATCGGGACAACCGGGATTTATATCCGGCTCAGGAGTGCCACTTCAGCACCATTTTCAAAAACATTCAAGGGTAATATTTTTGCTCTTACAACAGCACCAACTACACCAACAAAACAAAAAAAAAGAAACATTGGCTTTCTTCTGTTAACTTCATGGTAATGCTTAGGGAAAAGAAAAACGCATGTTATCTTGTCATTTACGCGCGCATAAACTGTATAAGAGGGAAAGGCGTGACTTAATAAACACCACTATATACATACATATGTTTTAGCTGCTTTATTTTTGACTTTTCGTTTTCTGGAATTGAAGAGAAACCGGTTTTTTGCATTTACAGAATGTCAATTGTATTTCTACGTAGCTTAACTTGTCGATAATCATTCCATTTGGTGGTTGTGGACTGCTGCTGCTTGCCGGTCTGGTTTATTGCCATGTTTTCTATACATACATACATACATATGTATATACAGATACCGCGTTAAGTCTGCCTGTTTGTAGTTTACTGTACAAATATAAATTCGGAAATAGTTGTGATGGTTATGGTGTTCATGCGACCGAGTTTGCTGCTCAGTGCTATAACTTGTTGGTATTAATTTCACTGTTCTTTTTACAATTTGAACTCCATTCAGTTTCAATTATAATATGTAAGCGTTTTGCTACAACAAATGGTGGATATGGTGAGTGTAATATTTATGTATATAAATATGTTGGTAGCTCTGGGAGTTTCTAATTTCCGCTCAATGATTTTGGCGCTAGAATCATTGTAGAAAATGAGATTTGGGTAGATGCAAAATAATAATTTTATTTAATTGCGCTACAAATAACAGATATTTTCGGTTTTGAATATTTATGAAAAACTAAGTAAAAGTTCCTAACTGATTTTTATTGAATAGTTTTGCGAACAAAAATCATCGATAGGTTAGGTTAGCCAGGTTGGTTGTCTAAGACAATACATTCGGTGGCCCTAAGGCCCATTGTGTGTAACTAAGTTGCTTAACGCTTTTGCAGCACCGCTGAGCGATGTACTCGAAATACCTTGTGTAGGCAAGACTATTAGACTGTTTACTGTTAGTTCTAATGGAGTACTAGAATGGATGTTACAGGATTACAAAACTTATTTGTGTTCCTCAATATTTAACAAAAAAATAATTCATTGCATTATTCCGTTCTTAATGAGAAGAGAGATTTTTTTTCGTGAACTATTCCATGGAATAATGCAAAAGGATTAAACCACTTAGATCTCTTTAAGAAGTCAACTAGTCGCTCCATCATCCAAATCATCGATAACTGTTATCATAGAAGAACTAAAGTATTTAAAAATAATTGTTAAATTCAGATTTATAAAATACCAGACTAAACTAATGTAGTCTCTATATAATTAGTTGTAGGTAGGAGTACCTCAATTGCATTTTCTTCTATACTATAAATATTCATATTTATTAAATCAGCGTTCACTTTTGCACAAGGGTATTATAATTTTATTGAGATAACTGTGGTATGTGTGTCGATTTATCCATGCTGCCGGTTCCTATGTGTATACAATAACTCAAGCAAAACTTAATATATTACAATGAAACTTAGTTACATTTATTACTCTTTGTCCAAGGTAGTTTGGAATTGAAAATGGACAAAATTGGCCAGTAACGAGGCTCAACTTCTATATAATATTATAGTATATATTTGTTATAAATGAGCCAAAATTACGCCAATTTCGTTCAAATAATAATAATAGTTTCTCTCATCATGCCCGTCCTAACGTATGGCGCAGAAGCTTGGACGATGACAACATCCGATGAAGCGACGCTTGGAGTGTTCGAGAGAAAGATTCTGCGTAAGATTTTTGGACCTTTGCACGTTGGCAACAGCGAATATCGCAGACGATGGAACGATGAGCAGTATGAGCTTTACGACGACATAGACATAGCGCAGCGAATAAACATCCGGCGGCTACGTTGGCTGGGTCATGTCGTCCGAATGGATACAAACGCTCCGGCTTTGAAAGTATTCGATGCGGTACCAGCTGGTGGTAGCAGAGGAAGAGGGCGGCCTCCTCTGCGTTGGAAAGATCAGGTGGAGAAGGACTTGGCTTCACTTGGTGTGTCCAACTGGCGCCGATTAGCACGAGAAAGAAATGACTGGCGCGCTTTGTTAAACTCGGCCAAAATCGCGTAAGCGGTTATAGCGAAAATTAAGAAGAAGAAGAATGAACCCAAAGAAGCGAAATACTACGCACGATCGTTCCCACGACAGTTGGTTTCTACGTTACCGGAACGACTCGGATTTATTCCCGGCCAAAAGGACTGTCACTTCAGCAGCATTCACCACATATGTATGGGGAATGTTTATGCTGCTACAACAAAAAATACGACGCAATTATGATTTCGAAAAATGGACTCTACACCCAATTTTTCTTCTTACGCAATTTCGACTCAGTTTAACAAAGCGCACCAGTCTTTTCTTTCTCGTGCTAACTAGCGCCAGTTGGACACATATTTAGATCCAGCATAAATAATATGGTGACCAGTTAAAAAGTACACTTTTATATGTGTAGACTAAATTCCCATCAGTCCAATGCACGTAGCTATAACTCATAGCTAGAATAACTCGAGAAAACGTTTAGGCGAAAAGTCTGCGAAACTCAGAAAGGTACTAAGTTTAGAGTTAAAATGGACGAAATAGGTCAATAATCATGCAGACCTCCCATATAACGGAAATTTTAAATAAAGGAAAATCATTCAAATTTGGTATAAACGGTAAACCCAAGAAACAAATACGATGGAAAACAAATTTATAAAATGGGCGATGCCATAACTTTTTAGGCAAGTGCGTGTAACACGATAACGACTTAAGCTGGCCACAAACAGGGTACATTTCCCAGCGATTTGTTGCAGTTGGAAGAAAATCCATTGTGTATGGCAAAGTGCAGACCCAATTTCAAAGTAAAAGTGAAAATTGGATTTTACCTGAGACTTGTTGCTAGTTTGAGGCGCAGTTTGTAGAGATAAGAGCAAGTGGAAAAATTACAAGTGGGACTTGTGCCCTGTTTGTGGCTACCTTTACACTTAAAACTCGTCCAAACATAGGACTCATCCACCTCATTTCATATCCACTTGTTATATGTTATGAATCATATATCATGAGAGTGATAGCTTGTAAACTCATACGGCCGGACCGTATTTTCAATTTCACTAAAATATGCGTGGGTATATAACGTTCGGTCCGAAATTAATGTAGTTTTCTTTTCCTTATTCTTATTGATTTGATAAACATTCGTTAATCCGAATTTTACCTGTTTATATCTTATTTCGTTTAAGTACTTGTGCTAAAGTTAGAAATAACTATAAAATTCTAAATTAAGGCCAGGAAAATTTATGTACGTGAATGTTTGAATTACGCGATTTAATCGCTCTGTCATATCACAATAGTGTTTTACAATAGCTTTTTTTGATTACAATCTACAATACTACACGCATTCATAAGTGCATACAACAGTCACACATGCATACATATGTATGAATACTTGTTTTTTTTTTATTCATTGTTATTTATTCGTTCAGTTAGGTCAGTAGGAAAATTTTCGTTTTCGCATATTTCCAAACAGTTGCAAACAATAACAACAACATATCATCTTATCACTCACTCGAAACGTAGTCGACTAGAGTCTCACCTATAGCTTGCTTTATACATATACATTAATATATGTATGTGTATGTGTGCACGTCGATATAAATATGTACATGTGAATAAATGCATGAATTATTACTGAAAAGTTTGCTGCTGCCCCAACGGGTGGACGGAGGAGCAGCAAGTGTTACTGATTTCACAATTGCGAGCTATTTCAGCTGGTGAAATAGAATTATATTTTCGGTCTTATCTTTGAAATAGCGGCGTTTTATATTATTTTTGTTTTTTGCTATTTATTTTTCGTGCTATTAGTATCGTCTTGGTACAGTAGAGCCGCTATAGCCTTTTGAAAGAGATAGATAAACGATTAAAGGCTAACGAATATTCCATGTGGATTTGCATACACGTTTATGTACCTACTACATACATACATAACCATAAACTTGAAGGAGTGAGCTTAGTGTATTTAATAAGAGACAATAACAGAAAAATAAGATTGACCGCTCACTTCCACGACAGTCGGTTCTACGTTACCGAAACGACCCGGATTTATATCCGGCCAAGGACTGTCACTCCAGCAGCATTCCCCGTGTGTAGGTAGGGGGAATGTTTATGCTGCTACAACAACAACATTGACCGCTCAAAAGATCAGTTGTGTATACAAACATTTTATTGATATGTGCATATTCTTATGTATATGCGCTTACAAAATTGCATATCGCATTCGCCCGATTCCCTGATAAGGGAAACGTGTTTAATTCTAATCTCACGAACATACATACGTACATGTGTAAATATACTTACCTATAGGTACATTTTTAACGTTGCGTACATTTAATATAAACTTGTACGCGCATACTTAGGTAATCGCGAGTATATTTGTGTGTCGGAAATGGAATTCGTCGGATTCTTTTAATCGGCTCACTGTTTATTTTTATTTTTTGCGCGTCTTTGTTTGTTGTGCATGAGATTTATCCTGGTATTGTTGCTTAGTCCGCATTTTAGACAATGACCTTGCTAATTTTGCTGTCATAGGCTAATTATCGTATACTAGAAGAGTGAAATTCCGTAACTCTTGCAGGATTGTTTAAATAATTGGTTTTCTAAAGCCACTAATAAGCATTTATTGGCTAACATGTCTTCCGTTAAAGTCCAAAAGCAAATAGTTAAATCGCGCGTATACCTCTAGTTATTGCGGTACTTAGAACGGATTGTGGTAAGAAGTAAGGGTATTACAGCAACAGCAGCACAACATTTGAGCTGATGAATACATACATATAATATGTATGCTATTTGTCTGATTGATTGAAAATATTGATGAGCCTGGAATACTAAGAAGCAGATGACGGAATGCAGATCGAAAGGAAAAGGAAAATATATATACAGTTATACAGGGTGGCTGATGAATTTTGCTACATTAAGAAACTCAAATAACTTTTTTTTTAGTGTATGGAATTCATTTATTTTTATTAAATGTAGCTTAACTAGTTTTAAAAATAATTGAATTTAAATGCCCCCCATGCTCGTTGACACAAGTGCGGCATCTTAGTAAAAAGTTGTTCATTGCTGCTTTGAGAGTTGCGACAGGAATAACCGCAATTGTTGCCCCAATGGATTGTTTTAGTTCATCCAAATTTGTTGGCTTTGTTTTATAAACTTCTTGTTTACATAAACCCCACAAGAAAAAGTCAGGTGCAGTAAGGTCAGGCGACCTGGGGGGCCAACAAAATTCGGAGTTTCTTGAAATCAGTTTATTGGGAAATTTTCGTCGCAACTCTGTCATAACAGTCTGGGCTATGTGAGACGTTGCCCCATCTTGTTGAAACCACACAGAGTTGAAAGGAATTCTCTTTCGGCGTAGTTCTGGATAGAAAAATTCTTTCAGCATTTTCAAATAACGGTCTCCAGTAACCGTAACGGTGTGACCATTTTCTTCAAAAAAATAAGGCCCGATAATACAGCGTGAAGAAACCGCACACCACACTGTCACGCGAAGAGGATGCAATTCCGTCTCGTGGAGTATCTGTGGGTTAGAAGTACTCCATATTCGACAATTTTGTTTGTTCACATTGCCGTTTAAATCGAAATGGGCCTCATCAGACATGAAAAGGCAGTTTAACATGTTTTGGTATTCTTCCACCATTTGCAGGATCTTCTGGCAAAATTCCAAGCGAATCGGCAAGTCTGCTGCATTCAGTTTGTTAATCATTTGAATTTTGTAGGGAAATAAGTCTAAATCTTTGTGAATTATTGTTTGCAAAGACTGTCGGCTGACACCAAGTTGAGCAGATAAGCTTCTTGTTGAAACCCTTGGATTGCTTTGTATAGCTGCAGCTACAGCAGCGATCGTTTCCTCCGTCCGAACTGGTGGGTTTCGATGATAAGGCCTTCTTGCGACTGTTCCTTGCTCAGCAAAATTATTCACCAGTCTCATTATGGTCCATCTGCTCGGGGGATCGCCGCCAAACATCCGCCTGTACTCTCTCTGTACCAAAATTTCTTACTCCAGTGCGTGATAGCGGCGGACTATCCAAATTCTTGTTTGCGTGTCCCAGTTATCCATTTTAATAAATTTTAAAGATCAATCTGCAAATGAAAACAAAAATGGAACAGATAACTTAAAAAGAAAAAAAGTTATTCAATTTTTTTTTGGTAGCGGCTTTCATCAGCCACCTTGTATAAATAAAAACTTAGTACGTATGCATATGAAATCCAGAATTTATTGGCGAGACGAAGTGATAAATATTGGCTACTGCAATCAGTCATATAAGGGATAATCGAAGGGTGCAGGGGTGCGATCAAAAAAAGATATGTTTGGACAACATTAAAGAATGGACCGATCTTAAAACAATAGACGAACTCATGGCGGCAGCTAGACACAGTCCAAGATATAATATAATAAATAATAGCAGATAGATTAAACATTATGCATGTACAGGAGTGTTCATAATAATAACAGCACCAGATGCGGTATGCGCGAAAGTAACGCTTTTTAAATTATGTTTTCCCGCTTAAGGTAAGGGTGTAGTAAATGAATGCGCTCGAATCATTGAATTTGCTTTTTCATAATAATATCAGTACTAATTTTTACTCTTATCAATCTTTTAGTCTAAGAAAAACATTATGTTTTTTAGTTCATGTACCAAAGTTAATACAATTCGAAAATCCTTTGAGAAAAATACTTAAGAACGAAGAAAAATAATAGTCAAATAATAAAAAAAGCAGGGGAAAAATACATTAATATCCGGTCAGTCCATAAGTTCGTGCGGTTTATAAAGGTGGTTTTAAAATTATATTAATAAAAAAAATGTTTGAAGTATTTATTAATCAATAATATATTTTCCTTCATTATTTACAATATCTTCCCAACGTTTAGGCAAATTTTTAAACCCCTGCTCAAAAAATTGTTTGTCCTTGGAGCCAAAATACGCTTTGATATCCCTTTTTATAGCTTCTTTTGAGGAGTAGTTCTTGTTACTTATATGGGATTGAAGTCCACGGAAAAGGTGATAATCGCAAGGTGCAATATCCGGAAAGTATGGTGTATGTGGCATTAGCTCTCATCCGAGCTCGTTCAGCTTGCCTAATGTTTGCCTTGCGGTATAAGGTCTTGCGTTGCCGTGGTGAAACAAAACTTTGCGTATATTCATTAAAGACGGTCGATTTTTTTTAAGTGCCTCATTCAGGTTTGATAGCTGATGGGAATAATAATCAGCAGTTATAGCCTGGTTTGTTCCAGAAGTTCATAATAAACAATACCGGCCATATGCCACCAAATAGACAGGAGAATCTTCTTGGGGTGAAGGCCATATCTAGGGTCGGTTCTGGTGTTTCATCTTTATCTAACCATTGGCGTTTGCGAACCGGATTATTTTAAAGGACCTATTTTTCATCATCAGTAACGATACGGTTAAAAAAACTTTCATTTTCAAGCCGTTGCAGCAGCTAAGAACATACATTCACTCTCTGCTGGAGGTTGGCGACGGAAAGTCTATGCGGAACCCATTTTCCTAGCTTTGAAACCTTTCCCCAACTGAACCAGTTGCCTGTGAACGGTTCCATGCGATGAATTCAACCTCTGAGCTATCATATCGACTGTTAAATTTGGCTCAGCTTCCACGAGTTCGAGCAAGGCGTCGCAATTAAAGACTTCAGGAGTCAAGATTTCAGCGCGCGTGGCCTCCTCCACGTCGCAGTTACCACTTCGGAATTTTGAAAACCACTTTTGCGCAGTCGTTACACTCACGGTATCCTGTTTGTTTGTTTTTAACAGCATAGTTAGCCCTGTCAGTGTAGGTATATCATCTGTCGTCTTCGTCTAGCTCATCTAGGGGTAGGCCCAGGAAACATGCTGTTTCGACAGGTTGGGTCCAGAGGGAGAGGGGGGTTAGATGAGTCTGATTAAGGGGGCATGTGAAGAGGTGGTTAGTGTCCCATGGCAGCCGGTTCTAAGTTACCGGAATGACTCGGGTTTTTCCCGACCAAGGGCTGCCGCCCCAGTACACTAGCCCTGTCTAGTGTATCGTATATCACCCCTCACGGTATCCTCTCCATGAACAGTGTTTTTTGCATTTTTACCACTTTTATAAAAAAATACAAAATATGCCTCTTATACGCGTTCGAAGAATCCATTTTATTTTTTAACAACACGTTCTTCTATCCGCGATTAAAATCATTTGTTGAATGCACAATATATCAAAGAAAATATAAATAGTTCCGTTATATTCCGCGAATAATTTTTTATATTCAAAAATCGTACAAAAGTGAAATTATGGGTAAAATACGCACGACTGACCTGATATTTTGTTGAAAATATTTTTCGCCTTGTCTTGTCTTCGAATAACTCTTTGTAACACAAGAAGAGTACTTCGGTTCATTGCCTTTTTGAAATTTCCAAGTTAACGGTAAGTTCTCTTGCGCATAAGGTACCATTACATTTTGAAGTATCTGAACGTACTTGACCGCATCGAATAAACCTTCAATACGATAAATTGTCCAGACACCGTTCCATGAAAAGCGGCTCCCCACCATTAATGAGTCTCCCTCGTGCTTTATAATTGGTGAGACGAGCACGTTCTTTCTACCATCTGGACCAACTCTATTTATTTTCGTTTCATTGCTGAATAAAATATAACGCCACTGATTTTGAATCTAGGATATGTCTTCTCGAACAAACTCAATTGGGCGTTATCGTTGCGACGTTGCTGTTACCAATAGCTTCTTCCGTGCCAGTAGACCGTGAAGCCATTCTTCTGTCAATCGAAATGAATCTATTCTTTTCGTTATTGTCTTCTCCAGGTGAACAAAAATTTTGCGATGGTTGTTAGCAGCACTCTTCAAGGGATCATGCTTTGACAATTAACCGTTCATCCTTTTTTCTGGGAACGTTTTCTTCTGCTGTTTTATACTCAGAAACATATTTCAAAGCATTAAAACAACATTTTTTGAAACGTTTAATTGTGTGGAAATATCACTATAGTTTAATCTGTATGATTGTTTTTCGAAGAGCTGGGGTGCAATTTCTCTTTTCGACATTATTGAATCGGTTCAACTAAAACTCTGTAAACTAACATTTTATATCTCCTGCTTAAGTACATACTAATTTACATGTTCTAATCATAAATCCCTGGTTTTGGAAATCTTGTGAGTGGAGTGGAAAACATTTATCATGGAATTTTACTTTTTTGTCAATTAAAATACCGATATCCTTGCATCAACAATATTTTAATTCTTAACTTAAAAATCATATCGTTCTAAACTCCATAGCAGCATAAATTTTGTCTTCTTAACATTAACTTACTTTCACATAACCACACATACAATGTTCGGTTAAATCCACTTGCATTCTGGCAATTGCTGTGTCTAAATCTTCACGAATTCTTAAAAAGGCGTCATAGGCAAACAGTATTATTTTGTAATTTCTGATTGCTGATCTAATATCTTCGATGTATATGTTGAAAAGAATCGGCGCTAGTGCTGAACCCCGTGATAGCCCAATATTCACCAGTCTTTCCTCTGACACAACTTCATTATTTACCTTGCGTTACTCTCTGTTCGTTAGAAAACTCTCAAATCACTTCAGCTCAACTTTTTTGAGGCCTCTTTGCTCTAACTTGCATACCGTTAGCTTGCAATCAATGGTTTCAAATGCTCCTTTTAATTTAATAATTACCGGTATTACTTTTTTACTTCTCATACTTATACTTATCTTTCTATACTTTCTCCAACTTATACTTCTTTACTACTATCTGTAATTTTAATTTTAATTTTGATTTTTAGCTCGAAGCCCTGCCTGTCCTTTAATTAATATATTTTTATTTTCAATATACTAAAGCTGATTTTTTACCGCTGTTTCCAACACTTTTTCCAGGTTCGATAGAGTATTTCTTGGTCAAAGTTCTTTAGCTTTAGTTGTGTTTGTAATTTTTTTTGACTCGAACTACAGTGGAAACTTTCCATTCATCAGGTACGGCAATAGTTATATGTTTATTGATCATTACTGAATATAACCCAAGTATGATAAAGAGCATTTCAAGTATTTCAGAGCGCGTTCAGACATTGATTTTTTATCACCAATTTTATAACGTATTTAACTTTTGCTTTACAATTTGCACTACGTCTTCAGTAGTTATTTCATAAAATTGAAATGTGTTATCAATGTTGTAACAGTTAATATATTAAGGTGTTTAACAAAAACCTCAGCTATTTGATTTTATCGTCGGGCCCTCAGGATTTCAAGCTAAATATGTATAATAAATAGCCAGTAGATATAAGAAAATGTAACATTTTAAATAATTTTAAAAATCTTTTGTATCAGTACTATCAAAAAAGTGTATAGAGTTTGGAAATTATAATTTATTAAATTGGTTTATTGGTCTTAGAAGCCCGTTAATAAATAAATAAGTTGGTACATAGAAATGGAGGTAAACAACTCGGCGCAACTGGTGTCCAATGCTTTACAATTTAAGAAACATCCTGAAACTCGCGGTTCAAATTGAAGAAAAAACCGACCGTAAAATAGTTAACTAAATGTCGAAAGCAACAGTTCTTTGTCTTTGCCCCAAGTGCTGCCAGGCAAGCGACTTGAGGACCTTGGACTTTAGTGGCAATTGCGGTTGTGTGCGCAGAGAAGGAGAGCAAGCTGTCAAAGGTTACACCCAAAATTTTAGGGTTGCTTACCGTCGGAATTGGTGTGTCGTCGACTTTTACCTTAAGGGACAGCTTGACCTCCTTTGTCCAGGTGGTAAAGATGGTCGCCGTGGACTTGGTGGGGGAAAGTTGGAGATTCCTCGCAGTGAAAAAGCGAGAAAGGTCGGTGAGGTAGTTGTTCACTTTGGAACACAGGCCATCAATGTCATAATTATAAATGTGGGTAAAAATGTGGATTTCAGCATGTACTCGATGACTACACCAAATCTGCAGCCGGATCTTAGACTAGACGCCATTATCGTGCAGTCGTCAGCGTATGAGATCAGGGAAACTCCCGCTGGTGGTGGGGGGAGCTTCGAGATGTAGAAGTTGAACAGCAAGGGAGAAAGGACACCACCCTGCGGTACACCTTGCTTAATCTTCCTCTGCTTTGATGTTTGATCTCGAAAAATCACTGACGAGTGCCGACCGCTCAGGTAGTTTGCGGACCACCTCTTCAGCCCTGGCGGGAGTGTCGACTGATAAATATCATCTAGTAGCGTGGAATGGCTGACTGTGTCGAAAGCCTTCTTCAGGTCCAACGCTACTAGGACAGTCCTCTCGCAGGGGCGGTTTTGGTTAAGCCCGCGGTTCATCTGCGTGTTTATGGCGGTGAGTGCAGTGGTGGTGCTATGCACTCGTCGGAGCCGTGCTGATGTGGTGCTGGGGCCAGGTGTTTCGCGAAGAGTAGGAGTAGGAGGGCTTCAAGTGTCTTTACTACTGGGGAAAGGAGAGTTATCGGCCGATAAGATTCCCCTTGGTTGGCGGGTTTCCCAGGTTTCAGTAGTGGGACCACTCTCCCTGCTTTCCACTTGTCAGGGATGATGAGAGTGTCCAGGGACAGATTGAAGACCCTTGTGAGGAATCTTACTCCCAAAGGTCTCAGATGCCTCAGCATCAGCGCGTTTAATCCGTCAGGGCCAATGGCTTTTGATGATTTTGATTTGTTGACGGCCCCCTGAACCTCATCACCGGAGAAAGTAAGTGACGCACTGTCGTTCGTCAGTTTGTGCAGCCTTCTGGTAGCACGACGTTTGGTTCTGTCGACCGGAGGATGCAGTATAAAAAGCCGGCTAAAATAGCTCGCGCATCTCTTCGGACCCGATGAAGTGCAACCGTTGAAGGTGATAGCCACCTTGTCGTTGTGCTTCGTAGGGTTCGACAGGGACCTAACGGTGGACCAGAGCTTACTCACCCCAGAGGTGACGTTACAGGTCTTCAGGTGCTCAACCCATTTAGTCCGCTTGTGTGGATTTACCAGTTGCCGGATCTCCAAATTGAGATCCCTTATGCAGTGATCCCCGGGATCGGCCTGGCGTAGGTGGTCACGCTCGTTTGCTAAGCTGGCTGCTTCGGCTGGGAAATGGGGACGAATGTCCTTAAAACTTCCAGCTGGAATGAAGCGAGCTGCAGCAGCTGTGAGCACCTTGCGGAATGCGCGTTCGCCTACGCGCATATCAGTGGGGATGGGAAGAGCGGCGAAGGTGTCCTCGGAGAATTCCGTGAAGCCGGCCCAATTAGCTTTTTTAAAGTTAAAGTAGTACCGGTGATTCGCGGAAACAAAGTCGGCAGGTCTCTCAATCGAGACGATAATGGGCAAGTGGTCTGATGCAAGCGATAGCATAGGTCGCCACGTTATGCTATTTATCAGACCCGTGCTAGCTATTGTTAGGTCCGGCGAGCTGCTGCAATTGCCCACTACCCTGGTGGGGGCGTCGTCGTTCACAGTGCTGAATGTCGAATCGTCTATCTGCTCTGCCAGTTGCTGTCCCCTACGATCATTTGGCAGGCTTGAATGCCAAAGCTCGTGATGCGCTTTGAAGTCACCTACAACCAATCGGTTTTCACCTCTGATGAGCGCACCTATATCAGGGGGATATCCTGCCGGGCAGCAGGTGACAGGGGGTATATAAACGTTAAATATTTCGAGCTCGGAATCGCCTGTCCGGACAGCTATGCCTTGACATTCTAAGGGCTGTCCCTGTGGTCGATGCCTTCATCGATGAGACGATACTGCACTGTGTGGGGACTATAAACGCTAGGCCACCATCATTGTCTCGCTCGCGATCGTGTCTGTGCACGTTATAGCCATCCCTGGTGATCAGAGATGACCTAGCGTGCAGCTTGGTTTCCTGGACTGCAGCTATTTTAATACTGTGCCGGCTCATAAAGTCAACTATCCCGTCGACCTTACTCGTGAGTCCGCTACAGTTAAATTGTAGAAGCTTGAAGCTTCTCGGTAAAGTGCGCCAGTCGTTTTTCGAGGTAACCGGCGCCAGTTGGAAACACCAAGTGAAACTTCGCCACCTAATCTTTCCAACGCAGAGCAGGCCTTCGTCTTCCTCTGCTACCACCAACTTGTATCGCATCGAATACCTAAAGAGCTGGAGCGTTTGTATCTATACCGACGACATGACCGGCTGTTGGATCTTTATTCGTTGCGCTATAGCTATGTCACCGTAAAGCTCATACAACTCATTGTTCAATCGCCTGCCATACTCGCTATCGCTAATGCAAAGGTTCAAAAATCTTCCGCAGAATCTTTCTCTTTCTTCCAAGTGCCATCTCCATACTATAGAGCGGGCTTGATGAGAGCCTTATAAAGAGTTAGTCGAGAGAGGACTTTACTACTCAATTGCCTCCTTAGTCCGAAGTAGCACTTTGTTGGCGAGATAGATTCTACGTTGGATTTCAACGCTGACATTGTTATGGGTGTTGATTCATGATAAACGAAGTGACGTGGGTGACGAAGCGCGAGTGCGCCGGCTGTTTGTTTGATAACAGTAGGTACTTCATTTTGTTCTCGTTCACCACCAGACCTGTTCGCTCTGCTTCTTCATCCAGTTTGGAAAAGGCGGAACTAACAGTTTCCCCACTAAGCTGAATACCATCTTAACTTAAGCGTTTTACAACATTTTTTATTAATCCCAATTTTTTCATGTGCAATGGCAACATTAATTTTATCTGATTCAACCAAAATGTTCTGATATCGCCACGCGAATTCTTAAATCACGGTCAAAATAAGCTAAATAATACGGTTTTATTATGTCCGAAAGTAGCTGTTTTTCGATTTTGTCGTAAACTCGCCACAAATATAACAAAATAAATTTATGTAGACTGCTAACACGCGGTTAACATTTTCAATATTAGCTGTAAATTAACGCATACTCGATTTTTTTATTTGCAATACAAAAATATTTTCGGACTGTAGGCATTTTAAAAATCGAACGTGCATAAAATAATTTAAAATACATTTTAACGGGGTTTTTGTGTTAAGTATATTTTTTTTAAATAAGTAAATGATATGTTAGTTCCAAGAAACATCTGTATTTCCTGTTGTTGACCATTCAAGAGGTTTACTAAAAATGAACTTATTATTTGATCTATTTTAGTCTAGAAAAAAGAAATTCCAATTATTTTCAATATATTTTTCTTTGCAGTTAAAATGGATAATTTGACATGATGAAATTGAAGGGGTTATCTATGAAGATCGCACATTATTTGTAATCGCTGTGTCAATTGAAACGTCAAAAAACAGAAAAAAACCATCCTTTAATCGTAACAGAGCAGAAGTTACAAAAGAAAGTGCAAGCATACACATAAGTCCTTGCCTGGTTGGGAGAACCGAGAAACAGCAATTCATCACATTTTTTTTAAGGCCAAAATTTTATATTATTTATAAAGGTATTTATTGCTGATTTTTGCTGTCGTAAATTGTTAATCAATTGATTATGATATAATAATAGTTTATATATGTATACAGGAACATATATATATACAAACATATATACGCAGAATTGAGAAGCGAAAACTTAGACATAGAAAAATTCGGTATAAAACACAATGGACAAAAATATGATGTTGCCGAAGCGTTCACGCTTAGACGTGAAGGGGACATTCGCAAATGGACCATTGCAGGCACGTCCATTGGTGGCTTTGCTAGACGGCCGTGATTGTTCGATTGAAATGCCTATACTGAAAGACGTGGCCACAGTGGCCTTCTGCGACGCACAAAGTACATCAGAGATTCATGAAAAGGTAATGTAAATTAAATAGGTACCTATACAGTATTTGGAAATTTTTGTGATACTAAATTGGTTCCCATTTTAGGTTCTAAATGAAGCTGTTGGCGCACTGATGTGGCATACCATAATTCTTACAAAAGAGGATTTAGAAAAATTCAAAGCTTTACGTATCATAGTGCGGATTGGCAGCGGTACGGACAATATCGATGTGAAAGCAGCGGGCGAACTCGGTATTGCCGTTTGTAATGTACCCGGTTATGGGGTTGAAGAAGTGGCAGATACAACAATGTGCTTGATACTGAATTTGTATCGAAGAACCTACTGGCTGGCGAACATGGTTCGCGAAGGCAAAAAGTTTACCGGGCCTGAACAAGTGCGAGAAGCAGCGCATGTAAGTTACACACAAAGCTAAAAAAATAACTAAACGAAAATTATTTAAATAACCCGTTATTACATCGTTTCAGGGTTGCGCTAGAATTCGGGGAGACACCTTAGGTCTAGTAGGACTTGGTCGCATTGGCAGTGCTGTTGCATTGCGAGCAAAAGCATTTGGCTTTAATGTTATATTTTACGATCCTTATCTTCCGGATGGTATTGACAAATCGCTTGGTTTAACTCGTGTCTACACCCTACAAGATTTGCTATTTCAATCGGATTGTGTGTCGTTGCACTGCACACTCAACGAGCATAACCACCACTTAATCAATGAATTCACAATTAAACAGGTGCGTTTGAAGAAAATTTACTAATTTTTAAATCTTCCAAAATCACATTCAATAAAACTTTTTATTTCTATTCGCGCAGATGCGACCTGGTGCATTTTTGGTAAATACAGCACGAGGCGGGCTGGTCGATGACGAGACCTTGGCTTTGGCTCTGAAACAAGGCAGAATAAGAGCTGCAGCTTTAGATGTTCACGAAAACGAGCCCTACAATGTATTCCAAGTAAGCGTTTATACGCTTATTTTATTCATTTCTATTAGCTTAATATTGGGTTGACTGAAAAATTGAAACATTTTTTTTTAACGAAGCTCACTGGTACGTCATATTCTGCTATTTTGGGGATATAACCACTTATTGGCTGTTTACTAAATTGTTAAAATGCAATATTAAGACCTCGAAGGCCATGAAAGCAGTTGTATAGACACCGAGGAAGGTTTTAGTCTGCGAGTGCAAAGCCAACATTATCATAAAATAAAAAATAAATATTTGGCGCGTACGCTTCTGTTTTGCCCCACCTCTTATTTGATGTGCGCCTCTTGATGTAGTTCCACAAATGGAGGGACGTACAGTTTTAAGTCGACATCGAACGGCAAACAGTTTGTTATGAGGAGTTTTTTCATAGCAGAAATACACTCAGAGGTTTGCCATTGGCTTAAGCAAATTGACATGGCCGAAACTCAACAGGGGTTGTAGTTGTTGTTGTTGTAGCATCATAAACATTCCCCGTATATATATGGGGAATGATGCTGAGGTGACAGTCCTTGGAACCGACTGTCGTGGTTGTTCAAAATGCCAGCTAAAACACAATAGGGAGAATGCAAGAACATTGATTGGTGTATTAACCGGTCATTGTCTAATAGGTAACCATGCAAGAAGGCAGGGAGTTCCATACTATGATTATTGTAGAAGCTGCTACAATACAGAAGAAGAGGAAACAATTAAACTTCTCCTTTGTGAGTGTGAAGGATTAGCTAGAAGAATACTTCACACGCTTGGTAATGCATTTTTAACAGATGCAGCGGATTTAGCACATCTTAAACTAATAACGCTAAGCTCTTTTATAAAAGCCACAGGGTGGTTTGAAAGGGATCCACCATAGTGTAAGGAAAAAGTTCCAATGGCATCACAGTGGAGCTACGACAGATCTAAGTGTGCCATTTTGGCAGCCACCAAACCTAACTACCTACCTACCTTGCCATTGGCTGCCGGGGGGTGACCGCTATTGAAAAAGATTTTTTTCAATTTGTCATGTCATGCTTGGCGTCAATCCCGACAGTGATTATTTGAGAAATTTCAACTCACCTCGCAACCTTTTTCGTAATCAACATAATCATTTCCTCTAAATATGCCTGGGTTTAATTCTGTTTCATCAGAGTCTTACCGACAGTAACTTTTAAGTGGTTCTAAACTGTTTCAGGACTAAAATGGCAGCAACTTTTTATGATTGGCCGTTGATAGTTAATTTTTTTTAACACATTTTTTTAGGCAACCCAATCTTAGCACATATATTATTTCATGAAGTATATCAACTCATTTTTTTTTATCCAATTTCAGGGAGCCCTTAAAGACGCTCCAAATCTTATATGTACACCACATGCAGCCTTCTTCAGCGATGCATCCGCAACAGAGTTGCGTGAAATGGCAGCAACGGAGATACGACGGGCAATAGTCGGCAATATTCCAGACGTCTTAAGGAATTGTGTTAATAAGGAATACTTCTTGCGAACACCGGCTGTAGCTGCTGCTGCTGCAGCTGCGGCAGTGTACTCAGAAGGTAAACTACAAATATTATCAAATCCAGAAAAGTGAAAGTAATATTTTAACGTAAACGTAATATTAATGAAAAATCAACAAAACAAAAAAGGAAATAGAAGAGAAACATTGCAAATTATAATAAGCGCGAAAATTTAAATAAAGTAAACAGGTTAAAATACAATTAAAAATTAAAAAAAAACACCACAAAAATAGAGTTAAAATAAATAATATTGAGTGTAATGATAGCTGCAACCTAAAACAGATTAATACATACAGTATATTAAAACACTTAAAAAGCAACAAAGAAGAAAAGATAAACAAAAATCCAACAGTAGTAGGAAACATAATAAGGACTATTTAAGAATCTAACTTAAATGCGAATTTGCAAAAAGAAAATGAGAAATATACAATTAGCTTAGTGCATAGAACCCCAATACCAACAACAAAGAAAAACAAGCAAAACAATAAAAGAGATAAAACGACACACTGCATATGACGAAGCAGGAAGAAAAGAAATGAATTTCTTTCAAATCAAATTAATTAGGTTTATAGCAGCGCAGCAGTAGCGGAAACATACGCAAGGCATATATGTTTCCAATTCCTTAATAATTAAAGTCATGCAGTTGTACAATACATGAGCTTAGTAATGTGTGTGTACATATGTACAATACATAGGTGTATTTATGTCCATACTTATTTAATCCCTTCATTCGCTTATGACCTCTATATACATCCTTACATATGATTTAATGCATATATACATAATAAAGTTATATATGTATGTATATCGGAAAAATCGGTGCGATAGTGGAGGAGTTTGTCGAAAGTAGAGTCAGGAGGTCAGTCAAAGGCACAAAAACATAGGCGGCGGTTTGGTTAAACGCAATACTAATTGCTTTTATTTGTAGAAGTCGTTACTTTTCCAGTGTTTGTTACATACTGCCCATCAAAATTTGGGTATATTTTGAAGTTTATAACCGTGCTTGATGAGCAATATAACGCCCTTGCTTTTATACGTGTCAGTGTATGTGAATTAACTAAAAAAAATCCGAGTATAAGCCCGAACCCGTGCACTCTTTTATTTGTTGTTCTAATTTGCTTTGCATTTTTTAACATCTTACATACGAAAAATAATTTTTTGAAATTTTGAGAATGTGTTTAATGTTTCTTGTGTTTTTTTTTTGTTTTTCTGTCGAAATTTCATTAGTTAGTATCTTATTCATGTGCGCAGAGTTCACATTTATTCCGTTTTCGCTCCAACTTTTCGCATAAAATTCTTATATAAAAGTGTTACCTTTCCTTAAGTGGTTTTCCATAAAATACATTTACATAAACTTGCATTAGTTATATAAAGCTTTTTCAATCACTCGTAAATTTAGCAAAAACTATTCCTATCTTCGGTATTTATTTTCATCTTAAATGAGTCATTCGAGTTAACTCCCGCAGTTATAATAATAATTTTTCCGATTAAAAAATGCGTTGTCATGGTAAAGAGTCTTTAATGTTGTTAAAATGCATGAAGGAACATAAATTTTCAATTAAAACAAATCTCCGGCAAATTACACTTATAATTAAAGTTTATGAAGAACAGATTGAAACTAACGCAGAACTGGTTCATTAGGGATTGGTAATGGTTCTCCTCTATTCCGTTTAACTGTCTACTTACTTCATTTTAATAAATTCTATAGGGAAAAGAAAATTTGTAACTAAGCTCGCGTTTGTTCCGCGGCGGCAAAAGTGGCTGGGTTAGCTCATTCTTGGGCCATTTAAAGGTTTTGTGCTCGTTTATTTGGAACGGAAAATATTTTAAATTTTTAACTCATTACTTATTATTCTTTGTTTTTATGCAATCAAATACATCAATCATTCATATAACTAACTTATTTAATTTAAATAGTTTTTAAAATGCGAATGCAATGTAACACATTTTTATTGAATTCGAAAAACAACTTCGCGTTTTCACCTATATTCAAACCAAAAAAATTGCTGCATCATAAACCGTAGTGGTTACTGTCGTAGAAGTACAGTTTTGAGTTTTTACTTTCAAAATATAAGCGGTACTGATTAGCTGGATTTTGCGCTAGTATCAAATTCTTTGTAAGGCTTATTTAGTCCTTCCAGCCGGAAATTCGGCAGATTTCTGAATATCTAATTTCTCTGTCCAAATTTTTGGTTTCGGCGATTAAACAAGCCGAATTTAACGCATACATACTTATGCATACATGGGCACAAAAAATCCTAAGCTTGAAGTGCAAACGTTCATTCTATTCATTTTTTTATATATAAAATCATCAGTTCATCCTCCAATTTTTTTTGCTTATTATGTGTTTTATGGAAAACATTTAAATCCGTTGTTTAGAAAATTAATTTTTCGTTTCAACCTACTGCAATACATATAGGAAGTGCTTTTATTTTTAAAGCGATTGTTTTTTAATGCCATAGTTGAACAATTTTGTGAGTGCAGAGAAAGCATAGCTAAGTGAGTTTGATTTTCTTGTCTTATTTTTCCCTTATGAAACAAATACTCTCATATAAGTCACTCTTGCAGCAGATAATTTTTCCTTATTTTTTGGCGTTACGCTATTGAATAATTCTTTATTACCAGCCAATTTGTAAAGAACAAAGTTTTGAGGGCATTCATGAAATATTTAAACAAAAAAATCGCATGGTATGCGACCGGCTTTTGGAGTGCATATCGATATAAGAGAAAGAAGGAAGTTCGTTGAACGCAAGCAGGATATTAAACAATATGATCTTGTGTGTTAATGAATGTTTATTGTAAGCGTGTGTCTTATTCATTATTGTAAATTGCAAAGATCGTATATAAACCGTAAAATATGATAAACGTATGCATATCTATAATTTTGTAAGCAGCTGTATAACTGTGCACTCAATGATCACTTAAATTCTATATTCCTTTAATGTATATGTTATAATCAATGAAAACAAAAATTTACTGACTTTCAGAAGGCAAATAAAAATTTTGTAGTTGTTAGAACAATTTATATTCAATTTCAATTCAACTTAAACATTTACTTTATATCGACCTGTAAGCGCGGGAAAATACACATACAAAAAAATTTATTTATATTTGTTTAAATATACATACTTAGCGTAGATGCTCGTAAGTTCTGTTTAGAAGATTTTAAGCGTTGCAACAATTAAAATCTGCTCTATTGAATGATCTCATCATCCTTGTTTATTTTCGACTTCCAATTGAACTTTAACAAAAAATATATTTTCGTGTTTGGTGCATATAACACATTTAAATGTGTGTGTGTATGTAATTCAGCAAACGCGGTTCAAAATGAAATTGCCTGAATTTGAACCTGGCACCGGAGTTGTAAAGTTTTAAGCGAATTATTAAGCAACAAATGCATAAACAAATAGCAAGCAAGTTGGAATTTTTAGGAAAGAACTACGACCAAACCGTTATGTATAATGTGTCACACAACTGACATTCTGAATTCAGGAGCAATAACGAATGAAAAATAGAAGCGAAAACAAAAAAAAAAGAAACAGCTGAAGTTTGCAACGAGAAGAAAGATGAGCAAAGATATATAAAGTAAATTTTAACATCTAACATAAAAAGAAATGAAATATATTAAAACAGAATAGGTTATGTACATTTAAAATACTTTAAATTTAATAATATTAATTTAGAGATACGACTATATAAAATTTAAAACTAAAGTATATAAACAAGAAAATTAAAAACAAAATAAAAACAGCAACAAAAAATCAATTTATAAGTTCAGAAAAAAAGTTAAAATGTAGTAGTTTAACGCATAAAAATAACAATATGGAGAGCAAGAACAGCATACAAGCATGTATGTTTGCTCGAATGATATATTAAGCGTATGTTTCGGCTAATTTTCTCTAACGCAGCTGTTTTCGATCACTGTAAAATGCTGTTGGGAAGTGCACTCAATTTTAAATGAAATATAAAACATAATACATACATACGTAAAATGCGCAAATATCTGTAAGTCAATAGTTTTGTTCATTTTCCATGCACATTGACAGTCACAAAGAGCAGCGGTAAGCCAAACAGGGTAGTACAGGTACTCAAATCTTACTAGTTTGTAGTTCGTGCTTTTCTTTTCATGTAACGTTCTTGGGTTTGTAACGTATGCGTTGGTAGACTATATATATAATTCGGACAACATGTTTTGCAATACTTAAATGTTCTTCTTTTGAGATATACAATAAATAACCACCACTAAATTCTTAAATAAATAGAGCTATTTAATGGTGAGCATTTTTACCGCCTTAAATTCAAATGCTATTTAAGCATCATTAACGATAAATTTATTATATGTCACAGAGAAAAATACGTACGTTTTAGCTTACAAATTAGTAGTATTTTACACAACAGGGTACATAATAATGCTGCAATCAGAAGTAGCAAATGCATAAGCAGGCAGGTGGTGTTCGATCTTTTAACAACTCGTCTTTTTTTATATTGTAACTATAAATTTCCACTCTTCAATGACACTAAGCATAAATGATGCATTTTTAAAACTTTAAGAAGAACGAATAAAAAATGGAATGCTCAGTGTCGTTAGCGACTGTCGCGGTTTGTGTAAGAGTCGTATACCACCAGCTACTTGCACACCAACACCACTACAACCACTACTGCAATCACCACATCTACAATTAATAGCAACGGAATATGTTTACTGAGCACCCTCTCCCACATTGAGAAAATTAAAATAAAACAAAAAAAGTATAAAAAGAAAAGAAATTATATATTATAAGTATATGAGACACATAAAAGTATAAGTTAAAATAAGGATGAGTAAATATTGAAGAAAGAAACAAAAAACAACAGATAATCGATCACAATGATGACGATGATAATGATGCAAATGAAAGTGAAATGAAATGAAAACTGTTATTTTGTATTGTATAAATATTTTTAATAACTGTGAAAGCTAAATAAAATTAAACTTTTCCAGAGAAAAAAACAAAACAAAAATAAACTAAATTCTAAAAAAACAAACGCGATAATCTTTTTTCTTTAGTCAGTTATCGTTGAACCTAAGTAGTCGGGCTATTTTTTAATTAGCACTAATTATCTAATTATTGAACCGTGCTTTATCTGAACTGTTTTTACATTTTGTTTTCATAGCCTAACATAACACAAACAAACAAAAAAAAATGAATCTTTGTTGTAGAGTTTGCTTAGGTTTTCTTATGGTCTTTGAAATTTACTGGGATGATGGAATCATTAAGTGAGAGCAAAGTTATGTACAAATATACTGTTATACTAAATATTGTTTATCAAGTTATTACAAAATCTTACATATACTGTTTTACTAAAAACGGTTCCAAAATTATTTGTAAAAGAAAAATTAAAATATGCTGCTAATGAAAGTCAGTAAATTTATTAAAAGTAAATAGTAAACAATTTTATAAGTGTAGGTTAAATATATGTATATAGTATATTTAAAAAAAAAAGTTAAAAAATATTTGCATTGGTGTACGACACATTAGCGGCTGGAAGTGTAATTCCCGTGATAGTGGAATTCCAGACTGCATCACAATACGACAAATTTATTTCTCACTCACCTATAGTTTGTTTTGTGCAGCATTCGTTCCATCATTCCCAAGAATTTCAAAAAAAAAAGTTAGATACAAGTTTAGCATTCATATTTCTGTGTGAATTCTGTCAAAAAAATACGGGGAATTTATCATTTAAAAAGTCTGTTCAAAGTGATTTGCAAAATTAACAAAAAAATATATGACTATAAATATAAAATATTTAAAATAATGCCCATATGATGTCAGACAGGGAATTTTCCTCGAAAAGGTCAGATTTGTTGAAAAGGTTTGATTTGTTTTTGTTTTGCGTCACTGTCATGCGCCATACTAAAATTGTATGGTTCGGAACCGTTTGTCGAAAAACTCCGGTCGACTTTTCTCTTTCCAAACTCAAATAATCATTTCAAAGCACCCGTTCCTAGGCGATCGAAACAAAATGTCCAGGAAAACTTGTTGATAATTGGATATTGGTAATTGGTTATTAGCATAAGTAATAGAAAATATTGTGTTTTATTGACCAATTTCCGGTACTTTTTTGAGCGGATCTATGTTTGTTTAACGAAAAAGTTTGTGCCTGTAACTATTTTTCATAAAAACTGCTTTTGCCTGTTTGTATGAGTTCAGATCATGCTTAGTATGTATGTATGGTTGGACACGTGTGTTGTTGTTGTGGTTCTAAATTTTTGGAAAATACTGTTAAAGTGGCAGTTCTTGGCCGGATATAAATCGGGGTCGTTCCGTAGCGTCAGATCGACCATCGTGGGAATGGATATTTGTGTGTCGATAGGTCTGAGTCTCTGGAAATGATCAAGATTTGCAGCATGCGCACAACTGGCAACGCTGCTGATTATAAATATTGACATTTTGCTTATAGTTTGGTTGCCTTTTAGACCATATTTTTTGGTGCAGTTAGTAAAATGGAAGTGCTATTGAATTTAGTCATTTTCAACATATCGTCCTCATTATATCAGAGGCATGAATGTGTTAATTTTCCATTTTTGAGTTAATGGGTGATTAACAATTGGTTGGTTGCCCTATCCAATGCCACATAAAACACAGATAATGGCTTAACCGTTTTTGTTTTGTTTTTTAATAAGATCCACTTCTTCATTTATTCCACAGCATAAAGGGGCACGTCACATGCTGGAAGAGAATCTTAACCAAACATAACAGAATATAGGCGCCAATTATAATTCAAACCAAACATATATCAACTTGAAAATTATAATTTTTTCAAGGATTACAACTAACAAATTTATCAACAGTTATAATAATAGTCAACCGAGAAAACTTTTTCGAATCGATAAAAATAAATTTGGTTTTGAAACTGTTCCTTTGATAAATACACATTTTTAACAAAGCGCACGTTGTTCCTATTGGCCAGTATCTCAAGCTCCTCGCACTCACGTATTTCGGCCTCTCCTTTCCTTTTTTAGCACCCGGTAGCGATCCCACATGGTCCACGTTGCGGCGGATTGTAGCGTGGCTCTGTAGGAGGCATCTTTTCTTTCTGAGGCAGCATGAAATTCCTCGTCGTTCGGCGGCGGTACGTAAAGAGCGAGAAATGTTGCTCCATTGCTCGTGCATGCCGGATTGTTGGGCAGTACTCTCTGAGAGCAGGAGTGAGAGTCGAGCGGCAAATCTTCTGGCTAAACTGACTTGGACTAAAAACTTTTTATTAAGCGAGTCGCGTTATTTATTTTATTATTTCGTTTGTATATCATCAGTTATTCTCAACGGTCTTAAGAAATACTTTCTAGACAAAATGTGTGTTTGAAGGTTATGAGTATACCACCTTGATCAAAAAGTTGCCGGATTATTTTCAGAAAATTCAAAATAAAGTTTATTCCTCCAATGTGTTATTTTCGCCTTCAAAGTGCTCTTATTCAACTGCAACGCGCTTATGCCAGCATTTGATCCAGCTCTCGAAATATTTCTGGAACTTTATTTTCGGTATTGCCATAATTTCGTTTCTGCTGTTAAAACGAGTTCCATGTAATAGTTGACTCGATCAAACCAAAAAAATTTAAGGGAGCCATATCAGGTGATTTCGATGTCTGTTGGATGGTATTCGTTTAGTTCCTGATCAAAAATTCACGGAGATGGCACTGTCCGACGGTGCGTTTTCTTGATACAAAATCCACGAGTTGTTTTTCCACAAATCCTTTCTTTTGGCGAATTGCTTCACATAAACATCTCATAACGCCCAAATAATATTCATTATTAACTCTCTCACCTCCTGGCAAATTCTCGTGGTGTAGAATGTCGTTGTAATCCACAGAAACCGTGAGCGGCGGTTTCTTTTTTGACTGAAATCGACATGGTTTTTGGCATTGGTTCATTCGGCGCCCTCCATTCACTCGCCTGATGTCTGTATTGCGTGTCGTATTCATAAATCCACGACTCGTCTCCACTAATTTGGTCGGATTCAGTCTGGAAATCATGTCTTTTGTGCGATCAACGCATGAAATTCAGGTCCTTTGATCCAGTTTTGCAATAACACGACGCGATTCCAAATTATTAACTACAAATTCCTGAGTGGATACATAAGCAATGCTCATGTCCCCTGCCAACGCTCTGATGATTCATTTGCAGTTATTGATCCACTTTTTCAGTTCAGTTTTCGATGCCGACGTCCTGGCACTAGTTCGTCATCCTCACGAAAAAAAAATAAAACGTCATCGGCGGCTGTTCTTTGAACTTTTTGATCAGGGTGGTATATAACCAGGCTGGAGGTGATTACAGGTGATAGCAGTAGTACATAAACCCAATTTACATGTACATATTTTTTTTGCTTTTGGCTTTCAGATTGTCAAAGCAAGCTGTTTATATCTAAGACGTGAACTCGCGTTGATAGAAATAATCAATAATTAGATCTGTTCATGGGGAGCATGGATGAATTTGTGCGCTCATCTCTATTAACCACAATCGATGGAGGGGAATAAAAAGACGGCCCAGTTTCGCTCGAGATTTTCAAGGTATCACAATCGGCTACTTTTTTTTGGTACTCAAAAGGATGCTACTGTTGTTGTAGCTCTCTTTCATTCTCCATACATGTACAGGGAATGCTGCTGGAGTGACAGTCCTTGGCCGGATATAAATCCGGGTTGTTCCGGTAATGTAGAAACGATTGTCGTAGGAACGAAAAGGCATCAGTCTAAGGATCGATTATTAAGAAAGTTTCTGTATTATTGGAGAATACTGCGCTTCATTTTAAGAAAAAATGAAAAAGGCCTTTCAGTAAAGAAGGAGTAAAATTCACTAAAGTTATACTTGATAATGTGCCCGTTTACAAGTCCCGGGCCTAACAACCAAAAAATACAACAACACGAAAACACACGCAATTTCCATCAAGAACAACACCACTCAAACATTTCAATGCCACTTTTGTAGAACGATTTATCTTCTGCATAAAAAAAGGCCTCAGTTTTAGCGATAACCTCTTCATTCGAACGAAATTTATTACCGGCGAGCAAAAAGTAACAAAAGTTAGGTCTGCGAACAGCCAGTAGTTGCTAGGAGCCAAATCTGGCGAATGCGGTGGATGTGAGCGCAATTCGAAGTTCAATTCATGTAGTTTTACCATTTTTTTGATTGACTTGTGACATGGTGCGTCGTTTTGAATATCAGCACCTACTTGGAACAGAGCTTTCTCATAGTCCAATGCTCATGCAATATAAAGCCAACTCGTTCCTTTGCTCAGGCACCTTCACTTTTCGATCATTCAAAACGATTTTGTGGATTTTTTTATGTTTTCTGGGGTTACCGCCTCATTTGGATTGCCTTGTACATCATCGGTGTCTCTACGACCACGTTTAAAGTCAACAAACCAACGTTTTATTGTTGTTTCTGATGGAGCGATGGAGCGGAGTCCCCATAACACTTTTCAAGCCATTGCTTCGCTTGAACTGTATTTTTCCCTATCAAGAAGACCCATTGTTTTGGAAATAACACAAGTAGCGTCACTCTTAGCACAATAACTCACGAAATAATGAATCGAATTTTAACAGCTGTCTTTTTAAGGTTAGTACTAACTGAAAAAGAGCTAAATGCAAAAAAGTGCCATCTATGTGTTAAGCCGGGTACTTTTCAGCTCATGTGTTTCACGTTTACAGATTTAGCTCCTTAAGATTATTATGTATTTCGAAAAATTAAAAACTGGGCATCGAGCGAACAATTTATTAATGATAAAGTGATGTCGGAATTTTTTCGTATTTTAGTATACAACTTTTTTTTATTGTATAAATAAACTTGAAAAGGGATCTTCGGAGTGTCTTAGCATTGGACAATATATCGAAGAGAAAATATAATTTCATATTAAATTCCACTTTCCTTATTCACTACGCAAACTTGTTGATGTCCCCTCGTATATACTTAAACATGTACATCAATGTATTTACATATAATACATATTTATATATTTTTCAGTTTTAAAGGCTTGTTATTGTATTTATTAGCTGATGATAATTTCGTCTGTATGCAAGTGTGCTCGTGTGTATGAATAAAAAAAACTTTTTCATGAGGACATTTTTGAGCAAGTGGCAGTTATTTTGTTTTCAATTAGAAGGTATTTAAAAGACATACAATGCAAAATAGTTTAAATTTTAAATTTGAAATTAAAAATGTTAGAACAATTGAATTGGAACAGCGTTAGTTAAAAAACATACAATTGTAGTTGTTAAAACTGAAGCAAGCATTCATACCAAGTATATTAATGATGTTACTTTGATGCTATATATGTGCTAAATATATACAAACAAACAGGATTAAATGGCGGATATTATTCAGCGGGCGGACTACAACAGGCCCACAGTACTACACACGATGTACCGCACAGTGCAGCTGGTAGCGCACTTGTCGCCCCACCACCGCCGTCGGTAGTGAATCCGTCGCCAGTTCCTACGGTGCCGTCGGTGCATATACCGCCGCAAGTTGGACTACAGCATGGACTTGTGAGTAGTAAATCGGTAGGTATAGCTATTTGTTGCTGTTGTTGTTATTGGTGTTAATTGTTAATGTTGTTTGTTACAATTTTAGTTGCTGCTAGCGTTGTTTTGATTTATATACATACATGCATACATATATAAATGTATGTTGTTGGTTTCATCTTCGTCTAATCGATCGCAAATAAATCATTAATTACTCTTGTATTTGTATCATTTGTGTATTTTTCCATGTTGCAACTTCCTGTTATGTTGATCATTGCTAGGGATTTCAAAACATGCAGTTTGTTGTATAGTATCTCTGTATCTCTGTAAAATTAAGAATATGCTAGATTCATGACTGTACAAGTAATTTAACGAACATTTGCTAGCTAGCTTGTAAAGTTGTTGTTGGTTTTTGTGTGGTTGCCCTATGGTTGATTGATTTGTTAATTCAATGTTTTCTTTTTCTGAAGTTGTTGTTTTGTTTGTATTTATGTATTGCAGTGCTATTTGCATTACATACATACATACAAAAAATTGAGTTGTATTGTGTAACTATGTATGTAGAAATGTATTGTATGTATGCACTTCCAAAGGTTGCTGCTAGTATCACTAGTTTATAAAAAAGTATCTGCCATCGAATTGTATTTCTCAAAGTAAAACTTTATATCGAACGCAGTGTCTTTGCCTGCTTATACACATTTTGCTAGTTATCCACTGTACTTTGTAATAAATACGTAAAACTGTAATTAGTGGTGCCGTACCGTAGTCATAACCGTAACCATAGCAATCAGCTGGTCAACATATTTGCATCGCTGTAAACGCACCATAACGCCGTAACCGTATATATCTATTGAATTTTGAGTTTTCTCTGTAACCGTAGCAGCTGAGAAATACTTTACATTTGTAATTTTGAAATTTTCGATAAAAATTGGAATTTTAGAAATGAACCACGAAAAACTAATTGACTCTTAGTGCAAAATTCTCCGTGTTTTTATGACAAAATCCAAATGTTGCCATTAATTCTACTTCAATATCAGCTGTTTGTGTTTACGGCATAATATTGCGGCTATGGTTATGATTACGGCTATGGCGTTATGGCAACGGCACCACTAATTACAGCTTAAGTTCCAATAGTACAATGATTTATATTACGTGAAGAGAAATAATGAAAATATCGATTTGGATGTTTTAAAAACTTCGATTACCATATATAGTAATATTAAAAAAAAAATATTTTGAAATCCCATATAAAAATTTTAAAATTTGAGCCTAGCTTCTCTACCATTTCTGCGATTGCGTCTTAACGTTATCCTACAAGTGGAGGACCCTACAGTTTTATGCTACCTCCGGGTCGGCGTCACATATTAACAAGTTTTTCAATTCAATTTTAGTAGTGCAAGTTTTCATCCATACGATAAAATATCGCGAAATCAAACTGCATACCAAGAGTTTTACGAAAAATTCTGACTAAACGGTTTGAAAATTTGCAGAATTTTTAAAAATTTGGTGTAGGTAAAGTTTGACAAATTGCGTTAAGGTGTTTATGTAATATGAATTATTTTTTTATAACAAAAAAAAAAAAAGATTAATAAGAAATAAATGAATAGCCAAAGCTTGTGAGTATGTGGTGCGAACATTTTCTTCTGACCCTGACAGTATGCCTACATATATATAGGGTGGGCCATGTAAAATTTTGCTTTTTGAATCGGCTATAAAAAAAAAACTAATCAATATTTTTTCAAACTTTTTGTTTTATTTTGAAGATTGAACATTGTCATTTATGAATGAAAAATAATATCGTTCAAATGACTGCCACGACTGGCTTTACAGTAGGCCATTCGATCAACCTAATTTTTAAGCACATTTTCGATTGTTTGGGCTGCAATTTCATGAATGGCAACTTCGATTTCGTGTTTTAAAGCATCAATCGTCTCTGGATAGTTCGCATAGCATTTGTCCTTAACGGCTCCCCACAAAAAATAGTCCAACGGGCTTAAATCGCAGCTCCGAGGTGGCCAATTGATATCGGAATATCGGCTGATTATTCGGTTTTCAAAAACGGTAGTTAATAGTTCGAGTGCAACTTTGGCAGTGTGACAAGTTGCACCGCCCTGTTGAAACCAAATGTATTCCATGTCATCCTCTTCAATTTTTTGAAACAACTCGTTGAGCATGTCACGGTAACGCTCGCCATTTACTGTAACCGCGGCTCCTCGCTCATTTTCGAAAAAAAAATGGCCACCGATGTGAAAATTAGAAAAGAAGAAGAAGACTTACCACTTTGGAAATAGGTTTTCAATATTTCCCAATTTTGTTCAAGCGTATAGCGTACCATTTCGTAAATGTCAAACCTTTAAGTAAATTATGAACACATTTGACATGTCATTTGTGTTACCATTCCCAAAAAGATAGGTGGTTCAAAAAGCAAACGCTATATGGCCCACCCTGTATATATATATCCTTTCTTAGGTGTTTTTGTTCCTCTTCCAATATGTAGTGTGCGTCTTGAAGTTGTTTCTCAAATGGAGGGACTGCTTCCGCATTTCAGTTTTTTATGAGAAACTTTTTTCATGGAAGAAATAAACTCAGAGACTAGCCATTGCCTGCTGAGTGGCGACTGCTATTAGAAAAACCCATTTGTATCATTTGATGTTTAATGCCCACAGTGGGTTTCAAATCCGGTCCCCTCCTGAAACGTAGTCACGCACAAATCATTTGGATTAGTAATGATTTTTATGTCCCACAATTGGAGGGACCTACAGTATATATGTTTTATGAGGAGTTTTTTCATGGCTGAAATACACTCGGAGGTTTGCGATTGTCTGCCGAGATGCGACCGCAATTAGAGAAAATATTTTCTATCATTTGGTGTTTCATGCACGGAGGTTCGAACCTGCGCACCTCCGAATGGTAGTCACGCACCAACCCATTCGGCAATGGCGAATAGATTTAGATGTATTGGAGTTTTGCACTTCGATCTCATGCCCTTTTGTGCCCTCTACTCATCACAGTACCACATCCAAACTCAGTTCCTTTAAATAAATAATTAAAAATTAATAAACTTAAGATAGAGCTGGGTGGGACTGAGCGTATGTGTCTTTTTTCTGGCTGCAAATGGCCAATATGTCCTAACCTTCTCCGCGCTAGAGCGCTGCATTCAAGAAGGAGGAGAACATTATTTACAAATAAAAATATAAAGACGCCATATAATTAACAGTTATATATAAACTTCGGAGGAATTTTTTTATATTTAATTTGTTTTATTTAAAATCTTTTCATATAATCTGATAATAATCAAATATGTATTTTATGATATGCCTTATTTCTCCCATCCGTAGCACATGTGCACATACAGATATGACCCGTGTCAGTTTGAATTTTTGAAAACGTTTCAGAAAATGAGGCGGAAATATTATGTTGCTGCTGTTGTAACAGCATAAAATATTCTCCACATATTTTTAGAAAATATGGCTAAAGTGTGGATTCTTGGCCGGAAATGTAACCCTGGCTGTCGTAGGAACGCAAAAAATATTATGTCTGCTCTACCTCGTGTGCCCGGCTATTGTTTTGCTTTTTTTTTGTTTGGAAGTAAAACAATATAAATAAACTTTTTACTTCAACTCTTAATATTTATTTTTTGTATTCGGCCGCCGTAGCCGAATGGGTTGGTGCGTGATCACCATTCGGAATTCACTGAGAGGTCGTTGGTTCGAATCTCGGTGAAAGCAAAATTAATAAAAAACATTTTTCTAATAGCGGTCGCCCCTCGGCAGGCAATGGCAAACCTCCGAGTGTATTTCTGCCATGAAAAAGCTCCTCATAAAAATATCTGCCGTTCGGAGAAAATGAAGAAAAAGTTTTTATTCTGCCATGAGAAAGCTCTTCATAAAAAATATCTGTCGTTCGGAGTCGGATTGAAGCTGTAGGTACCTCCATTTGGGGAACAACATCAAGACGCACGCCACAAATAGAATAAGGAGCTCGTCCAAACGCCCAAAAAGGGTGTACGCGCCAATTATATATACATATATATATGATAAAAAGTATAACAATCACCTACCTGTGTGTACACCACAAGTTTTGCAAATATATCGGATTTCGCACAGTTTTTCTTTTGAAGAACATACTCTACACGCTCTAGTCGGATTTGTTTTTCTGGCAGTAACCATTTTTTCTGAGGTATGCAGACCAAATAATTACACTACAAGATCTCCAACAGTGTGCCGTAAAAACATTAAAGATGCGGAAAAAGCTATTCACGAGTTCACTCGCAACCGGTCAACGTTAAGAGCGTCCATTTTTGAAGTACTGCGACCTTAAAAATTAGTGTTTGGCTCAAATTGTAGTGACACACGTCTACAAATTGTTTTGCAGAAAGAAGTTCACAGCTTTTATTTGCTTTTATTCACAAAACACATACATATGTACAATTCATTAAAGCTTGTCATAGTCAACTGATCTTGCATATCAGTGCAATATGAACTATTTTATTCATCACATTTATTATTTCTTCTCTTCTGTTGATGTCATAAAATTTTTTATAATACATTGAACTAGTATACCATATTTGCATTGCACTGTCCTATTCGTAGCACCATAATAATTATATTATATTTAAATAATCCATATGAATACGATGAATAATTACTTTTTCTTTCTCTGTCTCATTTGCAGCCCCTGAATGCACCAGACCCTAATAACCACCTTTCGTCTGCTTCTAACAAACCAGAGCCATCAGAGGTCCAATAGTTCAAAAGCGTCAACAATTGTGAGAGGACTCAATAAGCAACCATTAAAAGAGAAAAAAAGTAAAGTTTAAATTGAAAACGTAAATTGACCTGAAGATAAATTAATCAATCGCGAGTTCATCCAAAACTCTATCCCGAACTAAATTCCGTAATCGATTTTTCAACTCTTATATTTCAATGACGCCGGCCACAGCAAAGTAAGAAAAGTGGAAGATGCGTCACTCAAGAGTTGAAGAATAAAGCGATTTTAAAAGTAAAGAATGCAAAGATACGTATAGACACGAAACGTTCAAAGTAAAAAAGGACCTACCGGCCGACGCGTCGCCGTTGTCACTCATCGTCAGCACCATGAGCATATTGACCCAAATTTAGCACTTAGTACAGATACAGGCAGCATATTAAAGTAGTTACTTAGTTTAAATGAAAAGAAGAAAATAAAAAAAAAATGAAAAACAGAAAAACAGCGAGAAAATATGACAAATTCAACGGGATCCGTCAAAGTGTTTGGTTAAAATTTTAAAGCTTAACAAGTATTTGCTAAAGTAAGGAAAAAATATTTCTCAATAGAAATATCACACGCTTATTCGCTCTTTAATATTTACAAATATTCAAACAAACACTAATAATTGGTTTCAGAGTCAAGAACAACAAATGGCAAAAGTTAAGCTCATATAAATGTTTAGTTCATGAAAATATTTTCTTCAATTACACTCCCTTGTGTATACTATTAATTTAAGTTTCTCATAAAATTCTGTTAATTTTTTTCGTTTATAATAGTTTTTGAAAAAAAAAAAAAAAAAAATGAAAAAAAGTGTAAGATTATTTTATAACTGACAAGAGCAGAGCACTATTGAAATGCAGTTTTTCGATTGGGGATATTCGAAAATGTTTTTATTTTATTTTTTTTATTTTCTTAGCAGCATTAACTTATTCAATACGCAACAGCGGGTTTCTGAAATGCGTTATCGTTAAATCGCCTTCGCCATAAATACACACACACATGTAAATGAATTAATATTTAATTAGAGACATTTAGAATTCTTTTCAGAACGCTCACAGTAACACAACGAATTTTTTGTGCTCACATTTCTTAAATCTCCTCAAGAGTTGGGCGTTGCAGTTTTAGTGTGGTCGAATTGGTATATTTTTGCGCTCTGCATTTTCTGCCAGTGAACAAAGTTTTTATAACACAAATATTACTCGAGAATTGTGGGTTCTATCTATCACTGGGCTATGGCTGGCTGGAATTAGAGCTTTTGTTCGCTTGCTTTACGAAAGATGCGCCAATTACAGCGGCAGTTTGTCCTTAACTGTTTTTCCTTTTAATAAATGCACACATAATTTTCGTTTCTCTGGCATCTCTTATGCTAAAACGCAGCACAGCAAACTGCAGCACCACCGCCACCGTGGCTAGTTAAAACTCAATGAACTCAATTATTTTATTTTTCACAATAATTTAAGACCCTCTAAATAATAAATTTATTCACGCAATTTGAAAATATAAGAAATGGAAAACAAATTCAATAAACCAAAATAGTTTTTCGCTAATTGTTTTTATGAGTTATCTAAAGCTATTGGCCTCTTTTCCTTAGGTTGCACGTACATATTCACGTATGTATATGACTAAAAATGGCAAGTTTCCATTATTCCATTTTTGTTTTTTCAATTATTTTTCCTATTCGACATCTTTAAATTTGGAATTATTTTTTTGCAATATGAGATCCGCAAGGCAGTGAGGATTGTTCTACTCTGGTATTGTATCTATAAATATATGTAATTTTAAGTACGCATACATACAAAGAAACACCATCATACACAGGAACATACCCGTATAAATACAGACATCATTGTTTAATTTGATTTACGAAAATATGTATGAATTATTGTACGAGCGTAAGTCACCTTAATATTAAACTATAAAAATATAAACATAATTGCTTTTTTTTTGGTAAATTTCTATGTTTAAAATACAATTTAAATTTTTAACTCAAAAACCATTTTAAAAATTCTGGTAGCGTTAAGGTATTGATAAAAATAACTATGAATAAAATACAAAAAAAAAAACATCTAAATTTTGAAACTTGCAAATTATTCTTACACTGAAGGAGGTGCACGTGCCATAGATAATACGTACTCATCATTACCACCATCGTTTGGCGCTACATCTCCTTGTGAGCCTGGGTCAGCAGGGTGATTTTTTGCCATTCTTGTCTTTCTGGCTCCTATTTTTAAAAGATCCTCTGCTAATTCTCATCTTTCCGCCATTGTCTGGGCATTGCTTGGTTTCGTACCTTTGCTACCTAAGTCTCCTACTTCTTCTTCTTCTTCTTCTTGAATAGCGCGATAACCGCTTACGCGATTTTGGCCGCGGTTAACAAAGCGCACCAGTTGTTGAGCATAAACATTCCCCATATATGTATGCTGGTGAAGTGACAGTCCTTGGCCGGATATAAATCCGGGTCGTTCCAGTAACGTAAAACCGACTGCCGTGGGAACGAAAGCGCGCTAGTCGTTTCTTTCTCATGCTAACCGGCGCCAATTGGACAAACCAAGCGAAGCCAAGTCCTTCTCCACCTGGTCTTTCCAACACAGAGGAGGCGTTCGTTTTTCTCTGCTACCATTAACTGGCACCGCATCGAATACTTTCAGAGCCGGAGCTTTGTATCCATTCGGCCGATTTGACCCAGCCAGCGTAGCCGCTGGATTTTTATTTGCTGCACTATGTTTACGTCGCCGCAAAGCTCATACAGCTCATTGTTTCATCGCCTACGATACACGCCCTCGCTAAAGTGCAAACGTCCAAAAATCTTCCGCATAATCTTTCTCTCAAACACTACAAGTGACGCCTCATCGGTTAAATGTTTCGCGCCGAACGGTTTTGGTTTAAAAATATGGAAATAGAGACCAATAACTTTGTTCCATTGGAACTTAATTTTGCGCTCAAAACAATAAATAAACAATATTAAACTTCTAAGTAGTATTTAATAAGTAAAGACTTACTTTTTCTTCCATTTCAATTCCGCGGTGAAATCTTTTATATTGATGATAGGCCTCAGGCTGTTAAAAAAAAAAATAAATAAATAATTGGCGCGTACATTTCTGTTAGGTGTTTAGCCGAGCTCCTCTTCCTATTTGTGGTGTGCGATTGGTGTTGTTCAAGGCGCCTCCGAACGGTAGATATTTTTTATGAGAAGCTTTTTCATGGCAGAAATACACTCGGAGGTTTGCCGTTGCCTGCCGAGGGGCGACCGCTATTAGAAAAATGTTTTTCTTAATTTTGGTGTTTCACCAAGATTCGAACATACGTTCTCTCTGTGAATTCCGAATGGTAGTCACGCACCAACCTATTCGGCTACGGCGGTCGCCATGGCAACCATATATGCCCAATATGCGCTTGAATATATTTACTGTGTTCTCATTCATTGAAATGCGTTGATTTATATATTTCTCTTGAAGGGTTCGCATTGATTTTTTGTCTTTTGATAGGATGGGAGCACTGATATTTTGGTCTTCGTCCAAAATTTTGGGGATTTCTGTTTTGAATTGTAACTGGTAAGTAAGTAAAAAATAAAGTATCTTGGAGTATTCCCACACTACTGTACTTTAGTTGAAACGTTTCAATAATGTCGAAAGGGAAAAATTGCATTCCAGCTCTTCGAAAAGCAATCATAGGTTGCAAAAGACCGGATTATACTACAGTGCTATTTTCACACAATTAAACGTTTCAAAAACGATTGTTTTAATGCTCTGAAATATTTTTCTAAGTATAAAACAGCAGAGAAAACGTTCCCAGAAAAAAGGAAGCGCGAAAACCCATTAAGATGACCGTTAGATTGTCAAAACAGGATCCCAAGAAAAGTTCTGCTAACATCCTTATTCGTGGAACGTAAAGCTAACTATGAAGCGGAAAAATGGGCGTTAGGGTACATAAATGGCACCAAATCTAAAGACTCATCCGCCAGTTACGCAGTTGTTGACACAATTGGTCACGTCTTAAAAATGTATGTAAATACTACCAGACATTGCATCTGCCTTCACCGCAGAAGCGATCGCCATCCTCATATGTACCGAAAGCTTGTCGGTCCTGAAAGCAGTCCAAAATCCAACCCATGCCTCGATTACAGTCAATTCAATGAGAGATATGCTCATCGAAAGATTAAATTGCTATTGATACCTGGACACATTGGTATCATGAGCAACGAAGCAGCAGATCGTGTAGCAAAATCGACCTAACTCAACACCTGGAACAACAAAGAACAGAGCCGAAAAAGTACGACGCCTACTTATCCAACAAATGTTTCAAAAACGTACATTCAAACTTTCATAAGATTCAGCCTAGGTCACACTCTTCGAACCCATCAACAGCTTCTTACAGGCAATCCACCACCAACTTGCCCGCTCTGTCCACATGTTTTGACTCTGAAGAAACCAGAAACCGTCTTCTCAAACAAAATTGGATTGAACTCCTCGAGATTCCCAATGAAGTGAACATAATTTCAATCAACAACTTTATCCAAGCTGTGAAAGCAATAATCTAAAATTAGTATTAAAAAAAAAATATATATATATATATGTATTATATTCATATAAGTATAGCTGATAGCCCTGGCAGCTAATGCTCATTAGTAAATTTTTAGCAAGTTAATTTATTTAATTTTGTTAATAAATTATAATAATAATAATATAACGCAGTGCTATTTCCACGCAATTAAACGTTTTTCTGAGTATAAAACAGCAGAAGAAAAAGTTCCTAGAAAAAAAGGAAGCGCGAAAGACTATTAGGATGATCGTTAGATTGTCATGTTAATTCCAGGCTTAAGCTGCGATTAGTGGTGCTGTACCTTAGCCATAACCGTAACCATAGCAATCAGCTGTTCTGATCAAACATATGGGCATCACTGCAAGTGATTATAGTGCCGCACCACAACGCTGTGAAATACTTTACATTTGTTTTAAAATTTTCGATCAAAATTTGAATATTAGTAATGAACAACGAAAAATTAATTGACTTAGTGCAAAATTAACTGTGCTTTTATGACAAAATCCAAATGTTGTCATCAATTCTTCTCAATATCAGCTGTTTATGGTTACGGCGTGACTAATCGACAAATGCTGTAATGTTGCGGCTATGGTTATGATTACGGCTACGGCAGAATTAATTGCAGCTTTACTTAGTTCGCTTAACACGTTCGCGGACACTAAAAATTTCAGGGAGCTGCAAAAATAGACAGGCAATTATTTTTGAAACTAGTTTTAATATCGAAAATCTGATTATACATACATATATTATAAGAGTAGTCAGAACATCGTATTTTAACTGTTATATAAAATAAATGTTATAGCATCCCTGATAATATAGATCATATTTTTCAACTAGGATGACGTGAATGCTATAGCATTCATTCATAGAATACATGAGAAAAAAGGTTTATTATAGACTCATTACCTTTTTTATTTAACGGTGGATAAATAATAAAATAAATTAAATCCATAATTTCATGGTATGTACATATGTATATGTGATAACAAAACTAATTATTTCTGTCCATCATTATGATTGAATGTTTTTAGGATTCCATATCCGAATTGGACCTATTGTGATCTTCAGGAGGTAAGTGCCATTGTCCGAAGCACTCTCCAGGACAAAGTGGAGATTTATTTACACAGTTCTGACATCGATATGATGTAAATTTTATTATTTTTTTGCCTGTAACAATATTTTCACTTCAGGAAATATGTTTTACGTTTGTAATTTAAAGGTGCCGGAATTTTTTCCTGATAGTGTGCATCTTGAAAATGTCTTGGCGGAGTGTATCTAACGTGCGTTTGTGAGTTGCCATTATCAAGAAAAAGAGGTTGTCTGTAAAGTCGGTTTACTGACGATAGTTTAACGTGATAACGTCATAAGAAAATACTGATGGAATGGTTGCAGTTTTCAAAACAAAATTTTAATTTTATTTGTTTGATAGATATTTTGTATGGATATAGAGGAGGAGGTAAATGGAATTGCAATGGAATAGGTCAAGTTACATTTACCCAAACGTGAAAAATGACGAAACATTTATCAAATTCATGAAAGATATGTTCAATTTCGATTGTGCATCAGACGTTAATAAGTCAACAACACTAAGAGGCACCATCATCGATTTGCCTTTTTCAAGACACTTTACACTCGAAACACTCCCTTTCATTTCCTACTTTTTCTATCATCGTCCTATTCTCAACAGAGAAATGGTTCATTACAATGCACACAGGAAGAAGGCATATGCAAATACAAGTATGTCAATTTATATAATTACCTACATATGCGCATATACATACATATAGTCCTCGCGGGTATGCTACCAGTTAAGCTGACTGCACTAGAATTCGCCGAAATACGAAAACATCGAGCGGATCCAGCACAGCTGACTAACCGAAGGACTGAACGGGAGCGAAGCATCCGTACTTGGCAGGAGGAATGGAGGAACTCCATGAACGGACGATGGACATATCGATTGATCCCGAATATCACAAGATGGATAAATCGAAAGCATGGTCAGATAGATTTCTACCTGACCCAAGTACTTAGTGGGCATGGATGCTTTAAGGCTTATCTGCATAGATTTAAGCACGAAGATGTCCCGTACTGCACCTTTTGCGACAGTCTAGTTGAAGATGCAGAACATGTTTTCTTTGTCTGCCCTCGTTTCGAGCTGGAAAGAGTAGAATTGAGTGATAGGGTGGGGAAGCCAATAATGGTTAGCAACCTAGTAGATATCATGCTTGACTCAGAAGAACATTGGTCCGCTGTCAGTAACATGGCAAGGATAGTAACTACCCAGCTGCGTCGCAATGAACAACAGCGCAGATTCTTACGTAGAGGCAATAGGCCACACCCCCTCCCGTGAAGTAGTACCTAGTAATACTTAACGGTATTAGGAATAACCAAATTGCGTCACGCTGAACAGCAGCGCAGATTTTCAAGTAGAGGCAATAGGCCGCTCCCCTCCCAGAATTAATACTTAACGATAAGTAAATACCAAACTGCGACGTGCTGAACATCAGCACAGATTTTCATGAAGAGGCAATAGGCCGCTCCCCCTCCCGTGAAGTATTACCTAACGGTCGTCCCGCGGGAGGGAAACGGAGCTGGGGTGGGGTTTTTAGTGGGTGAGTCGAAAGACAAGTCTCACACTTTTCGGCTTTCAATGCTTTTTGCCACCTCCAAAAAAAAAAAAAAAAAAAAAAATACATATATATGCTCACTCAAGTAGGGCAGAGCCAGATGTCGAACGTTGCCGAACGCGGGGGCCGATTGTGCTCTTTGTCATTCGTTCCGCGCTCTCGCTTGCAGTTCAAGCACATTAGCTTACATTTGCTTGCGTACGGAATAGATTCGTATATTTGATATGTCCATATGACTTGTATGCATCTTTACATATAGATTCGTTCTTTTTGAAAATTGCGCGAAATTGTATATGTATATGCATGTTTATATATGTATGTACATATACTAGTATACAACATATCTTATAAGGTATATGGTAAATATTACCATACATTTTTTCCTTCATATATAATAAAAAAATTAATAATAATAACATTAAAACAACAGGTATTATTAACAAACTTGGTTTTATTTTAAATTCTTCAAGTAAATCAAATTAATAATAATCAATAAGAAGGCATATGCAAATACAAATACGTGAATTTATATATGTATATACGCTCACTTAAGTAGGAGAGAGCAAGATGTCGAACGTTGCCGTTCGTTTGCTTTGTTTGCTATGTCGTTCGTTCCGCGCTTTCGCTTGCAGTTCATTGAAGGTAACGGCAATGAGCAAGGTAACGACAAATGAGCAACGTAACGACAAATGAGCAAGGTAACGACACATTTTTTCGTGCGTGCAGCCTGTTAAATCGAATTATAAGACGTTATCACGTCAAAAAAGTCACTACCATTGGAATTCTGTGGTATTTTTAATAGCATATTTATAAGATTGTCTCTAAAATCAAGGACAGCAATATTTGAATTATTTATCTTCTTATAAATGTAATAAGAGTTCCATACAGAAATATCTAATAGATGGAATATAACCTTTTTATACCAACGGATAGATTTTTTAGGTGCGGAATGATATGATATCATTTGATCACATCTGTCTATGCCAGACATATTTGAGTTATAATTAGCAATCTCTATTGGCTTTTTCTTCGAGGTAACATATTTATTATGCACGTCAATTAATTTGGGATGGTTTTCCGTTGTGATACAAAACACATCTCGCCTGTCTTTCCCCTTACTAATATAGGCGTTGCCCTGTCTTCTTCATATATGTTCTCCTTTTTTCAATTTTTTCTTGCATTACGACTTTCGGATTCATTTTGCGATTGGTATGTAAGGTTCCACCGTAGCCGAATGGGTTGGTGCGTGATTAGCATTCGGAATTCACAGAGAGAACGCCGGTTCGAATCTCGGTGAAACACCAAAATTAAGAAAAACATTTTTCTAATAGCGGTCGCCCCTCGGCAGGCAATGGCAAACCTCCGAGTGTAAATATAAAAAATCTGCCAACATAAAAATATCCGCCGTTCGGAGTCGGGTTGAAACTGTAGGTCCCTCCATTTGTGGAACAACATCAAGACGCACACCATAAATAGGAGGAGGAGCTCGGCCAAACACCCAAATAGGGTGTACGCGCCATTATATATATATATATACGTAAGGTTCCAGTGGTATGAGTTTTAAAACTAAGTAATCAATTGCTCAGTCCAACACTATTATAGTAGTTGTCCAGTCCTGCGAGGGTGAGTTTCTAGAATGGCTGTACTTGTTTCTTGTAGTTTTTATGCGCTGAAAACGAATCTGACCTTCAAAATGCTCCATCACGTCAGGATTTTTGGTAAATGAAGCCTAAAAGGTCAAAAAATGGCCATTTAAGCCATTTTTGATAATTTTTTTTGGGATAGAAAATTTCGACGAAAAGTCGCATAGTACAACTCTTTAGCTTTAAAACCCATTTTTTAAAATTATTGTACGATTTAAAAAAAAAAAGTTATGACATTTTGAAATTAACAGTTTCAGTTACGCCAATAGACGTTATACCCAACGATTCTTTAGACAGTTCTTGGGGAAAATATTTTCCAAAAAATCTTGTTTCTACCTTATTGGCTTGAAATTTTTTAATCGGGGGTTTTTTCGCTGATTACGAATCTGAAGTCGGATTTTAAAAATTCAAAATGGGGAATCCAATATGGCGGACAAATTTTACAAAAAATGATCGGATTTCCTTGAAACTCGTTACTCGGGGGTTTTCGGGGTCGCTGATTGCGAATCTAAACTCAAATTTTCAAAAATTAAAATGGCTAAAAAAAGATTTAAAATTTAACTGATCTGGATGAAAATGTTTACTGGGGCGGTTTTATTCGCTGAAGTCTGATTCAGGGACCCCAAAAACACCAGTGCGCACATTTTCAGACAGATTAGTTAAATTTTGAATTTTTGACCGCAATTTTTTGATATACCGGATATTTTTTATATTTTATCGGTATACATTTTATTTCAAATACGACAAAAATTCGTTACTGTTTACCGTTCGGAATTCCGAAAAGTCTATTAATAGCATCAAGTGGGGATTTCACGTCGATGAATCGATCGATATATTATATATAGTAGTGCACGTGCCAAACGTGAGCCAATCAGCGCGCAGCTGAGTCCCGCGACTCAGCACTCCCCACCATCATGCATCTAGCGAGCTTCAGTTCGACGCTGTTTCCATTGGTCAATTGGTCATTCCGATGCCAGCCAACGCTCAACACACATCGCAACTCTCGGGAAGCCGCAGTCATCAAAAACCGTCGTGCTGCTATAGCGGTCAAATACATTAAAGGCACGATTTTGTTTTGTCTTTATAGAGGTTAAACACTGTAAAGGGATTAAACAGCGTTTACCTTTTGTTTTAGTACAACACGTTCTTGTTTAATATTAATTAATATTTTAATTTAACAGTATACGTCTCAGTATATGGATACTTTGATATAAATTTGTAAATTTAGTTTGTCGAATGAAGATTTGGAACAAGCGTTTGTCATTTGTTTCTAATTTCATTCGACTGTGTTCAACGCGAATCCACTTCTTCTCGAATGAGACAGTGTGACGATTGTTATCAATACTGTTATCATAAATCTGCATTTTCGAATACTTTTCTGCACAATTGTTTTAAAATATACATCTTTATCCTTTTTTGTTTTACGTGAAAAAGATGTCGAAACGAATTTGTATTAATTCTCCTGATAAATTTTGTTACATATGCGGGAGGTACCTTCCAGAAAAACAGAGACGAAAAATTAATGAATCTACTAAAATAAATTACCAGGGCTACTTTAAAATGGAGATGAGGAATCTTGATAAAACATGGGTTCCTAATTCAGTTTGTATTAGTTGCACTTGTACTTTAAACTCATGGTCTAAAAATGGAAAGAAAATGCCATTTCATATTCCTATGATTTGGCGAGAACCTCAGTCGCATGACGATTGCTATTTTTGCTTGTGCAAAGTTGGCGGATTTAATGAAAAAAAAAATAAAAATAATATTTCCTATTCTGTTGTCACTTCTGTTTCAAAACCTGTGTTTTATGAAGATGAAAATATCCCTGCACCATTGCCACCTTCTTTTTCTAAAAATGCCATGGAGCTAAGTGAAGATGATTGTATTGATGAAACTGGTGTTGACGTCGATTATTCTGATAAAGAATTCAGATCTGAATCACAACTTTTCACCCAGAGTGACTTAAATGACCTCGTTAGAGACCTTAATCTTACAAAAGACAATGCTGAACTCCTTGGATCAAGACTAAAAGAAAAAAATTTACTTGCGGAAGATATTACATTCTATTGGTATAGAAATAGAGAAAAAGAATTTCTAGACTTCTTTTCACAACATGAGTCTTTAGTATTCTGTAACAATGTACCAGAATTATTGAAATGTTTGGGAGTCGAAAACTATGATGCTAATGATTGGCGCTTATTCATAGATTCATCGAAAATAAGTTTAAAGGCAGTCTTATTGCATAATGGGAGTAAGTATGCTTCTATACCCATTGCTCACTCTGTTCAAATGAAAGAAACCTACGACAATATCGCAACACTACTTACTTATGTAAAATATGATGAGCATAAGTGGGTCATTTGCGGTGATTTAAAAATAATATCAATGATCTTAGGTCAACAGCCGGGATACACAAAATATCCCTGTTTTCTGTGCCAGTGGGATAGCAGGTATAGATCAGAGCATTGGACAAGAAAAGAGTGGCCAGTTAGGAAAGAACTAACACCTGGGTCATTGAATGTTATCCGTCATCCTCTCGTAGAACGTTCCAAAATTTTATTACCTCCTCTACATATTAAATTAGGCTTAATCAAACAATTTGTTAAGGGATTAAATAAAGAAGGCGCTTGCTTCAAATATTTGTCCCAGAAATTTCCTGGATTGAGTGAGGCTAAAATCAAAGAAGGCATTTTCGTAGCTCCTGATATAAGAAAATTGATGAAAGACTCAAATTTTGAAAAAATCATGACTTCGGATGAAAAAAATGCTTGGATTGGTTTTAAAAATGTCGATCACTTTTTAGGAAATAGGAAAAGTTCCAATTACGAACAAATTGTCCAAACTATGCTGGACGCTTATGGAAAGTTAGGCTGTAATATGAGCATCAAGACTCATTTCTTGAACAGCCATTTAGATTACTTTCCCGAAAACTTAGGCAGCATGAGTGATGAACAAGGCGAGAGATTCCATCAGGACATAAAAGAGATGGAAAAACGGTACCAGGGAAGGTGGGATGTTCACATGCTCGCAGATTACTGTTGGTGTCTAAAAAGAGACAATTACAATGCGTTTCACAAACGCAGGGCTGAAAAGCGCAGCTTAATCGAAACAGAATCTCCTCTCGATTAGTCGAAACGTCCTATCTTCTTACCTTAACTGGTCGGTTCATCATTCGATCTTACCTTTGCTGGTCGGATCTTTCTCTCTTCTTACCGTTGCTGGTTGGAGCTTCTTCTGTTCTTACGTTCACTAGTCGGATCTTTTGCACTAACCCAAGCTACTCGCATTTTCCCCTGTTCTCACCCTTCACTGGTCTGATCTTTAATTGTTCTTAACTTCACTGGTGCGACCTTTCTCTACTTATATGTATCTTCTATTCTTACTTTAACTTATCTTTCAATGTTACTTTTGGAGGTCGTATTTTTATCTTCTTCCCAGTTTGTCCTCCGTTTTCACGTTAAATAGTTTAATTTTTTTTGCAGCCTTAACTGGTTCAAAAACCTCAGAGAAACGAAATTCTATTAAAATTCTTTCAAAAATGTAGGCCATTTTGGAACGGAAATTTTGAATTTTTAAAAACTGACAATAGGTTTTGTATAAGTGACCACAAAACCCCCGAGTTACGATTTTCAAGGTATTCCGACAATTTCTAATAAAATACGTCATTTTGCCATTTTGAATTTTCAAAATTTGAGTTTAGATTCGCAATCAGCGACCCCCAAAACCCCCGAGTAACAAATTTCAAGCGAATACAAGGAGTTTTTAATTTTTTTCTGCCATATTGGATTCGCCATTTTGAATTTTGAAAATCCGACTTCAGATTCGTAATCAGCGACCCCGAAAACCCCCGAGTAACGAGTTTCAAGGAAATCCGATCATTTTTTGTAAAATTTGTCCGCCATATTGGATTCGCCATTTTGAATTTTTAAAATCCGACTTCAGATTCGTAATCAGCGACCCCAAAAACCCCCGATTAAAAGATTTCAAGCCAATAAGGTAGAAACAAGATTTTTTGGAAAATATTTTTCCCAAGAACTGTCTAAAGAATCGTTGGGTATAACGTCTATTGGCGTAACTGAAACTGTTAATTTCAAAATGTCATAACTTTTTTTTTTAAAATCGTACAATAATTTAAAAAAATGGGTTTTAAAACTAAAGAGTTGTACTATGCGACCTTTTCGTCGAAAATTGAAAAAAAAAATTTTCTATCCCAAAAAAAATTATCAAAAATGGCTAAAATGGCCATTTTTTGACCTTTTAGGCTTCATTTACCAAAAATCCTGACGTGATGGAGCATTTTGAAGGTCAGATTCGTTTTCAGCGCATAAAAAACTACAAGAAACAAGTACAGCCATTCTAGAAACTGAAAAAAGTTAAATTTCGCAGGCCTGTGTAATGAATGGCCCTTCGATAAATATGGCTCCATAGTCCCATAACCACAGCATCCTCTACAAATAAGGAAGACATCTCACTTGTTACTTTGCCTTTATATATTTCTATATTGAGAGCATAGCCATCATGTGTACAAAATTGCCTCATAGATTCATCTAACGTTAAATTTTTTCCAGGTTTTTATGCCGTTTGAAATGAACTATTTACAAGCTTAAAAAGTTCGGAACTCCTAGATAGCCTGTCATAATTTGTTACGGATTCACAATATAAGCAACGCAATAGCTATTCAAACCTGCGCCCGGTCATACATGCCCCGAAAATTGGATGATAATATAAGGGATTGTTAGACCAATTTGAATGAATTTTAGGTGTCTTTTTTTAAGCCTGCAACAAGCAAAGGCCAAGGAATATCTCTATTTCTTGAAAATTTGTTTCTGTGAAACTCTTTATCCGGCAATTTATCGTACGTGGACGTGATAGTGACAGCAAATTTGTCCCATATTCATTTGTCCCAACAATTAAATGCATTATTTCCATAGACAAAATTTGATTTGAAAAATTTGAAAATTTCTCTATTCAATTTACAATTACAATTTTTTAGTTCATCAGCTATACCCATTGAAGACCAATCAAAATGAAAGTCTTGTATTTCTGCAGTATCTTCATTCCACAAGGTAGTTGTCTCATCTATCCCATTTGAAATATTTATGCCGTTAGAATCTTCTGAATCTGTTGCGGTCCACTGACTCTTGTCGTTTCTGTAACCAATCGCAGGAGGCTCCAATGCACCTTCTACTTGAATGCAGCGCTACAACCAGTAGACCAGACACAATGCTCAGTTCAACTCAGCTCTATCTTAAATTTAATAAGGGAACTGGGTCTGGATGAGGTATTGTGACGAGTAGAGGGCACACAAGTGCAAACTCTAATAAATTTGAATCTAATCTACCTGGAGCAAAGAGTAGGACTAGGCGTAAAAGTTGAGTTGAAAGAATTTTAATTAAAATTTCCAATTGCAATGAAACACCGGTAAGTGCATACTTAATACATCACATTTATTATTTACATCGTTCATCGTGTTTTCATTTTGCGTTTGAACGTTTAAAAATTACTTTTCCATTTCATTACTATAATTATCATTATTTTGTATTTCAATTCTTTTTTTTTTTTGTTTTGTTTTTGTTATTGCAATTTCAATTGTATTCTAAAGCTGAAAGAAAATAGAAAAATAAAATAGTTGCACAAAAGCGCAAAAAGTTAATTTTTGTTATATGTATGTATGTATATTGATTAATACGAATTATCAGACGGAAATGTCCGCCATTGAACCCAAAGCAGATTTGCTTCCACGGGCTCATTTGCATTGACGCACCTGTGTAGTTGCACACAGTTGCTGTTTAGGTTTTTAATTTATCTGTCATGTCGTTAGCGTTTGTTTGTTCTTGATTCCTAGGTGCATGTGGTGATCGAACCGTTAAAATTTTGATATCTCCTTAAATGCGTATGTGGTTAAGCCACAGACACAAAGGAAAGAAAAGTGTTTAATCTATGCATATTTAGTTTCTTTTCTTTTATGATGTATTTCAATGTATGTATGTATTTTACTCGCATTCTAGTTTTATCATTAATGTTATATTTGTTATTTCAGCTTTTCATTGTTTTCGCATTTTCTACAAAAATGCGTTTTCAAATGTGACAAAATTTCTCTTATTTCGTTCTAACTTGGAATACTTTATTAATTTTATTTGATTTGTTTGATTCCGAGCTGAGAAAACACAGTGGCATGCCATTCTATAAATGACCAACAAGCTGTCACTACACAACAGGTGCAAACTGACGCAGGTAAATTTTTTCCGACATCTTGACGTTTTACTTAAATTGACAATTTAAGACTCTAATGGTAGAATTAACATGAACAACATGTTGTAATATGTGTATATATTTTATTTGTATGTATATGTTAGGGCATGTATTGCAATATGTGTGTGTATGTGTGTGCAGTTTTGTTAGAATCGGTATTGCATCGGCACAGCCGGCGACATCGGCGAAGCAGTCTTTGCCTTTTCGCTTTACCACCAGCCATTCGCCGTCGTTGTTGTGGCAGTGTTGCTGGGAACACCGCCCGCACCAGCACTACTTCTGCCATTGCCACCACTACCGCCGCTACTTCCATTCAAATGTCTACCGCCACATTGATCATCTGCGGATGAGGATATTTGCAAGGTGTTGATATTCTGCACAAAACTGTCCATGGCCGCTTCGTCTAGGTATGGAGAAGCGCGTTGCTCATGTGGGCTGTGTGAGCTCTTTTTGATTAGCAGCTCGTTCAAGTCGAGTATTGCCTTTTGTTGCTGTTGCTGCTGCTGCTGCTTCTGGTGCTGGCTCTCATATTCATAATTGTAGCGCTGATAGGATTCAGCTTCAGACTCATTGCCACCAGCACTGCCTGCGTCCAGTTCATTTAAGTTAACGAGATTGTTCGGCGCAAAAATACTGCTGGCATCTGCAAAGAAATTTTTTTTTTTTAATATTTTCGACTGTAAATGAGTAAATGAAAGGGTTTCTCTCTCAGGCCAATTTTTTCAATCCAACAACGAAAAATCATATTATATTTTGATAGTTGCTTTAATATAATGCGTAACTCTTCAAGAGCCTTTACAAATTTGTATCTACATCGAAAAAAAGGATTGAATAGCTTTACTAACTGGAACGACGAACGACAGTCGTTTCTACGTAACCGGAACGACCCGGATTTATATCCGGCCAAGGACTGTCACTTCAGCAGCATTCCTCGCTGCTACAACAACAACAACGAACGACCCGGATTTAAATCCAACCAAGGGCTGGACTGTAACTTCAGCAGCATTCTCCAACAATTTGTAGGGAGAATTCTAAAAACCACTAATGTGAAATCAAACATTCAAACAGCGTTAAAATCCGTAGACCAATGGCTAAACAGGTACTAAAAGTCTAAACATTTCGCACTTGTTACGTTAAGGGGTTATGTGGGTTACAGAGGTTCAAAAAAAGGGTATTTTTACTATTTTTTTTTTTAATATATACAATCATATATTTTATTTAAACAATTCAGCATATCAAAGATACATATTTAAACAGTATTTTGTGAAATTTTTATTTAAAAATTCCGAAAACTCAGCCGTTGGTACCTCATCTCCCTTAACGTCTCACAAAAAAATGCTCTTGCCATGGACAGCATAACTCATTATTGGTTCATTTAAAATTAAAAAACCAAAAATATTTCGTTAGTACATGGATAAATCTCGTTACTGGACGAAGAAAAAAAAAAAATTTAATTTGAATTTTTGACAGACTTTGAACAAAGAAACACATTTTTTGGACAAATTTTCGTCATGTGTTGGCTCGAAAAAATTAGTTGTAATAAAAATAAAAAAAAAAAATAAAATAACTTGATAATGTTATTCCAAAGATGTGTGCAAAATTTGAACAAAATCGGTTCATAACTTTTCGAGAAATCGTGTCCACCGACTTAAAAAATCGAGTTTTGAGATAAACGCGTATACCTGCGAAACGCTGCACTGACATGGACTGATGGGCGGAAATTCTGAAGGGTCTATCTCGTAGAATTTTACTCGGATCAATTTGAAATTTTAGGAGAATATTTTAAACATATTATACTATTTAATAAGACAAAAAAAATCGTTTTTTTTTAATTTTCAAACCCACCTAACCCCTTAAAGCGTAACAACTCAAAATTTCCAAATTTTAGTTTTTTGCAAGAAAACAATGTACAGTGGTCATCTATACCCACTGTAAAAATCGTTCAGTGGTTTGTCTAGTCTTTCGTTAAAAAAACCGTTATGACTCTTTCTTTGTTTTCAGAATGACTTCTTTTGTCTCAACTAAAGAGTTACATTTTTAGTTGTCTCCAAGTGTTTGAACAAATTTGTGTCACATAAAGTGTAACATTTTGAATTGTGCCTGTTTACAACCAAACGGTTTGTTTAAAATATACCACTAAGTGTATAAAAAAATTTCAGGAAAAGAGTAACAACTCAAAAATTTGTTATTTTAGCGCAACTACTCAACAAATAAGAATGAAACAACCGTTATATTGTTTTTAATGATATTTTCGTGCAATTACATATTTTTTTCCTTGTAATATATTATTAATATTTACGGAAACAGTTTTTCCTCTCTACTGAAAATGTTCAGATTTTGAGTTGTTACGCTTTAACGTAACAAGTGCGATTGAATGATTTATTCCTGCTGAATTTTTTGAATATCAATATCCGAATTTTGCAGTTTTTTCAATATGTGCATAGGCAAGCGGTTATAAAAGCGATTAAATCATAGTGTCATCTAAAAATGTTCATGAATGCAAGGAAGCAATTAACAAGCTCGCTCGTAACCGCAGCCTTTGTGTATATTGGGTTCCGGGGCATAAATGCATAGAGTTATAAATGCATTAGTTATATCGTTCGATAGAAGGAACTATAGATCTCTAGTTGGTGTACTAACGGGGCACTGGCTACTTGCAGCACATGCTTAGAAGCTAAATCTAACTATTAACGATGCTTGCAGGAAATGTAATGAGCCGGGTACAAGAGAAACCCTGGAGCACTTTCAATGCTACGGTCAGGCTCTCTCGAAAACTAGACTATGCTATCTGGGTGCCCTCAGTTTCAAAAGACTAGAATCTATCCCTGAACAGGAGCCTGAGTGACTCCGAAAATTCGCGAACAGTACGCGCATCTTGTGTGATGCATATTTTCGCTAAAAAAAAGAAACAAAAAGAATACAATCTGGTATCGCTATGGCTTCGGCCAGCCCGTATAACCCAACCTAATCTAACTATGGGAATTCGACCGCAACCGGTTCGAAAAATAATGTGGACGATTTTCCTATATACAGTCAACGTCAAAGGAAAGTGTGCACTGTATATTGACAATTTATTTATTAACTTTTTATGCTAAATTATTCTTTTATAAAAAAAAGACTTCATACTACAACAAAAACCATATAAAGCAAAGTTTCGAACTTTGTATAAAATTTGTAAAAATACGACAATTTTCAATCTTTAATCAGAATTTCTAGATCATTGATCACTTAAGATCAGTTTTATAGATCATTGAAATTTGGCATAACAAAATTGAAGTTTCAAGTTAAAAATCACACTGATTTTTGGGAATTTTTTTCGATCGCCGTCTTTGCATTTTCTTTATTTAACGTCTACGCCACATTTTTTTATATGGAAGAAAATACCCAACACCGTCAGCAAAAAAAAAATTTTCAAAAATCAACGCATTTTTTGAACCATTTGAAATTTGCACTTTAGGTTAAGTTAGGTAGTGTTGGCTGAACTGTAAAAAAAGATCTCACTTAGACCCTTAGAGTACATTGTGTTGCCAGTGCTATGTATTTGGAGAAACTTACACTTGCCGAATTTTTACAAATTTTATTTAAAGTTGGAAACTTTGTTTTCCATGGTTTCTGTTGTAGTATGAACTATATTTTTGTAAAAAATTGTTGAGATTACAAAACGAATAAATAAATAACCAAAACTTACCAATATGTAGTGTATACTTTCTTTTCACGCTGACTGTATATACATCACATATAACTGGTGTTTGCACCTTTTATTTGGTGTTTGACCGAGCTCTTCCTGCAACTTGTGGTGTGCGTCTTGATATGGGGGGATCTACAATTTTACGACACCTCTGAACGGAAGATGGTTCATATGAGGAGCTTTTTCATGGCAGAAATACAGTCGATGGTTGGCTATTACCTACCGCGATGCGACCGCCATTAAAAAAAAACTTTCTATTAATTGGTGTTTCGTGCCAGGAGTTTCGAAAACAGACATTTCCAAATGGTAGTCACGCACCAAATCATTCGGCTACGGCGGACAATTCTCCTATAAGATTCTCTTATTTATAGTACCATTTGACATAACTACCAGTCGGTTGGTCAAGTTTGAGAGAAAAAGCCTTTTCTAATATTGATCGCCCTCCGGCAGGCAACGAAAAACGTATGAAAATATTTCTGCCATAGTTAAGCTGAAAACCATTTGCTATTTGGACCTGCCATAAAACTACAGGGTGCCCATTGCATGGGACAACATGAAAATGCACATCACATATTCTGGACATACATATTTTGAAAGCATATATTTTGAAGGCGAAATCAAAACGATAATAGACTCGACAATTAATAGCCATTCCTATTATACAGGTATTATGAAGTGAATTGACAATAATTTATGTGTGTTAGGTGATTTCAACTTGAGTAAAATAAATTGGTGTGCTAGTGCCTCTAACTCTATTCTCATACCAAACAATGTAACTGCAAACCATGAATTATATCTTATTGATAATATTCTTAGTCTTAATTTATTTCAAATTAATAATTTTGTTAATTCTCTGAATAGAATCTTAGACCTCATATTTGTAAGTGATAACATAAACTACGAGATCAATGAATGTTTGAATTCCATAACTCCAAAAGGTAAGCATCATTTACCCTTAGTGCTCAAAATCGACTTTTATACTTTTGCTACAACTGCATCTGATGTCAGGCAATCATTCAATTATTCTTTATGCGATTTTGTCAATTTCAATGACTTATTACTTGACATTAATTGGGATAATTTATTTGCTGAACTCGACACATCTAGTAGTTTTTCTGCGTTTAAGTCCATTTTGTCTAAACTCTGTTTAGATAACATTCCGCTCAGAAAGAAAAAGCCCTATAAATTGCCCTGGTATTCTAGGTCTCTGAAAAAGTTTAAAAATCTTAAAAATAATTACTTCAAGAAGTTTAAATCTACGAAGAATCATTTGTACTTCGTTAAATATAAGCAAGCGTTAAAGGATTTCAACGATTTAAATAAATCTCTCTATAACAGCTATATTACCAATATAGAGTTAAACATTAAAGCGAATCCCAAAATCTTCTGGAAATACATAAAATCTAGAAGGAGTAGTGCCAGTGTTCCCACTGGTATGTTTTTCGATAATAGCCAAGCGCGAACCCCAACTGAAACGGCAAACTTGTTTGCTGAATTTTTTAAATCTAATTTTGCTGACGACGAACTTGATTGCCCATCCGACTTTTCTTCTGACTTAGATTATGCCCTGAACTTTGGAGGTCTTTGCCTCTCTTCTGAGGATATTAGTAATGCTTTAACTAAATTGAAATCATCCTCTCAAACTGATGCTGATGGACTTTCAGCAGTTTTGATAAAAAACTGTCCGGCCTTCGTCTATCCCCTGAAAATTATTTTCAACAAATCTTTATCGTCGGGGTGTTTCATTGACGCATGGAAACTCTCTTTCATTACGCCCTTCTTTAAGAGTGGCAATAAAAATGACGTTAGAAATTATAGACCTATCTCTAAGCTGTCGACTATCTCCAAAATTTTTGAGCATGCGGTCTATGCAAAGCTGAGTTTTGCCGTTAAATCTTTAATTTGCCCTAATCAGCATGGGTTTATTGCTAACAGATCTACAGTATCTAATCTGGCCGTTTTTAGTGAATACTGCATTGATTCTTTCTCCGCTGGCTTCCAGGTCGACTGTATTTACACCGACTTTTCGAAAGCCTTCGACAAAGTTTCTCATAGAATCTTAGTTAAAAAATTAGCTAGTCTTGGCTTTCATTCTACATTTCTGCAATGGATAAACTCTTATTTGAGCAATAGACGCTGTGTTGTAACAATCGATGGTATTTCATCTACTTCCTTTGCTGCCATCTCAGGTGTTCCGCAAGGAAGTATCTTAGGACCGCTTTTATTTGTGTTATTTATTAATGACATCAAAAGTTGTTTCACATTTGCTAAATTTTTACTTTATGCTGATGACCTTAAGGTCTTCTCAGCGATCAAGACGCAAGAGGATGCCATTAAACTTCAAGCCGATATGAATAGGCTTTATTTCTGGTGCCAGAATTCACGACTTTCGCTGAACTTATCTAAGTGCTTCCAAATATCTTACTCTAAAACATCTAATATTTTGTGCACTAAGTACAGGATCTCGGCATGTGTCCTGCAGTGTGTTAGTGAGTTTAAGGACCTTAGCGTCATCTTCGATAACAAATTCTCTTTTAATAACCATATAAATTATATTACTTCTAAATCTTTTTCGATGCTGGGCTTCGTCAGACGGAACGCCACTAAGTTCTCTGATCCCTATACCATTAAGTTACTGTATACATCTTTTGTTAGATCTCACTTAGAATATGCTGCTTTTATTTGGAGACCTTGTAGTCAGCAAGCTATTAATAGAATCGAACGTGTGCAAAAAATATTTCTCAAATATGCCCTTCGGTCCCTGAATTTTATTGATCCCATGCCATCATATTCTGCTCGTCTCATGCTTATAAGTCTCAAGTCCTTAGAGATTCGTAGGACTATACTGTGTCTGTCTTTTACTCATAATATTATTACTGGAGTAATTGATTGTCCCTACTTATTGGAAAGAATTCGATTTAATGTTCCCCAGCGATCTCTTAAGAACTTCTACCCTTATTATGGGGGTAACTTTAAAACTACGTATGCCAGCAATGCTCCCATTACTCGTGCTTTACGGGAATTAAATGCCGTTCATAATGATGTTCTTCTTGATTTCTCGCTTTCAAGAACAGCACTTTTAAATCTTTTGAATTCTATATTATAGTTAGTTAGTAGCTAGTATAGTTTTTAAATACATATAATATATTTGTAGCTTAATCTAAGCAACTTTTGTATCATAGTCTGTAAGGATTGTAATTCATAGACTTAAATAAATAAATAAATAAATAAAATTAATGAGATTTTCCATATATTTAATTTTTTTTTATTTTCCTAGCAAATCTAAGTTCGCCCTCTTCAATTCTAAAAATAGCCGTTAAACTCTATTTGCTAAATAGTCTTCAGTTCACCCAACGATTTTATTGAAAGCCACAAGACACACAAAGCAAAATCAGGCAAATGCAGTGGTTACGAAAGTTTATGGGTCGAATTATGTGTCAAATGGTCACGCAGTGTGAGACGGCGCATAATCGAGGTGCGAAATTTTAAAATTTGGAAGCCACAATACAATGCTATACACTTCAAACTATAATTAAATTAATATCGTAAATACTCAATTTATTTTACAAATCTATCGAGTGTCAGAAAAAAATAATATTCCATTTGCTTACGATTTCTATTGTAAATAGCTCGATATCCAATAACTACTCACCATTTCCGAAGTCGGGCAAAGTGTCATTATAATTGGGAACGACACTGTGATGATATTTCGCTTGCTGCTCGCTCAGTGCACTCTGTGTAAGTGATGCTGATGTTGCACAATGTTCGTAAATATTCGTAGTCGTTGATGTCGGCCTACTGCGGTAGACCGGCGTAATTTCCACCCGATGTGCCACCGGTGATGTTGTACTTCGTGTAAACTTCGATTCGTTTATATTGTGAATGGACACCTGTTGTAGCAAAAGGAAGAATTGGAAAATTAAAAAAAAAAAGAAAGAAAATAATATTATAATAATAATAAATAAATGAATAAAATGACATTAATACTAGGAAAAAGCGGTGATTTCTTAATGCACTCTCGGAAATATTTAATTTAGTTGAAAACTCACCTCATTGCTGAGGTTTTGCCCTGGTATTAAATTCTTCAAGAAGGAAGCATCATCATAACGTATGACACCCGTATTAGTAATGCCTTCCAAATACGAATTATATCCGGTTATGGTAGGTGGTGGTGAGTCCTCACCACAATTATGATGGCGTAAATGGCAATCAGAGCCACCATCGAAAAGCGAACCAGTATTGCTGGAATGAACACCTGACGTTGACATTTGACTGCTATTACTTTGGGCTGTAGGTGGAAAAACATCAACAAAACCATTATAGTAACTGGACTGTTGGTATTTTTCTTGCAGCGAGGCAGTAGTTAGACAGCCACCGGCACCTCCGCCGCCACCTCCACCCATGGAAGCACCAACAACCACACCAGCACCGCTATTACCGGCATTAGTGACACAACCATTTCCAGCATTGCCTAGGTAAGCTGCTGCTGCCGCCGCTGCAACCACTAAATAGGAATGGAAACAAAGATATTTATTTGACATCGAAATGTTTAAAAACATACAAATAAAGCAAATATGGACGGCACAGCGATAAAATCACGAAATTGTTATGTAATCATCTAGCGCTTGGAATTTAAAATAACATCCGTGATGTATCAGAAATTGAACTCGTTGCTGGCATTTACAAAATGGGCCGCCTTTCACTTAAAACAAGTTGAGAAATATTAAAATCGAATAATTAGCCGAAATGGTTCCGCCAATTGTTGGCAATTTGACTCCATTCGAAAACTTTTTAAGCACAAAGTTAATGGTAAATATTAAGCCCAACATCCTGAAAGGATTAAAGAGTTGAAATATAAAATTGAAGTTGACCTTGGTGAGATAAGTGGCGAAACTCGTCACTCGTGCAACTCGCGGAAATGCACTGAAAAATGGCGTGAATAGAACTGTAAAGCTAGCCGTGGAAGTTTTTATGAATGAAATTGTGTTCTATATTTAATGGTTAATAAAAAATTAAATCAACTTCCGAACGCTAGATGGACAGCCATGGATGGATTAACCCTTCATTGAACACCCGGGTCTAGCCAGACTGGCTTTTTGGACTTTGAACGTGAACTTAATATATTTCTATTATAGCTAACGACTTGAGCTGCTAGGTAGCTTCCTAAAATGTAATTTTCTATCGATTTATGGATATAACCTTTTGAAAAGGATCCTCGAACACGACGAAAAAAGGCCAGACCCGGTGCCCAACTGAATGTTTTAAAAAAGGTGTCCAAAGGAGGGTTAAGCGATAACGTAATGTGATATATACACATACACACATATATTATAAACAATTCAATAATTAGGATAAGAGAGAACTAAATTTTAAATGTACATATTTAAGCCAAACTTAGTCGTCTAGCCACGCATTTCAGGGGCAGTTATCTACGCCAATTTTTTGTATTTATCGATACCTAAAGGCCACCTTAGCCGAATTGGATGGTGCGTGACTACCATTCGGAAATGCACAGTTTCAAAACCTCTGGCTCGAAACGACAATTGGTAGAAAGATTTTTTCTAATGGCGATCGCTTCTCGACAGATAATCGAAAACCACCGAACTCTGCATAAAAAGCCACCCGCCGTTTGGAGACGTTGTAAAACTGTATGTCTCTTCATTATTGTAAAAACATCAAGACGCACTCCACAAATATGGGGAGGAGCTTGGCCAAACACATGCAGAAGTGTACGCGCCAATTATTTATTAATTTTTATATCTAAAGTTAAAGAGTTTGAGTAAATTCTAATTTCATTGTATACGCGGAATCAGCTTTAAAAACGAATGAATAATCTCCATTTTGCAAATATTACTGGGCTACACCGTCAGAGATCACGTAACAAAGTTTCTAAATCCGTACTTTTCGTAGGTGGTATTGTTTGTTTTAAATTTTAAATGCCTTTTGCCTCCAAAATCCGTAAGAAAAGAGAGTCTTTCTACAGTTGCCAATGCTTCATGCTTACTATTAATATAAAAAAAAAATAATTCTTTCAAAAGAATGTGATTATTCATTGTCGATCAAAAGATTTGCGGATTGGAATCATCAAAAATAAGTATCATACATATACAATTTTCTACTGAGCAACACAATATTTGTCTACAGTAGTTCAGCGGTGAGTTAAAAATATGGAATAGTGTGACCCAGAAATGTCGAAAATAGTTGACAACAATTGGCGCGTACACCCTTTGTTATGTGTATAGTTGAGGTGCTCCTCTAATTGATGGGGTGCATTTTGATGTTGTTGGACAAAGGTAGGGACCTCCAGATTTTTTTTGAGGATCTTTTTCACGGCAGAAATACAGTCGGAGGTTTGCCATGGCCTTCCGTGCCACCATAGTCATTAAAAAAATGTATTATTTGGTGCTTCTTACCTACTGCAGATTTCGAACCTGAGCCCTCCCGAATGGTGGTAGTCACGCACAAATCCATTTGTCTAATCAAATCCAGATGTCTAGTTGTCAGCGGTGAATAATTCCTAGACGGTCACTTTTTTATGTCAAGTAGACAGATGTACAATTTTAACCATGGTTACTTACACGATAGAACAAGGCGTTAAAATTATTTAAACTTATTATGAAAATGGTCGATCTCTCGCGAACAACATATCGTAAATTTCGTGATATCCCGACGTTTGCAACAATTAGACATTTATGATTCCATTCGCATCCTTAAAAATTCAATTAATACAAGAATTGAAAGCAACAGATCATTGTCAACGCACAATTTTTGTGAATTGGTTCTTTGCTGAACTCAATGTGATATGTGAGCCAGTCCTTGAAATTTTTAATTTTCGTATGAGGGTCCTGTGGACATGCTCATGGTGGAAATTTAAATGATGATGAATTTTTCACAGATAATAATATATAATTATTTCACACATTGAGAAAACCACCAGACAGCATCACAAAAATGACACTGGACTGGAACCCGCAAGAGGTCACGGTCAACCAAAAAACACTTGTAGAAGGTCGATGCTGCGCGAATTAGCTGATGGCGACATCTCATGGGACGGTGCGAAAACAACAGCACAGAACGGTGTACGATGTAAGAGTCTTGTAGAGGCCGTATGCTCCCGAAAGGAGTGAACAAGGGGGGAAAAATATATAATTATTTTGAATCGTATTTTGAATAAAAATAGTGAAACCTGAAATAATCTAAATTTTTATTCGTTTTTATTTTAAAACAATCTAGGCGCGTCTTTTGAAAGATTACAAGTATTTTTTTAACTCAACACTCAATAATTCTTGTCATTTTAACAGTTTTCAAATTAAAATCAGTATCGATTTTTTTTATATTTACTATTGGCATATTTTCCCGCAGGAAAGTGACTCATATTAATTCTCTTACTTTATTCATTTTTCAACCAATACTATATCTTCTTCTTCAGGTCCTTAATCCCTCGTAGGACATAGGACATCAAAACTTATTTAACTTAACTTTATTCACTTTTTTCGTGTAAATGTTGTCGGCTTTAAACTCGACGGTTAAAAGCATTTTGAAGTTAGGAACAGACAAGAATAATAAGTATCAAAAAACACAGAAAGAAAACTAAAAATCTATCACCAAGTAGTTTTGAACCACTTGAAAAAAGCCGAAAGCCAATTCGGCAAAAACACTTGAATATTTATAAATAGGATTTAGAATTTCTAAAAGAATAGAGTGAACTTATCTTATCCTTAAAGCCCAGACGGACGGTGGAGTTAATGGGGATTAACGACTTAATTCGGAAATATCTTGACAATATTGCCGAAAAATGACAGTTAATATCTATTGTGAAAATATTAAGGCGCATTCATTAAAGGTGGTGGCACTACACCAACCAAAATATTTTGTACGTTTGATTGTAAGAAAAGTACTGGCAATTTAGAGAACAAAAAAAAAAAAAAAAAAAAAAATTCGCCGTGCTTCATTCTGAGCTGACAACCACATGGACACGGCAAAAGAAAAAACAACAAATCACCTGATTTGCCGATACCACCTTTAACGCGTTGAGTGCCATGTGAGTCCAGGTTGGTCTCACAGTGCGAAGACTTTCAGGCCTCGTGGTGACACTTGGTCTCGCGGTATAATATGTGAGATTTCGGTTTGTGCTGATGCAGCTGCTTCATAGAGGCTATTAGTAGTAGTGTATTCACGCCATACTAGAGTCATTGCATTGTTTATGCTGCTTGGCCGATGGGTATGAGACCAATGTGGCATCATATGGCCTATTCAAAAATTCAAATATTCTATTGTATTATGTAAAAAAACAATCGTGGCCGGACGAACCCCATTTTTTTTTGTTGTATGGTGGCACTCAACGTGTTAATAGATTCGCCACCTTGGAAAACATTGAAACTTTTAAAGAGAAGAACAAAAAAGACCGGATCCAGTGCTAGTTTGCACTAATATATTCAAAATTGCATTAATTGTTTTGCTAATACGGAACAGTTTGAGAAATTGCAATTAAAATTTTTTTAAATAATAAAAATTAACTGTGCGGTAATCCCGACTAACGCCGCCGTCTGTATACGCTATTATCCCTGTATTACATTAAATTACAATTCGGTAATCTTACTTTTCTACGGACAGTCCAACCTAATTTATATTTACGTACGCCGGCAACTATCTGCTAAATATTCCTCATGCACAAATACTCTGCATGAGACCAACCGAAACTGAACTGCATAATTTATAGTAGATAAAGAAATTTCACGCCGTGCATTAAAGTACGCAGCGCTTTTATGTTAGGCTGGTCTGTTAAGGAATACACATAATTTTCAAAAAACTAGAACAACTATACTCAACTCACAATTATCTGTTCCCGGCACTCCAGGGTTTTGCAGCTCTGGCCCTACATATGAAGGCCACTGTGTAGCACTTTCCTTGGATTTCTGTTTTTGCTGTTGTGCATTCTTTATTTCACTGCCGATGGCTGAGATGCATTTCGGTTGTGGTGATGGTCGTGCAATTACGGCCGCATCGCCCGTCAAGCCGCCACCATTACCAGTTAAAGATGTGCTTCCGCCGTGCTCATCTATGCTGGTACAACTAATACTGATGGTGTTGTGTGTGTTACCGATCGTGACAGCACCCACACTGCCGGCCGACGAAGTCGAATTGACTGGTACATTTGCGCTGCTCGCATTTGAGCTGCTATTCGAGAAATATGAAAAGGCTGATGACGAAGAGGCGCTACTGCCGTCACCGCCGTTGGTCGAAATCACCTGGCTAGGTTGCTGTTGCATTTGAGTGGCTCTAACAGCCTCGGCGGCAGCCTCTTGTGGTGTATAATAGCTTACGTTACCGAATTGCCGATAACCACCCAAGGCTAGGCCATTCGTAACGGCTTGATGGAGCGCCGGGTTGCGTATAGTAAACATGCCGTTCTCGTTTTTAATTATGGCAGCTGGCTGATCCATGGACAATGATGCAGCTATTGGCAAACCGCCTGGTGGTCGTCCTGCAATTTTTCAAAATTTTACATAAACACATTTATTTTTTTTTAATTTTTAATGGAACAAAATATGCCTATTATACTTTACCACTGAACTGGAGTCATTAATCTTTCTGTATTTTTAGCTGAATTTTACATATATATGCTTTAAACATATAAGCATTCACTCACCTGGCATAAGTCCTGGTTGTTGCTGTAGTATGGTTGCCGCTGCGCTAGATACTCCACCGTGAAACAACGGATTGCGCAAGGTGATCATCTTCTGCTGGCCTTTTGCATTCTGATCTGCGCCGCTAGCACTAGCATTACCGCCGGTTGGAGTGTTGGCATTTTTCGCAGCAGCAGCGGCTGCAGCTGCACGAGCATTGCTCTCTTGCTTCGATTTATTCCGCCGCTTCTTGCTCTTAGAAGGTTTGCCACCAGACGTCGCTGATCCAGCTGCTGCACCCATCTTTGATTGCTCCTTTTTGTAGCTGCCTGTAGGTGGATTTGCTTCTACCATTATGATGCCACTCTGTTCTAATGCCGCTGCTGCAGCAGCAACACCTGCATATGGCGCGGCACCAAAGTAATTGCCAATTGGAGCTACAGGTGGTGCAATAATCGTCGCGCCGGCCTTGTGATGGAATGATTGCGGCGGTTGCGCCTGTTGTTGTAATGGTTTCGAAAGTTTCCGTATGGACTCGGATTTTTGACGTAGCTGTTCGCTCTTTACGGGATCCACTTTGGTGAGTGTGATGCCAGGTGGTAACGAAAGATTTTCCACTTGTACACCACGATTCAGCTGGTCCATAATGCTGAGAGTGGGCACCATGCCTTGGTAACCGCTATTATTACCACCGTTGCTTACACTGGCATAGCTGGGTTGCATCGGTGATTGCCCGTTTGGTTTGACACTTACATTGCCTCCAATGTTCAGCGCTTGCAGCTGTTCGGGTAAACTATTGTATTGTTGTTGCTGTTTTTCTTGCAGTTGTTGCAAAGCGGGCTGTGGAGTAGGTGGAATCACAACTTCGTCCGGGTTAAAGTAGCCCATATTGTTCGGTATACCGGCACCACAATCCTCATAGTTGTGATGCTGTGGCTTTTGAAATTTTTTATTGCGTTGAGCTTGTCGTTGTGCGCGCTTGGATAGTGGTTTGCCCTCTGTGCCGGAGCTAGTAACTTGATGGGTGGTATCGGTAGAATGACGATTGGAGTTTTGAGTACCGCATCCACCAGCGCCTAGTAATAATAAATACAAAGCAAAATATTAGACACAGAAGGTTTGTCCGAGTGGCAATCACAGCCGCAGACTTGCACGAGATTTCTTCATATATCCATATGAAATTCTGACAATTTTGGTAAAAGTAGGTCTGTTCATGAAGCAACTAATTTGTTGTAATGCCTACTAATTATGGAGCCAGAATTTGCTTTCTTTGTCATTTCCAATTGTGAATTACCACCAATATCGATATTATCAAGGAAAATATTTATAGAAAATTCTATTTATTTTTATTTACGTATTTACTTTCACCTATCAACGCAAAACAAGTGACGAACATCAAAAAAGTATTAGCTTATAGTTTGCGAAAGAGTTGCAAACATTTGTGAGTGCTGCAATACTATCGCTTTGGGTCTCGAACAAGTTTATAATTATTGTGAATTTTGTCAGAAATTTAAATATATGGTACATTTACATTATTTTCCAAACTCACCTGAGCCCCGATTGCCTCGCTCATAGCGGCCACCTCCTCGTTTCGGCCGTGAATCGTTGCCTACACCCGCCCCACCGGCATCGCTAGCACAACCACTGTTCCCGCCACCTCCTCTACTGCCTCGGCCTCCTCTGGTGCGTGGCAGATCTTGAACCTGCTTTTGGGCTCCATTATCAGTTAGCTTTTGTTGACGTGAGTTTTGGCGACTCGATTTTGACGGCGCTTCTCTCGGTGAAGCACCACCAACGGCTGATGGGGTACCAGAACTTCTGCATGCACCTCCAGCTACGCTGGTAGGTTTACAGTTTTGACTTGCTTGCAGGTGTTCCTTGTCCTTGCTCTTTGCCTTAGCGCTTAGTGGCTCCTTATCATTCTCCCGCTCTCTATCTTTATCGCCTCTACGTTGTGATTGCGTAGAGGCGCGCTGTTTTGGTTGTGACATTTGCGGTTGTGATGTTTGTGGCGGTTGTTGTTGTTTCTGCTGTTGTTTTCTGTTAGCAACATCATCTCTGCGTGGCTCCTGTTGATCCCTTTTGTTTTGTGACTTTGCATTTTGCTGATTTGCACTCTCTTTAGCCTTTTGCTCGCTCATCTTTGTTTTTGTCTTCGAAGCTACGGATGCGTGGATTGCCGTCGGCGTAGTAGCTGTTATCGGCGCAGGTTTTGACTCTTGAGTTGTTATTTTTGGCGCCACCTTAAATTTAGGGGAAGGCGGGTGTGTATATGTATTTTGCTGTTGCTGGCCATCTTCTGAGTCTGTTTCGCCATCTTCTTCATCATAGCTGGACGACGCTGAGTCCCAATCAGAGTCGGAATCTTGCGTATGCAACGTCGCAAAGGGATTGTTGTCAAACTGCCCGTTATCAATGAGTCGTGTACGTGGGGTCCGCTCTTTTTTGCGTTTTTTTCGTCCTTTTTGTTCAACTTTATCTTCAACAGCTGCTATTGGCTCGGGTGAAGGTGTTGGTGCCTTCTCAAAATTTTCCGTTTCATCCAGCTTTTTATTGCCCTTATTATGTTGCTGTTTAATTACTTCCGTTTGTTTCTTTTGTGAAGCTGCCGTTTTTTGAACTTGACTTTGAGTTTTATGCTGGAGTTGCTGCTGCGTCGTCGATTTAATTTTTTTACCTATATCCGTTCCTACTGCGGCAGGTTTTTGACTGCTTACCGAACTTTCTCGAGTATTCATTTGACTGTTGACTGGAGTGGCAGACAACGATGTGCCTGCAGAGCATGAAGTCGTTGTGGAAGCTGAACGCCCTTGCATCGCAGTCCTTGCTACTTTCCCACCTTTCTTAGTCGCTCCTTCGATAGCCTCCGCAGTGGACACAGATGTGGTTGATGCCGAGGGTGTGACTCCATTCTTACCATTCTTCTTCGATTTCGAATTGACAGCTGCAGCAACAACCCGTTGCTCTAAAGCTTCGTCCGCTTTCGATTTAGACTTTTTGCCCGCTTTTTGCTGGCTGTGGGTCTCGTCGACGCGCATCCGCTCTTGTGTCTGCCGTAGTTGTTCTTCTCCAGCAGCAGCTGCTAACTTAGCTGCCCGACGCCGCTCCTTTTTGAGTTGCGTTTTAGACAGAGGTGGTGGCGGTATTGTTAGTGATAAATGCTCCGCTGGCGTCTCGCCAGCGACAACAGGTGGTTGTGGTGGCGGAGCCTGCATTGGCAGTGGCAACGGTATTTGTTGTAGAGGCAATTGCGTCATTGGTGGAGCGGAAGTAGGCACCAGTTGCCCGTTGACAAATGAATACAACAACTTATCTTTGTCCGAAGCATTCGCTTTTGTGCTTACGGCAACACGAGGCTCTGTAACATTTGATAACTGCTGCAAGGGAAGTTGCGTCATAGGAGGTGCCGTAGTTGGCACCAGTTGCCCATTGACAAATGTGTAGAGCAACTTATCCTTATCTGGCGAGCTACCCTTGGCGGTGACCGTGACTCGTGGCTCCGGCACGTTTGGCAAGTTAACGCGGCGTATTGTGACAATACGCTTGGAGGGGTCTGTATTCGAGTTGCAAGCTGCATTTGCCGCCATTGCAGCAACCACATCGGGTGAAAGGGTTTGATGCGGCGGCGGTGCATAGCACATTGGTGTCGGTATCGGCGTGCGAATCATTCCGTAGCCTGTTCCGGGAGCACTGGCGTTTATTGCGCCATTTTGTGACGACTGGAAGTCGATTTGATAGGGAGAAAATGGAGCGCCGGTCACGTTGGCATGAGCATATACAGATGGCAAAGCGTAGCTATTGTTACCCTGAACGTTTCCAGAACTGGGACTTAGGTTGTTAATGCCATTGCTGGCATTGGCGGATGTGGATGGCACATTTGCATTTGCACTACCGCGATTTCTACACGCGCTAGCGCCACCTACAATAGCTGTTTTAATTGTGTTCTCTTCAATCGCTTTTAATTTCTCAATTTGTTGCTCCTTTGTGGGCAAATAGGAAAATTTGAATTCAGCGTTTGTTTGTTTTACAGTGGCAATCAACTCCAATATCACAGTTTCCACTTTTGCTTTGGCGCGTTGCAGCTTTTTTATATTCGTTTCGAGCTCAGCAATTTGCTTTTTGTCGCGCTTTTTAGAGGTCTTTAGGAGTTTCAATTTGTGTTTGTCAGTGAATTCCTTGAAATATATATCATGAAATTGGCCGCGCAAATCCTGCAACTCCATAATACGTTTTTCTTCTTCTTTACGTTGCTTTTGCTTTGCCTTTTTGGCCGCTTTCTTCGGATTTGTGGTTTGGGGTTGGGGTTTTTTTCCATTGCTGTTGCTTCCGCCTGAGCCGCCTTCGATGTAGCTAAGTGTTTCGTTTATCCACTTGCGCACCTTCGATTGATCGCGTGAATAATTATCTAGGAACTCTCTCGAATAGCTGTTCAGATACACACTGAGTACACTTAAGTCACGTGAAGTACTGCCACCGCCCTTCTCACTGCCGCCAGAAACATTTTTGATATTACCGCCTTTGAGGCCTGGGGCCTCACGATTAGCCGCCTCCCAAGAAGCAGCATTTGGACCCAAATTTGCAGGCTTCTTAGCTGGTGGAGTACCCGATGAACCAATTGCCGCTGTTGACAAAGTCTTTTTGCCAACACCATTTAGTGCGGTTGTTGAAGTAGTTGTTGACTGTGGCGTTTGTCCACCTGTACCTGTGGCAGTTGCATTCATATGCAAATGGCTAATACGCTTGCATAATGTGCTGAGGCACACTAAGCTGTCATCGTCATCCTCCAATTTGTTGCCAGTGGAACTGGGCGATTTCGAATTGACGGCGGTAGCTGCTGCCGCTGCTTTAGCTACCGCCTTCAACGAAGGTGGCTGTTTGGTACTCATGTTTGGTGTATTTTCTGCTTGTGCTGTCTGCTGTGGTTGTTGATCATTTGTAACAGCTGCGGCAGCTGCAGCGGCAGCTTTCATATTTTTACGCGCATTTACCAGTTGTGACAACTTCTTACGCAGCCTGTCACGCGTTTCGTTCATGCGCGCATGATTGCACTCCTAGTAGCAGAAATTTATATCCAAAATATATTAGAAATATATACATGTACACACATATGCATGCTCCGGAAAATCTACACATTACCTTTTTAATGCGCTTTTTGCTGGAATGATTCTCTTTGCAGTGGTCACCCAAATCCGAATGATCGAAACAGCCTAAAAAACCATAATATAATTAATATAATATAATATTAAAAATCATAATTGATATATTAGCTTGAATTGGTATACGTACACTTCTTTAACTTCTCTTTGCAATTCTTCTTGGGATGATCTTCGACAACCGTGGCTGGTTCGATATTGGTAACAGGCGGTGGGATTTGCTCGTTCAACGGGAGACTACTACAAAAATTGCATTGCATTAACGCTCGTATTTTGTTGGCGGCAACTCATATACGTACCGTTGGTTATCCTCGAAATTGAGAAGCTCATCCAATTTCTTTTGAATCTCTTCAGTATGCACATCAACAGTAAAAGCAAAACTGCAAGGATATAAGTTATAAAACTTGTCTTAAAAATGTGTAATCTAATGTATTCTACTCACTCAGATTCGACTTGGCTTTTAAAAGGCGACAAACTGCATGTGAATAAAAAAAAACGAAAACCAATTATTCACGATTAGTCTATGATTAACGAAGGTTGTGGTGAGGCAACATTAATGCATTAGTTTGGGGGAAAAGAAATCTATTGTTTTCGCGCTAGATGGCTGTAGTGATCGATATCGGGGCACAAAAGATCATGAGGTCGAAGTGCAAACCTCATAAAGAATCTAAGTGATCGATATCTCGTAAAGTATCGATCGAACAATTTAAAGTTTATGCTCGTTTACAAGGTGACATTTCACACTAAAACAAATCCTTTTGCTGTTTTTGGTTTTTTCAATTCAGTTGTGAGTTACAGGGTGTTAACAATAGAAGTCAACGAAGAGAAAATTCGGTACATTTTACAGTTTTCCATTGATAAAGGCGAAAATGCAAGCCAGGCCGCTGAAATTGTGAATGGTGTTTATGGAGCCGATACTGTAACAGCTAATCATGTGCAAATTTGGTTTCGCAAATTCCGCTCAGGCATTTTCGATGTTAAAGAAAATGTCGATAAAAAAAATAAACAAATTTGACCGGCAGGTTAGTAGTCGTAACATCGTCCAGGAACTAAAGATCGACCATAAAAGTTAAAAAAAGGTTTGTGTAAAAAATGTACGCAAAAATAATAGATTTCTATTTCCCCAATCTAACAAATATATATCTGGGTTCAAATGGCATAGCAGCTTAAGTCAAAAATGACCGTTTAGAAATAAAGCGTTTTGCCTAATTTTTATTCCAGCTTTAGTCAAAAAAAAAAAACTTTAATCATTGCTATTAGTGACAACAAAAAAGAAAAAAAAAATTATAAAATCTGCTGCATATGAAGCCTTTTCTACTCAAGCACTTTTTAACCCTCCGTTGGGCAAGCGGGTGTGGCCAGACTTTTTCAACTTTGGACGTGAATTTACATATACGAATTGAGCTTCTAGGTAGTTTCCTAAAATTTAATTTTCCATCAATTTAGGGATATAACCTTTTAAAAAAGATACTCAACCGGAGGTTTTAAAAAAGGTATCCAACGGAGGGTTAAAAATTAAAATTGATATTTTACTAATCCTTGCCAAATAATGCTGAATGTACTCAAATGATTTCTCATTATTTCAATCAATTCCAATTAATCCCTGCTCCTACTACTGCTTTCATGTTTCTATCCTTTTTCAATACCGTTGTTGTTGTTGTTGTTGCAGAGTATGCCGGCTCCAACTTCAACTTTTTTACCGCTAGCTATAATTTTAATTTTGATTTTATTGTTAATGCTTTTATCTACGATTAATTATGTAAGCTATTGTAAAGGTCAAATATTGTAAAAGTAACCAATGGTTGTATGTTTGATTTTATTAAAAAAAAAAGTAACTTAAGCTATTATATCGGCATAAATGCTGTGACATAGGCATTATTTAATAAGCATAAGTTTTATTATTATAAATCGAATGTCAATTTAAGTTATTTAGCTAAGCGATTATTCTAAGAAACATGCCAGTAAAGATAAGATCACATAAGACATTATGTCGAATGCACTTTTTAAAGACTTAAGCTAAAAAGCAAGCTTGAATAATTTTATTGCAAATTTATTGTAATAATTTTTCGAAAGGGGCTTTATACATTTAAGCAACTCTGTGTGTGGAATGCAGCCAATGCAATAACTCACTTCTCCTTTAGCTCGGCTTAAGCTACTATGCCATATGACCATAGATATGTATAGCAGAGTTTTATATAATATAAGGCCTCTTCAATTCGCCACTTTTTTGCTCGAATAACTTGACGAAAAATTTGCATGCGAAAGCAACAACAAAGTTAACGAGCAAGATTCGCTGCTAGCGAGTATGGCTATACCTCATTAAACTGGTATAAATCACTGTCTTACAAACACATGTACTTTAAGGCAGCTCTATTCCAGAGTTGCTAATATATGTTCATTTATACCAGCTGCTTCATCTATTCGCCACTTGCTAACAGTTGGCGAAAAGAAGAGGCCTATAATAACAACGTAATGAAAATGGCACAACTACGATCGTTTAGAAGCGTTACTGCTTTTCTACAGCTTCGCAAGTTTTCCTCACCTTTTAACTTTATCTAGAAATTTTATAAATTTTGTATCATCTTTGCTGCCTTCTAATTTATCTGTGCAGAGCTTGATATCATTATTTGCTAATTCGAAATAGCTTAGATTCAAGGGACACTTCAGATCGAACTCCATAAAGTAGCGCGCATAAAGTGAAATTATAAACGTCCAGTAGATCTTCACAACAAGATCGTGCACATCGGTTAAATCGAAACCAATGTTGAAAGCAATCATTTTTCGATTATAGAACATGATATTTGGCAGTATTGCACGAAGTTCTTCGATACTCATCGACAGCTGCTGATAGTATTGCACTAGGTGCAGGGACAGATCATGCGCCACTTCGTTGTTGAGTATTTTGCGAGCCAACAAACAGGCTGGGCTTGTACAATCTTTGCAAAAGTATTTTTCATCAATAATGGCATGTCTATAACGTTTTCGATCTGTAAAAAAAAAAAAAATATGAAGCAATAATACTAACTTTCCAATCATAAAGTAAAATTTTCACAGCGTATTGACATACTATTGAAATGCTGGAAAACACCCCATGCTACATGATATTGGCCCAAATCTAGTTCGTCCTCAGTTTTCGCTTCAATAGCTGGCAATGGACCGCAAACTTCTTCACTCAGCTCTTCAAGTGCGGAACTCTTTCGTTTGCCATTACTCCTTACAAATGACAAAAAGTCATCACTTGTGCAAACATTCAAAATTTTTGACTCATATAAATTAACTTCTTTTTCGATTAGAAATTGAGCCATGCACTTGTAGCAGGTGTGATCCGGGTTGCGTCGTGGCGGTAAGGGCCCTCCAGCGATAGAACACGTTATACACTTGCAATTCCTAAAAACAAATTTAAAAATTAAATCATTATTTTACGTCTCAAGACTGAGTTAGAGAATAAATTTGAATTAGAATTTAACAAATCAGGTTGTAAATAGTAAAACTCATCGAACAATATGTTTTTTTTTCTTTTAACAAACACCGCACGGTCACTCACTCTGGATGATACTCCAACAGCGAATTGCATTTCTTGCACTTATCATCGCACACCAGTGTATTGGGCGGCTTAAAAAATCCCTCAGGCCATTTCATCTTCGTGTACGCCATAATATTTTGCCAAGCAAGACGTCGATTTTCCAGACATTGAAAATCATAGAAATCATTGTCATCATCGAATTCCTGTAACGAGAAAGCTATTGCGTCCTGCACCACAGTGTCAAAAATGCGATGCACATTTAGTAGGCATTTCCGACGTTTGCGCTCCGTTTCAGACAAATTGAATTTATTGAGTTCGTTCCAAACATCTGACCAACGCTTCTCAACGTATGTCATTTTGTCATCGAATTGAATATACTTTTTTATAAGAGCAGCATGACGCGATGTTAATTCATCCTCTTTCAGCTTAAGCGATTGAAAGGGGGAATAAATAATATTTTACACAGTAAATTTAAATAAAATAATATATTTTACTTACAGTTATGATACAAGCTAGCATAGTATCGGTGAGATTAGAGTAAACATGCAGTTGATATAGACGTTGGCAGAGTAAGGTCCAGGTTAGGTTGAATTTGCGTAAAAAATCGTTCTCAAATGCAAACAAATAACAAGAAATCTGCTCCGATATACGGCATAAATCATCATAGCCGTCCAAAATGTCTGCAAATTCATTTATAAAAATAAAAATTAAAACAATTATTGATGTAGTACATAAATTTAGCATAGATATAATTGCACTTACATGTCAACATTTCTTCTGCGGGTATTTTATTGTTGTCCGGCTCAACAATTTCTATAAAGCCTTCCGCGTATGCTTTAACGATGCACTCTACATGAAAGGCTAATATTTGTAACAGTAACAAAGGATTGTTTACCATAAGACTGAAACAAAAACAATAATAATCCATAGTAAGATTTCCTTACTTGCGAGTTTAAAGCAGAATGATTTAACTAACTCACATGGAACTAAAAAGCACGAAAATCATATTGTCTGATAGGGAGTCGTCGTATATGAAATCCATATGTTCAGCCTTTTTATTATAGACAAAGCCACAAGCAATCCAATAGATCTCCTTGTTGGCATCCAACAGTTTTTCAAACTTATTATAAGCAGTCCGATTTCTGAGCAAATTATATATATTCATGATTAAGTCAACAGGTAACTTGTACAAATTATTATCAAATGCATCAGAAATTTCCGCAATGTTTTCACTTACTTTAGCATTGGCCCATACACTTTTATAAGCACGTCCAGCAGCATGACAACCATGTGCGCTGTTTTGAATTGTTCCACCATAATATGTATAACAATTTCACGATATTTTATGCAATTTTTGCATGAACAAAATGTGAAGAACTCATCGTTACCATGTTTTACATGTATGTTGGATACGTCCTATAGTGAGAATTAATGGCTGCTTTATATACAACATTTGAAAAGATTATATTTACTCATACCATAAACGGACTGAGTGTGCGATGATTTTTGCTGATTGCAAACTCCGCAATAAGGCTCTTCTTAATGTCCAACTCAATAACATTGTCTTCTCGATGACTCAGTTGCGTGAGCGAAACAACGTTTTTGATAATCAGCTGCACTTGTAAATGTGGTGCGTGCGGATCAAATGGCGGTAAGGAGAGTATCTTTGATAAAGCTGTCGTTGGGTTCCTATCGTCCACCACGGAAACTCCCGGATCCGAAAATGGTAATTTCGATAATAACATTGAACGATCAGCATCCATGGTATCTGCATTTGGTTCTGTTGAAAGCAGCAGGGTCTCAGGCACATCTACGTCCTCTTCACTGGAACTTGTTATGCTGTTATCACTAATCTCCCGCGGTCTTAATAGTTCGCCTCCCAATTGTGTTTCGGCTGCAACACAATCTTGAAGATCCGCGTTGGAGTCGAGCGGTTCGGCTACACCATCTTCTGACGCCTCTTCACTGCAACTTTTTAGTTTGAATGTCGGTTTAGCTTCAGCCATAAACGCCGACTTCATACTTTGCCAATCGAGTAGGTGAGCACTTCCACCACTGCTGGTGGCATGCGCAGCGGCAGCCTCTAACGCAGCTGCTAATTTAAAATGTACGGTAGCAAAGTCGTCGCCATCAGAAGTCGAGGGCGAGGAGCTGTTAGATTGGACCACTGTGCTTTTGCTGGAGCATGGAATTTCCGTTTCCATTCCGTCAATAGCTTCCGATTTCCTTGACGCAGAGGTAGCATCACCAACCGAGGCAGTGGTTGGACCGCAGGTGGAAGAGTTCACTTTCATGCGTCGTACTCGCACTCGTAGCTCTTTTGCCTTTCGTCCTTCCATTGGTTATCCTCTAGGATTTGTGCTTTTTATTGCAGTTGTAATACAACTGCACCAGCACAGTTTATTTTCAAGTAAATTGCTGACGCTGCAGTACCCGCGACATCTACAATGAAGTCGTCGATCTTTCGCGCTCGCACTTGCAGTTACCACCGTGGAATGAATGCAATGGACGACGGTGCATTTAATTGCCGTTCTTATAAGCTATATGCTTCCTACCAAATCACTATTCAAATTCAATATTAATGTTTCCACACAGAATATTTGAGTTGTACGACAAAAATTCCGTATATTTGATTTTAAAGCAAAACTGTGTAAGTATGGTCGCACGCGCCAGTTGCTCGTTAAATTGTTCGTTTGATATTCGCTACTTTTTTCAGTATTCCCCACCATCCGTATTTTCGACAACAGCACTTGGATCTATTTTGTATACCTTTTCTGTTATTTTCTATGCACTTCATTCGCTGCAAATTTGTGCCCAGTAGCAGAGCCCGTTAAAGCGCATAAAAACAGCGGAACGCGGTGCGACAGGCGAAGCCCAGAATTTCCGCGACACTTTCACTCGGTTGCCGCAGCCTCAAAGCTCAGTTGAACAGAGCGAGTTCACTTCCTACCAAATTTTTCGAACGCTGTCTGAACTTCAGCACTGTATGTTGTACCAGTTTTGTATTTTTAAATTGATGCAAATCTTATTGGATCCTATTATTTTAATTATTTTATGCACTTGCAAAATGTCCTGTTGTTTAATATTCCCTTTTTCCTCGGAAGTGTGAAATTTCCTCGTTCTGCGCTTCGTTCTCTATTCGTCGTTTATCGTCGTTCGTTAGTGTTGCTGCCAACCTAGTTTTGTGCAGAGTTGCAATGCTACTATAAGGTAAAGTTATAATTAATTAGTTTGGGGTATCCCCAAACACCCACTAGAAATCAAATGCATGATATCCACGGTGGAAATATTAATCTATCTTCCTTGCCTAAATCTAATATATATATATAATATATAAATAATACGCTCTTACGACCTCAGGACGCACCCCTCAAATTGGGTGGCTAGCTCGGCCAAACCCAAGAAAATTGTGTAAGCGCCAATTATACATATAGGCGCATTCATTAAAGCTGATGACACTAGGCCAACAACAACAGTTGCTTCATCTATTCGGTACTTGTTAGCACTTGGCGAAAGGAAGAGGCCTAAACTGTTTATGTTTCTTCTTCTTGGTACTGCCAAAACAGAAGTTTCACATCAGTGTTGCAAACACACATAAAAATGATCAGGTTCGTTTCAGTGAAAATTGAATTTGATACTGAGATGGATAACCTAAGGAAAATCCCTAATTGTTCTTTTCGTCACGATATTTACAGGAAAATTAGACGAAAAAACAAGTAGAACACATAAGGTCTCTTCTTTTCACCAAGTGTTAGCAAGTGGCGAATAGTTGATGCAACTGGTATAAATAAACATATTTCTTCCTTGCCCCGCCGTCTTCCACATAAAAACGCAAATAAACTGCATTTGGAGGCTTTATATTAATTTGTGCTTGCACAATTTAAGACATGGCATTTTGTTTTCATTAGTTTGATTACTTTAAATCTCACAAAGCACAATATTACCAAGCCATTCACTGAAATTTCACAAAAATGTAATTTCTCCTTCTTTCGTTTGTTTTGTATTGGCAAGGAAACAGACGAACATACTTGTGAAAATCGCGAAAAATAAAGTAACTGTTGTGGGAAGGTGCCACCTATAGTATGCAATTCACCGTGTTTACATCTCATTAAACTGGAATAACTCACTATCTTACAAAAGGCTTCTTCTTTTTGCGAAGCGTTAGCAAGGGGCGAATATATGAAACAACTGGTATAAATGAACATATATTGGCAACGTGGGAATAGAGTCGCCTTTAAATTACGTGTGTTTGTAAGGCAGTGAGTTATACCAGTTTAATTAGATATAGCCATACTTGCTTGCGGCGAATTTTGCTCGTTAACTTTGTTGTTGCTTTCGTATATAAATTTATTGTCAAGTTAATCGAGCAAAGAGATAGCGAGCGTGAAAATGGTGAATAAAAGAGGCCTAAACACATGTAATTTAAGGAAGTTCAATTCTCGCGTTGCCAATGTTCATTTATACCAATTACCAATTAAAGAAGAGGCCAATAATCTATTTTGCTCTCAGTCAAATTCGTTGCCGCAGCGGACACAATGGACCCATTGTAACAGTCCTATTATAGTTATAACAGTTTGTATTTAACAAAAGTAAAAAATCACAATAATTCAAAAACAACAAAAAAAAAATATTTCATTACGATTCTAACAAGGCGCATTCATTAAAGGTGGTGGCACTAGACCAACAACAACGTTTTGTACATTTGATTGCACGACTCTACAAAATAATTTTCGTTCTTTGTCCTAAAGTTTATTTTATGATTTTCTGCTTTATTATGAACAAAAACGAAGAGAAAATACCTTTTTTCGGTGTTATGTACAAATCTAGAATAACCTAAAATGTCGTCGCGAAAGTGTAAATATGAAGCTGATGTATTTTGTTATATATGTGGACAATTTATTAAACTTCGAGATATAAAATATGAATTAAATATATCTCACGTCCTCCTGTTCGGAATCAAGACAAGACATGGCCTCCACATGTTGCTTGTAGCTATTGTAAAAGATGTTTGGAAGGTAAGTGAATTTGATTTACATAGTAAATTAAATTTAATAGACATATTGATTCTTGTTTCTATATTTTAGATTGGTATCGAGGTGAGAGAAGTTCTTTGAAATTTGCCATACCAAGAATCTGGCGAGAACCAAAAGACCACATTAAACACTGCTACTTTTGCATTGTGAATCCGAGTAAAAGACGTAGAGGTAAACATGCAAAACCTATTGAATATCCTGATCTAGAATCTTCTTCTGCTTCAGTCGCACATGATCTGACACTAGCAGTACCTGTGCCATCTCACCAGTACCTGTGTGGCTAATCTCTTAGTTCATATAAAAGTAATTCCGATAAAGAGTTTTTACCGACACCAGAACAACCAAAACATCATTTCATCACTACAGAAGGTTTTAATGATTATTTAGAGATTTAAATTTACAAAAAATTAAAGCAGAGCTTATAGGCTCTCGCTTAAAACAGTCAAATTTGATTGATAATGTTAATATTACGGTTTACTTTCATTTTTAAATAAAAATTAGAATCATAGATTTTGAAAAATATCGTTCAAGCTGTTTCTTAAATAGGAAAGCAAACTTTTTCATGCCATATATTTTTTTTTCATCTAATTACGACCTAAAGAATTAAAATTTAATGCTTTGAAGTCAAAGTCAAATTTTGTGTTGACCCGTGTTGTCAATGTAAATTATTGGAAAGTAGAAAACAAAGAATGAATTAGCCTTGTTTCATTCTGGAGTGACAGTCACATGGACACGGCGAAAGAAAAAAAACAAATCAGTTGATTTACCGATACCACATATAATATAATAGATTCTCGTTGGATTTTATAAACCAATTTGCTTCTATAAATTTAAAATGTAGAAGCTACATATATCACAAATTAATTTCAAGGCCTATTAGCATTGGTGCAGTAAAATCTAAGGGCGCGGAGCAAAACGTAGAAATACATTCCGAACCTTTTATGATTTCGGCATTTTGAAGTAAAACTTATTATGAAGAAATGCCTACCCCTAACTCCACCTTATTTATTTCACAACTAGCAAACCCGGCCCCCTTCGCTGGGCACACTAAAATAGAATAGATATGGTTTAGAACAGAAAATATATGAATTTCATATTATTTATTTCTTTATTCTTTATTCAAGCGCTTTGGCATAAACAATATTTTTTGTTTTTCTATTTGTTTTTGAGTAAATATAAAATATAAATTGAAAATCAGGAAAAAAGAAGATTGTTTTTAAATTTCAAATCAACGCATATGAATAAACAATCGTCTTTTTTCCTGATCATCCATGAATTTTTCGTTTCAATTTATATGTCAATAGGTATGAAAATTACCCCATATTAAAGCACTTTCATTTGATACCCATATTGTACATACACAACCAAAGGTTACCCGGGTCCACGTTTTGACCTATATCTCGAGACCCCAGTCACGGAGCGGCATGAAAAATACTCTGTACTAAAGCATTCACCAACAGCTTCAATTTGATATCCATATTGTACAAACACATTCTAGGGTCCTCGTTTTGGTCTCTATCTCGAGACCCTAGTCACGGAGCGGCGTGAAAAATACTCTGGACTAAAGCATTCGCCAACAGCTTTCATTTGATACCCATACTGTACATACACATCCGAAGGTTACCCGGGTCCACGTTTTGACCTACATCTCGAGACCCTATCTACCAATAGGTATCCAAACTATACGGAAACCATCTTCAATACCTCCTTAACAATGTGTGTAAGTTTGTTTAATTCGGTGCAAAGACATGGCGGGTCCACGTTTTGGCATATATTTCGAGACCCTAGTCATCAATAGGTATGAAAATTACCCCGTATTAAAGCACTTATCAACAGCTTTCATTTGATATCCATATTGTACAAACACATTCTAGGATCCACGTTTTGGTCTCTATCTCGAGACCCTAGTCACGGAGCGGATGGAAATACTCTTAACTAAAGCATTCACCAACAGCTTCCATTTGATACCCATATTGTACATACACATCCGAAGGTTACCCGGGTCCACGTTTTGACCTACATATCGAGACCCTATCTACCAATAGGTATCCAAACTATCGGAAACCATCTTCAATACCTCCTTAACAATGTGCGTAAGTTTGGTTTAATTCGGTGCAAAGACACGGCGGGTCCACGTTTTGGCATATATTTCAAGACCCTAGTCATCAATAGGTATGAAAATTACCCCGTATTAAAGCACTTATCAACAGCTTTCATTTGATATCCATATTGTACAAACACATTCTAGGGTCCACGTTTTGGTCTCTATCTCGAGACCCTAGTCACGGAGCGGCATGGAAGATACTCTGGACTAAAGCATTCACCAACAGCTTCCATTTGATACCCATATTGTACATACACATCCGAAGGTTACCCGGGTCCACGTTTTGACCTATATCTCGAGAGCCCAGTCACGGAGCGGCATGAAAAATACTCTGTACTAAAGCATTCACCAACAGCTTCAATTTGATATCCATATTGTACAAACACATTCTAGGGTCCTCGTTTTGGTATCTATCTCGAGACCCTAGTCACGGAGCGGCATGAAAAATACTCTGGACTAAAGCATTCACCAACAGCTTTCATTTGATACCCATACTGTACATACACATCCGAAGGTTACCCGGGTCCACGTTTTGACCTATATCTCGAGCCCTATTTCCAAAATAAAATATAATCCACGTTACTCGTGGATGATGTAGCTTTCGAATGGTGAAAGAATTTTTAAAATCGGTCCAGTAGTTTTTGAGCCTATTCATTACAACCAAACAAACAAACAAAGTTTTCCTCTTTATAATATTAGTATAGATGATACCCCGATGCATTCAATGAGATGTGAGATCAGTGCAGCTCTCTTAACACTTAAATTCGTATTGTATCTTTGACGACACAACTGATTAAATTGTGCCTGAGTGCTAATAGGTAAGGAAATTATTTCATTTTATATACGACTTATAATATTGGTTTATTAAATTTCAGCTATTTTTTAAATTTAAATTGTTTTAGTTTTTAACAAAAATCGAGAAAGAAGAAATTGAAAGTTTTTAAACAACACACATTTTAACGTGACGCTTCGTCACTATGTGCTGACCTTCTGGATTAAAAAAAAAATTACGGATCGGTAAAATTTGTATTTTAATGTTGTTTAATGATTTTATTTTCCGCAATCGTATTACAAATTACATGCACGAGCACATTTTCTAGTACACAGTGCGCATCCTTCCCTTATCTCTGTGCTTTTGCAATGTTAAATGAAAAGAAATTTAGAAAACAATTACATTATTTATCAGGACAGTCCGTAAGTTCGTGCGTTTTTTAAAGGTGGTTTTAAAATTAATAAAAAAAGAGGTTGTCTGTAAAGTCGGTTTACTGACGATAGTTTAACGTGACAACGTCATAAGAAAATACTGATGGAATGGTTGCAATTTTCAAAACAAAATTTAAATTTTATTTGTTTGATAGATATTTTGTATGGATATAGAGAAGGAGGTAAATGGAGTCGTAATGGAATTGAACAACTTACATTTACACAAACGTGAAAAATGACGAAACATTTATCAAATTCATGAAAGATATCTTCAATTTCGATTGTGCATCAGACACTAATAAGTCAACAACACTAAGAGGCATCATCATCGATTTGCCTTTTTCAAGACACTTTACACTCGAAACACTCCCTTTCATTTCCTACTTTTTCTATCATCGTCCTATTCTCAACAGAGAAATGGTTCATTACCATGCACACAGGAAGAAGGCATATGCAAATACAAGTATGTATGTGAATTTATATACAAATGCGCATATACATACGTATACATACATATATATGCTCACTCAAGTAGGACAGAGCCAGATTTCGAACGTTGCCGAACGCGGGGGCCGATTGTGCTCTTTGTCGTTCGTTCCGCGCTCTCGCTTGCAGTTCAAGCACATTAGCTTACATTTGCTTGCGTACGGAATAGATTCGTATATTTGATATGTCCATATGATTTGTATGCATCTTTACATATAGATTTGTTCTTTTTGAAAATTGCGCGAAATTGTATATTTATATGCATGCTTATATACATAGGTATATTAGTATACAACATATCTTATAAGGTATATGGTAAATATTACCATACATTTTTTCCTTCATATATAATAAAAAAATTAATAATAATAACATTAAAACAACAGGTATTATTAACAAACTTGGTTTTATTTTAAATTCTTCAAGTGAATCAAATTAATAATAATCAATAAGAAGGCATATGCAAATACAAATACGTGAATTTATATATATATGTACATATGCGCATATACATACATATATACGCTCACTTAAGTAGGAGAGAGCAAGATGTCGCACGTTGCCGTTCGTTTGCTTTGTCGTTCGATCCGCGCTTTCGCTTGCAGTTCATTGAAGGTAACGGCAATGAACAAGGTAACGACACATTTTTTCGTGCGTGCAGCCGGCTAAATCGAATTACAAGACGTTATCGCGTCAAAATCCACAAAATCGTTTTGAATGATCGAAAAGTAAAGTTGCGTGAGTTAGCTGACATCGTAAAGATATCAAAAGAACGAGTTGGCTTTATATTGCTTGAGCATTTGACTATGGGAAAGCTCTGTGCAAAGTGGGGGCCGCGTTTGCTTAGTATTGACCAAAAACAAGAATGTTTTGATGATTCTGAGCAATGGCAAAACTACATGAATTGAACTTCGAGTTGCTCCTACATCCACCGTATTCGCCAGACTAAAAAAATGCTCGCCGGTAAGAAATTTCGCTCGAATGAAGAGGTTATAGCTGAAATTGAGGCATGCGAGTATTTTCCGCAAAAGATAAATCGTTCTACAAAAGTGGTATTGAAATGTTAGAGCGACGCTGAAATGAGTGCGTTGTTAAGTAAAGCTAATTTTGTTAGGCCCGAGACTTTTCAGCCCATGTGGAATGTGTTTTCATGTACATTTTTCATTGAAATCAAGACAATCCAGTAAGAACTTAACGTTGAATCGTCGAAGCATTTGTTTGAATGGCCTCTATTATGAGTTAGATTCGATCTTCGATATTCGTTGGTTGTCGAAGATCGAAAATCGAATGCCAATTTGGTATTATGAGCAGTGCAACACTGTCCAAATTTTCGTTGTATACCGAATTTAGAGTCGAATGCAATTTTGCTTTCGATTGTGTGGCGTATTGTGAGAAAACTTGTTAAAATGTAAATTGTTTGCGATTATTTATGGTTTTATAGTAACCAAATAATAAATATATACTAATTTTGTTAATTTTATGCAGGTCGAAAGTTGTGAGTACCAAACAGCAATTAGAAAGGCTAGTTGCATTAATGGAAGAGAATCCACAATTCTCAAAAGGGATTTGCACCAAAGTTCAAGCAGCAAAAAATGGGAGGAATTTACAACGGAGCTGAATTGCTTGGGATCACCAGTTAGAGCGGCAGCAAAATGGATTAAGGTTAATAATGGTTTTTTTTGTGATGTTTATAGAAATACATTTTTATTTTCCCTTGGCAGGTATGGGCTGAAATACGTAGAGGAACTGAAATACATATTTTTTTCGAATGACGAATAATTGAATAAAGAAAATGTATAACAAAATCGTAAAGATTTTTATTTAATACTTTTTAGATTTTTCTATATATAATATTCTCAAAATTTCATTTGTTATGTTTTCTATTTCTCCGTTATTTGACCCCACTTCAATATCTTCAGCATCATCGTACACAGTGGGCTGAGCAAGTCCTAGCATACCTTCATTACCAATACTCAATTGGTACGATTCCTGAGCACAAAATCGCAGAACTGTGGCTAGCTTTAACATATTTGGAATGGATTTGGCTTGGGTGCACTGCTGCAACTGGTTTTCTGTACTGGACAGTAGGTTCATAAACGCCTCTTTAGATAATCTAAAGTTCTATAAAAATCTGTAAGGAAATTTCTGTAATATTAAGTACGTCAACACATTTTGAAAATTCTAAACTTACTCAGTGGAAGCCATTTCTAGGGGGTTGGATGCGCTCCTCAACTGTTTTCTACTTCTAGCTAGTTCCACTAGTCTTTCATCGTCCGATGAATCGTCGAACCACAACTCCGTTGTACTCATTTTTACAAAAAAATTATTTTTTTAACTTTAAAAAATGTTGTTAGCAAAGAATTTCAACACAATCGGTTGTTCTTTTATTTTGATTTGCTGTATCAGCTGAGAAAAAATTATCTATTGTAAATGCGTCGAGCGATCGAAATTCACAATAGTCATATTCTTCAACGAATGAGCACCATAATACCAAATGAAAATTTATTCGATCAGCACTTTCGACTACAGTCGAGGATCGAATGCTGCTCATAATAAGTTTTTCATTTAGCTGTACTTTGGCTTCAACCGCAGTTTTTGTTTCAAACAGGAATATTTTAAACAACTTAGGCTCATATTTTTTGTAGGTAACAGTATAAAGGAATCGAATATCGGCTTAATAAAAACAAGGGACACGTATTGCTCGTTTAGATCCGACATTATTAATATTGAGATCGGATAAAAATCAAGCTCACTTTTTATATGCTAAAACCAAATTCCATCTGTTCATCTGAAGATACAAGTTATAACTCTCATTGTCTATGGTTTCTTCTAATTCTAAAATATAACATCCAGCCCAAATAATTTTTTTTAATTAGCGCGTAAACAAAGTGCGGTGCGGGTGGAATTTAAACTTTCTTACTTGTTATCCGAACCTAGAGCCTTGTTGGCCGTTTGGCGGTTGGAATAAATGTTTACCTTTCTAACAGTAATTACACAAGTAAGCGACCGATTAAGTACTTCTTTGATTGCGCCCAGGCTCTGAATTTAAGCTTAATGAAGAGCTTCTATCAAAATATCAGTCCATCAACCTTTCCGCCTAACTGCGAATCATTCGCAAAAAAGTTTACCATGCTCCCTATCCATTATTGCTTTGATAGAATATGCATGGCAAATGCCCCTCTCAAACCCAGCAAGAGTGTACATTGATCAGTTGCTGGGATGGGGATAAACTCAAAGTATCTAAGGAGACAAAAGCGTCCGTGGCTTAAGTTTAACTTGTGGGCTGAGCGCCTCAGTCCGATTGCGACACGTGCAGGGGTAGTTTTGCCCTCCATACTTTATGTATAGATAAATCAGACCTCTAAGGACCTTCTGATTGCGACACGTGCAGGGGTAGTTTTGCCCTCCATACTTTATGTATAGATCAATTAGACCACTAAGGATCTTCGGCATGAACAATAATCGTCCTGAAATCCACAGTGGTTATATGTGAGCTTTTTTCTGTCTTGAGTATGCACGCAACTCACAGGCCCCACGGAATGTAATTCCTGCCTATGCAGTGCGCATAGATAGGGATCAGCCAACGACAAGATAACTCTGTAGATTTCTGCAGTTGAGCAAGTATGATGTCATCGGGATAAGGCAACTTTAAGAAAGAGTCAGTCGCCTAAAGTAGGCGGCGCTTATCCAGCAAGCAACTTCGCGTGAAAGATTCGTCAGAAAATGCACGTTGAGAAGTAACTTGAATTACTACTCAGCCACGGCTTGTAGATAAGGGTTATATGGGGTTCACCTTGCTCTAAGGTGGGACAGTAAATTGGCGCCAACTTAGATTGCTGAAGATTTATCCGCATCTTCTTCAATAATCCTCTCTAGCACCCCTACGGAGCATTGAGTCTGATTCCTCGAAATAACTTTAGACGCTTACACCGATACGCTTCTGCTCTTTGCATTTCTGACCCACCAAGATTCCTCCCCTGCCGGTGGAAAGAGGCGATTCTACATAAAGAGTGTTTTGAAGTTTAGTTCCGAATTCCTGTCGGATTTTTTTAGGGGTTGTTTTGTATTTAAGAGTTTCGATGCGGATAGCGTAATTGTCCCTTAATGGTCCCATAAGTATCTATACCGTAGCAGAGATGCCGTACCAGAGTTGATATAGGCCCCTATGTGGCAAACTTTGCCTCACTTGCATTTATGCCTTGTATATTGTAAATATTAAATTTTAAACTTTGATAATTAACATAACGTGAAAAAATTGGGAATTCATATTTTCGCTTTTGAATATTACCTGACATCATCACTCCGCTCAACGAAGTTCGCTCAGCGATTTGACTTTGTTTATACTATAAATTCGATATAGCGACATTCGCAGAATATACCAATAATGACTTGTTTAAAAAGCTATTACGTCCATATGACAGATTGCGTGATATATAAACAACCGACAGGTGCACCAACATAGAAAAATAAAATGATTTTGAAGATATCCCAAGCGCGGTTCGTTCAATGTCTGAATGGCTCAGATACTCCTCTCGAGTACTTTTTGAGTACTATTAACAGTACTTATGTTTATATGTATATGGTACGCGTGCATGTTTTATTGCAATTGGAGGAGAAAGCTACCAAAAAACCGGTTGTGTGCAACATCCGGCGTCTCTCGCTGCTTTTAATGTGTTTATCAAAATATTATTGATTCAATATATTGTCGGTTGAGTGAGTACTCTACTCGCTTTGGTGTTAGTGATCAGTGTTTCCGCCGTGAGTAGTCTCCAATCGCTACCGTAGGCGATTATTAACTAGTACAGACAATATAAAGAAATAAAGGTTCTCAGCGCTTAGTTTTAGGTGCAGATAGCATGCACGCACACCCAAATGAGTTTTTCTTTGAGACAGCGGCAGTGATTCTTGCTGATTTCTATTTTCTAAAGAGAAGCGATGCTTTAGTATAAATACTGGTGTCGGTTAGTATAGATCGTCAATCGATAGAATTATTCGTTAAAACGGACGCTTTTAGTTTCAAAATTGCCTAGTAAAATGATAATCAAATATGCGTTATTGGTTTTTACAATAAATATTCTTCAATTTGCTATTGGTGATGGCATGGTAGAGGTTTTTGGCTGGAAGCAAATCGACTATTACAACCGTGGCGAGCAACGTCCGAACCAGAACGGCGGCAGTTATGGTGGGAGGGATAAACAGCGGCCGCTTCGTAAGAAAATCAATTTCAATTTGATTATAACTTATACGCTAATCATCAGTTTATGGAAAATCCAATGAAATAGTTCGAATACGTGTTTATATGTATGTACGTATATGCACATATAACGATTGGGCTTAATCAAGGTTTTGTGAGGTCAAGGTGCAAAATATAGTGATTCTATGCATTGTTTATGTGTCGTGAGCATACATATGTATGTATGTAAGTGTATGAATATTGTAAATCTTTTATTTGGTGATTACGCGTGCTAGTTAGGCTTACTGTGAGGATGACTTTAACATTGATTTTATAACACAATACCCATACATACTCATATTTATAAAAATTGCTCGACCGTATACACATTCACATATATATTTGTATGGATGTAATATCATGTGTGGATCTAGTTTCAAATAACGGTAGTTTCTATCAGTCTAAGGGCATCGAGATATGCATACAGCTGTTGTCAGCTAATTAGAAACGCTCTCTTTTGATAAACGCTTGATGAGCATAATATTAAACTGTTTAAATTTACCGTTATTTTTTCTCTCAAAATCATTTGCATTGCTTTTGTTACTATATTTACTACCCAATGCGCCTAGCTTTGTAGTTGTGTAATTGAAGTACCGTTAATATTATCCAACGCAGTGCATGGGTTACTTAGTTCAAGGTAAATAAACTGAGACGAGTAATTAGAAACAGTTGTTCAATGGAAGCATATTCGGCAAGTTGTGTTATTCTAATAGTAATTTAATCGACTTTTTGGTGTGTATATATTTTAAATTGGTTGTTTAAAAGCAACTAAAATATTCGTCTTCAAGATGTGTAATGGGAAAAAGCAGCAGCTGTACACCTTCCCTGCGCAGCTCCATTTTTGACCTTCGTAAGGCTGGAAAGTCGTACAGTGAAATTTCTAAGCAAGTCAAATGCTCGAAAAAAAAAGTTTTTATCGCCTTAAAGCATATCTAACTTTTTAAGACTGTTGACAATGTTCCACGTAAGAAAAGGCCCTGGAAAACTTCAGCAGAAATTGACCGCAAGATTGCAATCATCTCCAAAAGAGACCCAAAAACGACTTCCACTGACATCCAACGGGAAATTCAGGATCAATATAATTTCGAAATATCTAAGAAGACAATTGCTCGGCGTCTGGTCGAATCTGGACTGCATGGCAGAGCAGCACGCAAAAAGCCCCTTCTAACCAAGATACAAAGGAGACGGCGAGTAGTCTTTGCGAGATCCCATTGGTCATGGACTCCAAATCAATGGAAATATATCGTTTGGAGCGATGAAACCAAGATAAATCGCATAGGCCCAGATGGTAGAAGGTATGTTCGACGGCCAATCAACCAAGAATTCAATCCTCGCTACATTTCACGGGTAGTGAAGCATTGTAGAGGATCAATCATAGTGTGGGGATGTTTCTGGTGGAGTGGTGTTGGCCCAATTCATACAATTGATGGAATTTTAAATAAGGAGAAATACGTCGATTTACTAAAAAATGTAATTTTGCCGTGGGCTGAGGAAAATTTGCCTGTTATATGGAAGTTTCAATAGGATAATGATCCAAAGCACACGGCAAAGTTGACGAAACAGTTTTTCGACGAAAATTCCATCAATGTTTTGGAATGGCCATCATCCAGTCCGGACTTAAACCCAATAGAGCATCTCTGGGGTGACGTTAAAAAAGCCGTGAGTGCCAAAAATCTCCCAAATATGGATGTCCTTTTTGCCGAAGTAAAAACGGCATGGCAAGCAATACCTGTGGCGCGCTGTCAGAATCTCATTACATCAATGCGCAATCGATGTGAGGCAGTGTTGAAGCAAAAGTGTTATGGAACCAAATACTAACATAATCTTTATGTTGATCTGATAATACATTACTGTTTCTAATTAGTTGCCCTATCCAAATCGTGCATTTCACATGCTTTAAAAAATATATATATATTTAATAAAGAATTGCGATTAAATTGTTTTCCACTAGTTTTTAAGTTTATCATATGTTTAAATAAAATTGGCAAAAAGTTATGAAAATACGTGTTTAAAAGGAAAATGGAAAATTTATTTTGAAATATGTGTCGTTTCTAATTAGCTGTCAACAGCTGTATGTGTGTGTGGCTATAGAATTTATGTACCAAACATTCCACATGATTAGAGGAATCGATTAGTTTACGCTGCTTACACAACAGCAACAACAAAAACAACATTATCAGTGGAGATATTTGAACGAAGTTTGGCACACAAATTATGCATCATCACGGCAGATGGTGGAGCAGATGAAGATGTCAACTGCAGGCTAAACAGGGCGGCATTCGAGCGAATGCATACAGTATGGGGGAGTTCGCAAATTTCTAGGCGCACTAAACTACGAATATTCGGATCAAGAGTGAAGTCCGTATTGTTGTACGGAAGAGAAACATGGCTGGTCTCTAACACCATCACACAGAATATTCTGGCCAAACACATATAACGACGCACTATGAAGATAAACGAATGAGGAACCCATCCTTAGGCAAATCAAACGCAGAAAGTGGCGATGGATAGGACATACATTGAGAAAACCACCAGATAGCATCACGAGAACCCACAAGGGAGCAGCGGTCGCGGTCGATCAAAAAATACTTGGAGAAGGTCGATGCTGCGCAAACTAGCAGATGCCGACATCTCATGGGACGGTGCAAAAACATCAGCACAGAACCGTGTACGATGGAAGGGTCTTGCCGAGGCCCTATGCCCCCGAGAGGAGTGAACAAGGGGGGGGGGGGAAACACCACAAATAGGAGGAGGAGCTCAGCCAAATACTTATCAGAAGTGTACCCGCCAATCAATATTTTTTTAAGTTTCAAAAATACAAAAAATTTAATATTTTTGAACCTACTGAAGAAAACCTGCGCGCTTTTCGCATACATACAAGAAGATTGCAAGCAAGTAAATGAGGGGATTAAAAAAAAGGCAAATGAGATTAGCGCCTTTAACTTTAATGCAAGTGTGTGGAACTTTACAACTTCCAGATTAGACTTTGCCAATATTGGTACACTCGTAGCTTTTGGATATTAATGAAACTGTGGTCGACAACCACACGCAAGCCCCATGAGCGGGATATTTTGATTTACATACAGTGAAGGGAGTAGAGATGCCATAATCATAACACCACAGATTTGCTGCTCGAACCAACATATGGGCAACACTGTAATGGAGTAGAGATGGCATGCCATAATTCTGTAGTCATCACCATAACCATAGAGACCAATTGAATTTTGGTTTTTCGCCGTAACCATAACCAGTTGCATGGTGTTGCATTGTGGTATCTTTTCTTTAGTTTCTGCACTTCGAACTGGACAAATGTGATAGTATATGATAATATCAGCTGCTTATGGCTATGGCACCAACAATTGATGACATACATAACTATTCTTATGGTTAAGACTATGGTTAAGGCTACAACATTATGGTAATTGCACCTCTACTTTGAGCTTTAAGTCTGCATACAGCAACATATTTCCTTATTTCTCAGAAGGTATAGAATAACATATGCATTAATAAATTTACAAGTGGTATGAGCGAGTTTACAAGTGGCGGCCGCCGCAGCCGAATGGGTTGGTGCGTGACTACCATTCGGAATTCACAGAGAGAACGTAGGTTCGAATCTCCTCGAAACACCAAAATTAAGAAAAACATTTTTCTAATAGCGGTCGCCCCTCGGCAGACAATTGCAAACCTCCGAGTGTATTTCTGCCATGAAAAAGCTCCTCATAAAAAATATCTACCGTTCGGAATCGGCTTGAAACTGTAGGTCCCTCCATTTGTCGAATAACATCAAGATGCACACCACAAATAGGAGGAGGAGCCCGGCCAAATACCCAAAAAGGGTGTACGCGTCAATTATATACACATGCCCCACAAAGTCTGCGTAGGTAGGTAGGGTGGTTGTCGTAAGACACACTTAGACCTTCGGCAGGTCCATTGTGATACCACTGGAGCTTATCCTTACTCTACGTGTTCCTTTTCAAACCATCCGGTTGCTTTAATAAACGAGCAGAGCTTCGTTAGTTTTAGATGGGCTATATCCGCTACATCGGTTAGAAATGCTGTATCGATAGTGCGCAGCCTTCTCATAGCTAGGCTTTCACACTCACATAAAAGGTGTCTGACTGTTTCCTCTTCTTCTGTATTAAGACAGCTTCTACAGAAATCGAAGTAAGGGAGTCCTAACCTTCTAGCGTGGCTGCCTATTAAACAATGACCAGTTAAAACACCTATCATTTTTCTTATAGATTCTCTGTTGAATCTTAGCAAGATCTTCGATTGACCGCTGTTCCAGTTCGGCCATGTCTGTCTGCTTAGTTCGCATGTTGTGAGGTTTTGCCAGATTGTATTTACCTTTTTGATGGTTTCCCTGTCTATAAGTAATTTACAAGTGGCTATGGGCATGGGTATCAGCACCTTATCCGGTTCGAGACCGAGCGCTGTACCGGTTATTGCAAGTTCATCCGCCTTAAAATTTCCTGCGATGTTCCTGTGGCCTGGTACCCAGATAAGGTGCACCTTGTAGCACTTAGATACGTCATCTAGTAGTTTAAAACATTCTAGAACTGTTTTTGACGAGTGCGTTTTTGATTCCAGCGCTTTTATTGCTGCTTGACTGTCCGAGTAAATGAAGATTTAATTTGTGGATAATACTCTCGTTTATATTTCTTTAAGTCCTTCTTTTATGGCAGTGACTTCCGCCTGAAATACACTGCAATGATCAGGTAAGCGAAATGATTGGCATACTCCGAGTTTGTCGGAGTAGACCCCTCCACCTACTTTGTTATCCAGTTTTGAGCTATCTGTGTAGATGTTTAAGGGGGTCTTCTGGTCTCGAGGCCCTGAAATGAAGGGTTTTTTTGGGGATTGATTGTGACAAATCCTGTGAATATTAAAAAAAAAATTTTTTTTTATTTTAAAGGTACATGTCTTGGCTTTTAAAAAATGGTTTTGACTTTGAAAAAAATTAACACCCGCGACCTTGAAATGGCGCTGAAGACGTCCACCTCCAAACGAAACAGGTCTCCATTTTGGTCACGGTTTTTCCACCTGGGTAATCAGAAAGCAAAAATTAGATATGCGTTGTCTTCAGAGTTGCCCTGGTTAAGTTTTCCCGTGACAGATTTTTTTTTTTTAATTTTTTTCAAAAGTTATGCAACAATTTGCAAAAAAAATTTTTTTTTTCTCATTTTTTGAACTTTAAAAGGTTATAAAAATGGAATGAAAAAAAATTTCAAAAATCGTACACGGGGAAACTTAGCGGTAAGTTTTCCGAACCTTTTAAGACCAAAACCATTGAAATCGGAGTATAACCAGAGAATGTTAATGCATTAACATTCTCTGGTATAACTACTATGAAAAGTGTGACCAAAATGCTTAAAAAACACGATTTTCGGGGAAACGCGTTTAAAGATAAAGTTTATGATAAAACGGCCGGAGGAGGGTACACTTCGGTGCCCAGAAAAATGTGAAAAAATGCGATTTTCAAAAAATCCTTTCTGTGGCGTATTCTCGCATAGACATACAACAAAATTATGCAAAAAAAAAAAAAAATCGATTTTTTTTTCGCTGGAGACCAGAAGACCCCCTTAAGTCATTTATCTTAACAATGAGCCCGTTATCCCATTTCTCTTTGGAAGGAAATACTGCGACAAAGGATTTATTAAAATTGATGTCCTTGGTCCTACAGAAATCCGTTGTGCTGGGAATGCAGGGGAATTGTTCTAAAATTGAGGAGTGTCCTCTTTGGTACGTTCTGAGTAGGCCGATTTCTCTTAGTCTGAGAGTTGCTTTGGCAGCTGTTTGCTTACCGTACTGCTCTATTGGTAAAATGTTAAGCATAATATTTAGTGCATCTGTGGGTGTGGTTCTGAGGGCCCCGCAGATGCAAAGACTGGCCATTCTTTGTACGTGTGCCATGATGGTTCTTTTAATATACAATTTATCTAAAGCTGGCCACCATACTAATATGCCGTATGTTAGGCCGTGTAAAGCCAGTATATGATAGATGGGGAGAGACCCCAACTTAGTCCTATCAGCTGTTTACAAGAGTATAGTGCTATTGTCGTCTTTTTTACTCTATCTTCGACATTTGCCTTCCAAGTTAGCTTTCGGTCTAGTATTAGACCTAAGTAGCGGGCCTCATCACTAAATGACAGTGCCGTTCCACCTTACGTCGGAGGAGCTATATTTGGAATTTTATGTTTCCTGGTAAATAGGATGAGTTCAGTTTTATTGAGCTTGACGTTTAGCCCATTTGCTTTTGACCAGTTTTCAACCATGTTTAGTAAATCTTGCATGACTTCTCTAAGTGTATTGGGGAATTTCCCTCTTACTACCATTGCCACATCGTCCGCATATGCTACGACGTGTTGTCCTCTCCCCTCTAGGCTCTTTAGCAATGAGTTTAGTGCCAGCACCCATAGGAGAGGGGACAGCACACCGCCTTGAGGTGTTCCTCTGCTAACTTTTTTCTTGATCTCTGAGGCCCCAAGGGTTGCGATCACAAATTTGCTCAAGAGCATGTTTTTGATGAACTCAACCAGAGCGCCAGAGATCCCGAAATCCGTCAGTGCCTTTATTATGGTATCCGGTAGGATGTTGTTGAATGCGCCCTCGATATCTAGAAAGGCTACCAGTGTGAATTCTTCATTATACATTGACTTCTCGATTTCTGTAACAAGTGAGTTAAGTGCTGTTTCAGTTGATTTCCCTTTACAGTACGCATGTTGTGAGATGCTGAGCTTATTAGGGCTGATGTTAGCCTTAATATGTTCTTCTAAAATTCTTTCTAATGTTTTTAGCAGAAAGGAGGATAGGCTTATTGGCTTGAAATCCTTAGGTGTTGTGTGTGAACTTTTTCCCGCTTTAGGGATAAAGACCACTTTTACCTCTTTCCATACTGATGGGACACTTTTCAAATTGAGAGCAGCCTTAAATATGGCCGTCAACCACTCCAAGTCTGCGTTCACCCTACAATAACTTTTTAGTGAATGAAACACACAACCTGATTTTTTAATTTTTATAAATTTGTATATATTTATATGCTTATTATATGTTTAAGTTTCAAAAACAAAAATAAATTTCAAGATTCCTCACATAAGTTTTTAGATAACGGTGAATAATAGCTGTAACAAGTAAATAAAGCGACCATAAAGTCTGCGTTCAGTCTTAAAGTCTAATACAATACAATGACATGCTATATGCAAAAATTAAATCTAATATTTAGTTGGACTTCACTCAGCCTATTTGGCATTGAACTTACTAGTTTCTCTGTTTCCTCTGCTGTTATCTTCCTCCATTCTGCCTGCATGACACTCCGCAAAACCTCTTTACTAGTAATCACTTGCTGACGAATTCTTTTTTCCAATAGATCCCACAGATGCCCGATGGGATTAAGATCTGGGGACTGTGGCGGGGTTTTAAGCTGTTTTGGGGCGTTGTACAAGAGCCAAAGCTTAACGATTTCGGCTGTGTGCTTTGGGTCGTTATCTTGTTGAAAGCAAAATGTTCCTGATAAGCCGAGATTTTCTGCACTTTGCTTGAAATTCCGTTTTAGTATGTTCAAGTATCCCCATTTATCCGTCGTCGAATCAATAAATTCTAACTGACCCACCCCATTTGCCGCCATGCAGCCCTAAACCAAAACCCCGCCACCTCCGTGCTTAACCGTGCCAACAAGATTTTGCTTTTCAAGAGCAGTTCCAGGTTTTCGCCAAACAATTTGACGGCCTTTTATTCAGAATATACAAAATTTACTTTCGTCTGAAAATATTTCTTTTTTCCAGAACTCGGGAGGCTTATTTAAATATGTACTCATTAGCAAACTGAATGCGTTTACGTCTGTTCACAAGAGAAATGAAAGGCTTTCTTCGGGCGACTCTACCATGGTATCCAGCTTGACGTAGAACTTTTCTGGCAGTTTCAGCGCAAATACTTTTTTTAAATGTTTGATTTATGTTTTCAACTAATTTTGAGGATGTAATCCGGGGGTTAACCTTTGCCAAGTTGATTATAGAACGCTCTTTCCGGGTCGATAATTTTTTCGGACGCCCTGACCTGGGCTTAGATGTAAAAATTCCAGTTTGCCGAAAATTTGTTACAACTCGCTGAATACAGGAATACGTTCTCCCAATAGATTATCCAGTATTTCGGAAACTTTTTCCGTCTTTCCACATTTTTATAATTATTTTCCTCTCAGAAACGCTTATTTCTTTTCCCTTTCCTTCCATGTTCTTTAATTATCTCCAGTTATAAATAAAATGTTCAACTAAGCTTTGTTAACATTCAGTCGAAGTAATGCGAAATCCAAAATTAATATAAACAAGGAAAAATATCTTAAAATTAACGGTATCATTAAAATAAACAGGCTGAACGCAGACTTTTTGGTGCCACATTTACATGCTGCTGAAATTATTTTTAGTGAATAAACAAATTGTAAAGATTTCAATTTAATCATAATATTCTATTTTGTTTTTAATAAATTTAAGAAGGCTATTCGGGTGAACGCAGACTTTGTGGGGCATGTGTATATATATTATATGAAAAAAGTCTACATACATATATCCGTTTGATTTGGTTCACTCAAGCAAAGCAAGTATTCTAAAAGTAGCTTTAAAATACCGTTACTCGAAAATTTCAGTTGATAAATCGTCGTTGCTATTACATACATACATATGTACGTACATGCGTGGTTTGTCGCTGGTTAAGTGGATAAAATAATGAGCCCAAGAAAAGAAATATCTTCAGATTTAAGAAAATTTTTGGTTAAGCACAGAAAAGAAAATAAATCTTAAGGCGAAATTGCAAAATTAGCAAATTAAAGACGAAGTCTTAGGCTTGAATTTGCACGGACACATATTGACAAGGTAATGGATTTCTGGTCCAAAGCTTATATTACGCACCCAGTCAATAAAAAACACCGCCGCAGAGGCCGGATTTTTATCCGATAGAGCACGAGTGGATGCTTTTAGAGAGACAAATTCGGCGAAGTTACTCTAACTGACGTAGAATCACTAAAGAAAGTGTTGACGGAAGCATGGAATTAAATAACGCGGAAAGAGTTTACCCAGCTAGTTGGTTATATGTCACGACGCCTTCCAACAGTGATCGATAATGATGGTGGACCTACTAAATACTAAAAGTATTCAAAAAAGGTAGTTTTAAAATAAATAAATTTGTTTTTTTAGCTAACTAAACTGCATACCGCTTATTTGTTGTTTTATAAATTTTTTGTTTGTTATAAATCAAGTGAAAATTTTAATTTTTGTAAATTTATTATAAATAAAAACTACAGAAAAAAAACTACATCAACAGTTTTGTGAATTATTGTATACCTTCTGGGAAATAAGAAAATATGCTGCTGTACGTAAACTTAAGTCCTTCACTGTACATAAGGTGCATGTCAGGCGTTCAATATGTACTGGCATTATTTTGAGTTCACAATATTTATTATATGTATATCATATAATATTGATGGATCGTCATTCATATCGCAACATTTTTAGAAATTTTGAAATCCATCAATATGGATCGCACTACTGTCAATAAATATTGAGCGATACATCAGTACTCATATCACAATTTAGTGCCGATTTACACACGGCGACATCTGGAAGGGACACACTGGAAATTCTCTTTTCATGTCTCATTCGCCGTCACACGGGCAAAATTGTTTCGGCAACATTTTGAAGTTTAATAATTTAGTATCTTCTGGTACGAATATATTTTACAACCCGCTAACATGTAAAGCGGAAAACGTTCGTCAACAGTTTCTTAAATATATCAATGAAGAATGTAAACTGGTTAAATAATAAATAATTTGTTGTTTTATTTATGTAAATATATTTATAAATTGTTGTACTTGAATAAAATAAATTAAATTAAAAATACTTCATATATAAATAATTAACTTAAAATTAACTTGAGTATCTAGAAATGGGAGGAAAAATAAGAATTCAACATAAACATATCCCATAACTTTTTTAAATTAATCCTACTTTACTAGCAAAAATAATTCTGCACTTCCCAAGCAGCGTTCGGATGTTTGTCATCGTTGATATCTTCCGTTTGATTTAAAACCAACATAGAACTCAGAGCTTTCTTCCACAAAAGAAGAAAATGAATGAAGCAACTGTCAAAAATTGCTTTAAGAAAAGAAATACGAATATGGTAAGAAGCGCAAAGTGTGTCGCCAGTACAGGAGACAAATTACCTTCTCTCTTCCGCGGCCGTCCTTTACCGAGAAATAAAAGGTTTCCCTTCCAAATGTTTCCCTGTGTAAATGGGCACTTACATGCATACATAATACCTAAATTCTTTTTGAGTATTTTGCGACCAATATAATGGAAAATAATACTGAAATCGATTATCTAGTGCCGGTGGATGGCTTTGCTTATTGCTTGCCGTGACATTATGGCCGTAAATCTTTCATTTTTAAGGGGGTGGTAGGGTTTAGCGCTAAAAAAAAAACACTTTTTTTTAATTTTTTACAGAAATATGGCTTAAGATACTTTAGTAAAATCAGTTGCATGTTATTGTACATCTTTTCAATAAGTTTTTAAAAAATATTAATAATAAAATATTGACAAATAAGCTCATGGCAGAGTTTTTTTGGAGATATGTTTTTCGAGAGGTGCTCTGCGGTGCCAATAGGCATTCGTCGTAGAATCATCTGAAACTAAAAAAGTCGAATTTTTCAGTTAAAGTATGACGTAATGCTCCCCCCTACATTAATAAATTTTTTTTTTTTTCATTTTTGTAGTTTTGGTGGCAAAAAAAAGTAAAACGAGCATTTTTGGCGAAAAATTTCGCCATATTTGTAAGTGAAAAACAACCTTAAAAAAAAAAAAATAAAAAAAAAAACAGTGTAGGGGGGAGGTATTTTTGATTTAGAAAACGTGTGCCAAATTTGAAAAGAATCGGTTGAATAGTTTCGGAGTTGTGATTGGCACCGACTTTTAAGAAGTCGTTTCGGGAAAAACGCGTTTGAAAAAATGACTCTGAGAAATTATCGATGCTCCGCATTCGAGGTAGAGTGCCTACAAAGGCTATAACTTTGAGAGTTCTGCTCCGATCCACTTAAAATTTTGACACAACATTCTTGAAATGATTTACTATAAGATGAGTGAAGAAAAAAAATTTCGATTTTGTGACCCTTTTGGGCGGTGGCTCGTCTGAGGCCTTCCATTCGGTACTTTCACGTTAAGTTTCAGGTTCATGTTGGAAACACCACGTTACATCACCAGTTACAATGTTGTAAAAGAAGTTCTCGTCTTTTCTCTCCTCTTTAATGAAGTCTTTCGAATGTTGAATTCTGAGCAATTTTTGGTCCTCAGTTAACTTGTGCGGGATGAAACGTGCACAGACCTTTCGTAAGCCCAAATGAACAGTTAAAATGCGATAAATCGATGTTTTGGAGATATTCAACTCCGATTCCATAAATTTCAATGATGATTTCGGTTCATTTTTGATAAATTTACAAACAATTTCGATGGAGTTTTCGGTGATTACTGATCACTGACATCTGAAACGTTTAAACCACTCATGAACTCTTGCACGAGATGATAATCATCGCCAAACACTTTTTTCGTCAATTCAAATGTTTCGAAAAACGTTTTACCGATTTTGAAACAAAATTTTAAATGGCCTCTTTGTTCGAAACTCATTTTTGTACCGATGACACTAACATACTGATTCTTTAGACGCAATAACTTCGCTTCCACTGAACCGAATGTTACCAAGCTTTCACTGGAAGTCAGCTAGGAATGTAACTTCCAACGCACTAACTCATTAAAAAGACGGCGCCATCAAAAACATCTTTATGACGCCAGTCTTCATTATTTTGGACTTCACCTTGTACATATCTGTATCGAAAATTTTTCTAATTTTTTTTGTAGTAACTATCTTTTAAACGAAAATTTAATTTTCCAGCTGGCGCAATTGTGTTTCCCGATCAGATACGCGATCTCGCAAACTCACGGAGGAGCAAACGTGAAATCGCCGAAGGCATAACTTCACGGGACGAACCGCAAGTAGCTGTCGAGCGCCGAATTAACGATATTGGTCAGAATGCTTCTTACATTCCGTACAACAATGTGCCCATGGGTGTAACCCATTATAAGGGACGCTTGTTTGTGACTATGCCGCGCCGACGCACCGGAATACCGTCCACTCTCAATTACATTGACTTGGAAAAGGATGGCAAACAACATAGCCCTAAACTGCATGCGTATCCCGATTTCGAAACAAATTATCTAAATGTAAATTAAATATTTTCGATTTTATTTGAATACATTATTCGATTTCAATTGCATTTACCTTAGCCAAATTTCGAACCAAATTCAAATCGCATCATTTCGGTATATCGCACATCGGTGGACGCTTGCAAGCGTCTATGGTTTATCGATACCGGCATGCTTGAGTATCCCAGTGAGTCTTTATTATATTACTTTATTGTGAATTTTAGTTATAAAATATTTAACACTATTCTTTATCCAACAGACAATCGTATGCAGGTGCAGCGACCTGCAATTTGGGTGATTGATTTGGTGAACGATCGTGTTTTACATCGCTACGAAATCCCTGCGAGTATCGTGGAAACGGGACGCGGTCTCGCAAGCATAGCGGTGGACGCATATGAGCGCCAGTGTAATGAAGCCTTTGCTTATATACCCGATTTGGTGAATCGACTGTTGCTTGTTTTTAGGTGATAAAATATTTACATTTACAGCACATGGGCTGAAAAGTCCCGGGCCTAACAGAGAAAACGCGTTTTTTTGTTGTTCAAAATTAGTTTTATTCATCAACGTAATTTCCATCAAGAACCACTTTTGTAGAACGATTTATCTTTTGCCTCAAAATAAGCCTCAGTTTCAGCGATAACCTCTTCATTCAAACGAACTTTCTTATCGGCGAGCATTTTTGTTAGGTCTGCGAATGCGGTGGATGTGGGCGCGATTCGAAGTTCGATTCATGTAGTTTTTCCATTGTTTTAATTGACTTGTGACGCGGTGCGTGGTCTTGATGAAACAACGATTTTTTCTCTGTCATATGCGCACGTTTCTTTGCAATTTCGGCCTTCAAACACTTCAGTAACGCTATATAAAATTCACTGTTGAAGGTATTTCTCTTCTCAAGACAGTCGATGAGTATTACACCGCGCACATCCCAAAATACCGAGACCATAACCTCTCCAGCCGATTGTTGCGCTTTCCGGCGTTTTGCACGAGGTTCACCGGAGTGAAGTGGTGGATCTGTGTTTCATCCATTGTCACATATCGACGTAAAAATCTGGCTTATTGCGTTTAAACATGGCCAAAAACAGCTCAGAATAATCGAAACATTCTTGTTTTTGGTCAACAGTGAGTAAACGCGGCACCTACTTTGAACAGAGTTTTTCATAGTCAAATGCTCATGCAATATAAAGCCAACTCGTTCTTTTGATATCTTTACGATGTCAGCTAACTCACGCAACTTCACTGTTCGAATATTTAAAACGATTTTGTGGATTTTTTTTAAGTTTTCTGGTGTTGCCGCCTCATTTGGGCGGCCACTGCGTTGTGCATCATCGGTGTCTCTACGACCGCGTTTAAAGTCAGCAAACCATCATTTTATTGTTGCTTCTGATGGAGCGATGGAGCGGAGTTCTCATAACACTTTTGAAGCCATTGCTTCGCTCGAACGATATTTTTCCCATTAAGGAGCAGTGTAAAATTCTTTCACGAAATTATTTTTGATCCATTGTTTTGCAAATAACAAAAGTAGCGTTACTCTTAGCACAACAACTCAGAAATAGAATATCATGATACGAGTACTCTAATAGCTTTCTTTCTAAGGTTAGTACTAACTGAAAAAGAGTTTGTCTGTAAAGTCGGTTTACTGACGATAGTTTAACGTGATAACGTCATAAGAAAATACTAATTGAATGGTTGCATTTTTCAAAAGAAAATTTTAATTTTATTTGTTTGATAGATATTTTGTATGGATATAGAGAATGAGTTAACATTAACATAACATAACATAACATAACATAACATAACATAACATAACATAACATAACATCACATAACATAACATAACATAACATAACATAACATAACATAACATAACATAACATAACATAATATAACATAACATAACATAACATAACATAACATAACATAACATAACATAACATAACATAACATAACATAACATAACATAACATAACATAACATAACATAACATAACATAACATAACATAACATAACATAACATAACATAACATAACATAACATAACATAACATAACATAACATAACATAACATAACATAACATAACATAACATAACATAACATAACATAACATAACATAACATAACATAACATAACATAACATAACATAACATAACATAACATAACATAACATAACATAACATAACATAACATAACATAACATAACATAACATAACATAACATAACATAACATAACATAACATAGCATAACATAACATAACATAACATAACATAACATAATCACGTCAAAAAATAATAATAACATTAAAACAACAGGTATTATTAACAAACTTGGTTTTATTTTAAACTCTTCAAGTAAATCAAATTAATAAAAATCAATAAGAAGCCATATGCAAATATAAATACGTGAATTTATATATGTACATATGCGCATATACATACACATATACGCTCACTTAAGTAGGAGAGAGCAAGATGTCGAACGTTGCCGTTCGTTTGCTTTGTTCGTTCCGCGCTTTCGCTTGCAGTTCATTGAAGGTAACGGCAATGAGCAAGGTAACGGCAATGAGCAAGGTAACACTAATGAGCAAGGTAACGACACATTTTTTCGTGCGTGCAGCCTGTTAAATCGAATTATAAGACGTTATCACGTCAAAAGAGCTGAATGCAATGAAACTAGTGCCATCTATGTGTTAAGCCTGAGACTTCTCGGCCCATGTGTTACATACTTACACGATATAATTCATATATGATTTATTTATTACAGCATGAAAGAAAATCGTATGTGGAGTTTTAGCCACAATTATTTTAATTTCGATCCCCTCGCTGGCGATTTGCACATCGGCGGCCAATCTTTTCGTTGGGATGATGGCATCTTCTCCATCACACTGGGCCCATTTGGCCCCGACGGCTATCGGACGGCATACTTTCATCCTATGGCCAGTAATATGGAATTTGTGGTCGATACCAGCGTGCTACAGAATGAAGCAAATGCAGCGCGTAGCGATCATGGTGACGATTTTCGGCCGTTGGGCAGCCGAGGTGTCAAACGCCAATCCACAAAGCATCAATACGACACACGCACGGATACCATTTTCTTTGCGGAAGTACAACATAACGGTGTCGGTTGCTGGAATACAAAGAAACCATTTTCACCACAAAACCTCGGCATAGTTGTACAGGATGCGCAACGCATGATATACCCCAGTGATTTAACGGTGAGTTGACTGTGATTAGATCTAAGTTGAATGTTGATTCGTTTTTAAATCTATGATTGCCACTGCAGGTTGATGAAGATGGCAATATCTGGGTGATGACCAATTCCATGCCGATTTTTATTTATTCTACGCTGGATGTAAATGTGACGAATTTTCGAGTGTGGAAGCAGAACGTGTATGAGGCTGTAAGGAATACTGTTTGTGCACCATAGTGAAGTGAATATTCTAAGATCTAATATTTGGTTTGGGGAAAACTAAATCCATTATTTTTGCTATATTTAAGATATTTCGGCTTGTCCGATTTGGGTCAAATATACGCCGTTTTAATAGAAGTCATGTGGTTCTTATTGGCGAAAAACTGTAGTACTAGATTTTTACAATCTTTTCTTGATATCAATTGCGTTGCACTAAGGAAGTTTTCCAATGAGAGAAAAAGGTGGTAGTCTACTATGTCGGCAGACATAATATCCTAATGTTAACATGGGTCCCGGGACATGTGGGCATCGCGGGTAATGAGATCTCTGACTCTTTAGCCAGAAAGGGCTCTGAGGCCAACTACTTGGCCCGGAGCCCGTTCTGTCACCCCCTTCTGCAGTCATCAAAGCCGTGGTTAGCAAACGGGTTACTCTAACCCATAAGCGAGCTTGGCAGGCTGAGAGAGGCTGCAGATGGGCAAAACTGATGTTACCCGCCACAATATTGTCGTTACCGATTTCTCATCCTCAGCCACCAACCGTTTAAGAAATGGGCCGAATTCGTTGCGTTGGCCAAGGCTTCGCAGATGGAAACTCGTTTCGTTATATTTTTGGCATACAAAGTTGATAAGCTCGAAATTTCTTTCCAGAAACCAGAAACTACGAACATACAAAACTGTCATAAGACCTACACTCACATACGGGTGCAAAGTCTGGGTGCTAAAATCTAATGAAATCGATCAGTTAAATTGTTTTCAAACCAAGATTCTAAGTAAAATATATGGACTTGAAGACGGTACTTGCCGCATTCGGTACAACAATGAGTTAGACACACTTATCAGCATTCCCATGGCAGCCAGTTCTGCGTTACCGGAACAACTCGGGTTTTTCCCGACCCAGTAAACTAGCACTGTTTAGTGTATCCCGCCCCCAATCCATTGTATCCCACACGCTTATCAGGGCGGCAAATGTATTCAGGTACATCAAAGTGCAAAGGATTCAATGGTACGGTCACATTCTACGAATGAGCAGCGATAGGGCCATAAAAAAGATCTTCGAAACAAATCCACAAGACGACAGAAGATGGAGAGATGACAATGAAAGCAACTTTGGAGGTATGGGCAGATCTAATATCAAAACAAAGCTAATGATCGCGTGACGTGGAGGTGAATTGTAACGGAAGCAATTGCTCACCCCGAACTGTGATGCTATGATGATGATGATGATGTTATTTTTAGTGTTAATTGGTGTGGCACCCACACATCGAGTTTGTTTTTGAATCCAGCTTTGCGCAAAAGGTTTGAAGCTGTTTTATAGTCGATTTTTAGCTGCTGGGCGATGCTACGACTACTAACCTGCCGGTCAACTTCGATTATTTCTGTGATTTTATTGACATTTTCTTTAACATCAAAAATGTCTGAATGGAATCGACAAAACCAAATTTACCCTGTTACAGTAACGGCACCATAAACACCATTCACAATCTCTGCGGCCTGGCTTGCATTTTCGCCTTTATCAATGGAAAACTGTAAAATGTACCGAATTTTCTCTTTGTTGACTTCTATTGTTAACACCCTGTAACTCACAACTGAATGGAACAAGCAAAGAACAGCAAAAGAATTTGTTTAGTGCAAGGCGAATCTATTAAAGGTGGTATCGGTACACCAGCTGATTTGGCTTTTTTTTTCTAGGCAAGCTCATTTTTTGTTTTCTACTTTGCCAATACTTTGATTTGACAATCAAACGGACAAAATATTGTTGTTAGTCTAGTGCCACCACCTTTAATGAGTGCGCCTTGGTTTAGTGTGAAATGTCACCGTGACAACGAGCATAAATTTTAAATTGCTTGATCCGTACTTTACGAGATATCGATCACTCCAGCCATCTACCGTGAAAATAACACAGTGCGACATCAAAAATCAAACCGCACCGGACCTTTTTTTTCTGAAAATATACCTATTCAATAGCAAAACCCTCGCTGTGTTTTTAAAAGTTAGCTCGATTTTTTTTTATAGCGTTTTGAAGTTTTCTATTTTCATGAGATTTTGGAGTTTTACCTGTACGCTAAATTTGACTTATAAATTTTAGTCAACAATTGTCGACAGAATCAGATGAGCAAGGAGAGCGCTACCATCAAACTGCGATGCCATTTGAGTCAAGATACCGAGGAAAACGAGCTCCAGGTGCCATACTAGCCGAAATATGTTGGTGGAGTAAACATATTTTTCAATACAACCAGGAAGAAAATGAAGGAAAATGGAGTAACCAGGAGGAAAAAGAATATGAGGTAGAAGAAGAAGAGACAGGCATGGATTCTTTACTGATGAATCTGATTACTCTGATAATGATGATGTTGAAATTCAATCATTGTCGAAAAGAGCTCGTCTCTAAGGTTTTAGTACGTAAAAATTCTTTATTTTAATAAAAAAAAAAAAATTATAATAATTCAAGTCTTTATTCTTTTTACTTAATCTATTTAATATTTTTACCTACAGAGTTTTTAGATATTTAAAAAAAATTTAAAGCAGAGTATAAAAAAATTATTTTTATGAAGAAAAATCTTGTTAAAAATTTATTTTTTTAGAAAATAACAAACTTAAAGTTCAGTTTTATGTTTTTATCTTATAAATGACTTTTTTAGTACATTTTGCAACATTTTTGCTAGCAGAAATAGTGAGAAATTTTAATTATTTTCATAATTACAGTAAAAAATGGTAAAAACATACAATTTTTCGAAATTTTGGTATTCAAAATTGCGTATTGAGATATAGGTTCTTCTCAAAATAAGTTTATTTGTACATGTACGAAATTTCTGCATCAAGCTATGACAAAATAAATCGATTAAATCAAACAAAGGTCGATTTATAAGTCAAATTTAGCGTACAGGTAAAACTCCAAAACCTCATGAAAATAGAAATCTTCAAAACGCTATAAAAAAAATCGAGCTAACTTTTAAAAACACAGCGAGGGTTTTGCTATTGAATAGGTATATTTTCAGAAAAAAAAGGTCCGGTGTGGTTTGATTTTGATGACCCCAAAATTACACTGTGCAATGTATTTCTTTTTCCCCAAACTAATATTTTGAATATTGAATTTAAGAATGTCATAGATTAAACAACTAAAGCGCCAAAAAATAAATAATAAATTCACAAAATGTAAAATGGTTGTATATTTTTTATTACGATTCAAACAAAAAACCATACAAAAAAATGTGTAAATAAAAAGTTTAAGTGATTATGATGTTTATAAGAGATTAGATGCACAAAAAGGAATTATCACGTTGTCCATATGCGATTAACTAAAATTACAGGCACTATAATATTGCTTGACAATTTTAGATTTTAGATTTTTCAATGTATCTTAAAATTTCTAAATTATTTGAAAAAAAAAAAATTACCTTTTCTTATACAATACAAATTAAATACTTGGTAGTCTTTCGAATGTGATTTTGTCTTGTCTTGTCTAAAATATGTCTTTTATACATAGATATATAGTGTGTATGTATGTGTAAACTATGTTTTTATAAGATTTTAAAAAATTTTCTTATACGTACAATAAATTTCAACCTATGTTTATAGTGCATATGGATATTAAGAGATTACGAAGCTGCAAAAATACATATGTATAGGTATATGTCTCATGTATACATGGGCAGTTATAGTAGATATATGAACGTTGTCCTCTATCACTTTTTAAATACTAATTAATGGCTAAACTGACTCGGCTAATTTGCGTAAAATGTCCCTTATAAATGGAATGATTTTCGTATAAATGTTTTTTTTTCTTTTGTTTTTTGTAATTTTTTCTGTTATCGATTTTCGCTTATTATAATGAACGGCATATAATTCCAGTATATGATTGCTTGATTATGTTCCTGCAAACCGACATGCTATTTCTTAGCCTAGTTACTTTTGAAGTTAAATGAGGGTAGCGATAGTTTTGAATATGACAATAAATATTTTAACTGTAAAAATACTTATGTATGTATGCATGCAGCGAAAAGTTCATGTTGATTACTTAGCTTTCCACGCGCTCACGCTGATAACCTAATTATTGAATGGCAAAAGTGGTTGAGCCAACTAAAGTTTCAATTTCGTTTTGATTTGTTTATTCTTGAATTTGCTAAGCATTTTAAGTATCTTTTTCTTCGTGAAGCGATTCTAGGCTCCTGCCGTTACTCCAGATCACATCTGGCCCTATTGCACAAGGTAGTCCTTATAGCCACGTAACGACTTTAATTGCTTTTTGAGTTTTGTTATTAGATCTGAGGGTTGCACCAGTATGGAAATATCACGGCCCACTGAATTTAAACGATCGCGTATCTCGTTTTCTTTAAAGTACAAATTCAAAGGTCGGCTGTTGATTTCCGTAAGTACCCAAAATGTAAGTGTTGTACCATCGCAAGATTGTGCCTAGAAAACATATAAAAAAGGTACATTTTTAAAAGAAATGCTTTGATGCAGGACTGCATAACTACGGTAATTTTAACGATAAATAAAATTAAATTTTTTTTCCCTGAAATATTGATATTATTGGGTTGTTCGGAAAGTAGTTCTTTTTTCCTCGACAGAGGATTTAATTGTATTTTTTCACAGCTAACCTCACACTTAAGTCGCTTTGTCATTATATGTTTTGACAGCTGATATAGCAAGGCTTGTGTGTGAATAAGTTCAATTGATTTAACGCAGTAGTTTTTGGTCGGAGCCCTTTATAGAAAAGGTAAAAATGCTGTTCAAGCCAGAAAGAAATTAACCGATGTGTTGACAATGCGCCAGTGCCAGAACTGGCTTGCAAAATTTCGACTCGGCAGTTTTGATGTCGAAGATGCAATACGTTCTGGAAGGCGATAAAGACGTTAGTTAGCTGAAGCTGATAAAGACGCGATAAAGGCATTAGTTGATGCAAACTGGCGTATAACAACACGTGAGATCGGTGAGAGGTTAAATTTATCGAATCCAACTGTTCATGACCACTTGAAACGCCTGGGTTTAACCTCGAAGCTCGATATATTCACAAAAAACGAATTTACTTTCCGAACAACCCAATATAAACGTGAAGTGAATTGTACAGTCACTAGAGATATTGTCTTGCCACCATTAAAAACTAAGCTTAATAAATTAGCTAAGCTAAATGGAGGGGCTTACAGTTTTATGACGCCTCCGAACGGCAGATATTTTTTATGAGGAGCTTTTTCATGGCAAAAATACACTCGAAGGTTTGCCATTGTCTGCTGAGGGACGGCCGCTATCAGAAAAAAAATTTTCTATCAATTGTCGTTTCGTGCCAAGGATTTTGAAGCTGTGCACTTCCGAATGGTAGTCACGCACCAACCCATTCGGCTGCGGCGACCGAAGACAAATTACAAGAACTCAAAAGCAAAAATCCCCAACAAAAATTTACAACGCCTCATCCACAATCTTCCAATTAAAAAAGTTTGGAGCTCTTAAGTTTGGGCAAAAATCGAGAATCGGATATCGAGAAGGCTGAAGCTTTCGCGCAACACCTTTGAAGGATATTTCAACCCCACGGAATAATCGACAGCTTTATCCCATCTACTGTTGTCCAATAATCCTCCGAAATTGAACCATTTACGCTCTTAGAAATAACTTTTGAAATCTCTATCTCTAAGCTGAAAACGAAGAAAAGCCCCCGCATTGCAATGGAAATTCTCGGAATTTATAATAACTCCCACACCAAAAAAATACAAATGATGCAGCCTCTTATCGCACAATCTCGTTACTTCCCTTGTTGGAGAAACTTTTTGAGATACTATTTGCCAAGCGCTTAAAAGAAATTATCGCGCCCAAAGAAGCCATACCTACTCACCAATTTGGGTTTAGGGAAAATCATTCTACGATAGACCAAGCGCTCTAGAGAAAAAATGCGTGTATCAGCTCCGCCATTTTCCTGAATATCGCACAGGCGTTCGACAAAGTCTGGCGCGAGGGACTAATCTATAATACAACCTTAAAACAATACTTCCGATGTAGTTTGCAGATCTAGTAGAAGCCTATATCAAAAATCGGTATTTCCGAATAAAGCATGGACAGGCACGGTTATTTCGAAGTTCTATTCTTGGAACATTAAAGTTTATTTTTTCCAGACGGGCAGCTGAGTCAAAATTTTCCTTTATAATGCCAAATACAAAAGTTAAGGAGAGAATAGATCTTCTACTTTCTAGAGGTTTGAGATTTAAAAGAAGTAGGCGGCCGCCGTAGCCGAATGGGTTGGTGCGTGATTACCATTCGGAATTCGCCGAGAGAACTTTGGTTCGAATCTCTGTGAAACACCGAAATTAAGAAAAACATTTTTCTAATAGCGGTCGCCCCTCGGCAGGCAACGGCAAACCTCCGAGTGTATCTCAGCCATGAAAAAGCTCCTCATAAAAATATCTGCCGTTCGGAGTCGGCTTGAAACTGTAGGTCCCTCCATTTGTGGAACAACATCAAGACGCACACCACAAATAGGAGGAGGAGCTTAGCCAAACATCCAAAAAGGGTGTACGCGACAATTATATATAAGGTTGTCAAAAAAGTCTTGCGGTATTTTTATTGAATTTTCAATTGTTCATAAAATTGGTTATAATAAAGCGATTTAAGTCAAATATGCGCCGTTTTGTTCGATGACGAGTTCAAACGAGATGCCAACTTCATAATGCCCCTCTTATAGAAGCTCGCTTCTCTATTGTCAAAAAACTCGGAGAGCCAATTTTCACTGGACTCTCTTGTGGACAACTTCCGACTACCAAGTTCGTTCGCCATGGACAGAAATAGGTGGTAATCACTTGGTGCGAGATCCGGACTATACGGTGGATGCAAAAGAACCTCCCATCCGAGCTCCCGGATCTTCTGGCGCGTCACCAAAGATGTGTGTGGCCTGGCGTTGTCCTGATGGAAGACAATTCGGTCTCTGTTGATCAAAGATGGCCTCTTCTGCACGAGTGCTGCATTCAAGCGGTCCAGTTGTTAGCAGTACAGGTCCGAATTGAGCGTTTGGCCATAGGGGAGCAGCTCATAGTGGATGATTCCCTGCCAATCCCACCAAACACACAGGAGAACCTTCCTGGCCGTCAATCCAGGCTTGGCCACCGTCTGGGCAGCTTCACCGCTTTTCGAAAACGATCGTTTGCGCTTCACGTTGTCGTAAGTGACCCACTTTTCATCGCCAGTCACCATCCGCTTCAAAAACGAGTCGATTTTGTTGCGATTCAGAAGCGATTCGCATGCATCCATAAGGGCAAAAATTTTTTTTTGCGTCAAGTCGTGTGGCACCCATACATCGAGCTTCTTTTTGAATCCAAGTTTCTTCAAATGGTTTATAACGGTTTGATGACTCATGCCCAGCTCTTGGCCGATGCTACAGCTGCTACTATGCCGGTCTCTTTCGATCAATTCAGCGATTTTATCCCAATTTTCGACGACAGGCCTTCCGGACCGTGGCGCATCTTCGATCACCTCTGCACCAGAACGAAAACGTTGAAACCATCGTTGTGCGGTGGAAATGGAAACTGTATCGGGTCCATAAACTGCACAAATTTTATTGGCAGCATGAGATGCATTTTTGCCTTTATCGTAGTAGTACTGTAAAATATGCCGTATTTTCTCTTTATTTTGCTCCATGTTTGCGACGCTATAACTCACGATCGACTAAAAGCAAACAACAATTAATCAAACACGTGTTAGCACGTGAAAAGAGCTTTCCAAAAAGCTCTAGCGTGAACCGATGCGACGAATACAACTAAAACTACGGGCTTGCAAAGACAAGCTTGCGGAAATACCGCAAGACTTTTTTGACAACCTTATATATAATATATAGGGTCCGCCATATAACTTTACGGAATTAAAAATGCTATAAAAAAGAAACTACTCAATATTTTTCCAAACTGTTATTTTTTTTATTTTGAAGTACAATCCTTCCGGTTAATGATGGAACACAACTTCATTCATATGGCTGCCTCGGCTAGCCATGCACCATCCCATACGATCGGTCCAATTTTTCAACACATTTTCGATTGTATGCGGCTTATTTCAGCTATGACATCGCGTATGTTGGTCTTCAGTGCATCAATTGTTGCTAGTTTGTTGGCATAACACTGGTCTTTGACGGCACCCCAAAGATAATAATCCAACGGCGTCAAATCGCAGCTCCGAGGCGGCCAAACGATATCGGTGCTTTTCTTCTTCCCATTGCCATACGTAATTTTCGTATACATTCTGCAACATTACCATGATTTTCAAAGTAATGTCGCAATATTTCCCAGCGTTCTTTGAGCGTATACACAACCATTTTCGTTCAGCGGAAGAATAAAACTAATTTTCTGTCAAATCAGATGACAGCTAAGTGTTACCATTCTTCAAATAATACCTAGTTCAAATCCGTAACGATAGATGGCGGGCCCTTTATAATCGAGCAAGTTCAGTAATCGTAAAGATCGCAAAGTATAATTCAGAAAAACCTTCTAAATTCTGCTGATTAAGAATGGATGATAAGGCCACCAAATAATAGTGGCACACTCAAGGTGGGAACGTACAAAAGAGGTGAAAGCTATTTTAATTTGTATGGGTCAGAGAATTTCGAACTATTCCACCGAATGAAACCAAGTATTGCATACAATTTTGAAATCATAAAGTTAATGCGATTAATAACACCGAGGCCTTTTACTTGATCAAGTCTGCAGGGCATGGCGGCAATACTATACGGGCTTTCATAAAACGCGATTTCGGTAAGTGGCATGAAAGCATTTTCTAATATTTAAGCAAAGAAGAGATTTAGCGCACGACGCATAAAAACTGTATATCTAAGCTTGAAGATTCAACATATCATCCGCGAGTCGATTTTCAAGTCATCAGCGTATAACAGAAACTGAGCATATGAAGAGTAAGAACTTACGGCATTTAGGAACTTTAGTCATTTACAAAAAATACGAAACTGAATGGACCTAGAATACTGCCCTGAAGGATGACGGGCATGGCACGCAAGGTTTCAGAGGGCACGCCGAAAATAGAGACAATACGACTTAAGCCATTGCAAAAAAGTTGAGTTAAAGCTTTGGCAAGCTAGTTTATGAATCAGTATCTTATGAGATTATCAGATTTACAAAATAGTTATCAGTGTTCCTTGCGTAGAAAGGGGATATTTTCATAATGGGCTAATGCGTAACTCCATTCCAAAGTGCACAGGTTCAAAACCCCGGGAACGAAGCACCAATTGAGAGAAAGATTTTTCTAATGGCTGTCGCCCCTAGCCAGACAATGGCAAAACTCCAAGGGTATTTCTGCTATGAGAAAGCTCTTCACAAAAAAGAACATCTGCCGGATGGAGACGTCAAAAAATGTAGGCCGCTTTATTTGTGCAAAACATCAAGACGCACTCGACAAGTAGTAGAAGGAGCTCGGTCAAACACATAAAAAAGTTGTAAGCGCCAATTATAAGAGGGGTGCCTTTTATATTTCGGGATTAGAGAACAAAAACAAATTTTAATCATCGAAAATCACTTTATTGTTTTTCAAAATATTCTCCATGAAGATCTATACCCTTTTGCATTCGTTTGAACCAATTGCCACTCCGAATGAGGTACCTCCAAAACATGCACTCTGAATGCCGCAACCGCTTCTTCAGGTGTAGAAAAACGTTGACCTCTCAGTTTGTTTTTTACGTACGGGAATAAAAAGAAGTCATTCGGTGCCAAGTCAGGACTATATGGCGGATGACCCATTAATTCGATGTTTTGGGTGCTCAAAAATGCAGTTGTTTGAGCCGATGTGTGCGATCTCGCATTGTCCTGGTGAAGAGTGATCCGTCTTTGGCGATTGGTTTTCCTAATTTCTTGGAAGACAACTGGCAAACAAATGGTTGTGTACCACTCAGAATTTACTGTTCTGCGTTGTTCTAGTGGTACGGTTGCGACATGTCCAGTTTTTCCGAAAAAACAGGCGACCATTTGCTTGGAAGTGCTTCGTGTGCGAACAACTTTTTTTGGATTTGGCTCATCTTGAAACACCCATACAGTCGACTGCTGTTTACTTTCGGGCTGATACGCGTAAATCCATGATTCATCACCTGTCACGATGTCATAGACGTGTTTCGAAGCCCCGCGATCGTATTTTTTTAGCATTTCCTTCGACCAATCGACACGAGCCTTTTTTTGAGCGATTGACAAATTGTGTGGGATCCAACGCGAACAAATTGTTTTGACAGTCAAATGTTTATGCAATATTGAAAGTATGCTGGTCCCACTAATGCCTAAGATTGTCTCAATCTCACGATAGGTCATATGACGATCTTGCAATATCAGTTCGCGCACAGCATCAATGGTTTTCGGAACAACAACTGATTTTGGACGACCTTCACGAAATTCGTCTTGGAGTGAACTACGACCACGATTGAATTCTCCATACCATCGATAAACACTGGTCCTTGATGGAGCTTCATCGCCAAAAAATGAATTAAGTTCATCCATGCAATGTTGCTGAGTTAATCCACGTCGAAAGTTGTAAAAAATAATCGCACGAAAATGTTCACGATTTAATTCCATTTTTGGACCGAGATGAATCTTTTAAGTTACTGTAAACAACACAAATAGCGCTGGTATTTCAAAACGTTCTGAGTACGTAAAAGCCAAAAAATGTCAAACTTTGCGATACAGCTGTCAGTTGCCAGATTGCAACACCAGGGTTGCCAAATCCCGACGTATAAAATGCACCCCTCGTATAAACAGATATATATAAATATAAAGGGGCTTTCAAGCGACGTGCCTAAATGTTGTTTAAAAAATAAATGTAAAACTTTAGATTATTTCAAGTTTTACTCTTTTTTATTCAAAATACGGCTCTTAACAATTACTAGGTTGTTCAATGAGTTCTACGGTTTTTGTTAGTTTGATACGCTCTTCATATAAACGTATGTGAAGTTTCATTTCAATCTGTCAATTCATTCTTTGTTTACAAACTATTTATACTAAATTTAGTATCGACGTGTCACAGTATTTTCTACAATGGAAAAATCAAGTATAGTGCAGTGATTGAAATTTTATTTATGGAAGCTTTAAAAGCAGTTGACTTTTCTTCATCAATTAGTACAGTAGAAAGATGGCAACAACGGCAGAAATCGCAGGATATCGAATTAGAAAACCATCGAGGGACTGAAAGATATTTAGTAGAAGCCCTAGGCCCTCATTGGGCAGTGTAAGCAATATTTCGACTGAAGTATTGAGTTTGAGAAAGCTGTGTGCACAATGGGTGCCGCATTCGCTAACAATGGAACAAAAACATATTCGAATGTCAGTAACATTTAGAGCGTTTTCGAGAGTACATATAAAGTGGATTTTGTGTATCGATACATCACTATGAATGAGACTTGGGTCTAACACCATGATCCCAAGCTAAAACAAGAGGCTAAAGAGTGGTGTGAACCTGGTTCTTTGGCTCCGAAACGAGTTCGCGTCCGGAAATCAGCCAAGAAGATGTTAACATCAGTTACCAGATCCTCACTTTAGGGATGGAATTCATAAATTGGAATTTCGTTGGAGCAAGTGTATTGGTGTTCAAGGTGGTTAGGTTATAATGGTTGCTCAGAAAATGGGTCCACTTGGACGAAGAAGTTTAGTTCATCCTTTGTGATACTATTGCAAGGGGAAAAGAGGTAAAGGAAACCGATAGGACGAAAGGAGAAAAGTGGATTGCAAACGTAATAGTGTGATTGCATTATATTTAGCTGGAAAATCACAACCAGCAATTGTTCGTGAGCTCGAGCAAAGTTGTTGTTAATTGCACCATTACTCGTTACACTGATACTGGTGGCATTGCGAGAGGGTCATCAAAAGACTGCAACATCACGTGGAATGGTTCAAAAAGTGAAGAAGCGATTTGAGCGAAATCTCCGACGAAGTGACAGTTAAATGGCGAAAGAACTGAAAATATCAGACCATAGCATCCGCCACATACTGAAAAATGATCCCAAAGTCAAGCCTTATAAGATCCAAAACGCGCATGATCTCACACCAAAGCAGCAATAAGTCAGACTTGAGAGAGCGAAGGAGTTTCTTCGCTTCACCGAAAGTGGTCAATTTCCGAACATTGTATTTTCTGATGAGAAAATTTTTCAAAATGAGCAATTTGTAAACTCCCAAAACGATAGGGTTTATTTTACCGACCGTTCATGTGAGAATTTGAGTCATCGATTGGCCACCAGGAGGCAGCACCCGCCACAGTGAATGGTTTGGACGGCTGTAACCGCAGATGAGCGCTCTGCAATCATTTTCATCGAGCCTGGCGTCAAGCTAAATGCAAAATATTGGCGGAAAAGTATTCTGGAGGTTGGTTTGAAGCCGTGGGCAGACAAACATTTCGGTGGTAGACAATGGACGTTCCAACAGGACTCGGCGCCGTCTAACAAAACTCGAGTGAACCAAGAATGGGTAAAAAACAACGTTCCGAACTTCATAACGTCCACACAATGACTCTCAAATTCACCAGACGCGAATTTGATGTATTATTCTCTTTGGGCCATTTTGGAGAGCAAGATCCGAACTAAAACATTCACCAGTCTCGGGGCGCTGAAAAAAACCATTGTCCACGAGTGGGCCAAAATACCCGTAAATTACATTCGGACAGCTTGCGATTCGTTTCTGGACCGTCTCAAGGCCATAGTCAAGGCTGAAGGTTGTAATATCGAGCAAAAGTAAATTGATTCTTAAGGGGGTAGTATGGTTAATTCGGTTTAAAACAAGCATATTTTTCGAAATTTTTTTTGTCGACACAGTTGATTTATTCAAAATTTTGAAATTACTTCATTATAAAGTCATATTTAAAGAATATTGTGTGAAATTTTCATCGATTTTTATGAAGAAATGAGTTGGTGGCAGCGAATCTTCGCGGACGTCTCATAAAAAAGTTTTATTGCGGTGTCCCTCAGAACTCATTACTGGATCAACTAAAATCAAAAAACCAAATTGATTTCATCAGCTAATAAAGTTTCGCAGGTAACAACGTCGAATTTTTTGAAGTGAAAACTTCTTTAGAATCGTTGGGAGTGATTTGAGGAAAAGTGAAACGAAAAAAGCGACCAACTTGGCTACGAAGCGTTATATTATATGTTGATATAAAAGTAGCGACGAAATAAATAAAAATAACTTTTATTTTTTCTTGTGATTTGAACCAAGGATTTTGGATCGGAAGCTCACATTGCTAGTCGCTCGGCTACCGCCCCATGCTGTCGTCGCTGGCCTAAAAGTTATTTAGTTACGAAGCGTTATATTATATGTTGATATAAATAATTTTTGTGAGCGTGTAATTCTCAAAAGTTTTATTAGGTTTATTATTTAAAATGTATTGACTAGGTAGTGTGGTTATCAGCTTAACATCTGATAGATCCTCCATCGGAGGACAACAAATGTTAAACTAATTTTTGGAAATGGGCGGAGTGTTTTAGGGGCTTGCTCCTTCTCTGCCACGGGTTGACCCGGTATTGCAGTACCGCCGGGATTTCGGCTTTGAATAAATACAAGAAAAAATATACTAATACATTTAGCTTTGGTGGGAAGAGCCATAAATTTTTATATGAATACAAGTAGACGAAAATGGAAGAAATTTGTAAGTCTGTTTCTTCGGTCCGTTTGGGTATTTTTTTTGACAACATCGAAACCAAAGCATTTGTATCATATTTTATCTATCATAAGCCACTCGTATCATTTGTTGAAATTGAAAACATTGAGGATGAATAATGATAAAATGAAGAAAATAAAATATGAACTTTATAGCAATATTATAATGAACCTATAATTATCCCGCTCCTAATGCTGCTTTCGTCTTATTCTCTCTCAGTTTGTTTTACGGAAGGTTTCACTTCTATCAAGTCTAACCGTTAGACTGGTATTTTTTTTTTTTTTTTTTTTTTAATTTTTTAAAGCGCTTTGAAGTCAAAACACCGATTTTTCATAAAAAAAACTTGAAAATTTTGTTGTTTTAAAATATGACAAAATTTAAAAAAAAAAAGCTCGACGTCATTACCTCGTGAATAAAGTAAAGAAACAAAAAAACCAAATTTGAAAAGAATCGGTGCAGTAGATATGAATCTACAGTGGACACCGACCGTAAAAAAGGCAAGTGAAAAACGCGTTTAAAGATTTCGGCAGCGTGAAATCCGGTTGGAGAGGTAGATACTTAATCCTTTGTGTCTTTGTCAATTTTACTCCAATGCACTTCAAACTTTCACACAATAATCTTAAGATGTTATAGAATAATTTAAAAAAAAAAAAAAAAAATGAAAAAAAAAAAAAAAATACCATACTACCCCCTTAATTTTGTATTATTTTCACACATTTTTTACTTTGAATTGAATAAAAGTAATTTTCCAAACTAAATATATACGCTTTTTAATTGGTTACACTTCGAGTGCCGGACCCTATACATGTTCAGGGAGACTATACTGAATAATAAAGTGTACTTGAAACCATAAAATTTGTTTTTCTTAAAAAAAAAAAAACATTGTCCAACACTCAAATAACTTTGAAGGTTAATATGGCCCAAATATGAAATCCCCATGGTTTGTGGGAAAGGCATTCAGATAAGGTCTAAATCGCCATAATCCGAGACCTAAATGTTAAACGCATTTCCCACAAACCATGGTGATTTCATGTTTAGAGATTTCGTGTTGGGGATTTCGATTTTGGGTATTTCAAGCCCAACCGCGATTGAGGCGATTACTGCAGAGTCCAGAGTTCATAGCTTTGAAATCAATTGCAATTGCGCACTTAAAAGAGCTTTATTTAAAAATAAATAAATATAATATACGAATTGATTTTTCTAAAACATCTTGCAGGCAAATGAAACAATGACTATTGAACCAGAAATGCCACCAATCGCAATCAAGCGATGTAAAGGCATTCGAAGTATTTTCAGTTATAGAGAATTTTTTATGAAATGTTCGTTTTAAAAACGAACCTAGTGGCGTATTGTAAACGAAATTAACACACGTGCATTCACAAAATAGTTCACACAGCCCCCCGATATTCTCCTGATTATAGGTCGAGTTTAAATGGCAACTTCTCAGAAGCAACTTTAATATTAAGGCTTAATTCTAAGTAATGTTTTTATGTACATTTTAATATTACTGTTTGATTCTAAGTAATGTTTTATGTTCATAGCATCTTAGTTGTGGAAAAAATTCGTGTTAAATTCTGTAATGCTCGCTTATCATTCCTTGTTATATTTGTATGTAAATGTTATATTCAAAACACGTATGGTATAGAACTGGCGGCCGCCGTAGCCAAATGGGTTGGTGCGTGATTACCATTCGGAATTCGCCGAGAGAACTTTGGCTCGAATCTCGGTGAAACACCAAAATTAAGAAAAACATTTTTCTAATACCGGTCGCCCCTCGGCAGGCAACGGCAAACCTCCGAGTGTATCTCAGCCATGAAAAAGCTCCTCATAAAAATATCTGCCGTTCGGAATCGGCTTGAAACTGTAGGTCCCTCCATTTGTAGAACAACATCAAGACGCACACCACGAATAGGAGGAGGAGCTCGGCCAAACACCCAAAAAGGGTGTACGCACCAATTATACACACATACATGGTATATAACTGAGTATCTCTCTTTGGTATTAACGAAACCAAACTCTTAGGTTATGGTGGTAGTCAGTGCGTACGACCAACTCACTTAGACTTCACAGGCCAGTTGTGATACCACTGCGCGATACGGGAACCTCATTTATCTATTTTCCTTCGTGGAACCATTTTGTGGCTCTTATGAAGCGCAGAATTGGTACCATCCTCACGCCAAACAGTTCCGCAAGAGAATTGAAAAAGTATTTGCCTATGAAATCTGCTCTGATTTTAGCTATGGCTGGACAATTGCAACTGCTTCTTCCTCATCTTTACAACTTCTACAATACAAATTCCTAGTTGTTGTTTTTGTGGCAGCATAAAAATTCCTCATACATATATGGGGAATGCTGCTGAAGTGACAGTTCTTGGCCGGATATAAATCCGGGTCCTTCCGATTACATAGACCCGACTGTCATGGAAACTCCTAGTCTCCAGGAATGCCTGCCAAATAGCCAATGACCGGTTATATAAGCCACGATCTTCGATATATCCTCACTCTAAAGGCTAAGCAGTTCCTTTGTCCTTTTCTTATTTATTCGCGGCCTTAGTAGTCGTTAGCTGTTACGCATGAGTCTTCATCCATCCATGCTCTATTGGCCTCTTGGATAATCTTATTCTTAATTAAGCAGTTGAATAGTAGCTCATCGGCTTCACAATTTCCCTCAATATCTCTGTGCCCCGGACCAAATAAGGCTGACCTTGAAATCGACACTAATATCATTTAGGGCTGCCCGGCAACCTTTGATCTTAATATAGCCACATTCATAGATTTAATGGCCGCCCAGCGATCCGAGAATATACATATTTATAGTAGTTTTTGTTACGGCACGCATACTTAGATAAAATATTAAAGAAGTGGCTACTTTTATAGCTGGAAAACAAACTTCTTACTGTTAAAATATTTTTTGATAATGTTTGAAATAAATTGATTGATACATATTTTTGTTTTGGATAATTATATTAACAAAATAAAATAATTTTTAAATACATTTTACTGCTAAAGAAATGAAAAGCAATGAAGCAATCAAAATCCTGAGCTTTATGATATGATTGCTAACTCAGCCAATATTTAGTCTAGCTATACTTTTTGTGTTTCAGAAATTTGGGAAAATCTTTAGTGACACTGAAGTGGGTACCATTTTTGTAAGAAATAAGAACAAGACTATTGCCACAGATACGTTCTCCGTGAAAAAAAACTTGCCTGTTGAGGAGTTAAAGGCTATTTATTTGGAAAAATTTCATGATTATCTTTATGACGGTTTTAAAATTCTTGTAGCAAGACTGCCTCAGTGACTGTCAATTCGGTTGGCCGTGGCATTGTTAATATGGTCAATAATTTAGCAAACTTTTTTGAGATGAGCTTGAGATGCCACGTCTTCCACTTTAGGTGAACTGCGGGCGCTAATCAAGGCCCTTGATATCGCCAATGATTGCGGATATGAGAGGATTTGTACTTTTACGGACAGCTTAACGGCTTGCAGACTATTAAAAAAAAAGTCTCAAACGAAAAATTCTTGAGTATGGGTTTCTCAGCGGTCACGTAGTTTGGACGCCTCTCCATGTTGGTATTGGCTTTAATTAATGCGCTGATTTAGCTGCAAAGAAAGCAATCGACTGTGGGTCCACTGTGAGCGTAAATGGAACTGTTGAAGAGGCACTGAAAAATATACGCAAGACAACATTCAGAGCTTGGTATTCTGGCTTTTTGAAATTCTCTAATTTGCACCCTAGTCTGTTTGCTAGACTAAATGAGGCTCTGCCAGTGAACCCATGGTTTTACAAGTGCAAATTTAAAGTTAAAGATATCAAAAGAATTAACAGGATTTTGACTGGAAAGACTTATGAAGATGCCTATCTTGGTAAAATAAATGCTAGCGATACCGGTCTCTGTTCTTGTGGCGAAATCAACTCGTACGTTCACCAGGTTTATAACTGTCCTGAGCACATGCGACTGCCGTAGCCGAATGTTTTCTAGCGGTTGCCCCTCGGCAGGCAATAACAAACCACCGAGTGTCTCTGCCACGAAAAAGCTCCTCATAAAAAATATCTGCTGTTCGGAGTCGGCTTGAAACTGTAGAGGTCCCTCCATTTGTGGAACAACATTAAGACGCACGCCACAAATAGGAGGTGCTCCGGCCAAACAGCCAAAAATGGCGTATGCGCCAATTATATATATATATATATATATACATATATATTTACATATACATATAGGGTTTCTAATAAGAGGTGTTATTTTGATATTCAAAGAAAAACGCTATTTTTTAATATAAATGATCGGATGTTTATTTCATTGTAAAGAGGAAGGTATGCCGTTAATAGCCCCATGAATTCCATCTTTGAGGTCTTGAATCGACCCCGGGCTGTTGGCGTAGACCTTCTCTTTCACGTGGCCCCAAAGAAAAAAGTCACAAGGTGTTAAATCACAAGATCTCGGTGGCCAATTGTGATCACCTCTTCGATAGATAACACGCTCCGGAAACTTTTCCCGTAAAAGATCCATGGTTTCGTTGCTTGTGCGGCACGTAGCGCCGTCTTGTTGAAAAAAAAAAAACGTTGTCCAAATCAATACCATCCAATTCCGGTCATAAAAAATCGTTAATCATCTCTCGATAGCGATAGATTACACCGGTTATTGGAAACCCCTTTATAATTTTGAGCACATAAGAATCAAACACACCTTTTTCAGAGCTGTTCGAACCATAACTCACTTTTAAAAAATAATGCACTTCCCAATTTTATTTTCTTTTTAAACGAATCCAATTTTGCGTTTTGAATGTAAGTCATAATTTTTGGCCTTAATATGCACCAGAAAACTATTACCAGTTTTTATACTGGAAGTAGGTATTTTTCAATACCAAACGTGGAGAACCCTGGCGCTTTGAGGATCTACAGTCCCGTCACACAAAATTAAAATTAAAATATTATTTCACTTAATTATTGAAGCAATTATTTTTTTGTTTTTGCGTGTTGAATCATTAATTCATTGCTATCGAAGAGTGTATTGCCAACATGAACTTACCTTAGGTGGCAATCCATGCCGTGCAGCTAAGCTATTTGGCACTACATCTACAATAGTCGCTGTGTTGCCATCGCGTATTAGACCCAAACACTGACCTTCACGCTCACGTCGTATGGCATAGCCTCGACCGAAAGGTATGCGACGCACCAGCACCTCGACCTGGCAATGTAGAATAAGAAAGACGAAACAAGTTTTCAATGACCTTGAAGATTATATATGCTCATATGTGTGTTAGTATGGGAATGTGGCTCACGGGCATGAACTTACAAAAAGCGTATTAGTGTTGCGTATAATTTTATTTGCTTCATTCGCAGTAGTTATCGCTGTACCAGCGATGGAAAGTAGTTGATCACCAATGTGTAATGCATTGTAGAGCACCGGATGTTCCTTTTGCTTCCAACCAGCAACCCTAAAATT